>NC_086449.1:358007538-358681538 GCF_028390025.1 Pseudophryne corroboree
CATCTTCCTCACCAAACGTACTACGTCTACCTCCCCTCTCTTACAAGCCCTTCACTGGCTTCCCTTCCCTTTCAGAATCCAATTCAGGCTTCTTATACTCACTTACAAAGCCCTCACCCACTCCTCTCCAATTTAAATCTCTGACCTTATCTCGCCGCTTTGCACTCCCACCCGTCCCGTTTCGCTCTCTTAATGCACGCTGCCTCTCCTGCCTACTGATTACTTCCTCCATCTCCTACCTCCAAAAATTTTCATGTGCTGCTCCCTATCTCTGGAATTCTTTACCTCTCATCTTTAGACGCTCCATCTCTCTACAAAACTCTGAAAGGGCTCTCAACACCCACACCTTCACCGAACCCAGCCAACTCTCATCGTAACCCTCTGTTCGACTCTCAACTTTTGCCCTAACGGCCTATTCACACCACAAGTGATCTGCAAATTAATGTATGACCATTTGCTTAACTTAGTTGATGATGTTTTCATTTGGTAAATTCATGCTGACATCATCTTACACTGTTAATACAGTATTAGCAAATTGAGTTATCCTGGTGATTGAACCTCCAAATTCACTCAATCACCCCACTTAGGTCTTCTCTTGCTCCCAAGCTAGCCATAATAATAATAATAAACACATTACATGGTCCAGCATTTTTATACAACACCCTGACCATGCTGGGATTTTATGTGATTAGTGGTCCAGCATTTTTATACAACACCCTAACCATGCTGGGATTTTATGTGATTAGTTAAAGCATGAATCAATTCAGTGTGACAGCCCTTGTTTCTAGTATGCTAGATGTCCCTCAGTTATCCTCATGTTTCTATGTCTTTGTCCCCTTCTTGTAGATATGTGTGCACACAACTATCTAAATTGATGCAATATTTGAACATCCAAGTTGAAGCGGATAGTCTCTAATAACAGAGACACAAGATCAAATTAGTGTACCATCATAATCTTTGTAAATTATAAATGCCAACTAAGGTGGTGATTCACTAAGGATTGCAATTGCAAAACTGTTTGTAGCAGCTTTGTGATTGCAATCCTCAGCAATCCTTAGCACGTCCTAAAGTCATTACAGCTGAGATGAACATCATGACCATCGGTCGCGATGTTCATCTGCGACGGCAGGCTGAGTAAGCTTACTCAGGCTTGCCGTTGCAGGTGGCCTTGCAAGGCCAAGGAAACTGCGTTGTGCCTTTGCCTCGGCTCTCCTGAATGCCGGCTGCCCCCACCCCTCCTTCCTGATGCCTCTACCAGTCAATCAGGTGGAGGCGTTTGCATTCCTGTGCTGAGATTGCAGGACCTGTTCTGCACATGCATAAGCGATCTTTATTAGATTTACAATTAGGAGCTACAGTAGGATTTGGAGTTGGTTTTAAATATTACATTTTTCTTTTTATTAAACAACGTGTCTTTGGAACACTTTGAACAAACAACTTGAAATACAAGTCTGGTTTTAAAACAAGTTGTCTCATCACTTCCTAAAAGAGCCATTCACCTATTTCAAGTACAAAAAACATTAAGACAAAAGTATTCCTTCTATGTGTGAGTCTTCAAATCATCTCTGGTTATTCTCCATGTTATAACAAAGGAAACATGGAGTGCAGGCAGTACTGGTATTATACTTCAAATATATTATGCTCCCAGACAGCTTTAAACGCAGTACAAAGTTGTGATATTCTCTTCAGCACTCAAACAATCCTCGAAAAAATAAGAATTTACTCACCGGTAATTCTATTTCTCGTAGTCCGTAGTGGATGCTGGGAACTCCGTAAGGACCATGGGGAATAGCGGGCTCCGAAGGAGGCTGGGCACTCTAGAAAGATCTTAGACTACCTGGTGTGCACTGGCTCCTCCCACTATGACCCTCCTCCAAGCCTCAGTTAGGATACTGTGCCCGGACGAGCATACACAATAAGGAAGGATTTTGAATCCCGGGTAAGACTCTTACCAGCCACACCAATCACACCGTATAACTCGTGATATGAAACCCAGTTAACAGTATGAAACAACTGAGCCTCTCAACAGATGGCTCAACAATAACCCGATTTAGTTAACAATAACTATGTACAAGTATTGCAGATAAACCGCACTTGGGATGGGCGCCCAGCATCCACTACGGACTACGAGAAATAGAATTACCGGTGAGTAAATTCTTATTTTCTCTGACGTCCTAGTGGATGCTGGGAACTCCGTAAGGACCATGGGGATTATACCAAAGCTCCCAAACGGGCGGGAGAGTGCGGATGACTCTGCAACACCGAATGAGAGAACTCCAGGTCCTCCTTAGCCAGGGTATCAAATTTATAGAATTTTGCAAACGTGTTTGCCCCTGACCAAGTAGCAGCTCGGCAAGTTGTAAAGCCGAGACCCCTCGGGCAGCCGCCCAAGATGAGCCCACCTTCCTTGTGGAATGGGCATTGACAGATTTTGGCTGTGGCAGGCCTGCCACAGAATGTGCAAGCTGAATTGTACTACAAATCCAACGAGCAATAGTCTGCGTAGAAGCAGGAGCACCCAGCTTGTTGGGTGCATATATGATAAACAGCGAGTCAGATTTTCTGACTCCAGCCGTTCTGGAAACATATATTTTCAGGGCCCTGACCACGTCTAACAACTTGGAGTCCTCCAAGTCCCTAGTAGCCGCAGGCACCACAATAGGCTGGTTCAGGTGAAACGCTGACACCACCTTTGGGAGAAACTGGGGACGAGTCCTCAATTCTGCCCTATCCATATGGAAAATCAGATAAGGGCTTTTACATGATAAAGCCGCCAATTCTGATACTCGCCTGGCCGAAACCAAGGCCAATAACATGACCACTTTCCAAGTGAGATATTACAGATCCACGGTCTTTAGTGGTCCCAAGGTGCCACAGGAGGCACAAACGGGGGCTGAATATGCAGCACTCCTTTTATAAATGTCTGAACTTCATGTACTGAAGCTAGTTCTTTTTGAAAGAAAATCGACAGAGCCGAGATCTGTACCTTAATGTAACCTAATTTAAGGCCCATAGTCACTCCTGCTTGCAGGAAATGCAGAAATCGACCTAGTTGAAATTCCTCTGTTGGGGCCCTTTCGGCCTCACACCATGCAACATATTTCCGCCATATGCGGTGATAATGATTTGCTGTAACCTCTTTCCTGGCTTTAGTAAGCGTAGGAATGACTTCCTCCGGAATGCCCTTTTCCTTCAGGATCCGGCGTTCAACCGCTATGCCGTCAAACGCAGCCGCGGTAAGTCTTGGAACAGACAGGGCCCCTGCTGCCGCAGGTCCTGTCTGAGTGGCAGAGGCCATGGGTCCTCTGATATAAATTCTTGAAGTTCTGGGTACCAATCTCTTCTTGGCCAGCCCGGAACCACGAGTATCGTTCTTACTCCTCGCCTTCTTATTATTCTCAGTACCTTTGGTATGAGAGGCAGAGGGGAGAACACATAAACCGACTGGTACACCCACGATGTTACCAGAGCGTCCACAGCTATCGCCTGAGGGTCCCTTGACCTGGCGCAATATCTTTTATAGCTTTTGTTGAGGCGGGACGCCATCATGTCCACCTGTGGCCTTTTCCATTGGTGTACAATCCTTTGGAAGACTTCTGGAGGAAGTCCCCACTCTCCCGGGTGGAGGTCGTGTCTGTTGAGAAGATCTGCTTCCCAGTTGTCCACTCCGGGAATGAACACTGCTGACAGTGCTAACACATGATTTTCCGCCTATCGGAGAATCCTTGTGGCTTCTGCCATCGCCATCCTGCTTCTTGTGCCGCCCTGTTGGTATACATGGGCGACTGCCGTGATGTTGTCTGATTGGATCAGTACCGGCTGGTTTTTAAGCAGAGGCCTTGCTGGCCTCAGGGCATTGTAAATGGCCCTCAGGTCCAGAATGTTTATGTGTAGGGAAATCACCTGACTTGACCAAAGTCCCTGGAAGTTTCTTCCCTGTGTGACTGCCCCCCCAGCCTCAAAGGCTGGCATTCATGGTCACTAGGACCTAGTCCTGTATGCCGAACCTGCGGCCCTCTTGAAGATGGGCACTCTGCAGCCACCACAGTAGAGATACCCTGGTCCTTGGAGACAGGGTTATCAGCCTATGCATCGGAAGATGCGATCCGGACCACTTGTCCAACAGGTCCCTCTGAAAAGTTCTTGTATGGAACCTGCCTAATGAGATTGCTTCGTAGGAAGCTACCATTTTTCCCAGGACTCGCGTGCAATGATGCACCGCTACCTGTTTTGGCTTCAGGAGGTCTCTGACTAGAGATGACAACTCCTTGGCTTTCTCCTCCCGGAGAAAACTATTTCTGGTTTATGTCCAGAACCATCCCCAGGAACAGTAGACGTGTCATAGGAACCAGCTGTGACTTTGGACTGTTTAGAATCCAACCGTGCTGTTGTAGCACTTTCCAAAATAGTGCTACCCCGACTACCAACTGCTCCTTGGACCTCGCCCTTATAAAGAGATTGTCCAAGTGCGGGATAATTAAAACTCCCTTTTTTTGAAGGAGTATCATAATTTCGGCCATTACCTTGATAAAACACCCTCGGTGCCATGTACAGTCCAAACGGCAGTGTCTGGACTTGGTAATGGTAATCCTGTACCACAAATCTGAGGTACTCCTGGCGAGGATAGTAAATGGGGACATGCAGGTAAGCATCCTTGATGCCCCGGGATACCATGTAATCCCCCTCGTCCAGGCTTGCAATAACCGCCCTGAGCGATTCCATCTTGAACTTGAATTTTTTTATGTATGTGTTCAAGGATTTTAAATATAAAAAGGGTCACACCGAACTATGCGGTTTCGGTACCCCAAACCGTGTGGAATAGTAACCCCGTCCTTGTTGAAGTAGGGGTACCTTGAGTATTACCTGCTGGGAATACCGCCTATTAATTGCCTCTAGCACAGCCTCCCTGCCTGAGGGAGTTGTCAGCAAGGCATATTTAAGGAAACTGCTGGGGGGAGACATCTCTAATTCCAGCTTGTACCCCTGAATTACTACTTGAAAGAAACAGGGATCCACCTGTGAGCGAGCCCACTAATTGCTGAGATTTTTTGAGACGGCCCCCCACCATACCTGGCTACACCTGTGGAGCACCCGCGTCATGCTGTGGACTCACAGGAAGCGGGGGAAGAATTTTGATTCTGGGAACAGGCTGCTGGTGCAGCTTTTTCCCTGTTCCCTTGTCTCTGTACAGAAAGGAAGCGCCATTTGACCCGCTTGCTTTTCTGAAGCCGACAGGACTGTACCTTTTTCTGTAAGGAAACCTGAGGTAAAAATATTTCTTCCCAGCACATTGCTGTGGATACGAGGTCCCAGAGACCACCCCCGAATAATTCCTCACCCTTATAAGGCAGAATCTCTATGCGCTTTTTAAGTCAGCATCACCTGTCCAGTGACAGGTCTCTAATACCCTCCTGACAGAATGGACATTACATTCATTTTGGATGCCAGCCGGCAAAATATCCCTCTGTGCATCCTTCATATATAAGACGACGTCTTTAATATGTTCTCATATTAGCAAACTAGTATGCTTAACAGGGTCACCGACCACGCTGCAGCAGCACGATCTGCAGGTTTCAGTCTAGTACCTGAGTGTGTAAATACAGACTTCAGGATAGCCTCCTGCTTTTTATCAACAGGTACCTTCAAAGTGGCCGTTCCTAAAACCGTGTGAGCGCCTTATCCACCCTAGGGGATACCTCCCAGCGTAACTTATCCTCCTGGTGGGAAAGGGTACGCCATCAGTAACTTTTTATAAATTACCAGTTTCTTAACGGGGAAACCCACGCTTTTCACACACTTCATTTATTCATCTGATGGGGGAACAAAACACTGCCTGTTTTTTCTCCCCAAACCTAAAAACCCATTTTCAGAGGTGCTTGGGTTAATGTCAGAAATGTATAACACATTTTTTTTATTGCCGGGACCAAGTCACGGCTGTTCCTAGTGGATTTTGTATATGTCTCAACCTTGTCGACACTGGAGTCAAACTCCATGTCGACATCTGTGTCTGCCATCTGAGAGAGCGGGCGTGTTTGAGCCCCTGATGGCCTTTGAGACGCCTGGGCAGGCGTGGGCTGAGAAGCCGGCTGTCCCACAGCTGTTACGTCATCCACCCTTTTATGTAAGGAGTTGACACTGTCGGTTAATACCTTTCACCTAACCATCCACTCTGGTGTCGGCCCCACAGGGGGCGACATCACATATATCACACATATATCGGCCTCTGTTCCGTCACCATATAAGCCTCCTCATTCAACATGTCGACACAGCCGTATTGACACACCGCAGACACACAGGGAATGCTCTAAACGAGGACAGGACCCACAAAAGCCCTTTGGGGGGACAGAGTGAGAGTATGCCAGCACACACCAGAGCGCTATATACTGCAGGGACTAACTGAGTTATGTCCCCTATAGCTGCTGTTTTTATATATAATGTATACTGCGCCTAAATTTAGTACCCCCCCTCTCTTTTTTTAACCCTTTTCTGTAGTGTAGACTGCAGGGGAGAGCCAGGGAGCTTCCCTCCAACGGAGCTGTGAGGGAAAATGGCGCCAGTGTGCTGAGGAGATAGGCTCCGCCCCTTTTTCGCGGCCTATTCTCCCGCTTTTTATGGACTTCTGGCAGGGGTATTTACCTCATATATAGCCCCTGGGGCTATATATTGAGGTATTTTAGCCAGCCAAGGTGTTTTTATTGCTGCCTCAGGGCGCCCCCCCCAGCGCCCTGCACCCTCAGTGACCGAAGTATGAAGTGTGTGAGAGGAGCAATGGCGCACAGCTGCAGTGCTGTGCGCTACCTTGGTGAAGACTGAGTCTTCATGCCGCCGATTTTCCGGACCATCTTCTTGCTTCTGGCTCTGTAAGGGGGACGGCGGCGCGGCTCCGGGACCGAACATCAAGGCTGGGCCTGCGGTCGATCCCTCTGGAGCTAATGGTGTCCAGTAGCCTAAGAAGCCCAATCCGGCTGCAAGCAGGCGAGTTCGCTTCTTCTCCCCTTAGTCCCTCGCTGCAGTGAGCCTGTTGCCAGCAGGTCTCACTGAAAATAAAAAAATCTAAGACTATTACTTTCTAAGAGCTCAGGAGAGCCCCTAGTGTGCATCCAACCTCGGCCGGGCACGAAATCTAACTGAGGCTTGGAGGAGGGTCATAGTGGGAGGAGCCAGTGCACACCAGGTAGTCTAAGATCTTTCTAGAGTGCCCAGCCTCCTTCGGAGCCCGCTATTCCCTATGGTCCTTACGGAGTTCCCAGCATCCACTAGGACGTCAGAGAAAAGATAAATACACATACAATGATATTGTTTAATAAAGAATGTGGATTATTCAGGCATAGATGTGCTCACCTTAGTAGCCCTTTTACTGTATGATAGTGTATGATAGTGTAAGGTCTCACATGTCCTTAATTCCAACGGGTGATGCGATCCTTACTGCATTTACCCCAACGGATGCGTGCTCTGTGCAATTGCAGAAGGGGTCCTGCGATCTCAGCACAGGAATGCAAACGTCTCTGCCTGATTGACAGGCAGAGGCATCCAAAAAGAGGGGCGGGGAAGGCGGACAGTCAGAAAAACGGGGGCATGTCACACCCGTTTTTACGGGAGTTCCGGGAGTGGCAAGGCAAAGGACTGCATCACAAGACGGCGGACGCAGTTTCCTTGATCTCGTAATCCGCCCTGCGACAACAAGGCTGAGAAAGCTTCCGATGATCGCGATGGTTATCTCGTACGGTTATCTAGCATCACAAATGCAAGGAGGAGGTGGTATGCATCTTCTCCTGCATTGCTAAGGTTTGTAATTGCAATCCTTGGTGAATTAGGCCCCAGAATCAAACTGTTTATATTTAACATATAGTCTAGAGCCAGTTTGCAGAAGGATGTTTGTTAGAGAATGCAAAGTGCTGTCCATCTTGCCAAGCGTACATCTATACAGCAGACCACTTTCTTATATGTTTCTTAAGCACTTCCATTAATTTCCTCTGACTTTTCTCAAAGGAGCTAAGCAGGCAAACTCATGAAACATATAAGAAAGTAGTCTGCTGTATAGAACTCTGTTGCATGGCAAAAACTGGACAGCACACCTCCTACCTCCCATGCATCTGTGGCTCTGGACATAAGCAGTTTGATCCTGGTGGCAATTGTTTTATTTTAGAAAGAAAACTTTTAGAATTAAAGATCTGTGAAATCTTTATTCTATAATATCAAATGCTACAAAAGGTGAGCACATCTATGACTGATTGAACCACATTTATTATTAAACAATATCACTGTATGAGTTTAATCCAAACAACTCACCATTGAACTCGGGGGTGGAGAGTTATCATTACGACGGTGTGTAAATGCTGGCACACGGCAATGGAACTTTACTGCATCACGGCCCTATCTTGCCCCAGATTTGTACATTTTTGTACATCGCCCTATGGGTAGCGATACCAGAAGTATTATTTATTTATTAACAGTTTCTTATATAGTGCAGTAAATTCCTTGCACGTTACAATTGTTTGGCACATAGCAGCACAAACTCACACCCACAAGTAAATCACGGCTACTTGGCTTGACCCCTATGTGTATTCATCTATTTTGAGGATTATACAGTATGATCACTAAAAAGAATATCCCAATTTTGATACCAGAGAGGTTTAAGAGAGGAAGGGGGCCTCCTCCTCTCTTCCAACGCATTCCACCAGTAGACTCCTGCATATAGTAGGTGCCATTTTCCCGGTGATTTCCATAGTGCATGCAGGAATTTCTGCGGTAACCATTGAAAATGGATGCAGAGTACAGGCAAGGAAAACAGAGAATTCTGGCTTATATGCACAGCTGTATGCACCTTGAGATGGGTCCTGTCTGTGTGGGTAGCATACTGTATGCACCTGTCTTACTACTCATAAGTGTGCAATTGCACCTGCACTAGACGAGGTGTAAAAGATATGCCTGCAAACTGTAGGATGTTCGTTAATGTGCTGGTTTGCAGTGCCCATATTTGGATACACCCCCCTTACTGACTCCCCCCTTACTGACTTTGCCTGTGTACTGTAGGAACACCTCTTTCCACCCCAGCTCTACGTCTTTCTGCATAGCCACATTTGCATTTGCTCCTTTTCTGAACAATGCAAATACACACGAGATGTGCAAACTACGTATATATACAACTCAGCTTCAGCCAGAGCCGGCCTTAGCTATAGGCAGGCTAGGCATTTGCCTAGGGCATTCAAGCATGTCTAGGGGCATCCAAGCATGTCCCTGCAGCATCTCATGCTGAGAGGGACAGTCCGCAAACTAACTGTTACTTTCCAAATGTATTCAATCAGTACTTGTATACACTGCTGTTTACATTTGTCAAAAAAAATGCACACTGTGCCTTAAACTTCCTCTGACATGCTTGAATGCCCCTGACTTGTGAGACCTCAGACAGACAGCAGAAGCCCAGTAAATGCAATTCCTGGACCTGTGACATTTTTACTGACTATATAAGTTTATTACTGGATGGCTTCTTATGATAACACATGTGTATTTTGGAAGACTGCTTCACAGAAACCTGACATCAGCTATACTGCTTGTGCACATGGGGGAGGGGGACCCTGCCATCCTGTGTGTGTCCCTTATCCCTGTGCAAACCCCAGGTGTCTGCAGGGACATAACATGGGCAGTGTTCTCCCCACACTTTATTTCCTAGTCAGTCCATACCGTAAAATTCCCCTGCCACTAGCACTGTAACGTGGTCAGTAAGTTGCGTTGTGCTGTTTCTATATGAAACATCAGTGCAGCGTGACTTTTGGACACATCAGACTGGAGGGCAGAGCATTTAGCTCCCACAGTATAAAGTAAAGTGCATGCAGTTAACGGGAGTAACAGACACCAGCAAACACACTGAATAGTGAAGAGAATGGACAGATTCTACATGTTTGATACTGATCTTTTTGTATAACCAGCAAGTGTGGCAGTATCTGTGGCAGTATATGTGTATTATGGGCATTACTAATGTGGGGCATATGTGTAAGGTGCATTACTGTGTGGCATTATGTGTATTATGGGCATTACTAATGTGGGGCATATGTGTAAGGTGCATTACTGTGTGGCATTATGTGTATTATGGGCATTACTAATGTGGGGCATATGTGTAAGGTTCCTTTACTGAGTGGAATTATATGTATTATGGTCATTACTGTGTGGCATTGTGCAGAGTTGAACTGGCCCACAGGGTAACCCCCCGGTGGGCCCCACTGCCTGAGCGTTGCAGGTACAGATGTAGAACTAGCGGCAGAGCTAGGGGGCACCAGACAAAATTTTGCCTAGGGCATCAAATTGGCTAGGGCCGGCTCTGGCTTCAGCCCCAATACAGGTTGAGTCTCCCTTATCCAAAATGCTTGGGACCAGAGGTATTTTGTATATCGGATTTTTCCGTAATTTGGAATAACTGCATACCATAATGAGATATCATGGTGATAGGACCCAAGTCTAAGCACAGAATGCATTTATGTTTCATATACACCTTATACACACAGCCTGAATGTCATTTTAGCCAATATTTTTTATAACTTTGTGCATTAAACAAAGTGTGTGTATATTCACACAATTCATTTATATTTCATATACACCTTATACACACAGCCTGAAGGTCATTTAATACAATATTTTTAATAAGTTTGTGTATTAAACAAAGTTTGTGTACATTGAGCCACAGAAAACAAAGGTTTCACTATCTCACTCTCACTCAAAAAAACTCCGTATTTCGGAATATTCCGTATTTCGGAATATTTGGATATGGGATACTCAACCTGTATATGTATTTCTGTGTGGTTTGAGGTATATTACCAGCACACCTTGCACGTTATATTTTTCTTTATTTTCACATGACAAATAATCTTAGATGATTTGTAGAATTATATAATGAACGATTAATATTGTCTATATATTGTTTTAACAGTTGAGAAAGTGGCACATTTGTGAGTTTAAAATCATTTGGTAAAAATAAAATACGCACTATTTTATTCTTTTTTATTTGGCCCATTCTATGTCAGGGGACACTCAATTACCATTTCAGATCTTTGTGGCGGGACACTGGAAATCTTCCCAATTCCTTGTGGCTGCACAGTTGTGCTGTTTTACCTGCTGTTCCTCAATTATTAGCTATGGGTCATTTTCTAGTCTTGCAGGTAAAAAGCACTCAGCTTAGCAGTGGAATACTGCTAGTAAATGACTGTTACCTCCACTCATTCCCCCATACCTCGCATTTTTCTGGAACTGTCCTCCGTTATCCCACCTGGGATGGGAGCTGGGGGAAGCACACACTGCTGACCTGCATTGCAGTGGGTGAATAGGTGCTGTGCGCATGTGAACAGCACCTATTCACAGTGCAGCAAGAGCCTGGGGGCAGCCCAGCATCTCAGAGAGTGCTATGGTTCTATAAGACTCTGCCCCTTTTTCAGGCCCGTCCCCCTTTTCAGGCATACGCAGGGTCTCGAATCAGGGGTGAAGAAATATTGGGAGGTACGTGCCCCTCCTCTTTTATTAAAAAGGCAGCAATGAATACAAGCTGGGCAGATTTCTACTACAATAGTGAGACAACTGTTTGTTAATTACCCCAGCCTCTAAATCCCAGGGTGGTCAGGAAGAGCTTGGGAACTTTTCAGTGCAGGTTTGATACTGGCAGCGGACCATGCAAATTGTTTTTATTGTGCTTTCCTTCCTTAGCAGTGCTAACACAGCATCAACTAATCTGGGACTTGTACATCATTCTTTATTACATGGTGCAGTATCTGTGGCCTGAGAAGAGGTAACTGTCAATCACTGGCAGTTCTCCAACATTCAGCTGAATATTTTCCCTCTGTTCAGACAAAGTATGCTGTTGATTCTTTAATTTACAAACATAGGGGCAGATGTTTTAAGCTTGGAGAAGTGATAAAGCAGTGATAAGTGCAGGGTGATAACGCACCAGCCAATCATCTCCAATATGTAAAATGACATATCACCTTCCACTTATCACTGCTTTATCACTTCTCCGGGCTTAATACAGTACATTTGCCCCATAGTGATTTGATTAACAAAGCACAGTAAGCATGCAATGTGTACTTTTCCTTCATCTGACATGCGTACTTGCGTGGTATGATTCTCTGAAAGTGCAGCAGAAAAATGTAATTATATTGTAGACAAATTCCATATTGCAGGAACACATTTGCAGCAATGCTAAGGGTGGTATCCAATAAGCGCGGTAAATTACTGCGGCTAATTGTCTCCCTGGGGGCTATCCAATTAGCCCCGATAAGCTGGCACGAGACGTGACTTATCAGGGACTTTCTTTTAGTGAATCATCGGGGAAAAAATGGGAAAACCGACGTTTTTCGCATCTGATGTTTTACTGCAGCTAACTGGATACCGCCCTAAGGTGGTCATTCCGAGTTGTTCGCTCGCTAGCTACTTTTAGCAGCACTGCACACGCTAGGCCACCGCCCTCTGGGAGTGTATCTTAGCATAGCAGAATTGCTAACGAAAGATTAGCAATTCTGCTATTAAGTATTTCCTTGCAGTTTCTGAGTAGCTCCAGACCTACTCCTAGATTGCGATCACCTCAGTCCATTTAGTTCCTGGTTTGACGTCACAAACACACCCAGCGTCCGGCCAGCCACTCCCCCGTTTCTCCAGCCACTCCTGCGTTTTCTGCTGGCACGCCTGCGTTTTTTAGCACACTCTCGGAAGACGCTCAGTTACCACCCAGAAACACCCACTTGCTGCCAATCATTCTCCGATCAACAGAGCGACTGAAAAGCTTTGTTCGCCCGTGAGTAAAATAGCATAGTTTTGTGTAAAATTGCTTAGAGCGTGCGCCCTGCTGTGCATACGCATGCGCAGAACTGACGGATTTTAACCTATTAGCAATTCTGCTAAAAATAGCAGCGAGTGAACAACTCGGAATGACCACCTAAGTGTTTAGTTACAGTGGTAGCAAGGGGAAGATTAATGGGACAATTGTCCTAGACAACTTGACGTGATGTTCATAAGGTTAGACAGCCATAGTCAGATTGTATTTTTTCAGAGAATAGAAGTGATTATGAGCTTTGAGAAAATAAAGCTGTGAAATGCACGATTACTATTTGTTTGCTGATTCTTACAATTCAATTTAAGAAAAGAGTAGTTTGAAAAAATCTCTGTGGTTTCAGTTAGTTCTTAATATTTTGTAAAGAAGGTTCTCATTCAGCTTCATTAGCAGTTTGCTTAGATTGCAAAACTTACAATGATAAAATCGCATGCTGGGGGAAAGGCCGTCCAACATGCAAATACCTTGCAGCGATGCGATCGCAATGCAATTGCATCGTAATTTGTGGATGCCAAGCTGCAAAGGCAGGCGCAGAGAGGCCATTTTCTGGGTCGCAGTGGCCGCGTGTGATGTCATATGGCTGCCCTGAACCCACCTCCATTTCCCACGCTGCGTCGCTGCCCCGCAACAGCCTCTGCATGTTAATCAGGCATAGGCGAACACATAACTGAGTAGCATTTTGACAAGAATAGGGCACCTTTAGAAAAAGCAGATATTAAGCAAGACAACATGGAAATGTTTATGTGCCTTACATAGCAAAGGAGTCAATAATTAGCACTAGTTTGCGTAGCAGCAGCACACTCTTCAGTGCTTCACAAATAGGAACAAACACTGTAAAAAGCCAATTAAGGCATTGTTACATGAAGTGAGAGCCACAGTCTGCATATTGGATCAGCCGGAATACAATGAGAAACAGTGCATAGTGGTGCTCTAGTGGTGCTATACTATATGCTCCAGTCACACAGCAAGCAAGTAAGTTAAGTGTAAAAAGAGAATATATGTAAGCTCTGCATGAACTTTGAAGAGAGGCAGTATTACAGTTGATGAAGAGCCTGTAGGGAATGACAGAATGGGGCACCAATATAATGCATAGGGGCTTATTCATTATAATTAATGGACCGTTTAGAAAACAAAAAATTATAGTTTTAGCATGTTCTAACTACTAGCAGGCCCATTTATTACTAAGGGCAATATTCAATTAGTGTCGGATCCTCTCCGACAGTGAGGATCCAACACTTCAGTATTCAATGCAGACCGTTTCCCCCTCTGATTCTGACCATTCATTTCCACCCTCTCTTAGGTGCAAAAATGAATGGAGAAAACGGACCAGTTTTCGACCGCAGCGGGGTCAAAAACACATGGATGAGCAGAGATTCCGCGCATCCATGTGTTTTTCGATTTGTCGGAATTTTAAACAGGGCGGAAAAATGGCACTTCAACTGAATTTTGAAGTGTCGAAAAGTGCAGATTATCGTCAGAAAGTGCCATCTTTATACCCCTAAAGGACCAACAGGGCTGCTTAATATTCAGCAAACTCCAAAAACTGAAAGTATTCTGAGTTTGCCTGTGGAACCAAGACCATCTGAAGATGGCATTGGCTCCCGGAGACCCAGTCCTTCCCATGGGAAGGAGGTCTGTCATTGCCTCCGCAGTGTGTGAACTGTGGCTGTGTGGACAGACCCGAACAGGTAAGTATCACTGCTACTATTGTAGCAGTGTTACTGGTCGCTAGTACCGGCTGGCCCCACACCGGAGCAATGCTAAATTGCTCTGATAATTAAGTATCCACTGCCACATCTAGTAAAGAGTTGGAAACGTAATCATTGGAGGCCGTTCGACCCCCGATGAACAGGCCCCATTGTGAGGAAAACTACTTTAGGGGAACGGTTTAGTAGTACATTGTCAACAAGAATAAATATATCAGGTAATAAACTTGTGTTGGCTAGTGAAAGATTAACAGCCCAATTCTTGAAAGACTAAGGGGCATACAGATGTAGCCGCTCTCATCTATCCTGTGACATGGCAGCAAGGGCACATGTGCCATGAGTGCATCTTAATAAGTCGGGCTGCATCTATTTGCAGCCTCCATGTATTACTATGGGTGGTAGTCATGTGACCGCCAGTCGGCTGACCGACAGTCACATGACCTCCTCCGTGAGCCCGACGGCTCACTATCCCGATGGTCGGCATGCCGACCAACAGGGACTATTTCCACTCGTGGGTGTCCACGACACCCATAGAGTGGGAATAGAACCCGTCGCCACCGAGCCCGCAGTGTGGAGAGCGCAGCGAGCCCGCAAGGGGCTTGCTGCACTCGCCCCTCCCCGCCGGGATCCCGGCGTCGGTATGCTGCCGGGATCCCAGCGTCGGTAAGGTGACCGGCGGTCAGGAGACCGCCGGTCACCCGTACTACACCCATTACTATGGGTGTGCATGTCACAATCGAAGTAAAGTGCACAAACAGCCAATCATGCAGCGGTGGCGCCTAATTGGCTGCCTGACCGCGAGCGCCAATTGTCTCGAGAGCCGGCGCCATATCTGAAATGGCCGCAAGCTGCTCTGGGATACACCTGGCTGCCCACTGCTTTGCCCGGCTATCCCCATCACCTAGTGCCCAACCTGACCACTGCTGCCCCAGACCGCAGCTGTACACACATGGAGCGGGCACCTGATGGGACCTTGTCAGCGCTGCACTCACCGGACTGTCACACTGCCGCCCATATGGGCAACACCATAACAGCATAGCGGCCACGGCCGCTATATAAAGATGGTGCCTGTCACTACTGCACTCATCTCTCCAAGCGACGAGTCGGATTCACAGGAGCGCACACCATCACCTGGGATACCGCATGGTAGGGACAGATGGGGACTTATTCTGACTATCTTCATTTCCATCCAGCTTATGCCGCAGCAAAAAAAAAAAAAACATCAGGATCTCCACTTATTAATCTCCTAAAGGAGTTATAAACATTTCTTTTTTATATATATGTTTAATAAATATGCTTAGCCTTTTTATTTCCCTGGTGCCACCGAACTAGCGCTCTTTTTTATGACTATTATGAATTCACTCTAACTGAGCAGCTTTAGTCTTCACGTAACAGTGCAGTGTTACTCTTTTAGGGGTCTATTTACATAGCTTTGGAGATAAAGTGGCTTGGAGATAAAATTGGCTTTATATGGGCATGACAACTTTGGCAGACATGTTTTCTTCAACCTTCCTTTTGCTGATCTATGCGCTAAATTTGATTAGGGCACTTGGCCTCGTTTTATCACCTTTAATTTAGACATTGGGTACATACAATAGGTGCTACCATATCTGTTCTTCTAACACCCCTGCCCCACGTATAGGCCAGATTTAACCTCTGTAAGTTTTAGCAAGAAGAACCAAGCACTAAAATGCATATTCAACTAGACTTTATCTGACCCCTACTAAACTCCATAGGGTATGGCCCACATGCACTAAACTCTGCTTTATACCACATATACTGTCCTGTTTTGCTTCCCTTGTGGACAAAGGCGTTCAACCTCATTAAAAATTAATTGGGCCTTCTTCTTACCCCAGACCCTATGCCAGGCCAGCTTTTTTGGTACTCCCTTATAGTTCCTAAGTCTGACTACTACGTCCTTGGGCATAGTCTAATATCAACCAGACATACCAGGCTTGGCATTGGAAATCCTTCTCTCCTTCTCCATTCACTAAAGTTACTGCAAAACCTCACATGCATTATGAGACGGAGATTCAGGAGGTCACATATTCCATAACCCCTCTTCTCCCTTTGTGAAATGGTACCCGTGCAACTTATAGGGAACAGCAGATGGGTGCTTCCACTAAGAATGCGGATGACCCTCCCCTCCATATAACGCAAAAGAGTCTGATATATGAACTATCACAGGGGGTGATTAATACCTGATTGCTGCTATGCGTTTTCGCACAGCGGGTGATCAGGTACTAACTGCGCATGCACCGCAATGCGCACGCGCATCAGACAGCAACAAAGGGCTTTGCCGGTCTGCGATGGGATGAAGCAAAAAATCAGATTGCACGGGCGTTCGCAAGGTGATTGACAGCAGGAAACCGTTTGTGGGTGGTAAATTACCGTTTATTGGGAGTGTCTGGAAAAACGCAGGCGTGCCCAAGCGTTATCAGGGAGGGTGTCTGATGTCAGCTCCGACTCCGATCAGCCTGTTGTGATCGCACTGTAGGAGTAAGTCTTGGGCTGCGCACAGACTGCACACAAGGGATTTTAGCAGCTCGGCATACACATGGGATCGCACACTTCCGCGGCGAATATACACTCCCCCTGGGGGCGGTGACTATCTGAAGGCAGGACAGCAAAATTAGCGGCCCACTTCTAATGATTATAACCTAAATATGAGAGTTATATTGCTCGTCTCATCAAGGTCTAATATTATACAACTTATCAGAAACATACTATATTATCTGTTGTGCACAGTTGTGGATACTGGGAGGATATATAAACAGTGGTGTAAAGGAAAAAGCTCATGTTGCCCAAAGCAACCAGCAAGAAGACTACTTCCATTTTCTAAAAATGTACTGTAAAATATCGTTATCATTTCCCTGGGCGTTATGGGCAACTCTAACTTTTGTGTTAAACCAATTTTCATATACATGTACCCCAAAGTGCACAGTGACCACAAACTGCAGAATAATGCGTAGGAAAACTATTCCATGGTCCGGATTCAAATGTTTCTCCCTCCCGCCTCCTATCACTCCCGCCGGCGGTATTCTAATGTTACTGCCAACGGGCACAACAACTTGATCTCAGCTCACTATCCCCGGAGGTAGCGAGCTGAAATGCGTGTGAAGAGACCCGTTTGGGCGCCCAAACAGGTCTCTTCACGATCGTGCCCATTACTTTAGTTGGGTTTAGGCGCTTAACGCGCCTAAACCAGACTGTAATGAGCGCGATAACGGGGCACATTTGCATATCGCCCCTCTATCTCCCATCACTTTAGACGGGAGATAGTGGTTGTGATATCATTTGAATCTGGCCCCATGTATCTATGTAACACATCCAGACCAACACCTGTGCCCTGCTACTGTACATGCCAATTCGTCATCTGAAACATGAGGTTGACCCTTCTGCAGCAATTGGTATGATGGAGAGAGCAGCACCATATGCCCATATTTAAAAAGGAAAAACCAGAATATACATAAGACCTAAAGATTGTTCTGTTCAATAATTCACCCTTAGCCTAAATAGGTCCTAAATAAGATAACAGCGATGGAACTATTCTACGTTGCCCTGTTATACTGTAGTGTGTTCATCAGGTGCTTAACTACAGTACATGGCTTTTCCTCTAAAATACAGCTCTAGTATTCCACTCCTTGTCTGTTTTACAGTATTCACTGTATTTTGCAGAGTCCCTGACCACCTATGCTCCATAGCAGGAGAGAAACAGTCTTCTAATCCACAATGCCTCTTTACCATCTTCAATTGGTATCTCTGCCCATTGCACAGACTCCACCTTCTTCTCCAGCCTGTGACTCTGCCATCTACTGCAAGTACAAAAACTGACACCCTGTGACAAGGTATTTTCTGATTCTAAACTCCATACACCACACAATTCTTCACCTACATTCCCCAGTCCGCCACTGCATGAATGTCTCTAGCTCCCCTCCTGAGCCTGTCTCTTTTCACTGGAAAACAGTCATCCTTCTTTAAAACTGCTTTCATCTCTCCAATTCTGAAGAAACAAACTGCTTAATCAGCCTATCCGGGAAACTACTACTCCACTTCTCTGCTCTACTTTACCTCCAAACTACCAGTTCGTATCCCCCCCCCCCCCCCCCCCGAAACCCAATGGGGCATTGAGGGGGAAGGATGGTGGGGAGGGTGATAATTAGGTCAGTGGGGGATAATCATCAGTCCCACCCTGCTACAGCTGAGCCCTGCACATGCAAAGATCAGCCAAATAGTGCTCGGGGGTGAGCAACAGTAAGTTCCTCTTCTTGCACTTGTGTCCCCAGCACACTGCTCGGCATTCTGAAGTGTGATTCCGGAAATGATGTTCATCATTGCAGGGGGATGGACAAGCAGGAGGAAATCCATTTTGCACATGTGTAGAATGGATTTTCTCTTTAAAAGCTTGGGGACAAAGCAGGAGGACACAGTCGCAAGGGAACCAACTGTGTCAGATAAAGCAAGTGGTTAACATGTCTACCTCTGGCACATCCTCCCCTCCACTACCAGTATCTGATGGGACCCCCAAGGCTTTGTTTCCTCACCGCCTACTATTTTCACTGTGCACTTCTTCTCATCTTTTAATTCGCTCATTCAGCCTACATTACCAATCTCAGCATGTCCAAAACAAAGCTAATCACGTTTAATCCCAGACTCAACACCTTCTCTGAATTTTTCCTCAATATCATCCCCATCACCACAATTTACTGAGTCTCCTAAGCCCACTGTCTTGGGGTCACTCTTGACTCTGCATAATCGCATGCTCTCTGCTGCTCGACTACTGCATAATCCTCCTATATGACATTATCCCTCTATTCCCACTTCAAGCATCCTGAATGCAGATACACGATGATCTTCCTCTCTCACCCGTCCACATCTGCTGCACCACTGTGAAAACCCTTTCTCTGGCTCCACATAGAGTCCAGAATCCAGATGAAATTACTTGCATTTACCTACAAAGTCTACAACAACTATACCCCTTAATACAACTAAAACCTCATCACGAAATATTCTTTCTCACAAACTGTTAGATCTACCTATGAGTCCTATGCTTCACCTTGTCTCCGATAACCACTTTTGCGCTCTCGCCTAAAAGACATCTAATATGCTGCCACCCACTCAGGAATACCCTGACATGCCCGGTCAGACCCTCCTCTAGCTTTAAAATCTTTACAAGACGGCTGAAAGCCAACCTGTTTATTAAAACAAGATTTATGGTAAGAACTTACCGTTGTTAAATCTCTTTCTGCGAGGTACACTGGGCTCCACAAGGATAGACATTGGGGTGTAGAGTAGGATCTTGATCCGAGGAACCAACAGGCTCAAAGCTTTGACTGTTCCCAGAATGCACAGCGCCGCCTCCTCTATAACCCCGCCTCCCTGTACAGGAGCTCAGTTTTTAATTAACCAGCCCAATGCAGTAGCAGGAAAAGAGACGACAACGGTTAGTAGCCACATACACCACACTCTCACGACAGGAGAAGTGTCAGCGGCTAATGCCATACCAACCAAAAGAAGCTAAGTGCGTCAGGGTGGGCGCCTTGTGGAGCCCAGTGTACCTCGCAGAAAGAGATTTAACAACGGTAAATTCTTACCATAAATCTCGTTTTCTGCTGCGGGGTACACTGGGCTCCACAAGGAATGGACAATGGGGATGTCATAAAACAGTTCCCTATGGGAGGGGACGCACTGTAGCGGGCACAAGAACCCGGCGTCCAAAGGAAGCATCCTGGGAAGCGGCAGTATCGAAGGCATATAACCTTATGAACGTGTTCACTGAGGACCACGTAGCCGCCTTGCACAATTGTTCAAGGGTCGCACCACGGTGGGCCGCCCAAGAAGGTCCAACAGACCGAGTAGAATGGGCCGTAATATGAGCAGGAGCCGACTGACCAGCCCTCACATAAGCATGTGCAATCACCATTCTAATCCATCTGGCCAAAGTCTGCTTGTGAGCAGGCCAGCCCCGTTTGTGAAATCCAAACAGTACAAAGAGAGAATCAGATTTCCTAATGGAAGCAGTTCTCTTCACATAGATACGGAGAGCCCGTACCACATCCAAAGACCGCTCTTTGGGAGACAGATCAGGAGAAACAAGTGCCGGAACTACAATCTCCTGGTTAAGATGGAACGAGGAGACCACCTTAGGTAAATATCCGGGACGAGTCCTCAGAACCGCCCGGTCACTGTGAAATATCAGATATGGGGAACTACAAGACAAGGCACCCAAATCCGACACTCTTCTAGCCAGCAGAAACACCACCTTAAGGGAAAGCCACTTAATATCAGCTGAACCAAGAGGTTCAAACGGAGACTCCTGTAACGCCTTCAAAACGTCCCAAGGAGCCACAGGCGGGACATACAGAGGTTGGATACGCAACACACCCTGAGTAAAGGTATGAACATCAGGTAAGGTCGCAATTTTTCTCTGAAACCACACCGACAAGGCAGAAATATGAACCTTGAGGGAGGCCAGACGCAGGCCTAAGTCCAGGCCCTGCTGAAGAAAAGCCAACAACTTGGCTATACTAAACTTAGAAGCGTCATAATCGTTAGATGCGCACCAAACAAAGTAAGAATGCCAGACCTAGTAAATACGAGCAGAAGCCGGTTTCCAGGCCTGCAACATAGTTTAGCCCTTAAGACGGAAGCTTCAAGAGCCACGCCGTCAAAGACAGCCGGGCTAGGTCCTGGTAGACACAGGGGCCCTGAACGAGGAGGTCTGGGCGTTGTGGAAGTAGAATTGGACGCTCTGACGATAGGCCTTGCAGGTCTGAGAACCAGTGCCGTCTGGGCCACGCTGGAGCTATGAGAAGCAGAATTCCTTTTTCTTGCTTGAACTTCCGAATTACCCTGGGCAGGAGTGACACCGGAGGGAACACGTACGGCAGCCGAAACCTCCACGGCACCGCCAGCGCATCCACGAATGCTGCTTGAGGATCCCTTGTCCTTGCTCCGAAGACCGGAACCTTGTGATTGTGTCGAGACACCATCAGATCTACGTCTGGAAGACCCCACTTTTCCACTAGGAGTTGAAACACTTCTGGATGGAGGCCCCACTCACCGGCATGTACGTCCTGACGACTGAGAAAGTCCGCTTCCCAATTCAGGACTCCCGAAATGAAGATTGCTAATATGACCGGTAGATGGCGTTCCGCCCAATGTAGAATCCGTGAGACTTCCTTCATTGCCAGACGGCTTCGAGGCCTTGAGGATTTATGTAAGCCAATGTGGTGGCGTTGTCCGACTGCTCTTGAATAGGACGGTTCTGAATTAAATGCTGGTCTAGGTTCAATGCACTGAAGACTGCCCGCAATTCCAGAATGTTGATTGAGAGGAGGGACTCCTCCTTGGTCCACCGACCCTGAAGGGAGTGTTGCTCCAGCACCGCGCCCCAATCTCTTAGACTGGCATCTGTCGTCAACAAGACCCAGTTGGATATCCAGAAGGGACGGCCCCTGCACAATTGTTGGTCCTGGAGCCACCAGAGCAGCGACAGACGGACCTGCGGAGTCAATGAGATCATTTGAGACCTGACCCGGTGAGGCAGGCCGTCCCACTTGGCTAGAATCAGCCTCTGGAGGGGGCGAGAATGGAATTGAGCATACTCCACCATGTCAAATGCTGATACCATGAGGCTCAGCACCTGCATCGCCGAATGTATCGACACTTGCGGACGAGAAAGGAAGCAACGAATCCTGTCCTGAAGCTTCAGGACTTTCTCCTGACACAAGAACAACCTCTGGTTGTGAGTGTCCAATAGGGTTTCCATACGGAACTTGGAAACCTTCACAAACCTGTTCAATGCCTTGAGGTTGAGAATGGGCTGGGAGGACCCATTCGGTTTCGGGACTAGAAACAGCTGAGAATAGTACCCCCGGCCCCTCTGCGCAAGAGGCACCTGTACTACGACTCCTGTATCCAGGAGGGTCTGTACCACCGAATGCAGAGTGTTTGCCTTTGTCTGACCCAACGGGACATCTGTCTGGCAAAATCGATGAGGGGGTCGGTTTTTGAAGGCTATGGCGTAACCTCGAGTGACAACTTCCCGTACCCAGGCATCTGAAGTGGTCTTCAACCATTCCTGGGTATACCCTAGAAGCCGGCCCCCCACCCTGGGATCCCCCAGGGGAGGCCCGCCCCGTCATACGGCAGGCTTATCGGCCTTGGAAACTGGCTGACGGGCCGCCCAGGCTCTTTTGGGCTTCGGCTTACCAGGCTTGGAAGTACGGGCCTGCTTGTTGTACACCTGACCTTTTGCTTTACTTGAAGGACGAAAGGGGCGAAAGGAAGTACCTTTAGCCTTCGACACCGAAGGAGCGGTACTTGGCAGACAGGCAGTTTTGGCAGTAGCCAAGTCAGCCACTATCTTATTTAAGTCCTCCCCATACAGAATATCTCCCTTGAAAGGGAGTACCTCCAGGGTTTTTCTAGAGTCCAGATCCACAGACCAGGATCTCAGCCACAATATCCGACGAGCCAGGACTGACGTAGAAGAGGCCTTGGCTGCTAGGATACCGGCATCAGAAGCCGCCTCTTTAATATAGCGAGAAGCTTTGACAATATATGAAAAGCATTGTCTAGCATGGTCAGAAGAGATTTCAGCTTCTAACTCCAAGGTCCATGCTTCAATAGCCTCTGCAGCCCATGTTGCTGCAATAGTGGGCCTTTGTGCAGCACCCGTGAGGGTGTAAATCGCTTTCAGACAACCCTTCACACGTTTATCCGTAGGCTCCTTTAGAGATGTGACGGTAGTGACAGGTAGAGCTGAGGAAACCACCATCCTAGCCACATGCGAGTCTACTGGAGGAGGCGTTTCCCAATTCTTAGACAGCTCTGGTGCGAGGGGATAGCAAACCACCATCTTCTTTTGAGGCACAAACTTCGTACCCGGGTTTTCCCAGGGTTCCTGACGTATATATACACTAGGTGGTCAGAGTGAGGTAAAACTTGTTTAACCACCTTCTGACGCTTGAACCTATCCGGTTTCTTAGGAGGGACGGATGGCCCGGGATCATCCGTAATCTGTAGAATTAACTTAATAGCCTCCAAAAGATCAGGAACATTCACATGTGAACTACACTCCCCATCAGCCGTATCCGAGTCAGAACCTGTGGGGTCAGTGTAAGTGCCGTCTTCATCAGACGAGGTCTCAGTGACAGCAGTGGATTGTGAGGAGACAAGCGCTCGCTTAGAGGACCCCTTGGACTTAGGCGAAAGATGGTTAGACTTTTTAGTAGTCAGGGACTGGTTCAACTTCTTCAATTGGGCAGATAAATCGTCCGCCCACGGCGGGTTAGCTGCAGGGACCACTTACGGTTGTACCGGCATAGGGGGTCCCATAGGGGGTGTTAGTTTATTAACTAGCGTATGTAGAAGCGTGGAAAAAGTGGTCCACGGTGGATCATTATGTACCTCTGTTGCCACAGTCCCACTGGGGGGCAAGGAGCCCCCAGAACCAGAGCCCACAGCTGCTATATTCTCCTCATAGGGATCTGTGGCTTCAGCAACACCGGCAGTGTGTTCAGCCCCAGAACCGTTACCCTCAGAAGCAGACATGATATAACTTGCAGTATCAGGTAACACAGTACAATTGGCAGAAGCACAATATCCCAAACCCAAACCCCTGCGCAGTGTAGTCAGCACCAGCAGAGATAAAGGAGAGATATGGTGACTAAAATCATAGAGAAAAATACGTATTAAAGTATATCTTTGTGAAAATCCTATATCAATATAAAACCTGACGCACCAAGCCCCCTCAGGTTATAGAATATAGGGATAGCAAGTTGAGTGAAAGACACAAAATGGACACCACTCAGCTATCTAATGCACACACAGATAGTCACAGTTTGTACAATGCAGAGGTTATTACTAACAATAATACTGCACTGGACTAGCTTATATATATAGCTATGTAGTCAATAGATATAACACTGCACAGTAAGAACTGGATGTATATCACAGGGTAATTGTACTAGAAAACCCTGACTAAATGCACTCTTTCTTAACTAGCAATCTCTAAAAAGGCAGGTAGAATACTTAAGTGTCATGTAAAGTCACAGCACTGACAACCAGGCGGCTTTACATAGGAGGATTTGCCCAAGCAGTCCCAGTAACAGTGAAGCTGAGCGATAATGGTGCCCAGACACTGACAGGGAGTGAGGGAGACAGATATGCAGCTCCAGGGCGGGAACTTTTGCGGGGAATAGCGCCCTGGGGCTGGGGGAGGGGCTTCAGGTCTAAGCCTTATCCCCCTGCTGGCAAAACCACTGGGTACTGTGGGCTAGTGAAAAATGGTTTAGAGAGAAAACCTGACCTGCACCCATGCCCTGGTGTTCTAGTGGGATCGCCTGTACTGCCACAGTGTCCACCGCCAGCGCGCGCGGCCCGCCTCCCACTGACCGCGCCGGATCACGATAAAGACCAGGTCCCGCAAGCGGGACCCACTTACCACCTCCCGAAGCGCGGTCACGCGATCTCGGAGAGCCCCCGTCGTGTGTGCCTGACGTGAAGAAAACCGGAGCCTCCTGCTGTAGTTACCCGGCAACCAGGGCTCGGGAGTGTACAGCGCTGCTGGGGAGAGCTGGAGCTGCAACAGTGAATGTCTTCTGACATTTACCACCGCTGCTGCCCTTGAAGTCTTCACTTTTTTCTTCAAAAAAAGCTCTTCTTAGGGCTACCTGGAGCAGCCCCTCTGTTATGTGCCTGCTTACTGCAGCACCAACTACAAAACTGAGCTCCTGTGCAGGGAGGCGGGGTTATAGAGGAGGCGGCGCTGTGCATTCTGGGAACAGTCAAAGCTTTGAGCCTGTTGGTGCCTCGGATCAAGATCCTACTCTACACCCCAATGTCTATCCTTGTGGAGCCCAGTGTACCCCGCAGCAGAAAGCTTGTTCTACTGATGCTTATGCTGATCCTACTGGTACACGTTCCCCCCTTAGTGCCTAAACCTAACTCCCACCCCCACCCCAGCCCAAGTGGTGCATAACCCCCCTTCCTGCAGCCTAACCATAACATCCCCCTACCCTCCGCACACACACACAAAGCCTATCCCTACCCCCTCCTCCGGGTGGTGCCTAAACCTAACAAACTCCCCACCGGCCCTAACCCTAACCCGCCCGCTATACTGAGAGTCGGTTTGCTGACTGTCGGAATTCCGGCATCGGGCTCCTGTGTCGATATTCTGACAGCTGTCGGGATTCTGTCATCGGCATTCTGACTGCCAGGATCCCAACAGACCACATCCCATTTTCTGTATAATCTGTTTTCCACTCTGTCTGACATAGACAAGCGCCGTAGCTCCTTACAAATCAATGATAATAAGTACAGTTTATACTGAAACTGCAACTTTGTTAAAGTTTAAAGGCTGCATCTGAGATCAGACCAGGATAAAAAGACCTCAGTACTTGAGAGAGTGTAATCCAATACTTTCAATGGGAAACAGTTTTCATATTCTAGAATTACAATACATAAACTATTGCTGCAAGTAACAATTTAAATATGAAAAATCTGGTGCAAGTACACCATTTACAATGAGAAAATCCAAAAATGTGATGGTTTTAATACATGCAGCCTTAATATTACATTGCCTGGTAATATAATGTAGCTAGAGGAGTTAAATGAAGATCATAAAGCCAGTATGTGGTAAAATAAATAAATAAATAAATAAATAAAAAACCCTAAATTTAATGAAGGAAAGGTGAAGCCCTAACATTAAAGGGGTCTGTGCTTTGACCTGATTTTTTACTTCGATATGCAACTTGAGTAAGAATTATGTAAAACAATGATCATGTTAAACTTTATAAGAGATAAAAAGGCTACCTGGCTTAGGAGAGTTATCCTAATCATGTGACCCTAAACATCAACAGTGTAAAAATGTGTGCACTATTCCAGATGTAGCTGACCCCAAGTCCACACTCTATAAAAAGTGTATTCTAAATATACATTGTGTGTTTACCTGCTCTTTCCTCGTCCCCTTCGCAAAGTGTGGCTTTCACCATTCCTTTCTTCTCTTGCACGATGTAATGAGGGAGAGCGGCTGTGTGTACTCCGGGAACTTGCAGTGCTCGCTAGGCTGCTATCCCCTATCATTATCCCTCCAGAAGTATCCGGCCCCTGGGAAAGCAGCTGTGAGGGTAGACCACGAAGTGATGGCACTGGTGAGTAATGAGCCCCATCTGAATTCAGGTTGTTATCACTGGCGGAGCGTTGCAGAAAGCGCGGGGATGAAAGACCAACACAGCTCACAACACGTCGACGCTTTGTGTAACTTGGAGTCTCCCGAAAAGGCACTTGTAAGAGACAGAGAGAGGAAGATACTAGCCAAGAGTAGCCATTCAGCCAAGTGTGCAATGGATGGGAGAGGGAACAAAGTATTCTGCATTGTTTGGTATGTTTTTGTCACTTACCAATGTCGGATTCTTTGTGAGTTTTGATAATTTCTGCAAGTTCGAAATTTCCTGCAATAATAGCAACCTACAATGAAAGCAAAGGAGGGGAAGAAACTAATTTAGTTTTGCTAAAACAGAAAAGAGTAAAACTAAACAAACAGTAATAAGGCCCTCATTCCGAGTTGATCGGTCGCAAGGCGAATTTAGCAGAGTTACACACGCTAAGCCGCCGCCTACTGGGAGTGAATCTTAGCTTCTTAAAATTGCGACCGATGTATTCGCAATATTGCGATTACTAACTACTTAGCAGTTTCAGAGTAGCTCCAGACTTACTCTGCCTGTGCGATCATTTCAGTGCTTGTCGTTCCTGGTTGACGTCACAAACACACCCAGCGTTCGCCCAGGCACTCCCACAGTTTCTCCGGCCACTCCTGCGTTTTTTCCGGAAACGGTAGCGTTTTCAGCCACACGCCCCTGAAACGCCGTGTTTCCGCCCAGTAACACCCATTTCCTGTCAATCACATTACGTTCGCCGGAGCGAAGAAAAAGCCGTGAGTAAAAATACTTTCTTCATAGTAAAGTTACTTGGCGCAGTCGCAGTGCGAACTTTGCGCATGCGTACTAAGCGGATTTTCACTGCGATGCGATGAAAAATACCGAGCGAACAACTCGGAATGAGGGCCTAAGTACGGAATTGTGTACTAAGGCAAAAGTCTATAAGAAACACCTAAATATATAAACAAAGTATAGGATTGTCTGCAAATCTGGGAGACAACTGATACTCTAGCTAGTGGCAATGTACTGTAAGACTAATATCTATTCTAAACTATTTGTATCATCTCACTTCCAGACCAAAAGATAAGTGGACACATGCTATCCACCTTGTAATTGTCTGAAAACACGTTTTGGACACTAGTCTTAAGACGGTCACATGTAAAGATTGTTTTGGCCAACTTGTATCAAGCTGTCCTGAAATCAGCTTATGTCTGAGGTTCAGCAAGCACCGAAAATAGCTGCAAAAAATTGAAATCTGCCAAAATGAATCATTATACTAAGCAGCTGGTCACACATGTTAAGACTTAAGTTTTTAGCAAAATAATCAAACATCAGGATCTATGTCTAATTCAGACACTGCTTATTAATAACATGTATATTGATATTGGTTTAGAAGAATAGTGGCTGTTGCTGCTTTCTAGGTAGCTCATTGTATAACCCTGCCTAACTGAATTGTACAGCTCATCTCCTATATCATTGTAATGTGCATGTTCTGCCTACAGAGGTCATCTAATCACTTTATTAAAACCATACTGTAGCACTTTCCAAAGGAGCTATGTGGTTCTACCAAAAAAAATTTGAGAGCTTATCCACATTAAATTACAAAAATATTAAATTTCTATTAAAATTCTGCAGCTTTTTAGCAGAGAGATTAAGAAAAACGTCTCTATGGTAGATCCATATGCTTATGGTTAGTAGCAGTCTGAAGCTACTGCAAATACAATGCTGAACATCCTGCTAACCAGTTTGCAGGTCTCTTACTACACAGTAAATCCAGGTTACTATGGGGGTAATTCAGATCTGATTGCTGGGCTGCTAGCTTTGCCGTTCGGATAGTCGCCGCCTCCAGGGGGAATGTAAATTTGCCGTGCAAGTGTGCAATCCCATGTGTACGCAGAGCAGCAAAAATCCACTTTGTGCAGTCTCTGCGCTGCCCAGGACTTACTCCTACAACGTGATGAGAAAAGGCTGATCGAGGCCGGAGCTGACATCAGACATCCTCCCTGAAAACGCTTGGACACGCCTGCGTTTTTCCAGACACTCCCAATAAACGGTCAGTTACCACCCACAAATGGCCTCCTCCTATCAATCACCTTGCGAATGTCCCATGCGATCGGATATTTCACACCATCCCGTCGATGACCGGCGATGCCCTTTGTTGATGTCCGACGCGCGTGCCATTGAGATGCAGTGATCAGATCTGAATCACCCCCTCCCTCAAATTTGTTAGCAGTTGGGCAAAACCATGTGCACTGCAGGGGGGGGGGGGGGCAGATATAACATGTGCAGAGAGCGTTAGATTTGGGTGGGGTGTCTTCAATCTGAAATCTAAATTGCAGTGTAAAAATAAAGCAGCCAGTATTTACCCTGCACAGAAACAACATAACCCACCCAAATCTAACTCTCTCTGCACATGTGATATCTGCCTCCCCTGCAGTGCTCATGGTTTTGCCCAACTGCTAACAAATTTGCTGCTGCGAACGACTCTGAATTAGGCACTATGGGGGTCATTCCGAGTTGATCGCTCGCTGCCAATTTTCACAGCGCAGCGATCAGGTGAAAAAACTGCATTTCTGCACATGCGTATGCCCCGCAATGCGCAAGTGCGTCGTACGGGTACAAAGCTCTTTGTGGTTGTGCTCAGGTTCTAGCGAAGTTTTCCTTCGCACTGGTGGCCGAAAGAAGATTGACAGGAAGGGGGCGTTACTGGGTGTCAACTGACCGTTTTCAGGGAGTGTTTGCAAAAACGCAGGCGTGTCTGAAAAAAACGCAGGCATGGCTGGACGTTCGCTGGGCAGGTGTATGACGTCAAATCCGGGCACGAATAGGCTGAAGTGATCGCAAGCGCTGAGTAGGTTCAGAGATACTCTGAAACTGCACAAAATGTTTTTGCAGAGCTCGGTTGCACATGCGTTCACACTTTTGCTAAGCTAAAATACACTCACCAGTGGGCGGCGGCATAGCGTTTGCACGGCTGCTAAAACTAGCTAGCGAGCGATCAACTCGGAATGACCCCCTATGTCCTGTAGAAATTTGCATTTCACAGAATGTATCTGTGTGACTATCTGTGTTCTGTGTTCATTCTGTTTCCCAGTGTGGTAGGAGTCAGACTGGAAACACCCAAGGACAAATTACGTTGGCAAAATGTGCTTAGTTTTGCAGCCAATTGTTCACATGGAAAGTATTTTGCAGAACAATTTTTGTAAAGGTTTGTACATTTAGCAGCAGATTTAACAACAAGTGATATTCTTGTTATTGCTCACTACATATGTTAAACGGTGCTCCAGTCAATCAGCTCCTGTCATTTTTCAAACACAAGAATATGACTCGTTTGTAAATGTGTGCAAAGGCTGGGAAGAGAGCATACAGATGTATGGTAGGCAGGAGAATGCATTGAGGGAGATATAGGCAGTTGAGTAGATAAGTACATGGAGGAGGGTAGTGAGCTAGGCAGTGCAGGGTGAGGGAATCAGGGCTGGAATAAAATGGATGTGAATAAAGGGCACGAGTTTAAGTAAAAACATTGTTACATTGTTACACATTTCCTGCTTGGATAGAGTAAAATGTTTGCTAGTATGAATGTAACACTGTGATGTGTGGATAAATATGCATGTTTAAGTGTATAACTAGCAGTTGTTAGTATTGTAGATATAGAAAATATGTTGTGTTTTTTTAAGCATATTTGTAGGGACCTCAGAATAAAAACAGATGACATCTACTCTTATCAATCCTCTTTATTATCAAGCAAAACTGCCCCTATGGCATTTGCTTGATAATTAAATATTGCTCAAATTATGCTGTGACACATATGTAAACAGTATATGTCAAATATGTGGTTGTGCTCCAACAGATGGTTACAGTGTGGGTGGGGCTCTGACACCAGCCTGACAGTAATCCAGATTTATACCGGATCATCTAGATAGACACAGATTATCTCCTCATCACAGGGACAGCACTGTTGTCCTTGTAACAACCTGCAGGGTTACCCCCACACTCCATTTACACCACAACAACTATTTATTACACAAACCCTATCAGCCATTAAGATAGATAGATAGATAGATAGATAGATAGATAGATAGATAGATAGATAGATATAGATAGATAGATAGATGTTGCTTATTTGTAACATTGTAACAGTGAGATACTGCCAATGCTCTGAGAGGTTGCTAGTATAATTGCAAAATATTCCAATTTTTAAGGCAATAAAACCATCATGTAATTACCTACAAAGACTTTTCTGCGTGTAGTTACTCATTATATCTTTATACCTTCTTTATAATTAAATGATAATATTTTCTAATGACTATTTTTCCATTGCAAACAATAATATAATACAGCACTGATACCGCACATTAAAGTATAATAGCAGCTATCATTAACGGATTGCACTGCAGTGTATCTGCAGAGAGTAAACAGACCACGTGCATTGTATAAAACACTGGTTGCGTCTGAACTGAATATGAATGAGTCCTTACTTGGAACGCCGTTTGGTTGTTGAAGTTCCGAATCTCTTTACTTGCTCCACGGAATAGAAGAACCCGAGCACAGCTCTCCTGTTAGGGGGGAGGAAGACAAAACTGAGTGCAAAAACACAGACCAAACATATACTACAGGTAGAGTCTCCTGTATCCGAAATTCAGATATCCAAATATTCCACAATCAAGAGACTGAAACAGTGAAACCATTGCTTTCTGATGGCTCATGTACAACATTTTTACGAATATTGTATACCATGACCTGTGTTTATAAGGTGTATAAGAAACAAAAATACATTTTGTGTTTACACTTGGGTCCCATCCCCAAGATATCTCATTATGGTATGCAAATATCCAAAAATCCGGAAAAATCAGAAATCTAAAATACTTCTGATCCCAAGCATTTTGTATATGGGAAACTCAACCTGTACACTGACCAAAAGTCATTTTATGATTCCTGAATCCCAAACTAATCTACACTTACGGCAGGTATAGCATCTCACTCATGACACATATACTGTATTAATGCTCCCATGAATTCCACCTCATGCAAAAGATGTAATAAAAATTCCAAAACGTGCTGCATGTATAATAAACCTACTGACAAATATATATATATATATATATATATATTAAAAGTTATCAAATCCACAAACAGTATACCCTTAAATACAGTCCCCATGTCATATTGTGCGTAAGATAGTCAAACTAGCATGAAGTACTGAATCATTTACAATTCTCTCCTCACGAGTGAACCTTTATAAAAATATAAATATATGGATTGTTTTGTGAATGAAAGAAGAGAAGCTGCACTAGTCTATGAAAAAGCTGTTCACAAAAGAGATGTGAAGAATCCCTTGTTGGGGTTTCTATGTAGTGAGTTCCCTATGTAAGAGTTTAAAGAACATCAGAAAGCTCACTCAGCCATTCTGCATGGCCTATAGTGGAAGCTCTATTCCCACATATACTCTTCACTAGATACATATCAGCGGCATCCACAGGAGAGCAGAAGAGCCCCAGGCAGGACATCACTGATGAGATAGCTGGAAGTTATGTAACAGACCCAGGGGCAGATGTATTAACCTGGAGAAGGCATAAGGAAGTGATAAACCAGTGATATGTGCAAGGTGATAAACACACCAGCCAATCAGCTCCCATATGTAAATTAACAGTTAGGATCTGATTGGCTAGTTCATTATCACCTTGCACATATCACTGGTTTATCACTTCCTTATGCCTTCTCCAGGTTAATACATCTGCCCCCCAGAGTACCTCAGAGGTGGAAAACCACCCTATGGGATTGGAAATACCCTGCCCCTATAAATTATATTTATTCACTGATATCTATTAGCACAGCAATTTATCTTCAGAGCCATTTACACTATTATCATGTGCTGCCTATAGCTATGTACTTTAAAACAATAGGGACAAGAGCCATCTTTATGCAGGTCTTACATGCATGTAATAAAGTTACACTGATTTATTGAATGCAGCGGTAATAAACTATAGCATAGTTATTATGTGTGACCATACAGTATCAGAAATGTAGAATGTAGTCAGAGAGATTTTTACAATCTTTGGTAGCAGTAAGAGGACAGCCAGAAATTGGCACTTTCAGTAAGAAATCGGCTAAGGAAATTGAGGGGTCTATTTACTAAGCCTTGGATGGAGATAAAGTAGACGGAGATTAAGCACCAGCCAATCAGCTCCTAACTGCCGTGTCACAGGTTGGGTTTGAAAAATGACAGTTAGAAGCTGATTGGCTGGTACTTTGTCTACGTCCACTTTATCTCCATCCAAGGCTTAGTAAATAGACCCCTGTGTCCTTTAAGAAAGACAGGTAGTAAAAAAGAAATAGACCCAGCTCTGAGCCGCTTGGTATGAAAGGGTCTACCCGGGTTGTGTTACCAGGAATTCTGGCCCTGCATGCTACCTTAGTCGAACCCTGCAACCTGCAGCATGCCGCCACCCCTAACAGAGCCAGAAGATAGAAGAGTGGTGAGTACTAATCCAGCGTCCCGGTTAGCGGGTCGCCGGCCATTATGGCGGCACGAGGGTACGGAGACGCACGGCTTCTACAGGGGGCGGCTGGGTCTCCAGACTCAGTACACAGTGAAGATGCACGGCTTCTGAGTCTCAGTACACTGCATGTGCACACAGTACCCAGACTGGTATTACAGACATAAAAGGGGGCCGACTCCATTTTAGGCACAAAATTACCTCAGCCAGTACAAAAAAGTGCAGGAAGACCACGCGCCATTGAAGGGGCGGGGCTCCACTATGAGCGATCCAGCAGCTCACCAGTGCCATTTTCCCTATGCAGTGGACATAGACGCTGACTGACAGGGACGCACAGCCTCCAGATTACCTCAGTGGTACCAGGGGGTCATAGCAGGGGGTGAGCGCTTACTGGTGTACTAAGTCCCCAATCTGGGTACTCAGTCTGTGACTCGGCTAAGCTTGGCATTAGCAGTAAGGGCGCTGTGTGCTGGCTCCATATTAACTCTGTGTCTCCCTGAAAGGGCTCTTTGTGGGTTAATTGTGCATTTAACCTGTCCCTGTGTGTGTGTGCTGTCACTGTCTGTCAGACGAAGGGGTAGATTCAATTCGGCAACAGTTGAATAACGCCGGGAATTAGCTCCCGACGCTATTCAATTCAGCTCCAGTTAAGTCGGCGATGGCCCGTTCTCGCCGACTTAACAGGTAGTTTTGTCGGGAGAACGGGCATTCTCTGACTTAACTACCCGCGGCGATGCTGATTCCCGACAGAATCAGTCTCGCGCCGGCCGCGCAGCAGCTCTTTTGTCGGGTTTCTTCTCTCATCCCCGGGGATGAGAGAAGAATTCCCGACAATTGAGGGTCAGTCGTCGCTGTATTGAATAGCGCCGGGATCAAACTCCCGGCGCTATTCAACTGTTGCCGAATTGAATCGACCCCAATCAGTGTGTTTCATATAAGGTACAGTGGTCCTCTTCTCCAGGGGGTTCACTACAGTGTACTCAGTGCAGTGTACCTTCCCAGGCTAGCGGGACAGAGCCAGCTTGGCTGGACTCCATTAGGGGAATGATTTACAATATTTCTACTAAATTGTCCCGCAATGAGAAAGAGACACAATACTTAAGACAATCAATGACTGAGTTTATGAAAAAAGAGTCAGTACCCAAACCAACGTCTCAGTCCCCTGCCATTTGTCCGCAAAAACATCCTTTGGCCCATATCCTGCAGTCTGACTCTGATGATGAGGGGTCAGACATGGAGGAGGGGGAGGTGGTCTCAGAGGTGGGGGAGGCTACTCTGTCCCAGGGAACAGAGGCTCTCATAGAAGCTATCAGAGAAGTTCTGAATATCCCTGATAAGGTGACAGAGGAGACTGAGTAATCTTATTTTAATATAAAAAAGAAATCCTCAGCCACTTTTCCTGTGTCAAAGGAACTAAATACCCTGTTTGAAGAACCGTGGGTTAATCCTGATAGGAAATTTCAGATCCCTAAAAGGTTGATATCATCTTTTCCTTTTCCTCCTGAGGATAGGAAAAAATGGGAAAATCCACCGATAGTGGATGCATCAGTATCCAGTCACGGAAAATTGTATTGCCTGCCCCGGGTGCAGCCTCCCTAAAAGAACGCAGAATTGAGACTATGCTCAAATCTTTGTATAAAGCTGCTGGGGTGGCCCAGAGACCCACTATAGCATGTGGGTGGATTACTAAGGCCATCGCAAAATGGTCGAGTAACCTAATTGAGGGGTTAGATACCTTGCCTCAGGGGGAGATTATTTTACTCCTGCAACATATTACAGGACTCTGCGAAATTTATTGTGGAAGCCATAAAAGAAATATCCTTGCTTAATGCACACACCACTGCTATGGCAGTGTCAGCACGCAGAGGATTATGGCTAAACCAGTGGACTGCTGAAGCAGACTCCAGGAAAGGCGTGGAAGGCCTACCCTTCACAGGAGAGACCTTATTTGGAGATGGACAAATGGATCTCCAAAGCTACTGCGGGTAAGTCCACATATCTTCCTTCTGCAGCTCCCCCAGCCAGGAAGGCCTACTCCGGACCTAATCTACAGTCCTTTCGGACTGCCAAGCTTAAGGGCAAATCCAGAGGTTCTTCTACAGCCACCAGAGGAACTAGAGGTAAACCACGCAAGCCAGCAACTGCCGGTTCTCAGGAACAGAGCTCAAGCTCTGCTTCCTCAAAGCCTTCAGCATGACGGTGGACCGCGATGCATGGAAGACTGGCGGGTGGGAGCCTGACTAAAAATTTTCAGTCACATCTGGACAGATTCGTGCCAGGATCCCTGGGTCATTGATCTTATTTCCCAGGGCTACATACTGGAGTTTCAGGAGCTCCCACCTCACAGATTCTTCAAATCAGGCTTATCAGTTTCGCAAGAGGCAAGTATAGCTTTACAGGACGCCATTCAAAAACTGGTACGGACCCAGATCATTGTCCCAGTTCCACCTCATCTGCAAAACAAGGGGTACTATTCCAACTTGTCTGTAGTACCGAAACCGAACGGTTCGATAAGACCGTTTTGAAACCTCAAGTAATTGAACCCGTACTTACCAGTGTTCAAATTCAAGATGGAGTTTCTGAGAGCAGTGATCTCAGGTCTGGAGGAGGGGGAATTCCTAGTGTCTCTGGATATCAAGGATGCGTACCTTCACATTCCGATCTGGCCGCCTCATCAGGCTTATCTACGGTTTGCACTGCAGGACTGTCATTACCAGTTCCAGGCCCTGCCATTTGGTGTCACAACTGAGGGCCTGAGCTGACGGGAGGCAGCCTCAGTTGTAGGGGCTGAGATGTAACGGAACCTGGGAGGTTGTATCAGACCCCTAGACATGTAAGTAACATGTAGAATAACTGCCCGAAGGCGTGACCACGACAACCAGGATAAAAGTCAATGATGTTTATTATGACAAACTCCGTAACACAGCAGCAGTAAAAGGAAACATAAAAGTCAACAGAGGATAAATACAATTCCTGGGTACTACAGGGTGGCAAGGGCCACAGGCACTGGTAGTGTGAGACAGTTCTTATAATCTTCTAGTTGGAAAGTCCTTACCAGGCCTGACTGTAGCAATGGAGAGAACCCAGGATCGTACCAGCTGATGTTCCAGGAAAGGCTGGGCTGCTGAAGGTAAAACGGCTGCTGTGGATACTGGCTGGAACCAGACTGTTGTTGGTACGGAGTGGATACTGGCTGGAACCAGTTAAATAATAAACGAACTTGAGAGCGATGAAATAATAATGAAGTTTGGAGTTTGAGAGCGGTGAAATAATAATACCGGTGGAGAGTGGTAAACTGCAGAAAGGACACCGGCCCTTTAAGAGAAGCTGTACACTGCTGGAAGCTGGGCTGGAAGCAGGTGATTGATAATGAAGTTTGGAGTTTGAGAGCGGTGAAATAATAATACCGGTGGAGAGTGGTAAACTGCAGAAAGGACACCGGCCCTTTAAGAGAAGCTGTACACTGCTGGAAGCTGGGCTGGAAGCAGGTGATTGTTGTAACTGGAAACAGGTGAGTCCAGAATGGATCGGAGAGTCAGGCTACACCGCAGATGGAATGCTGGTGCGGGTCTCTATAGCAGAAGTCTGGAGACAGGAGCTGGAACCTGGAAGACAACCACAGGAGAGAGACAAACTGGAACTAGGTTAGACAACCAAAGCACTGACGCCTTCCTTGCTCAGGCACAGCTTACTTATACCTGCAGCAAGGAAGGGGTTGGCTAGGCAATTATGCAAATCAACAATACAGACAGCAGATTGGTGGAAATGATCAGATGACAAAATCCAAGATGGCTGCGCCCATGCAGACACTTGGAGGGAAGTTTGGTTTGTAATCCATGTGAGAATTGAAACAGTAATGGCGACGCCGGCCACAGGAGACAGGAGACACCAGACTGACAAGCGCACATTTAACCACGCGGGCACAGCGGAGGCCGCGGCTGATGAAATCACCACTCTGACATTCTGCATGTGGAAACTCAGGAACAGCGGGATCCGGTCCTGGAACGCTGAGCCAGCCTTAGGAGGCATCTGAAGGGTAAGTAATGGCGTCCAGATACCCGGATCGTGACAGCACTCCCCCCTTTAGGAGTGGCCCCAGGACACTTCTTAGGCTTTAAAGGAAACTTTGCGTGGAAATTTCGGACCAAGGCAGGAGCATGGACGTCTGAGGCATTGGTCCAAGAGCGTTCTTCAGGACCATAGCCCTTCCAGTCAATGAGGTATTGTAACTGACCGTAACGGAAACGTGAGTCCAAAATCTTGGCCACCTCGTACTCGACTCCCCGTTGAGTCTGAACTTTGGGAGCTGGAGGAAGTGCGGAATGAAACCGATTCAGGATCAGCGGTTTCAACAAAGAAACATGAAATGTCCTGGGTATTTTCAAGAAGGATGGTAACTGTAACCTGTAGGCAACAGGATTGATGACTTGTTCAATCTTGAAGGGTCCGATGTAGCGAGGTGCAAATTTCATGCTGTGAACTCTCAACCTCAAATTCTTCGTGGACAGCCACACACGATCACCCACCTTGAGAGCAGGAACCGCTCTACGCTTCCTATCGGCAAACTTCTTATACCTGAATGAGGCTTTAAGCAGGGCTGCGCGGACGTTCCTCCAGTTATTTGAAAACTGACGCAAGGTGACATCCACTGCTGGAACAGAAGTTGCGGGAAGCGGTTGGAATTCTGGGACTTTAGGGTGGAATCCATAATTAATGAAGAATGGTGTAGAAGAAGATGAGGAATGGTATTGATTGTTGTGGCTGAACTCGGCCCAAGGAAGGAGTTGAACCCAGTCATCTTGAGAGGAAGACACATATATACGGAGGAAGGCCTCCAAGTCCTGATTCACCCTCTCGGTTTGACCATTGGTCTGAGGATGGTAAGCCGTGGAAAACTTTAACTTGACTTGGAGGGCTTGACACAAACTTCGCCAAAATTTGGCTACAAATTGTACTCCACGATCCGAGATGATCTCTTCAGGAAGACCGTGAAGTCGGAAGATCTCTTGTATAAACACTTGAGCCAACTTGGAAGCTGACGGAAGACCGGTGAGAGGGATGAAATGTGCCATCTTGGTGAACCGGTCAACTACCACCCAGATGGTATTAAACTTGTTGCAGATAGGTAGATCGGAAACAAAGTCCATCGACAAATGGGTCCAAGGTCGACGGGGAACAGATAATGGAACCAGTTGCCCCGCAGGCGACTGGCGGGAGACTTTGTGTTGGGCACACTTTGGGCAGGAGGCAATAAATTCCATAACGTCCTTCTTCAGAGTTGGCCACCAGTAGGACCTAGAAATAAATTCAAGGGTTTTCTGAATGCCTGTATGTCCAGCAAAACGGGAAGCATGGGCCCAATGCATGAGCTTCTTCCTTAGAACTGGCTTAACAAAACTTTTCCCTGGTGGAGGCGTAGAGTCCATCCCTACCGTGGAGAATGCCAACGGATTAATAATAGGATGCTTGTCTGCAGACTCGGACTCATTTTCTTGCTCCCATGAGCGGGAAAGGGCATCGGCCTTACGATTCTGAGAACCCGGACAGAACTGGAGTTTAAAGTCAAACCTAGAGAAGAAAAGTGCCCATCTGGCCTTACGAGGATTCAGACATTGTGCGCCTTTGAGATATAAAAGATTTTTGTGGTCGGTAAGTATGGTGATTGAGTGGGAAGCTCCCTCCAACAGGTATCTCCACTCCTCCAGAGCGAGCTTGATGGCTAGCAACTCCTGATCGCCAATGGCATAGTTGCGCTCAGCTGGGGAGAACTTCCGGGAGAAGAAACTGCAAGGATGTAGATGTCCATCTTTGGCCCTCTGGGATAACACTGCTCCTACTCCAACGGAGGAGGCATCTACCTCTAAGATAAAAGGAGAGTCGGTGTCGGGCTGTTTCAGAACTGGTGCAGAGATGAACCGTTGCTTCAGAAGGTGAAAGGCCTGTGTAGCTTCCTCGGACCACTTGGACGGATTAGCACCTTTCTTGGTTAATGCAGTGATAGGCGCCACGATGGTGGAAAAGTCTCGTATAAATTTTCTATAATAATTGGCGAACCCTAAGAACCTCTGGACCCCTTTGAGGCTTAAGGGTATAGGCCAATTCTGGATTGCTTGGAGTTTCTCAGGATCCATCTCTAGTCCGGAACCGGACACAATGTAACCTAGAAACGGAATGGTTTTAACTTCAAACACACACTTCTCCAATTTACAATAGAGGTGATTGACACGGAGACGGGAAAGAACCTCTTTTACCCAGAAACGATGATCTTCGAGATTATTAGCAAAGATGAGGATGTCGTCTAGATAAACCACGACATGGCGGTACAAAATGTCCCTGAAAATCTCATTCACGAAGTGCTGGAAGACTGCTGGAGCGTTGCTCAATCCGAAGGGCATGACGAGGTACTCATAATGTCCGTCACGGGTGTTAAAGGCGGTCTTCCACTCGTCACCCTCACGGATTCGGATGAGATTGTAGGCACCCCTCAAGTCCAGCTTTGTGAAAATAGTTGCACCACTAACTCTATCAAAGAGCTCGGTAATCAGGGGTAAAGGGTATCGGTTCTTGACGGTAATGTCGTTCAGACCTCTGTAGTCGATGCACGGACGCAGACCACCGTCTTTCTTCTTAACGAAGAAGAAGCCTGCGCCGGCTGGAGAAGAAGATGGTCGGATGAAACCCTTCGCCAGGTTCTCTTTGATGTACTCTTCCATGGAGTGTGTCTCAGGCAGAGACAACGGATAAGTTCGGCCTCGCGGTGGAACCTTCCCTGGAATGAGGTCGATTGGGCAGTCCCATTCTCTATGAGGAGGAAGGATATCAGCAGAGGCTTTACTGAACACGTCCGTGAAGTCTTGATATGGAGGAGGCGGAACATCAGATGACCTGGGGAAGGAAGAACAAACAGGAAGAACTTTGGCTAAACAAGTCTCAGCACAGGAGGGACCCCATGCCAGTATTTGCGTAGTCGTCCAGTCAATTGATGGGTTGTGGAGACGGAGCCATGGAAGGCCTAAAACCACTGGATGTGTGGCTCTTGGAATCACTAAAAAAGAAATATACTCAGAATGAAGAACTCCCACTCTCAGACGAACTGGAAGAGTCCTTAAGGAAATGACTGCGTCAAAAATCTTGCTGCCATCCACGGCAGTCAAAGAGATGGACGAGGACAGTCTCTCGGTGGGTAGGGACCACCGTTTAACATAAGCTTCGGTTATGAAATTCCCAGCTGCTCCGGAATCAAGGAGGGCAATGACGTTCCTGTAACGTTGAGCAATTTGGAGCGACACTGGGAGGTTACAGTCATGAGGAGATGGAGAGGAGATCATTACTCCTAGCCGGCCCTCTCCTTGGCGAGCTAGGATCTGGAGTTTCCCGGACGTTTGGGACAGGCATTGATAGTGTGCGACGGAGCTGCACAGTAGAGACAGAGAGACTCAGAGAGACGTCTTCGGCGCTCAGCGGGAGATAGACGGGAACGACTAATTTGCATAGGCTCATCCTTGGATGGAGATGGTTGACGAGGAGGAGGAGCAGAAGATTTAGAAGTAGATGATCTTCCTCGCTCGGTTGCTCTCTCTCTGAAACGTAGATCAACCTTCATGCAAAGAGAAATTAGCTCATCCAACTTAGAGGGCAAGTCTCTGGTAGCTAACTCATCCTTGATGCGTTCTGATAAGCCATGCCAGAATGCAGCATACAGGGCCTCGTCGTTCCATGCCAGTTCGGATGCCAGGATTTTAAACTGTATAAGATACTGTCCCACAGTACGTGTTCCCTGGCGTAAACGGAGAATCTCAGATGAAGCAGATGTTATCCGGCCTGGCTCGTCGAAGATGCGCCTGAATGTAGCTACAAAGTCAGTATAGGAGGATAGCAGGGGATCAGACTTCTCCCATAAAGGTGATGCCCAGTCGAGGGCTGAGCCACTGAGAAGGGAGATGATATAGGCAATTTTGGTACGGTCACTGAAGAAATTGCCAGGTAGAAGCTCAAAGTGGATTTCACATTGATTGAGAAATCCCCTGCAGAACCTTGGAGATCCATCAAATTTTGCTGGCGTTGGAAGATGAAGATGTGGACTGGAAATGGGTAAGGTGGGTGGGGTTACAGCTGGTGTTACTGTAGTGGACGCACCGGACGTGCCAGGTCCACGGAGGGTTGTTTGAATCCCATCCAGCCGTGTAGAGAGATCCTGGAGACAGCAGATGATGTGGCCCTGTGCAGCCTCCTGATGTTCAAGTCGGGCTGCCAGTTCTTGCATCGGCCTGGCCGCTTGATCCTGGTCTCCGGCTGGATTCATTAGGTCAGTGCTTACTGTCACAACTGAGGGCCTGAGCTGACGGGAGGCAGCCTCAGTTGTAGGGGCTGAGATGTAACGGAACCTGGGAGGTTGTATCAGACCCCCAGACATGTAAGTAACATGTAGAATAACTGCCCGAAGGCGTGACCACGACAACCAGGATAAAAGTCAATGATGTTTATTATGACAAACTCCGTAACACAGCAGCAGTAAAAGGAAACATAAAAGTCAACAGAGGATAAATACAATTCCTGGGTACTACAGGGTGGCAAGGGCCACAGGCACTGGTAGTGTGAGACAGTTCTTATAATCTTCTAGTTGGAAAGTCCTTACCAGGCCTGACTGCAGCAATGGAGAGAACCCAGGATCGTACCAGCTGATGTTCCAGGAAAGGCTGGGCTGCTGAAGGTAAAACGGCTGCTGTGGATACTGGCTGGAACCAGACTGTTGTTGGTACGGAGTGGATACTGGCTGGAACCAGTTAAATAATAAAAGAACTTGAGAGCGATGAAATAATAATGAAGTTTGAAGTTTGAGAGCGGTGAAATAATAATACCGGTGGAGAGTGGTAAACTGCAGAAAGGACACCGGCCCTTTAAGAGAAGCTGTACACTGCTGGAAGCTGGGCTGGAAGCAGGTGATTGATAATGAAGTTTGGAGTTTGAGAGCGGTGAAATAATAATACCGGTGGAGAGTGGTAAACTGCAGAAAGGACACCGGCCCTTTAAGAGAAGCTGTACACTGCTGGAAGCTGGGCTGGAAGCAGGTGATTGTTGTAACTGGAAACAGGTGAGTCCAGAATGGATCGGAGAGTCAGGCTACACCGCAGATGGAATGCTGGTGCGGGTCTCTATAGCAGAAGTCTGGAGACAGGAGCTGGAACCTGGAAGACAACCACAGGAGAGAGACAAACTGGAACTAGGTTAGACAACCAAAGCACTGACGCCTTCCTTGCTCAGGCACAGCTTACTTATACCTGCAGCAAGGAAGGGGTTGGCTAGGCAATTATGCAAATCAACAATACAGACAGCAGATTGGTGGAAATGATCAGATGACAAAATCCAAGATGGCTGCGCCCATGCAGACACTTGGAGGGAAGTTTGGTTTGTAATCCATGTGAGAATTGAAACAGTAATGGCGACGCCGGCCACAGGAGACAGGAGACGCCAGACTGACAAGCGCACATTTAACCACGCGGGCACAGCGGAGGCCGCGGCTGATGAAATCACCACTCTGACATTCTGCATGTGGAAACTCAGGAACAGCGGGATCCGGTCCTGGAACGCTGAGCCAGCCTTAGGAGGCATCTGAAGGGTAAGTAATGGCGTCCAGATACCCGGATCGTGACATTTGGTCTCTCCACGGCACCGAGAGTGTTCACCAAAGTGATGGCAGAGATGATGTTTCTACTCCGCAAACAGGGAGTGAACATTATTCCTTACGTGGATGATCTTCTGATAAAGGCAACATCCAGGGAGCGGTTGTTGGACAGCATTGGCCTCTCAACCAAACTACTCCTGGATCACGAGTGGAATCTGAACTTACCAAAATCTCACCTGGTACCGACACAGAGGCTTCCTTTCCTGGGAATGATACTGGACACAGAGGGGTAAATTTACTAAGGTGGGAGTTTTTTTAGAACTGGTGATGTTGCCTATAGCAACCAATCAGATTCTATCTATTATCTTCTAGAAGCAGCTTGATAAATGTTAAGTAGAATCTGATTGGTTGCTATGGGCAACATCACCAGTTCTAAAAAACTCCCACCTTAGTAAATTTACCCCAGAGTCTCAGAGAGTGTTCCTTCCCTTGGAGAAGGCTATGGTAATCCAGTCGATGGTTCGGGTTGTCCTGAAGCCAACCCAGATGTTGGTGCATCTGTGCATTCGCATTCTGGGGAAAATGGTGGCCTCTAACGAGGCGCTTCAGTTTGGAAGGTTTCATGCGAGGCCCTTCCAGCCGGATCTATTGGACAAATGGTCCGGATCACATCTTTACATGCACCAGAGGATCCGTCTGTCGCCAAGAGCCAGGATCTCCCTTCTGTGGAGGCTACAGACTTCTCACATCGAATTGGATTCTGATAACCACATACGCAAGTCTCGGAGGTTGGGGAGCAGTCACCCAGGGGGTGCAGTTTCAAGGAAGATGGTCAAGTCGGGAAGTCGTCCTTCCAATAAACATCTTGGAACTCAGGGCAATCTACAACGTCCTTCTAAAGGCCTCATCTCTACTACAGAATCAGGCATTTCAAGTCCAGTCGGACAATGTAACGGCAGTAACGTACATAAACCGACAGTGCGGAACGAAATGCAGATCTGCAATGTCAGAGGTGTCAAGAATACTCCTGGGTGGAAAAACACGCCATGGCGTTTTTGGCGGTCTTCATTCCCGGGAGTAGACAACTGGGAAGCAGACTTCCTCAGCAGACACGACCTGCACCCTGGGGAGTGGGGCCTCCACCCGGAGGTGTTATGGTGGTTGACACATCAGTGTGGATATGCACAGATCGACATGATGGCCTCTCAACTCAACAAGAAGCTCAAGCGGTATTGTTCCAGGTCGAAAGACCCACAAGCAGTGGCGGTAGATGCTCTGACAACTCCGCGGCCCTACCAGCTAGTGTTCGTGTTTCCTCCACTTCCTCTGATCCCATGAATTCTAAAGACAATAAAAAGGGAAAAGGTTCAAGCAATCCTCATTGCTCTGGACTGGCCTCGAAGGGCCTGGTAGGCGGATCTTCTCGAGATGCTGATTGAAGATCCGTGGCCTCTACCTCTTCGTGAGGATCTTCTGCAACAGGGCCCATTCATCTATCAAGACTTACCACGGCTACGTTTAATGGCATGGAGGTTGAACGGCTGATTCTAGCCAGGAGAGGGATTCCTGAAAAGGTCATCCCCACTATGATCCAAGCCAGGAAGTGGGTAACATCTAGACATTACCACAGTATATGGAAGAAGTATGTCTCTTGGTGTGAGAGCAGACAATATTCTGCGGTGGAATTTCATCTGGTACATCTCCTGCTTTTTCTGCAGTCGGGAGTGGATGTGGGTGTACGTCTAGGCTACATAAAAGTCCAGATTTCGGCCTTGTCCATTTACTTTCAGAAACAATTGGCTCTTCTCCCTGAGGTCCAGATGTTCTTGAAAGGTGTTCTATTCATCCAGCATCCCTTTGTGCCCCCCAGGGCACCTTGGGATCTCAATTTGGTGTTGCAGTTCCTCCAATCGGACTGGTTTGAACCGCTACAGGAGGTTAACGTAAAGTACCTTACGTGGAAGACCGTTACACTGTTGGCCTTGGCTTCAGCAAGACGTGTGCCAGAGCTAGGGGCGTTGTCTCACAAGAGTCCCTACTTAATTTTCCATGAGGACAGAGCTGAACTCAGAACTCGTCAGCAATTTCTTCCTAAGGTGGTGTCCGCGTTTCACACCAACCAACCTATTGTGGTTCCGGCTGTTACGGATGCCTCTGCTACTTCAAAGTCTTAGGATGTTGTGAGGGATTTGAAGATGTATGCAAAGAGAACAGCACATCACAGGAAATCCAACTCGCTGTTCGTTCCCTATGATCCCAATAAATTGGGTGTCCTGATTCAAAGCAATCTATTGCATGCTGGATCAGGCTAACTATCCAGCATGCTTATTCCACAGCAGGATTGCTGGTTCCAAAATCTGTACAGGCCCACTCTACTAGGTCGTGGGTTCTTCTTGGGCGGCTGCCCAGGGTGTCTCAGCTTTACAGCTCTGCCGAGCAGCTACTTGGTTTGGTTCAAACACGTTTGCAAAGTTTTACAAGTTCGATACTTTGGCCTCTGAGGACCTTCAGTTTAGTCAATCAGTTCTGCAGGAACTTCAGCACTATCCCATCCGGTTTGGGAGCTTTGGTACTTCCCCATGGTATTAAATGGATTCCCAGTATCCCCAAGGATGTAAGAGAAAATAGGATTTTAACTACCTACCGGTAAATCCTTTTCTCGTAGTCCGTAGGGGATACTGGGCGCCCGCCCGATGCTTCGTTCTACCTGCACTGTTACTTAGTTAAGTATTCTGGTTGGTTCAGCTGCTGCTGTTAATGTTTCAAGTTGTTTAGCATTGCTTTCCTCTTGTTCTGCGTGTGCTGGTTCGTAATCTTACCACTTTCCTTATCTATCCTTCTCTCAGTATGTCAGTCTCCTCGGACACAGTTTCCTACACTGAGTCTGGTAGGAGGGGCATAGAGGGAGGAGCCAGTGCATAGTGGACCTGTCTATACCCCATGGTACTAAATGGATTCCCAGAAACCCCTACAGACTATGAGAAAAGGATTTACCGGTAGGTAATTAAATTCCTATTTTCTTCGCCAAGTGAGGCCATTTTCTCTACAATGCGTCGTCGAATCTGCCCAATAATTGAGCATAACACTACCCTGTGATTGTTCTTCCCTTTTCCAAATAGTCGATGAAGATTATGCCTTTCAAATCCGAGAAAACGGATTTGTAAATGGAATACAGGACGAGAGAGACAACCTATTCCAACCCTGATTTGAAATGTGATGGTGCCGAAACACGGTGCTATCTGTGCTAGGTGCAATTTGAGCTATACTATGTGTGCTATAAGGTTTGTACTTTAATGGTAAGCTATTTGAACTACATGCGATTTGAACTAAACCCGAATTTTTCCACACTACAATGTGTAATGTATGCAATGTAGTTTAGAAATACCTGCCTGCACATACTATACTGTCTTGCAATATTGACTACACGGGAGCGTGCATCGCATCGCAAGGGAAACTAAACACCGTACGATGTGAACTAGACGAGATGCTATCTGGACTAAAAAGATCACATAGCATGCGAGAATCGCATCGTGTGTGGGCATCATTAGAGAGGAGTATGCTTCTGCTTTCCGGAATGCTGTACAGGAAACCCTGATGCTGTATTGCAGTGCAGAGTGTTCCGGCTGTTGGGAAGAAATAGCCTGCTCCTATGTGAAAGACAGTAGTAACAAGAAGTGTATACTCAGCGGTATTGGTCTAGTTCACTGAACCGCATTCATGATGGGTTATATTGTTTCTGTGCAGGGTAAATACTGGCTGCTTAATTTTTATACTGCTACAGGTTGAGTATCCCATATCCAAATATTCCGAAATACGGAATATTCCGAAATACGGACTTTTCTGAGTGAGATAGTGAAACCTTTGTTTTCTGATGGCTCAATGTACACAAACTTTGTTTAATACACAAAGTTATTAAAACTATTGTATTAAATGACCTTCAGGCTGTGTGTATAAGGTGTATATGAAACATAAATGAATTGTGTGAATGTACACACACTTTGTTTAATGCACAAAGTTATAAAAAATATTGGCTAAAATTACCTTCAGGCTGTGTGTATAAGGTGTATATGAAACATAAATGCATTCTGTGCTTAGATTTAGGTCCCATCACCATGATATCTCTTTATGGTATGCAATTATTCCAAAATACGGAAAAATCCCATATCCAAAATACCTCTGGTCCCAAGCATTTTGGATAAGGGAGACTCAACCTGTATTTAGAATTCAGTTTATACTAACCCAACCCACATCTGACTCTCTCTGCACATGTTATATCTGTCCCACCTGCAAAAAATACACTGGTAGGTTAATTGGCTCCCAACAAAAAAATAACCCTAGTGTGTAAATGTGTGCGTGTACATGGGCATAATAGATGTGCCAAGTCGTTCTTGTTTGCTGTCAAATTCTATGTCTGTATGTTAAAATAAGATTAACTCTCCTGAGCATGATTAAAGAAATCCACAAAACATGACATGTTGGTGGCACTCCAGGACTGGAGTTGAGAACCACTGCACTAAGCAACAGTAGGCATGCCACATAAAGCAGTATACTGTACATCAAACACCACAGAATAGATGTCTGCTAATTTATGTCACCTGGTTGTAGAGTGCACAAAGGTGCAGAGCGCTGTTCCCCGATGCATTCTGTGCCCTCATGTCAGCTCCATAAAATAGAAGATGTTCCAGATGCTGAACATGTCCATACCGGCATGCCTGAGAAACACACAAGGATTAGAGATGGCTCAGAGTTTGGGACATATCATTAAGAGGTGACAGACAAAAACAGTGCCATTATGGGGTATTGGTGGTCATTCCGAGTTGTTTGCTCGCTAGCTGCTTTTAGCAGCATTGCAAACGCTAGGCCGCCGCCCTCTGGGAGTGTATCTTAGCTTAGCAGAATTGCTAACAAAAGATTAGCAGAACTGCTACTAAATAATTCCCTGCAGTTTCTGAGTAGCTCCAGACCTACTCCTAGACTGCGATCACCTCAGTCCATTTAGTTCCTAGTTTGACGTCACAAACACGCCCTGCGTTCGGCCAGCCACTCCCCCGTTTCTCCAGCCACTCCTGCGTTTTTACCTGGCAGGCCTGCGTTTTTTAGCACGCTCCCTGAAAACAGCCAGTTTCCGTCCAGAAACACCCACTTCCTGTCAATCACACTACGATCACTCGAGCGATGAAAAAACCGCTAGAGCTTGTGTAAATCTACAAAGTTTTGTGTGAAAGTACTTAGCGCATGCGCGCTGCCTACCATGCGCATGCGCATTTTTGCCGTTTTTCACTTGATCGCTGCACTGCGAAAATCGGCAGCGAGCGAACAACTTGGAATGACCACCATTGTGTGTAGAATTTTGAGGGAAAAAAATTATTTATTCCATTTTGGAATAAGGCTGTAACATAACAAAATGTGGAAAAAGTGAAGCACTGTGAATACTTTCCGGATGCACTGTACATGTACAATCAATGAAGGAAGAACCTATTAGCCAATCAGATGTGATCAGCAGCAGCAGCTGCATCAGAACAGCTAACAACAGTTGTATATGTTTCTCTATGCAGGTCTGTCTCAGTCTGTAATTATGCAAATATGCCTTCCTATACTTGTTCTGCCTTTGCATGCCCCGTCCCACCCTATTCACCTCCCCAAGCACAAGGAGGTGCAAGTACTAAATCTGCATATGTACATAGCCGTAAGCCTTTTCCTGTGGGTGTACGCAATACTAATAAGGTGTAAACCTAACTCTGCGTGAGCTACCCAGAGTGCAAGTAATAAAGAGAAGCCAAAACTTTACAGTGATCCAAAGAAGGACAGCCAAGAGGCCCAAATTGTAAAATTAAATGTATGCCAAATCCAGTATGGTGAGGAAAGATCTGACAAGAGACACCACTAAATTAGCAAAACCCACATATGCAATATGAAAAATATGTCTAGTGAAACAACAGTCACTGGTATTACAGAAATTCAGTGAAAAGGGGATTGATACAGGATGATAGAAGAAGATATAGCAGGAGCCAGAGAAAGAGAGATTAAGGACAGAAAAGGAGTGAAGCAGTGAAAGCAGGAGAAATACTACAGATAAGTGTCAAGACAAAAAAGCAAACAAATAGAAAATAACAAACAGATTAAATATTATTACCCACTTAATAAGATTTATGAACTCTTGCCACAGATCATCCCTCCCCTACAATAACCCTACAGATACCACCAGTGTAGAAGACTGTATGAGATAAACTGGTCCTCACGCCTGGAGCCTCCAGGAAGAAAACTGGAGTCTTTTTCCTTTATCTGACTACCCATCTCGGACACATTTATTTGGAATTGCTGCCAAACAATCAGATCTGCAACCAGTCTGGCTACAGACACAATGATAAGATTTCTTCTCCAGAGTTTTTTGCAACTCCTGCCCAGTGTGCAATTTGCAAAAAGCAGCAATATTCCTACCTGAGTAAGATGTCTCACCTGATGAATCTCCTGCCAACCATTCTCATCCTCACAGCCAAGGCTGGCATAGTCTCGGAGCAGTAGTTCACAACAGTATGGATCTCCCCCTACCATTGCACTGTGATAAAGTGGGGTTAGGCCACGGCTGTCCTTATAGTCTGCAGATGCGCCTAGATCCAAGAGAGTCTGAGTGCCCGATGAAAGGAGATTTTGCATGTGGATGCAGTAGGATGTGAAAGGAGATGGAAAGGCAGAAGTAAACAAGTAAATAGAAATAGTGTATTCATACGCACGCAGTACACACGCAGTACACAAATAGCGCTCACCATCAGTACGCCATGATTGCGGTATCGCACTGCTTTGTGCAGAGCAGTTAGCCCCTCACGTGTTCTAAAGTCCAGGTGTGCACCACCACTTCGCAGAACTTTCACCAGCTCTGCTCCCCCGTCCAGCTGGGCAGCAAGGGTGAGAGGGCACTCTGTGGGGATTAGACCAAATGAAAATAACAAGATAAAACCAATACAATCTCTTATTGGCAAAATAGTAATGTATTGTAATGGACATTTCTCACAGATGTGTACACAGGATTGAACATGAAACTATTTTATATAGCGCAACGGAATATGCTGCGCTATATAAGAAACTGTTAATGAATAAATAAACTATTTTAGTGCAAGAAGACTTTAAGGGCGTGAACCACAGGCAATGCTGGTGTTCATGTAGCCAAGCAATATTTTGCAACTACTAAATTTCGAAATACTTGTACAGCGTGTACACACAAAGGCGCTGTTGCGATCGAGACAGACAGTATCAGAAATGTTGGAACAAAGCAACTGGGAAGTGGCTAGAAACACATGCAAAAATGGATCATTCAAAGGGTGTGTTATGGGAGTGTCGCTGGGGTGTCAGTGCAAACGGTTGCATTCACAGATCAGGCATAGGAGTAGTGTTCCCACTAGTAATGTAAATGAGCAGGGCGGCGGTAAGCCAGGGGCAGATGCACGAAAAGGGGCAGTGGACGGCCATAGAGGGGGAAGGCATCACTAATAGGGGTGGAGCTGGTCCTCTCAACTTCACTGATGTGGGTGTGCCAGCTGCGATGTCACTGATGGGGCGTGCCCCATCTTGATATGTCACTAGTGGGGTGTGCCACAACCCTGCGGCATCACTGGGGGCATGCCCTGCACCTACAGAGGTACTGGGCTTCCCCCAAGCTCCAACGTGAATAGATGCATCTATTCACCCTGCAGCAGCAGTGGCTGGCTGTTTCAGCAGGGTGCCCTAAAGGGGCTGCTAAACCAGTCTAACGTGAACACTAAAGGAGGCTATCGTCAGATGGAGAAACTGCAGAAGCTATAAGGCTTGTGCAGCCAATGTTGGCATATAACGATGCACCAGCATGTATTACAGTGTGCAAAGACACTAAATGGTGGTGTCTCAGACTCTGCACATGCAGCTGCATGGATGTATTAAAGGGGACGCGTTTGTATTTATATTTCTGTAAAAGTTGCAGACAAGCGACTGCCAATAGACGCTGCTACATGCACTTGAGCCCTAAAGGTCATTAAAAAAAAGTGCAAAAAGGAGTCTTGCGCTTGCAAAGCATTTAGTGTCAGTACTAGCACAGATGTTCCCCATTTATGTTACACAAATAGATAACATTGCATTTGGCAGGACTATTGCAGGATTATTTAAATGCAATTCAACTGCCATAATGTGTATATTTAAGAAGGGGGAAGGGAGCATTATTAGCTCCACAAAAGGATAATGTTTATGATAATTACAGTTTTCAACCACCACAATTTAACAGTATCTTATTGCCGTGGCAGGTGAGGGATGCTCTGCTGTCCCAGCAAGGATATCCAGTGCAATAAAGATTACTTATAGGTAGGAAATGTCCAAGAGGCCCGGAACTGTGAGCCTGGTTTGAGCTCCAGTTCCACTGTTTAAAAAATATATATAAATAAATAAATAAAATCTATTAAAAAAACCGTAAATAAACTTTCAATTATAAAAATGAAACAATAGAATTATTATTATATAGTACTACACCCCACCCTACCCAACTGAAAATAATATTTATTCTTATAAAAGTTAAACCTTTAACAAAGAGAGTCCCAATAATCCATCACTGTCATAATTAGTTTAGTACATAAATGACACAGAACAGGACAGTATTTTAGAAAAATTCTCAAGCTGAATTAATTAATTCATGGGATGCTCCTAAAGTGGTGGTGAGGGGGCGGGGGCACAGTGCCAGAGTCTTTGCTCTCTAGTGGCCAGCATCATTTTCCCAAATATCACTGGGAAGATGGCACCGGCCGAGGAGGAGGGACCTGATTCCTGTTCAAGTACGGTAGGAAGGGGGTGCCATCCCCCGTGCTCCCCGCTGGCCCTCCCTGTGTTAAAATTGCGGCCCCCACCCCGCAATTATTTTATTATTTCATTATTTTTATACTAACGGGCATCATCACGAACCCTTTTTAAAGCCACACCCCACCCCACCGCCTGTATGGCTCTCTATGCCCATGTCTGCACAATATTATTGTACTGTACTTACACTAGAATAACCCTGAACTGCCTCTCATAAATACACCTGCAGCACTACATCACATCGTAGAAAGAAACATAGTTACTTTACATACTGTACACACAAACCTGCTCAGAATATTTATGATTATTGTTACAATGCACAACTTCAACAAGCATTTTCTTTATTATAAGTTGCTAATTATTTTATTTCTTTTATCTTTTACAAAATAATTAAGACATTTTTCAAATGTCTTATTTAATCACTTTCATTAAAAAGCAGCTTACCCCCTGTATCTGGATCCTGGTAGTTGGGATCCAGACCCCTCTCAAGCAGCCTGGTCACCTTTTCAATATTCTGAAGCTGAACGTATTCCATGAATTTCTTTAGATTCCCCTGCACAGATAGACAGAAGCAAAGGATGGGAAAATGGAAAGGATGGGAAATGGAAAGCAGAAGGCGGCCATCTAAATCTTCTGCTCACTTCTATATGTGTCTTTTATAAATGTATATATAAAGATTACAGTATCCATTTAGATTTCTAACAAAATAAATACATTCGAAAACCAGCATGGTCGTAAATTCCCGCAAGTTGAAAAACATATGTATGAGCGGAATACATGTGTTTTTGACTGTGCCGCGCTCGAAAACGGACTGTTTTCGATCATTCATTTTCGCTCATAAGAGAGGACAGAAATGAATGGTCGGAATGGGAGGGGAAATGGACAGAAATGGCCCGCTATTGAATACTGACGTGTCGGATCCTCTTCGTCAGAAAGGATCCGACTGTAATTGAATATACCCCATTATCTAGATCTGAGATGTGCAGCCTGTGGGACGGTACCATACCGTAGAATCTGCTCTTGGCATTAGAAATAGATATGCAATACACGCTATTGGGAAACAATACTACCAGGAGACACACAGAGTAAAGCCTGTGGTTTTTCTTACATCAACCAATCAGATGTTTTCCCTACATTTTTAATTGCACAACAGAAATTAAAGCTGGAATCTGATTGGTTGCAATGGGGAACCCCTGTTTTCCTGTGCAATACTTTTCATGTAAGTCATATGAGGTTGTTTATTCTGACACTAGCATAAATACTTTAAAAAAAATAATTATAGCAATTTTATCAATTTTAATATACTATTTTATAATATTATAATAAAGGAATTTACAAGGACCCTTCCATTAGATATGCTGTGCCTCATGTTCCTGAAAGCATGATTTGTTATTTTGATAAAAGTTGTTCAATTATAAAAGAACCCAAATACATCTTGCCAAAATGAAGATATGTGTGGGCAGGACCAGATTATAAATGCCAGATGAGGTTATTAGCAGCTGGTGAAACTACAGAGCGAGGCAAGTGACATGTCCCCTTAGTCTTCATGTGCTAGGTTGTGTAAACCACTAGGCACAATTGCAGACTGGGAGGAATTGCCTTTCACATGGATACGATAGCTGTATACTGTAGGTATACTGTTACACTGCAATCTCTGTTAAGTCAAACTGAACATATGATTCTATAACAATATGGTTATAAACTGTGGGTTCACGCAGGGATCTCCTGTGCTGTCCTATCTACCTTGGTTCCTTACACCCATCACACCTTATATTGCCACAGAAGTCTAAGGTCCAATCTTTACCTGACCTCAGGTGTATAAAAGGACAAGTAAATCAAATGATCATATTTGTTGTATGCTGACAAGTATATATGGGAAAACAGAGTGGTATAATGGAGAAAGCACACAGTGTGTGTGTTTAGCTGGCTGTGTTCATTTACCCTTTTCTTATCTTCTCATGATTTTCTACTGCCGCTACCAATTATCACAACTATGGTTCTCAATGTCAAAATTCTGACTCTAACTACAGTAGTGGTGCCTTTTATTTGTATAAATGACTACGTATGGTTCATTTCAGGTTACAGAAGGGCCCCACTCTTTGGTGTTCTGCTTTTCATCGTTTTTCAATGTGCGCCATGGTCATTCATTTTTATGTATGTTCCGTTCATTCAGCAATTTTTCGGCCCAACAGAAGGACGTCAGAGTATGTCCTTCTTACAATATCACCCTTCTTAAACTAAATATACACTTGTGTAAGGTAAGAAATGTGTGTTCTGTATTCATTTTATTAGTGTAAGCACATTATCTGTAGTTATCTACATTTACATTTGAAAAACTGCAATTTTATGCTTTTCGTCAGTTTCTCGCTTTTCATCAGTGGTCTGGAACCTAACCCGCTGGATGTGTGGGCTCTCCTGTATACTATGTTCTGCTCTGTTGCAGCAATTTCTGGGCTCCAGCGGTCCTGTGTGATAGAAGATGAGCTTTGCCCAATTACTTAAAATGTGTCAGCTGGGAACAACCTGAGCGCTATGAACATTACAGCGCATCTCTTTTTGCTTTTGGGAAAAAGCGGTAGTGTTTATAGCACCTACGTGAAACCATCCTTACGGCACTACCTGCATTATTTGCTGTGACATTATACTGAAATATTAGATGACAGTTTCTACAAACACATAACTGTGCATATAACCACACACATCACACAATCCACCAGGGAGAATAGCACAATGTTTGATAAAGCAATAAATCAGAACACCGCTCTTTCCTTTTCTCACCTACAAGTAACAACCTCTGATAATATAAATTCAAAGCACAAGTGGGAAGAAATAATCTGGAAACCACTGCAGCAGGAGGAATAGGAAACAATTAACTCAAACTGTACCTACTGCTGTATGAATGTGTGACTTAACAAACAACAATTTAATTGTTCATGAGTTTGACAGTATTGTACATTCAAATACTTAATGCTCATGGAAGTGCCTTGTGATGTGACTGTTATTTTATTGGACTATTAGCAGTGGAACTGTGAACTTAGGGCCTGATTCAGACCTGTCCGCATTAGCGGCCCACAGTGCAGTTTGCCTATATTGGCAAACCGTGCTTGTGCAGCAGCCGCATAGCGGCTGTGCTGCCTCACACATTGTGGTCACATCCTGGAAGTGATTGACGCGGCGTTGGGGGGGGGGGTCGCGAACGGGAGAGCTCCGATTAACAAAAATGGCAGCTGACCGCCTAACAGCGCAGCCAGGCTCCGCTGCTAGGGGTCAACCTTAGTTGCATGCGAGGAGATGGACGCAGATCTGGCTGAGTATGCAGCAATCTGCACCCATCTCGGAATCAGCCCCTTAAACAGCTATGTTCCTCTGGATAGTTATAATGAGAGGCCATGGTGATACATTTTATTAAATTGCATCAAAAAGTAAGCACAGAGCATGCTGAACCAACTTAATTAAAAGTGATGTCTGTTGTACAAAATTAATTTGTTAATTATTTGCAGATTATATGCAAATTTCATTATGTGTTCAATTACCACATTGATAACTGCATCTAGTATTTTATTCTATGCTCCCATTTCAGGCTAGCCATAATTAAACCATATTGTACACCCTCTTCCTTGACCCTAGAAGCCTCTATTTCCTTCCTTGAGTGTTTTCCACTGATTGTACATGTTTAGTCTCATGAGCTAATTTTAATTGTATTGTTCTAAATCTAACATGTTCCCATCTTACCTTTTGTACAAGAGGTTATGGTGTGAAGAGTATAAATGAAATAATAACTTGTTTGTATTATTATTTTATAGTATAAAGGTCTATATTAACAAAATGTTGGATGTAAAATTAGCGTTCTGGCTGGGCACTATTTATTTTCTTCACATTATGACACAACTTTTTTGCATGTATACGTAAGGCGGTGGGCTCATATATCTGGAGGGAATAGTGTGGCCCTCCTGTTCTCACTCCCATGGTGAACATTATTATGGGAGTGGTCATCTGGATTTTTAACATGAATTATAGCTATTAATATAGTTACTGTAGCCAGGATCCAGTTCCGTTCCTGGCTCCCAGCTCCACCCACATGGTTAAGATGGCAGCCGTGGTACTGAAAGGGTCAACCCTAATGCAGTTGCAATATTTTAAAATGGACTAATTGTCACTATGCATCAATTTCAAATGAGTACCGGCCGTGTAAGTACCAGCCATATGTTTAAAATGTATTTCTATTGTTTTGTGTTATGCGCCTCATCTATGGATCACCTTCAGCTGCGGTGAGGCAATGGGGTAACCCCCAGGGCTGTAAATAAAAAGCCACTGCAGATGGGACCGCTGCAGGTCAAACACTGTTGACAGAAGTCTACCTACAGGCACCCCAGCACTACAGGGCGGAGGGCTAAGTGGCCAAACACTGGGTGACCGAGAGAGCAAGCTCACGGTACCCCAATACAGATAAGGGGACAGAACAGAGCGCCTGCATCCTGGATTGTCCTGATTTCCGATAGGGGGACTAAGAAATGATCCAATTTAATGATCCAATCCAATTCAGGTGAGGGTGGTATAGAGCAAGTAAGCTGTAGCAATGAACTCAGTAGCCTCCAGAGGGAATAGCTTGAGTCAGTGTTGCGGATCTCTGAGGGCCAGTTCAGTAAGAAGCCTGATGTGACGTCCTTACTGCATCATGTAGCCACTGGTGTGCACCACGTAGACACTGGTGAGCAAAGGCCAATTTTGCAACTGATATAATGAGTCTCACAAGAGGCACAGGCGACTACCTACAATAAGGTGCATAAGATGTTGGAGCTAGGTGTAATGACATTCTCCAAGAGTCCTGTGTTTCCATTGAATTGGTTCCCAAGAAGTACCAAACAATGCTGTTTTTTGTAGATTACCATCAGTTGAACAGATCAGTAAAATCTATCCCTTTCCACGCACTGATGCATTGGTAACAAAGTTGGCAGGAGCAAAGTACATTTCAACTTTTGAGTTGAGCAACGGGAATTGGCATATACCAATGACCCCCGAAGCTCAAGAACAGTCAGCCTTCATCTCCCCAATTGACTTGTTTGAGTTAAAGAACATGCCATTTGGGATAAAGAATGCACCAGCTACCTTCTAGAGTGTGCTGAAGGTGTTCAGAAGTTCTGCTCATGCCTACTTGAATGACATTGTCATCTTCAGCTGAACCTTGGAAGATCACCTGAGGCATGTGGGGCTGGTGTTAGAAAAGATTTGGTGGGCAGTCGTGACCCTCAGGGCAGACAAGTGACAAATGAGGATCTCAGAGGTACAGTACCTGGAGCACCCTGCGGGGAGAGGTAAGGTTAAGTCTGAATCTACAAAGGAAGAGGCAATTCGAAAATATCCCAGGCCCACAACCCAGAGACAGGTCCTGGCTTTCTTAGGGATCACGGGTTACCACAGATGCTTTGTCCATGACTTTAGTTCTGTGGCCAAACCCGTAATAGAGATGACTAAGAAGAAACTACCAAAGTTAGTTGACTGGACACCCACTTGTAAGCTGGCATTCCAGTCATTGAAAATGGCTCTAGCACAAGCTCCAGTACTGATGGTGATTTGCAAAAGTAAAAAATAAGAATTTACTCACCGGTAATTCTATTTCTCGTAGTCCGTAGTGGATGCTGGGAACTCCGTAAGGACCATGGGGAATAGACGGCTCCGCAGGAGACTGGGCACATCTAAGAAAGATTTAGGACTATCTGGTGTGCACTGGCTCCTCCCCCTATGACCCTCCTCCAAGCCTCAGTTAGGACACTGTGCCCGGAAGAGCTGATACAATAAGGAAGGATTTTGAATCCCGGGTAAGACTCATACCAGCCACACCAATCACACGTATAACTCGTGATAGGAACCCCGGTTAACAGTATGATAACAAAAGGAGCCTCTGAACAGATGGCTCGCAATAATAACCCGATTTGTGTAACAATAACTATTTACAAGTATTGCAGACAATCCGCACTTGGGATGGGCGCCCAGCATCCACTACGGACTACGAGGAATAGAATTACCGGTGAGTAAATTCTTATTTTCTCTGACGTCCTAGTGGATGCTGGGAACTCCGTAAGGACCATGGGGATTATACCAAAGCTCCCAAACGGGCGGGAGAGTGCGGACGACTCTGCAACACCGAATGAGAGAACTCCAGGTCCTCCTCAGCCAGGGTATCAAATTTGTAGAATTTTGCAAACGTGTTTGCCCCTGACCAAGTAGCAGCTCGGCAAAGTTGTAAAGCCGAGACCCCTCGGGCAGCCGCCCAAGATGAGCCCACCTTCCTTGTGAATGGGCTTTTACAGATTTAGGCTGCGGTAGTCCCACCGCAGAATGCGCCAGCTGAATAGTGCTACAAATCCAGCGCGCAATAGACTGCTTAGAAGCAGGAGCACCCAGCTTGGTGGGTGCATACAGGATAAACAGCGAGTCAGTTTTTCTGACTCCAGCCGTCCTGGAAACATAAATTTTCAGGGCCCTGACTACGTCCAGCAACTTGGAATCCTCCAAGTCCCTAGTAGCCGCAGGCACCACAATAGGTTGGTTCAAGTGAAAAGCTGAGACCACCTTTGGGAGAAACTGAGGACGAGTCCTCAATTCTGCCCTATCCATATGGAAAATCAGATAAGGGCTTTTACAAGACAAAGCCGCCAATTCTGAAACCCGCCTGGCCGACGCCAGGGCCAACAGCATGACCACTTTCCACGTGAGATATTTTAAATCCACAGTCTTAAGTGGTTCGAACCAATGTGATTTTAGGAATGCCAAAACCACATTGAGATCCCAAGGTGCCACTGGGGGCACAAAAGGAGGCTGAATATGCAGAACTCCTTTGACAAAAGTCTGAACTTCAGGCAGTGAAGCCAGTTCTTTCTGGAAGAAAATCGACAGAGCCGAAATCTGGACCTTTATGGACCCCAATTTGAGGCCCAACGACACCCCTGCTTGCAGGAAGTGCAGGAATCGACCCAGTTGAAATTCCTCCGTCGGGGCCTTCATGGCCTCACACCAAGCAACATATTTCCGCCAAATGCGGTGATAATGTTTTGCGGTGACATCTTTCCTGGCTTTGATCAGGGTAGGGATGACTTCCTCCGGAATACCCTTTTCCTTCAGGATCCGATGTTCAACCGCCATGCCGTCAAACGCAGCCACGGTAAGTCTTGGAACAGACAGGGTCCCTGCTGCAGCAGGTCTTGTCTGAGCGGCAGAGGCCAAGGGTCCTCTGCAAGCATCTCTTGAAGTTCCGGGTACCAAGCTCTTCTTGGCCAATCCGGAACCACGAGTATGGTTTTCACTCCTTGCCTTCTTATTATTCTCAGTACCTTTGGTATGAGAGGTAGAGGAGGAAACACATAAACCGACTGGTACACCCATGGTGTCACTAGAGCGTCCACCGCTATCGCCTGAGGGTCTCTTGACTGGGCGCAATATCTTTTCAACTTCTTGTTGAGGCGGGACGCCATCATGTCTACCTGTGGTTTTTCCCACCGGTTGACCAGCATTTGGAAAACTTCTGGATGAAGTCCCCATTCTCCCGGGTGGAGGTCGTGCCTGCTGAGGAAGTCTGCTTCCCAGTTGTCCACTCCCGGAATGAACACTACTGTCAGTGCTAACACATGATTCTCTGCCCATCTGAGAATCCTTGTGGCTTCTGCCATAGCCATCCTGCTTCTCGTGCCGCCCTATCTGTTTACATGGGCGACCGCCGTGATGTTGTCTGACTGGATCAGTACCGGCTGGTTTTGAAGCAGGGGTCTTGCCTGGCTTAGGGCATTGTAAATGGCCCTTAGCTCCAGGATATTTATGTGAAGGGAAATCTCCTGATTTGACCACAGTCCTTGGAAATTTCTTCCCTTTGTGACTGCCCCCCAGCCCCGAAGGCTGGCATCCGTGGTCACCAGGACCCAGTCCTGTATTCCGAATCTGCGGCCCTCTAGTAGATGAGCCCTCTGCAGCCACCACAGCAGCGACACCCTGGTTCTGGACGATAGGGTTATCCGCTGTTGCATCTGGAGATGGGACCCGGACCATTTGTCCAACAGGTCCCACTGGAACGTCCTTGTGTGGAACCTTCCGAATGGAATTTCTTCGTACGAAGCTACCATTTTTCCCAGGACTCGTGTGCATTGATGTACCGACACTTTTCCTGGTTTTAGGATGTCTCTGACCAGAGATGACAATTCCCCGGCTTTTTCCAGTGGAAGAAACACTCTTTTCTGGTCTGTGTCCAGAATCATTCCCAGGAACAGAAGACGTGTCGTCGGGACCAGCTGTGACTTTGGAATATTGAGAATCCAGCCGTGCTGTTGTAGCACTTCCCGAGAAAGTGCCACCCCACTATCAACTGTTCTTTGGACCTCGCCTTTATCAGGAGATCGTCCAAGTACGGGATAATTAAAACTCCCTTCTTGCGAAGGAGTATCATCATTTCGGCCATTACCTTGGTAAAGACCCTCGGTGCCGTGGATAACCCAAACGGCAGCGTCTGGAACTGATAATGACAGTCTTGTACCACAAATCTGAGGTACTCCTGGTGCGGAGGGTAAATGGGGACATGCAGGTACGCATCCTTGATGTCCAGGGAGACCATGTAATCCCCCTCCTCCAGGCTCGCAATAACCGCCCTGAGCGATTCCATCTTGAACTTGAACCTTTTGATATAAGTGTTCAAGTTTTTTAAATTTAAGATGGGTCTCACCGAACCGTCCGGTTTCGGTACCACAAACATTGTGGAGTAGTAACCCTTTCCTTGCTGAAGGAGGGGTACCTTGACAATCACTTTCTGTGAATACAGTTTTTGAATAGCCATCAACACTGCCTCCCTGGCAGAGGGAGTTGCCGGCAAGGCAGATTTTAGGAAACGGCGGGGGGGAGACGTTTCGAATTCCAGCCTGTACCCCTGAGATACTACTTGAAGGACCCAGGGATCCACCTGTGAGAGAGCCCACTGTGTGCTGAAAAACCTGAGACGTGCCCCCACCGTTCCCGGTTCCGCCTGAGCAGCCCCAGCGTCATGCTGTGGACTTACCGGACGCAGGGGAGGACTTCTGCTCCTGGGAACTAGCTGTGTGCTGCAGCTTTTTCCCCCTTCCTCTGCCCCTCGGCAGAAAGGATGAGCCTCTAGCCCTCTTATTTTTCTGGGGCCGAAAGGACTGTACCTGATAATACGGTGCTTTCTTTTGCTGTGGGGTAGCCTGTGGCAAAAAAGTCGATTTCCCAGCAGTAGCTGTGGAAACGAGGTCTGAAAGACCTTCCCCAAAAAGTTCCACCCCTTTATAGGGTAAAACTTCCATGTGCCGCTTGGAGTCGGCATCACCTGACCATTGCCTAGTCCATAACCCCCGTCTGGCGGCAATGGACATAGCGCTTATTTTTGATGCCAGCCGGCAGATATCCCTCTGTGCATCACGCATGTATAAGACCGCGTCTTTTATATGGTCAATCGTTAACAAAATATTGTCCCTATCCATGGTATCAATGTTTTCCGACAGGGAGTCTGACCACGCAGCTGCAGCACTGCACATCCAAGCTGATGCAATAGCGGGTCTCAATATAATGCCAGTGTGTGTGTATATAGCTTTTAGGGTACTTTCCTGCTTTCTATCAGCAGGTTCTTTTAGGGCGGCCGTATCCGGAGATGGTAGTGCTACCTTCTTTGATAAGCGTGTCAGCGCTTTATCTACCCTAGGGGGTGTTTCCCAGCGTGACCTATCCTCTGGCGGGAAAGGGTACGCAGCCATTAACCGTTTAGAAATGATCAATTTCTTATCTGGGGAAGTCCACGCTTCCTCACACACCTCATTTAATTCGTCAGATGCAGGAAAAACTACTGGTAGTTTTTTCTCACCAAACATAATACCCTTTTTTGTGGTACCAGGGGTATCATCAGAAATGTGTAAAACATTTTTCACTGCCTCAATCATGTAACGGGTGGATCTATTGGAGGGTACACTCGTCTCATCATCGTCGACACTGGAGTCGGTATCCGTGTCGACATCTGTATCTGTCATCTGAGGTAGCGGGCGTTTTATAGCCCCTGATGACATTTGAGACGCTTGGACAGGCACAAGCTGAGTAGCCGGCTGTCCTATGTCGTCAAACCTTTTATGTAAGGAGCTGACACTGTCACGTAATTCCTTCCATAAGTCCATCCACACTGGTGTCGACCCCGCAGGGGGTGACATCACATTCACAGGCATTTGCTCCGCCTCCACATCATTATCCTCATCATACATGTCGACACAGCAGTACCGACACCCAGCAGACACCCAGGGAATGCTCTTACAGAGGACAGGACCCCACAAAGCCCTTTGGGGAGACAGAGGGAGAGTATGCCAGCACACACCAGGGCGCTATATAACACAGGGATATCACCTATACAGAGTGTTTTCCCTTATAGCTGCCTATATAATATATATACTGCGCCTAAATTGTGCCCCCCCTCTCTTTTTTACCCTTTCTGTAGTGCAGGACTGCAGGGGAGAGCCAGGGAGCTTCCTTCCAGCGGAGCTGTGAGGGAAAAATGGCGCCAGTGTGCTGAGGGAGATGGCTCCGCCCCTTTTTCGGCGGGCTTTCTCCCACTATTTTATCGTTTCTGGCAGGGGTTAATATACACCTATATAGCCCCTGAGGCTATATATGGTGTTAGTTTTGCCAGCCAAGGTGTTAATATTGCTGCTCAGTGCGCCCCCCCCCCCCAGCCCCCTGCACCCATCAGTGACCGGAGTCTGTGGTGTGCATGAGGAGCAATGGCGCACAGCTGCAGTGCTGTGCGCTACCTTGGAGAAGACAGAAGTCTTCAGCCGCCGATTTTCTGGACCACCTTCTTGCTTCTGGCTCTGTAAGGAGGACGGCGGCGTGGCACCGGGAACGGACGACGAGGTCGGGTCCTGTGTTCGATCCCTCTGGAGCTAATGGTGTCCAGTAGCCTAAGAAGCCCAAGCTACCACCAGTTAGGTAGGTTCGCTTCTTCTCCCCTTAGTCCCTCGCTGCAGTGAGCCTGTTGCCAGCAGGTCTCACTGTAAAATAAAAAACCTAAACTATACTTTCTTCTAGGAGCTCAGGAGAGCCCCTAGTGTGCATCCAGCTCAGCCGGGCACAGAAATCTAACTGAGGCTTGGAGGAGGGTCATAGGGGGAGGAGCCAGTGCACACCAGATAGTCCTAAACCTTTCTTAGATGTGCCCAGTCTCCTGCGGAGCCGTCTATTCCCCATGGTCCTTACGGAGTTCCCAGCATCCACTAGGACGTCAGAGAAACTTTGTTGCGCAAACTGATGCGTTACAGAATGGACACGGAGCAGTAATGAGCAAGGTGGGGCCAGATGGGAAGGAGTACCATGTGCATAAATTCCAAGGACAGAGCCAGTCCTTAGTGGTTTGTCACTGGAAGTTATTATGCTCAGAAATGTCAACACTGATAAGCTGCACAGTACTATAACTTTTAGAAGCAAATGTACTAAGCCTTGGAGAGAGAGATTTGCTTCCGCAAATCGCATGTGGGTAAGGTGAAGCTGGACACAACTGTATAAAGCCGGGTACACACCAGAGCGATGTCGGCATGATATGCCATTTTCGTAAAGACATGTTGCCTACATCGCTCAGTGTGTATGGGGGATTGCGTGCTCCTGCGGTCGCTAGCGATGGACACTTCGTTGGATGAGCTGTACGTCTAACCAAGCGTTGTCGCTAGCGTCCTGTAGTATACTAATGAAGGACGGAACATGTTTGTTACGTCCTTCATAAGCATCTCTCCAGTGTGTACACACGATCTGGGCTGGTGGGGATTCGTTCCGACCTCAGAATGAATCCCCGTATACAGTTGTGCTCATAAGTTTACATACCCTAGCAGAATTTGTGATTTTCTGGCCATTTGTCAGAGAATATGAATGATAACTCACAAACTTTTGTGCTTCATACCGAGCTTAAATACGAAGCAAGGGAGTGAACGAGGACGATTATCCAGCTTGCTGAGATAAAGATACCGTTATATGAAAGTACGTCGCCGGTTGAAGTAAGCATAGATGTGAGCATCTTTTAGAAGTATCAACTTGTGAATGTTTGGGGTACACCCTTTTGTTACACCAGGGGTATCGCTTAAGAGGCCATAAAAGAAACCTTTATGGGTTTTTTCCATATATATGAAAGTAAGCACACATGTGAGGAGCCACGTCTATCTTGAAGCACCAGGGTGAACCCTTACGGATACCTTCACACTTCCCTGTTTCACCATAGTCCAGAGAGTCCGGGGAGAAGTCACCTTCATTTGAACTAACTGTTTTGGGAGAAATCCCTGTTGAACCCTTGTATACATTTGTGTTTTCTCCACATGTAACATCAATTGAAAATATTTCATACGAGGAACACGTTCTTAGGAGCAGCAACGGACTCCCTCACCAATACTTTTGGACATTGATCCCACGGCGAAACACCATCATCATCCTAACTTTGCGCCAACAGCAGGTTCTATCCTACTTTTCTTTTGTGTATTTAGTCTTCTACAGGTGTGTGGTGACACATCAGGATAGGACCTTACACTGGGCGGCAAAGAGAGTGCGCAGGAACATACCTCACCCTCCCATTTTCATGTATCTAGTATGTACCCGGCTTAACTGTACTAATGAATTTATAGAGAAGAAAAAACATTATAAGTGCACACCAATACGTTTTGCTATTACAGTTTTGCTTATCACATTGATAACATTGATATTTACCATGGCCCTCATTCCGAGTTGTTCGCTCGCAAGGCGATTTTAGCAGAGTTACACACGCTAAGCCGCCGCCTACTGGGAGTGAATCTTAGCTTCTTAAAATTGCGAACGATGTATTCGCAATATTGCGATTACAAACTACTTAGCAGTTTCAGAGTAGCTTCTGACTTACTCGGCATCTGCGATCAGTTCAGTGCTTGTCGTTCCTGGTTTGACGTCACAAACACACCCAGCATTCGCCCAGACACTCCCCCGTTTCTCCAGCCATTCCCGCGTTTTTTCCGGAAACGGTAGCGTTTTTATCCACACGCCCATAAAACGCCGTGTTTCCGCCCAGTAACACCCATTTCCTGTCAATCACATTACGATCGCCGGAGCGAAGAAAAAGCCGTGAGTAAAAAAACTATCTTCATAGCAAAATTACTTGGCGCAGTCGCAGTGCGAACATTGCGCATGCGTACTAAGCAGAAAAACGCTGCGATGCGAAGAAAATTACCGAGCGAACGACTCGGAATGAGGGCCCATGTTGTGTTCCTTGGTGGTTTCTTTTTTTTCTGCAGCAGACCCATTCCATGCTTTGCTATACTGTACCTAGTGTACTATACATAAAATATGTACAGTATAGCAAAGCAGGGGGGTCTATATGCCTAAAAAAATAAGAATTTACTTACCGATAATTCTATTTCTCGGAGTCCGTAGTGGATGCTGGGGTTCCTGAAAAGACCATGGGGAATAGCGGCTCCGCAGGAGACAGGGCACAAAAGTAAAGCTTTCCGATCAGGTGGTGTGCACTGGCTCCTCCCCCTATGACCCTCCTCCAAGCCAGTTAGGTACTGTGCCCGGACGAGCGTACACAATAAGGGAGGAATTTTGAATCCCGGGTAAGACTCATACCAGCCACACCAATCACACCGTACAACTTGTGATCTAAACCCAGTTAACAGTATGATAACAGCGGAGCCTCTGAAAAGATGGCTCACAACAATAATAACCCGATTTTTGTAACTATGTACAAGTATTGCAGATAATCCGCACTTGGGATGGGCGCCCAGCATCCACTACGGACTCCGAGAAATAGAATTATCGGTAAGTAAATTCTTATTTTCTCTATCGTCCTAGTGGATGCTGGGGTTCCTGAAAAGACCATGGGGATTATACCAAAGCTCCCAAACGGGCGGGAGAGTGCGGATGACTCTGCAGCACCGAATGAGAGAACTCCAGGTCCTCCTTAGCCAGGGTATCAAATTTGTAGGATTTTACAAACGTGTTTGCCCCTGACTAAATAACCGCTCGGCAAAGTTGTAAAGCCGAGACCCCTCGGGCAGCCGCCCAAGATGAGCCCACCTTCCTTGTGGAATGGGCATTTACATATTTTGGCTGTGGCAGGCCTGCCACAGAATGTGCAAGCTGAATTGTATTACACATCCAACTAGCAATAGTCTGCTTAAAAGCAAGAGCACCCAGTTTGTTGGGTGCATACAGGATAACAGCAAGTCAGTTTTCCTGACTCCAGCCGTCCTGGAACCTATATTTTCAGGGCCCTGACAACATCTAGCAACTTGGAGTCCTCCAAGTCCCTAGTAGGTGCAAGGCACCACAATAAGCTGGTTCAGGTGAAACACTGACACCACCTTAGGGAGAGAACTGGGGACGAGTCCGCAGCTCTGCCCTGTCCGAATGGACAAACAAATATGGGCTTTTTTGAGAAAAAAACCACCAATTTGACACTCGCCTGGTCCAGGCCAGGGCCAAGAACATGGTCACTTTTCATGTGAGATGCTTCAAATCCACAGATTTGACTGGTTTTAAACCAATGTGATTTGAAGAATCCCAGAACTACGTTGAGATCCCACAGTGCCACTGGAGGCACAAAAGAGGGTTGTATATGCAATACTCCCTTGACAAAGTTCTGGACTTCAGGAACTGAAGCCAATTCTTTCTGGAAGAAAATTGACAGGGCCGAAATTTGAACCTTAATGGACCCCAATTTGAGGCCCATAGACACTCCTGTTTGCAGGAAATGCAGGAATCGACCGAGTTGAAATTTCTTTGTGGGGCCTTCATGGCCTCACACCACGCAACATATTTTCGCCACATGTGGTGATAATGTTGTGCGGTCACCTCCTTTCTGGCTTTGACCAGGGTAGGAATGACCTCTTCCGGAATGCCTTTTTCCCTTAGGATCCGGCGTTCCACCGCCATGCCAACAAACGCAGCTGCGGTAAGTCTTGGAACAGACATGGTACTTGCTGAAGCAAGTCCCTTCTTAGCGGCAGAGGCCATAAGACCTCTGTAAACATCTCTTGAAGTTCCGGGTACCAAGTCCTTCTTGGCCAATCCGGAGCCATGAGTATAGTTCTTACTCCTCTACGTCTTATAATTCTCAGCACCTTAGGTATGAGAAGCAGAGGAGGGAACACATACACCGACTGGTACACCCACGGTGTTACCAGAACGTCCACAGCTATTGCCTGAGGGTCTCTTGACCTGGCGCAATACCTGTCCCGTTTTTTGTTCAGATGGGACGCCATCATGTCCACCTTTGGTATTTCCCAACGGTTTACAATCATGTGGAAAAAACTTCCCGATGAAGTTTCCACTCTCCCGGGTGGAGGTCGTGCCTGCTGAGGAAGTCTGCTTCCCAGTTTCCATTCCCGGGATGAAACACTGCTGACAGTGCTATCACATGATTTTCCGCCCAGCGAAAAGTCCTTGCAGTTTTTGCCATTGCCCTCCTGCTTCTTGTGTCGCCCTGTCTGTTTACGTGGGCGACTGCCGTGATGTTTTTCCCACTGGATCAATACCGGCTGACCTTGAAGCAGAGGTCTTGCTAAGCTTAGAGCATTATAAATTTACCCTTAGCTCCAGTATATTTATGTGGAGAAAAGTCTCCAGACTTGATCACACTCCCTGGAAATTTTTTCCTTGTGTGACTGCTCCCCAGCCTCTCGGGCTGGGCTCCGTGGTCACCAGCATCCAATCCTGAATGCCGAATCTGCGGCCCTCTAGAAGATGAGCACTCTATAACCACCACAGGAGAGACACCCTTGTCCTTGGATATAGGGTTATCCGCTGATGCATCTGAAGATGCGATCCGGACCATTTGTCCAGCAGATCCCACTGAAAAGTTCTTGCGTGAAATCTGCCGAATGGAATTGCTTCGTAGGAAGCCACCATTTTCTACCAGGACCCTTGTGCAATGATGCACTGTTTTTAGGAGGTTCCTGACTAGCTCGGATAACTCCCTGGCTTTCTCTTTCGGGAGAAATACCTTTTTCTGGACTGTGTCCAGAATCATCCCTAGGCACAGCAGACGTGTCGTCGGGATCAGCTGCGATTTTGGAATATTTAGAATCCACCCGTGCTGTTGTAGCAGTATCCGAGATAGTGCTACTCCTACCTCCAACTGTTCCCTGGACTATGCCCTTATCAGGAGATCGTCCAAGTAAGGGATAATTAAGACGCCTTTTCTTCGAAGAAGAATCATCATTTCGGCCATTACCTTAGTAAAGACCCGGGGTGCCGTGGACAATCCAAACGGCAGCGTCTGAAACTGATAGTGACAGTTCTGCACCACGAACCTGAGGTACCCTTAGTGAGAAGGGAAAATTTGGGACATAGAGGTAAGCATCCCTGATGTCCCGGGACACTATATAGTCCCCTTCTTCCTGTTCGTTATCACTGCTCTGAGTGACTCCATCTTGATTTGAACCTTTGTAAGTGTTCAAAAATTTTTTAGATTTAGAATAAGTCTCACCTAGCCTTCTGGCTTCAGTACCACAATATAGTGTGGAATAATACCCCTTTTCTTGTAGTAGGAGGGGTAATTTAATTATCACCTGCTGGGAATACAGCTTGTGAATTTTTTCCCATACTGCCTCCTTGTCGGAGGGAGACCTTGGTAAAGCAGACTTCAGGAGCCTGCGAAGGGGAAACGTCTCGACATTCCAATCTGTACCCCTGGGATACTACTTGTAGGATCCAGGGGTCCTGTACGGTCTCAGCGCCATGCTGAGAACTTGTCAGAAGCGGTGGAACGCTTCTGTTCCTGGGAATGGGCTGCCTGCTGCAGTCTTCTTCCCTTTCCGCTATCCCTGGGCAGATATGATCTTATAGGGACGAAAGGACTGAGGCTGAAAAGACGGTGTCTTTTTCTGCAGAGATGTGACTTAGGGTAAAAACGGTGGATTTTCCAGCAGTTGCCGTGGCCACCAGGTCCGATGGACCGACCCCAAATAACTCCTCTTCCTTTATACGGCAATACACCTTTGTGCCGTTTGGAATCTGCATCACCTGACCACTGTCGTGTCCATAACATCTTCTGGCAGTTATGGACATCGCATTTACTCTTGATGCCAGAGTGCAAATATCCCTCTGTGCATCTCTCATATATAGAAATGCATCCTTTAAATGCTCTATAGTCAATAAAATACTGTCCCTGTTTTCTAAGCAGCTCTTTAGGAGAGCCACCTAGATTGCACCCTTCTCGGCCGGGCACAAAAATCTAACTGGCTTGGAGGAGGGTCATAGGGGGAGGAGCCAGTGCACACCACCTGATCGGAAAGCTTTACTTTTGTGCCCTGTCTCCTGCGGAGCCGCTATTCCCCATGGTCTTTTCAGGAACCCCAGCATCCACTAGGACGATAGAGAAATGTGTAGTTTATACCACTGTCTAAAAAAAATAACCCTAATGAAGCACAATAAATACCAATACTGTATGCAAACGAACACTGTGTTATTTCAGGTTTAAGAATGCAATACATAAACAAAGACATCAGAATTTTAAACCACAAAAATGCACTGGAAAACAGTACACCTTTCACATGCTACATAAACAGCTGCAATACTTACTACATCCCCATGTATCACATTCTGCAAGTTACTATCATAACTGGCAAGTCTAAACAGCAATGCTAAACAGAACAATACAAAATGGTACAGTGTTCTATACTGTATTGCATAAATGAATGTAAATGATATGTACGCGGTGATCCTAATATCTGAGTGTTTGCCTTTTAGTTATGAGTGTTTGCCTTTTAGTTATGTAGTCGGTTATGAAATACTTTGAACAGTGATTCATACGATGCACATGGCAAAACTATAATTGGGTATGAACAAAAGACTCTCATTATAAAATACACCTAGCTTTATATAAAGATAGTCTCAATGCTCTGGCATATACAGCATAATTGGCTACTCTTGCAGAACATCCAAAAGATACACAAATTTTCGTGATGCCCATCTGGACTACAAGAAGAGCAAGGTAAATACCCGTATCCCACACATTTCGCTACTGAAATGGGTTGGATAGGGTGTGTGATGACACGATTCACAGTACAGGCACTGCTACAAGACTCTCAGCAACGCAGAATCGGGGAGGGGGAGTGGGTCATGATTAAAAGAATTACGTTGCCATGTCTCACTCACTTGACTCTTGGGGCTCACCTCCAGGAACTTGGAGGCCATTCCAAAAAGTAGGCAAGTATGATATATAGTGACTAAAAAGTCAGGTTATCATTATTACCAGTTAATTATATAGCTCACACTGATTCCACAGCGCTTCACAGTTAGGATAATCCTTAAACGTTTTATTAGTGATGTGCCATTTCCATTTAGACTACTGCAGGACAAAAGATTCCCATTTCATTTTAGCAGAACCAAAAAACAGATGTGGTGGTTTTTGCATTTTCCTCCTCAACCCAAAAAAGATTTGGTTTTGAAGTGCCACACAAAAGAGCCACGTAATGTTGTCTTGTCAATGAGAAAAACATTCTCTGCTTAGATCAACTCCAGCCAATTGCCTGACCCTGTGCTTTATTTATTGTCATGCCAAAGGAGACAATAATTAATTGGACTTAAACAGCAAATTTGATGGAATTATTGTGATTCTGAATATTAAAAACGTTTCTCCAGTGCCACAGCCAGTTAAACTAGTAGCTTCAATATAAAAGCATTTCAAAGTTTTGATTTACAATCATGTCCCACTGCATAACTTCAGCGAGTTTTGATGACATAATAATATAATAGGAGTCCCCACTTTCAAAATCAGTTTGTGTGGTGGCATGCCAGAAGGATGTAAAGAATTTAGAAATTCTGTTGGTTAATAAACGGCTTCCTCACTATCCACTACTGTGTCTACTGATACCCCTTTTTCACTAGCTAGCACGGTTTGCAGCCGGGAGCCTGACACGGCTGCGACCCGTGCTAGAGCCCCCTTCTACACTGCGCTCACCAACCCGGCATATTGCCGGGTTGGTGACGCAGCTAGTGACGTGGCAGGGGTGGCGCTGGGAGATCTCATGATCTCCCAACACCGCCCTTCCATACAGTGTAAACGGGAGCCATATCGCATCGACGCGGCTTCCATTTACACTACAACCCTACCCGGATCATTCCCGTGTCCTACCCAGGTAGCTACCCAGGTAGGATTCACGGGTCACTTGATCCGAGTTTTTGCGGGGGGATCCTTTTCCACTAGCAAAAAACACGGGTAAATGCACGCCCCCATGCATTTACCCGTGTTTTTTGTGCTAGTGGAAAAGGGGTATGAGTAATAAACTGGAGTCTGGGCACTGAATATTTTACTTGCTTCACTAAAATAGTCACTGCTCAGCTCCCTTTTGTCATAGATTAATGTTTTATACACTTAAACCTTCCTTGACAAATGCTCTATGGAATTGTGAAAACCACATCAAAATCCATCCTGTGTGTCTCAAGATTAGCTTGAACAAACAGACAGACTCCTACGGGGAAGTTTATTTTATACTATGTAGAGACGTGACTTTACCATTTGCTAATAGTCAAGGCACTATTTTCACTTGGAAACAGTGGCGGAACTATCAGCGGTGCATTGCACCGAGGCCCACCGCTATGAAGGGGCCCACAGTCGCTAGCTTTATAATGAGACAGACAGATTCATTATTAGCCACTGCGCCGACCAGCGGGAAGTCTGTATGAGGATGGGACTCGCACAGCTACGAGAGATAGGAGTGCCCGACGTTAACAGCACACAGTTTAAGTCAGAGCCAGTGACTGCCCTGCAGCTTCCCCAGTCTCTGTTCAGTGTTGGTTGCTCTGCGCACTGGGAGGAAGGACAAGGCTTGTGTCCCCCTGCCGTGTGTTGGTGTGAGGACTGGGAGGCTGAACAGCTGTAGTGAGGAGCCTTCCTAGTGCTGGGTGGTTTGCCCGGAAAAAATCCCCTGCCACCCGACACTGTGATGCGGCTGAAGTCCCTTGCCTGCTGCCGCCATAATCAGTGATCCCACTTATGCGATATAGTGCCCCATTTTGTATACCTAGGCACCCGCTTAGAGATGCCCGGCAACACGACCAATAGGATTGCATGGAAGTCAAGCCAATAGGGATGACCAGCAACCTGACCAATAAGGATGCCCGGCAGCTCAGCCAATAGGGAAATATGCAGCCTGTCTAATAGGAATACACGGCAGCGCAGCCAATAGAGAAAAGTACACCAGTCACAGGAGGAGGGGCAGGATCCAAACACCCGGCAAGTTTGTACTTTTATTACTGCTCCTGTATGGTGTAGTGAGTGTGACCTGTCCCTCCCTGCCACCACACCAATGACTGTTGTGGATGAATGAGAATCCACATCCCCCCCTCTTTCCTCCTCCTCCTGCACTCCTCCTCCAGGATTGAAGAGCTGCTGATCAGGGAGGGTGGGACGCTGGAGAGATCACCGGATCTGACCCAGGAGGTAATAGATCAGCTCTGATTTCTGCAGGGGGAGGTATTAGATCAAAGTGCATGAGCCAGGGCTTCATGACCAGCGTATAGTGACTGCTGCTGCCCAAATCACCATCTTCCTATGACCACGGACTCCCTGCGAAAGTGAGGCAGGCACCTCATCATCATCATCATCATCACCACCTCTCAGGAACAAGTAACTTATGCAAGGGTCTGGAAGTAGATCTAACAAGTATGAGGAGAGCACCTGCAGCTCAGCGTATATATATATATATATATACATACCAGTGCTAGGGTGTTTGCCATCCCCCTGCAAACTATAAATTTGTGTATTACCTCCCATTCATTATAAAGGCACAGTGGTCTCACAAGGAAGGGACGTGGTTACACAATAGTACCCCCAATTCAAATTACACCACACACTAGCACAATCTTATTCCCATTACACTGCATATAGTGCCGATTCATATTACACCACATAGCAGTGCCCCTTATTCACGTTACAACACACAGCAGTGCCCCTTATTCACATTACGCCACTCAGTAGTGCAGTTTATTCACGTTATGCTATACATTATGGTATTACTGTGCAAGGCCGTGGAGGAGGTGGAACTTTTTCCACTTCGATTACAGGTGGTGGAACTCAGTTCCACCTCACCCCACCCCACTTTAACCCCTGGTCAACATGACAGTTGGCTGGGTTTGGTGAAGAAGTGGGTCTATGGGCAACATCTCCACTTTTGTGAACCCGCACTTAAGTAAATATACCCCCACTGGTCTTTTTAGTCCAACATCTGAATTTAAATGTTTTGTACCAATAAAGGATTTTCATTTATTTACTTTGCTTGCATGGTAGCCGATTCATTGCGCCACCCTCCTGAGTGATGAAGTACTGCTGAAGAGTCAGTGATTTTATGTTTGTGTTCTAGATCAAGCTTTCCATCTGTTGTAGTTGTCACACCTGAACGGGTCTTACTTGGCAACAGAGAATGCTCATTTACTGTATACTGTAAAGCTATATACACTTGCCCTGGGAATCGCTCAGATGACTATTTGACCAGAATTCAGTCACTGCTGCTCGTCTGAATGATAGAGACATGCAGGCACGGGAACCAATGATTCTGATGCCGATAGGATACTCGGAACCGCCTGCTCACATCACATTCTGCCTACATGCTCTGCTACATGATCCTTTGCAGGAAAAGAAAACAATATTGTTACAGTGGCTTAGTTCAGAACCTCCTGTGAATTCTCTTATTTGCTCCAGATTTACTGGTGACACACTCTTATGTATAAAATGTGTCCACCTTTACATTTGTAGTTCCCATTCACTCAAGGTCCAAATGTTTACAGGTTAGATGTATGCTGCTTCAGTCCTTTCAACATACCAGTTTCTATATGACTAAATTGCTGTGTGGGCGTAATCCTTTGAATCCTCCACAGTTCGATGTGGATTAATTGCCCTTTCTTGTTAGAGACATGGCTGCATGTGGCGGGTTAACGCTATTGTAAACCTTATACTTGTAATTATGTGCCTTATTTTCTTGTAGTCTTTTGGTTCATTTGTTCACAGCATGATTGTATGACTTCTTGTTCAATGAAAAAAAAAGTAAATAGATTTAAAGGAGGTTAAAAAAGGTGTACTATTGCATATATAGCTGTTCCCAAACCAGTATATCTATTGACCCTTTAGATATAGTGACCTAGACATTTCTTAAAAATATTGTAGTGTTCGTTAAAGGCAAGAGAATAAAGTGCCATAACATAAAACAAAATTGATATCAATGAAAACATCTTGTAAATTTGCTGATTCTTTCTGAACTCTGATTACACTAACATACAAACTGTTTTACATGTCGCCCTACTGAGCACCTTACCAAATCACAAACCACCACCAGTAGAGAGGCTCTTAGGTGGTATAGGTTTTATACAGAATATAGGCCCAATGTATTAAGTCTTCAAAAGTGGAGAGTGATAAAGTACCAACAAATAGTCCTGTCATTTTTCAAATACATTCTGCTGCATGGCAGTCAGGAAGCTGATTGGCTGGTACTTTATCACTCTCCACATTATCACTTTTTAAGGCTTAATACATTTGGGCCTAAAATCCATCTATGTAAAAAAAATGTTTACTTACAGATGCTATGGGGTATATTCAATAAGAGTCGGATCCATTCCGACATGCATTTGTCAGAATGGATCCGACAACCCCTATTCAAAGAGTGTCCAAATCCGACTGTTGGATTTGGCCGCTGCTGCTCACCTCCCCTCTCTCCTCGCTCCGGCGCCACTCCACTCAACCCCGGTGCTGCTCCCCTCACCCGTGCCGCTCACTTCACCCACGCTGCTCCCCTCACCCTGGCGCCGCTCGCTTCACCCCGGCACCGCTCCCCTCACCCAGGCACCGCTCCCCACAGGGTGGATGGAGGAGACGGCAGCAATGTCAATCTGACTTTTTACAAAGTCGGATTGACATTGTCGGAAACGCAAACAAAACCTGTCGGAATTTGGTCCCCTTTCCGACAGAAGCACGTGGGTCGGCGGCTATTCTGACGGTCCACGTGCTTTACGACAAGTCGGATTTCCCGACTTGTCAGAAAAAATGAGGCCGGATTGAATAGTTCGGAACCCCTTCCGACCTACTCCAGTCGGAAACTGCCGTCTTTCCGACAAGACGGCAGTTTCCGACTGTAATTGAATATACCCATATGTAGCTAAAGTCAACCTGTAACCAGTACATATTGAGGCAACCATTTAGTCAGCTGAACCTGTATTCATAATACAGTATGTGTCTCAATGCTGTCACACATTCCTTGATAATTGATGAGGCTGTAATGGATTATTGGGTAAGCACAGAAGATGACTGTATCTGCCATAATTACCCCACAAGCTCTTGCTCTGAATATTCTTTCTTACTTACTTTGGTGTGAAGTTTGGCAAACTGCTTGTCGTCCAGTAGTGTCTGTGTGTAAACTCTTCTCTTATAGCGAAACTGAGGAAATGTGATAGAAACAAACAAGCCCATGTGATTAATGAATGTATAAAGCAGAATACCCATTTTATTAGGTGTCAATCCTATTAGGTGTGAGTTGCAGAATGCGTGTTGTCGCTTTCTCTGCAAATTCGCATTTTGCAATCCAATTAGCAACTCGCACTGAACCATACAAAGTAAACTCACATTTTTCTGTTACACCTCACTGAGTGTGAGAGATATTAGGGAAAATCCTTATTTTAAGGTTACAATGTCTGCAGAACCCCTTGGACCCCTAGGCAATTGGAAGTTTCCAATTAACTTAAATTGTCCAATAATTACAAGTCAGTTTTTAGGGTTTCAAAGAATTACCACAAAATCAACTTTTTTGTTGCATTGTGCACCCCAAATTCATTAGAGCATTTTTGATTTTTTTTATAATTACTTTTTATAATTGTTTAACAATTTTTGAAAGTCTGCGTTTTTATTATTTTTAACTCTTTTTACAAAATGCACAAATCAGCCATTTAACACCGTTTAAAAATCTCCAGTACTTTCCTTATGACCACTAACAGCCTCTGTATGATTCCGCAAACAAAATTGTCCTTTTTGGGCGGATCCAATAAGGTCACCCCACTTTTTCATGCACTCCTCTCACATCACATATTGCTGACAATTCGCAAACCCCACTGCGAGTACCGCGAATAGGCATTTCTCATTGGATTGGAGAATTCTCAGGAGAGCGCGTTCATGCAAACGTCTGGGAGTTTCATGACACAACTCGCACCTAATTGGATTGGATTGGCCCCTTAGGCTGTACTGCTTCAATTAATCAAAACTGCTTCAAAACATCCTCAATTAAACTATATACCATTTGTCTAAACTGCAGAACGCCATTTCGTCATTTGTACTGTATGCCTCAGGTGTGATATAAAATATCCTTTACATAAGTGTGTGGTATCCCATATGTGTGAGACCACTTCAGTTACATATATATAGCTACTGTATAAGTCTATATTTAGGTTTTGTGTGGATATCAGGTTTTTAAAACTATGAAATGAATACACTTTGAAATCATTATGTGTGCCCAATACATGGTTATGTCCCAAAGAAACACCCCTTAGAAAATTTGATAATTAACTAGGAAGGATTAAAGTACTGCAAAAAAAATTAAAAGAAGGACAAATAATAAATAAAATGAAATAAATAAATACAAATCTATTTTGTTCTCTGTCCAATGTTGGTCTATGGTAAATAAGCTTTTACTTTCCCTGTATCTCTGATGAATCCATAGTGTGATTCCTATATGCCATGCTCGTATTTGTAAGGTGTGGCATGCAGAAATTTGTCTTTAACATTACCTCCAGATAGGGTACAGGCGTGGCAAGAGATGGCGGGTATTCCCGTAGCAGCCGCTCCTCATCAAGGAATTTCCCAGCTCTGCCATTAAAAGCTGGCTGGAAGAGTCCATAATTCAGGACATCCTTTAGGCTGTGATTGAGAGTGCACAAGATGCGCTGTTTAGACACCCAAACTGGAGCATCAGGATTCAGTCGGAGGCACTTCTGAAGACAGAAATACACAGCAGGATGAGTTAGACACATGCATTACACAAATGAGTGTATATTTTACAGGGAAAAAAGAACATGGTGACACAGAAAACACAGCAGATTTACATTTTAGTATTGCACTTATATTGTCATGACAGGTCAAAGCTTTATTTCTCATAAATGTATAAATATAATCCAGGTCTTGGGGGCCAGTAAAAAGATTTGATATCTCTTAGAAATTACAGTCGTGGCAATCAAATTGAATTTCACGGATGGTACACCTGTGATTAATTTAGGATATCCCATTAAATATATCCAATTAGCGGCCATCAAGTCTTGGAACTGTGGTCTCTAATATATACTTTTCATCATATAATTACAGACATTTTCATCTAAAGGCTGGAGACAAGTTTTTAACAAGGCACACATGTAACACTTTTTAATGTGTTTTTTGCATAATTTTATTGCGTGAAAGTTATTCATTAAATATTCAGTAATATTGTACATTATTTAACACTCTTCTGCTTGATACAAGTGATCCGTCCTGCAAAGAAACACAATATATACAATGAATTATAGGGAAATATTAATACTAGGCAGTAAATACAGTACCAAACTGCTATAGACCACAAGCCTATTGCTACACTAACAGGGTTTGTAATGTATTTGAGGCACTTTGATGATTTAGATAAGCTTCTGGTACTCTCTTAAAATGCCTCTCCATTTACTAACAACATTTTTCTTTAGATAATACAAGTTACATACATTGCAAATGAGCACTGTCTCATTTGCCATGCTTCTGAATGTAAAAACACATAAATATATAACATTATTCAGAACACTTCCAGTTTCCATAAACAGAAGAGTTTACTCTGTAATTTACTACATTTAAACTTAGTGGTGATTACTTTGTTAGGGTTGTGGTACAAACGATCTACAGTAATTAGATAGACAGTCATTAGGTCAACCCTATATTGTCAGTATGCATTAGGTTGTCAGGGTCAAAAGTCGGCAGGATAAAAAAAAGGTCGACATGGAAAATATAGACAGTAGAAAAAGGCGACAGGTAAAAAGTTCGACATGGAAATGGTCATCACAGAAAAGGTTGACGCAAGTTTTGTATACGTTTTTTGTGTGTCATTTTCTGTATTTCATGATATGTGATCACAATTACAGCAAATTTAGACCCGCTTCACTCGCCACGCTTTGGGTTACTATTCCTAATCGTTGTCCACATGGATGGTGTATATGTTAAATATGTGGGAAAAAAACAAAAACTTGTGTTGACCATTGTCATGTCGACCTTTTGAACCTATCAACCTTTTGTAACTGTCAAACTTAAGCACTATCTACCTTTTACATGTTGACCTTTTCATCCCGTCGACCTTTTGACCATGTCGATCTAATGTGTATCGACAATACGGTGTTGACCTATTGACTATCCAGGCAGTGTAGATCTATCACATGGATACCCATTGTAAGGCATATTCTGCCCACCTATTAGTGTTCATAATGAAGTCTCCTTACTCTCAACACAAGCAGGACATGCTGTTAGCCGCGGCGGGTCTCGACGGCGCCCGGCCGTTGCTTGGCAACGGGGCCGGCGCGTCATGTTTGCCGCGCCTCCTCCTGCTCCCCGCACAGCGCCTGGCAACGGAGGACGCTGTGCGCAGTGAGCCGCCGGTTCCTAGGCAACGGGAACGCCAGAGGCGGATGGCGTTCCCCGTTGCCATGTAATTTGCATCCACCTGTCAGCTCTGGGTCGTGCAGCTACATCACTAATTTAGGTTCTCTGCAGCTATTGGAGGGCTCCCTGTTATATTCTCCCTCAGTGCCTGACACAGACGCCGGTGATAGCTTCTGCTGAGCTGCTTCCTGCCTTGGCGTGTTCCTGTCCATAAGTCCTGTGGTATTGCCTGTTCCTGATCCAGTTATCCTGTGTCTTGGCGTCCTCTGATCTGTTGTCGGAATTCTACCTGCCCTCCAGTTCTGTGAACCTGTGTCTGCGGCTTTGCGGGTTCTCGTCCGTCCACCTGTATTCACACCGGTTTCGTGAGTAACGGCTTTGCCGCATCTTACGGCCTTGGCAGAGGGTTCTGCATGTGCTGTCATCGCCAGTACACAACAGTATTGTGTCGGCGTGTGGACAGCATTGCCTTTGTTGTAGTTTGTTCTGGCGGCTGTGCCGTACATACTTCCTTTGAGTTCTGTAGCCCCCCTAACTGGTTATTTCCATCTTTAGTTAGAGGTTCCCCTTGTTATCGCCCCCTCTCTGTTTACGCCTTGTCTCCAACTAAGACCGGGGGGCATCGGAGTTGGGCAGACCTAATCCGCCCTTCAAAAGCGGCTGCCGTGGGCCCAAGCAAACATATTCTCGCAGGCGTAGACTGACCACGTAGGCGAGACAACGGAGTCAGGGCTGTGTATGGGGTTGCTGCTGGGCTCCATTTCCATTGCAGCATTACATTCCTGAGCTCGGGGCTTGTCCACCCTGAGTTCCGAGTACAGTGAACGTAACCGCCCACCAAACATAAAAAAAGTGTTAAACTGATATTTATAATTAGGGTGGCCTTGAAATTTTGTCCTCATGAACCCATCAGTATTAGGACAGAATCCCAGCCAGGTCTTGGCCAATCAGATCCACGAGCTCACTCAGATGGTGCAGGATCTTACTCTTCGGGTGAGGTCGCAGGAAGATCTTTTGCGAGCCTCCCCGAGTATGTCCCCAGAACCTAAAATGAAACCTTCCTGATCGCTTTTCGGGTAACCGGAAAGATTTCTTTAATTTTAGAGAAGGCTGTAAACTTTATTTTCGTTTAAGGCCCCGGTCTTCAGGTACTGAGTCCCAGCGGGTGGGTATAGTGATGTCCTTACTTCAAGGGGATCCGCAAACGTGGGCCTTTGGACTAAAACCCGATGACGCAGCCTTACTCACGGTAGATGCTTTTTTCAAATCATTAGGCCTTTTGTATGATGATCCCGACAGGGAAGCATCGGCTGAGAGTCACTTACGTGCGCTAAAATAGGGTAAAAATCCCGCTGAGGCATACTGTACTGAATTTCGCCGTTGGTCGAACGACTGTGGCTGGAATGATCCTGCCCTGCGCAGTCAGTTTCGCCTCGGTCTGTCAGAAGTAATCAAGGATGGTCTCATTCAGTATCCAGCTCTGGAGACATTGGATAAGCTCATGGAGCTTGCTACTAAGATTGATCGCCGTCTCCGAGAGCGGAGAGCTGAAAGACGGGCTAGTTTCAGGTCTGGTCCTTGTGTATATGCTCTCCCTGAGGACGTCGAGGAACCCATGCAAGTGGGTCTTTCTCGGTTGTCTTCAGAAGAAAGACCCAGAAGGCTAAATTTAGGACTCTGTTTATATTGTAGTGGCAGGGGACATGTTGCACGTAGCTGCCCTAATAAACAGGGAAACGCTCTGACCAAGTGAATAGTGAGGGGGTTCACTTGGGTCTGCAGTTAGTCTCCTCACATGATTCCTTGATAGTGCCTGTTAAAATTTCTTCTGGAAACCTCAGTTCTTCCGTTTCAGCCTTCATTGATAGTGGAGCTGCCGGGAACTTTATGGATCTTGCTTGGGCTCAGGCTCTAAGAGTTCCACAGCTTCAACTTGATAGACCAATCACTATGCACGGGCTAGACGGTGGTCCACTCTCTAATGGGGTAATTGCCCATCGGACCCCACCAGTACAATTAACAGTGGGGGTATTACATTCTGAAAGGATTGAGTTCCTGCTTACCCATTGTCCGGTTGTGCCTGTGGTTTTAGGTCACCCCTGGCTCGTCCTTCATAATCCAACCATAGATTGGCAGTCTGGGGAGATTTCTCGGTGGGGTTCCTATTGTACTAAGGGATGTATTTCTCGTCCGGTCCGGGTTGCGGCCGCCACTCCGGAACTCTTACCTTCGGCATATCAGGACTTTGCTGATGTTTTCTCCAAGGGTAATGCTGATATGCTGCCACCCCACCGGTCTTATGACTGCTCTATTGACCTTGTTCCCGGTGCCACTCTGCCTAAAGGGAGACTTTATGCTTTATCCGGTCCCGAGACAAAGGCCATGGATGATTATGTGCAGGAAAGCCTGAAAAAAGGGTTTATTAGGCCCTCGAAATCTCATTTAAGTGTAGGGTTTTTCTTAGTTGAAAAGAAAGATGGATCCTTAAGGCCGTGCAAAGACTACCGGGCCCTGAATAAAATCTCTGTTAAGAACCCATACCCCTTACCTTTAATTTCGATGCTGTTTGATCAGCTCCGCACCGCGGTGATTTTCTCTAAGATCGATCTCAGAGGAGCATATAACCTCATCCGAATAAGGTCTGGGGATGAGTGGAAGACAGCCTTTAGTACTCAGTCTGGACATTATGAATATCTTGTGATGTCGTTCTGACTGTCTAACGCTCCCGCGGTGTTTCAGGATCTAATTAACGATTCCTCCGTGACTTTTTGGGAATTTTGTAGTAGTTTATTTGGATGACATTTTAATTTACTGAGTCTCCTGAACAGCATGTTGTCCATGTGCGGCAAGTGCTTCAAAGGTTACGGGAGAACCATTTGTACGCTAAATTGGAGAGGTGTCCTTTTTAGGATATATTATTTCTCCAAAGGGGTTTTTCATGGAACCAAAGAAACTCCAGGCTATCTTGAATTGGGCACAACCCACCAACTTAAAGGCTATCCAGAGATTTTTTGGTTTAGCGAATTATTATAGACGTTTTATTCATGCCTTTTCCAATTTGGTCGCTCCTATTGTGGCGTTAACTAGAAAGGGAGCTGATCCTTCTAACTGGTCACCTCAAGCCGAATCTGCCTTCCAGGCTCTGAAACAGGCCTTTGTCTCGGCTCCTGTCCTCAGACACCCCAACCCAGATCTTCCTTTTATCGTTGAGGTGGACGCCTCAGAGGTTGGAGTGGGAGCCATCCTTTCTCAAGAAGACCCCAGGTCTCGGGAGCTACACCCTTGTGCCTTCATGTCCAGGAAATTCTCGTATGCTGAATCCAACTATGATGTTGGTAATCGGGAATTGCTGGCAGTCAAATGGGCCTTTGAGGAGTGGAGGCACTGGCTTGAAGGAGCAAAGCATACCATTACGGTATTCACTGATCATAAGAATTTACAATATATTGAATCTGCAAGCGGCTTAATTCCTGGCAGGCGCGTTGGGTGCTGTTTTTTTACACGGTTTAAGTTTATCATCACCTACAGGCCCGGTTCTAAAAACACCAAGGCTGACGCCCTGTCACGCTGTTTTCTTCCGGCACATCATAACCATTCTTCTGCAACTCCCATTATCCCAACATCTGTCATCCAGGCTGGCCTCGCACAAGATTTATTCACACAGCTTAACCAGCTTCAGCAACAGGCCCCCAGTAATACGCCTTTTGGTCATCTCTTTGTTCCCGAGTTCTTGAGAAACAATGTCCTCGCGGAGCTTCATGATAATAAGGTTGCTGGCCATCCTGGTGTTTCTAAAACCCTGGAGTTGATCTCTCGCTCGGTGTGGTGGCCTAATCTTTCTAAGGATGTTAAGGAGTTTGTTCTTTCTTGACAAGATTGTGCTAAGCACAAAGTGTCCCGATCCTTACCTGTCGGGCAGCTCATGCCTCTTGCAATTCCACTCAGGCCATGGTCACACATTTCCATGGATTTTGTGGTAGACCTTCCTCTTTCTTCTGGGTTTCAGGTCATTTGGGTAGTCGTGGACCGTTTTAGCAAGATGGCCCACTTCATTGCTTTACCCCGATTACCGTCCGCTCAAGTGTTGGCAGTTTTGTTTCTCCGTCATGTTTTTAGGCTTCATGGATTACCCGTGGATATAGTCTTAGACCGAGGACCACAGTTTATTGCCCGATTTTGGAAACGTTTGTGTGCTTCACTAAGCATAAAACTCTGTTTAACCTCTGGATACCATCCACAGTCTAACGGGCAGACGGAATGTGTGAATCAGTCACTAAAGCAATATTTACGTCTTTACACTGCCAAACTTCAGAAAGATTGGTCAGATTATCTTCCTCTGCCGAGTTTGCTTACAATAACTCTTACCATTCATCTACCAAGGTGTCTCCATTATTTTCGGTTCTGGGTTTTCACCCTAGAGCCAATTCTTTTACTCCTCATTATCCAACCTCTTCTTTGGCTTTGGTCTCCCGTCTCAGAAATATTTGGAGGAAGGTACACCTTCCTCTTAAAAGAGCTGCCATTCAGGGGAAAAATTTTTCGGATAGGTTCCGACGCCCATGCACCTTTAAGGTAGGAGATAAGGTGTGGTTGTCAACTCGCAACATCAAACTTTGACAACCTTCGGCTAGACTGGGGCCTAGATTCATTGGTCCATTTCTTATTATCAAAAAGATTAATCCGGTGGCTTTTCGACTACAGTTGCCAAAGTCACTTAAAATCTCCAACACCTTCCATTGTTCTCTGTTGAAGCCATATGTGCTTTCCAGGAAATTTCCTCGGAAGGTTTTCCAGGGTAGACCTCCGGTGGATGTTCAGGGCCAACAAGAATTCCTAGTGGAGAAGGTGTTGGATTCTAAATTTTCTCGGGGTCTGCTTTATTTTCTGGTCCATTGGAAAGGGTATGGCCCAGAGGAGAGGTCTTGGGTCCAGGACAAGGATTTACATGCCCCTAGACTTAAAAGAATGTTCTTTCAGGAATTAACCGCAGCGGGTCTCGCCGGCGCCCGGCCGTTGCTTGGCAACGGGGCCGGCGCGTCATGTCCGCGTAGTTGTAGTTTGTTCTGGCGGCTGTGCCGCACATACTTCCTTTGAGTTCTATAGCCCCCCTAACTGGTTATTTCCATCTTTAGTTAGAGGTTCCCCTTGTTATCGCCCCGTCTCAGTTTACGCCTTGTCTCCAACTAAGACCGGGGGGCATCGGAGTTGGCCAGACCTAATCCGCCCTTCAAAAGCGTCTGCCGTGGGCCCAAGCAAACATAGTCTCGCAGGCGTAGACTGACCACGTAGGCGAGACAACGGAGTCAGGGCTGTGTAGGGGTTGCTGCTGGGCTCCGTTTCCATTGCAGCATTATGTTCCTGAGCTCGGGGCTTGTCCACCCTGAGTACCGAGTACAGTGAACGTAACACATGCATGTCATCATCTAATTTGTAACGTCTGGGTCATGATATCACACAGAGAACCATGTATTCATCCTGGACATACCTTATAGATCTACCAGGTATTACCATCACAATTCTTCATTAACTGTATTAATTGTGCAAAGTGCTAAGTAGCCAAGACATTATTTTTAAGGTATTTTCCAAAAATAAAACCTTAACATATTAACCATACTGATTTATAACACATTAAACATAATTTACCCGACGTGTGTAGGCACCATGTGTCAGTCTTCGACATCTGCTCCTGCCTTTATAAGTCTTGCATACAAATGTATGGAAAATGATCAAAGTAATGTAAAAGCATACAGGAGGATGCTGGGTAATGGGGGGGCCAGAGCATGTCATAGGAGTAACTAGTTTACGTGCAATTGTGTTCCTAGAGCAAAAATGTACTGTCAGGCAGGCAGATCTTACCTATTGTATGTAAATTAATTGAAAGGGAGATACATGCGTAAGTTCTCTGAGATGGTAGGTAGGGATGCAGTCAGCATGTTGATATTCAAAATGTTGACATCTTCTCAATGTCGACATTCAGGAAGTCTGCATGTTCAGAATGCTGACAGGTAACATGTCACCATTCACAATGTCCACTCTGACATAATGTTGAGAATGAGATGTTCAAGATGTCAACAGTCAGAATGTCAACACATGAAATTAGGGTCAGGCTACAGTTTGGGGTAAGATTCAATGAGGTTTACGGTTAGGCACTTAAAATAGGAGTTTTGACATTCTGTCAACACTCAATATATTTACATATTGAACAGGTTCACATTATGTCCGTGCCGACATCGTGAATGTCAAGGTGTCAAATGACGACCATGCTGACATTTCATACAACACCTGGCAAGTTAGCCCTTACCAGAAGTATCACCACAACAGTATCTTCGAGACCTATTATATTTATAAATTGCACTGATAAGTTAATTTTTATCACTGTGATTTATCATTACTTAAATGTGACATTTACACTTGCACCCAACAATATTTACCTCTCTGCACAACTGGGCAAATGTGTAAAGTAGCCTGTGTGTCAGCTGGCATGCCCTGGGCCCTAGACACTCTGGTGCAAAACAAAGGAATTTCAGCTGTGCTATCAGTACTCATTGTAAATGAGGTTCTAGAATCAAGTATGTACACATCTATGTTACATGTCTAAATTACATACAGAACACTCCTTTAAATATTCTGATCCTCATCTAGGGGTAAATTTACTAAGATGGGAGTTCTAGTTAAGATGGGATGTTGCCATAGCAACCAATCAGATTCTACTTCTCACTTATCTAGCACCTTCTAGAAGATAATACCTGGAATCTGATTGGTTGCTATGGGCAACATCCCATTTTAAATAGAACTCGCATCTTAGTAAATTTACCCCCTAGCCTAGAGTGTGCTGAATTTAGGCATATAATAAAGTGGGAAACAAGGGTTTGAGTATTTCTAAAAATATAAACAATATTTCTATATTTACAATTAGATTAGGGTACATCACAGTGGCACAACCTAATAGTGTTGGCATTTTGAGTTTGATCCCAACCAGGGCCCTATCTGTGTTGTGTCTGTATGTCCTCCAGTTTCCTCCCACAATCCAAAAGTACATTAGTAGGATAATGAGCCTCTCAAAAAAAATATGTTTATGTTCCCACAGGGCATAGCTGCCAGAGAATGTTTGTGCTATTAGTTCTAAAATGTGCCAGCATGTCCCAGAAGTTAAGTTCCCAGGACATGGCACCTGGACGGACTAAAACAGTGCATTCGTTACCTGGGAATTGGACTTCAGTCTGACTCTGAATCAGATCCTCTTGTGTTAGAAAGCATGTTCATTTTATAATAATCTATATAATTTTTCCTTGTAACTCCTCCCATTGCTTTGTATAGTTTCCTATAACCTCTTTCTATAGATTTATGTATTATTCTTTTGCAGTCAGCCAGACAGGTCAAAGCCGGATCAGAGCTGAGAATCCCAGCGATCCCTAGATTAGTAAGACGTCCAGACGCCCACACCTGAGCCAACAGCAGAATTGCCAGTACAATGCTCCTGCAGGGTGCAGAGTGTGTCATAGTATCCACTTCTTATCATGACTTAATGACACACTTCATATTCAAACGCCTCTGTAGCACAGAGAGAACAGGAGGAATAATTCACTGCTCCTCTCACACCCCCATCTATCAATCAATCCTAAAATAAACAAATTCAGAGCTCTAGATACCACACATCTCATATAACTGGCAAAAGGCCTGTACTGAGCTACAGTACATCCTACATACACCAATTTATAGAACATGAACTTCCTCTCAAAATATACAGTCTGCCTTTATTCTTGTTGGCGCTTTCAATTACAAGACAAGCAGCCGCTTTGACTAATCATCTTCCTTTTCATTATAGCTGCTACTCATTCACAATTCATTAGCTCCAGTTCATGCCTGTGGCCCCATCCACCAACATGCAGCTAATAAATGCAGGTGCTGACCCTAAATAAAGGCCCATACACACTAGAAGACATGAACTATGAAAGATATTGGTGAAAATTTTCCCTATAGCTTTTCTAGGGTATGAAAAGGAGATAAAATCCCCAGTGGTATGCCAATCCCACTCTCCTGGCGCTATTGTTAAAATTATATATATATATATATATATATATTAAAAATTATATAGATAGAACTATAAATGTAAGTAAACAGCAGCGTATGTTTTGAGACTTGGTTAGGATCTCTAAACAAAATGAAAAAAATCTAAAAAAACATCGCTCTATAGAATAAGATATGTAAATATAAATGTGTATATAGAAAAGTAAAAATTTAAATTTGAAAAAATGGCTGTGGAGTTATCAGAAATGAGGTCGGGAGACTGTTTATATATAATATAATAAAATACCTTTTATTTTATACCAAATAATCCACAAAGTGGAATGTAAAAATAAAGCATGTATCTATATAAGAAAGCATCAAGTAATTAATGTATATATAACATTCCAGAGTAAATAAATAACTGTTGTAACAGCTCTAATAGATATGCTACAGAGTTATTGAATAGTTACTTAAGTGTCCTTTTTAGAGACAGTGTGCATCAATAGTTGCAATATCCTTTGCACGATCCACAGAAGTATAACTATTGGCTTTAAATGCCGGCGTCCCGGCCACGATAAATAGTTCAAAGTGGACTGAAGATTTTATATTTATATTTACCGCCTGGAGCTTTCACATATATAAGAGAAATCGTCCCTCCTTTCACGGTGGTGAGGCTATCACCGCCCTGGGCGTGGTATAGCGTATGTCCGTGAAACGGATGAGAGTCGAGGGACTCACCGGTCTCTCCCGCTGAGATAGTGTTGCCGTCTCACCTCTCCCGGTGGTGAGGCCGTCACTGCCCCGGGTGGTGTAGTTCGAGGGTCCGTGAATGTTGCCCGCAAAACTCCTGCTGTCAGTGTGACGTAGCGTAATGATGTTCAGCTGACGAGCTGACAGGCGGGTGAACAGCTAGCCAGCGGCAATGCAGGGAAGGTGCTGTTAGTGATGGTACGGCAGCGGGATCTCTGTGGATGATTTCCAAAGCCAAGTGTATCCAATCGAAGTGGATCAGTGCACTACTGATTGTCCAGTATAGCGTTAACGCGTTTCGTCCCACAATGCCTTGGGACTTCCTCAAGACTTTACAATATGAAGTATTATTTATCTCTGTACATAGCATAGTCACTAAATGTATTTTGATGCAACTGGTACCACCCTCTCCTGGACCAATACAATACAGGAAACAATGTAACCAGCATAATGTTGAGCTATGTACAGTTATATATAGAGGAAATAGGGGTATATTCAATTAAAGTCGGATCCATTCCAACATGTATTTGTCGGAATAGATCCGACAACCCCTATTCAATCCCATCTAAAATTTGACTTTTTTTTAGATGGGACCCAGAGGAGGCGAGGGGGGGGGGGGCGCGGGGGGACAGCCGGCGGCATCCAGAGGAGATCAGCGCTACGGTGTAGCGCTGCAGCTGGATGGCACTCAGCCGCCCGACCTCACGGCAGTTTCCACCCGGCTCCAGCAGCAGATACCAAAATTGAAATGTAGAAGGGGCAGAAAAAAAAGAGAATAAGGGAAGCAATAAGAATAAAGAGCAGAAAAAGAGAGGAAAAAGGGAAAGAGATGGACAGATAGCAAAGGTAAGAAGACAATGGAAAAATAGAGAATAGTAGAGGCCTAGTCAGGGCCTATATTGTAAACATAGGAAAAAATAGTATAGAGTGTACAGTATATGGCTACACCCGGTAGGAATTAGGAAAAAGCTATATCCATATCATAGTAACAGGTTTGGAAGGGTTCCGTGGGGTGTAGTGCTACTATACAAAAACCAATCACACCAGATCGTAAGGAACTTATGGGAGGTATTGTGAAGATAAACTGATATTTTCTCCATGTCTGCCACGTACCATATTTTATTCATGAGTTGTTGACGGGAAGAAGGATCAATACATTTCCATTGTTTAGCAATTAAACAACGAGCCGCATTCAAAATATGCACAGAGAGCTTGTCTGCACATTTATTAAGGTCCTCTATTGGGCAGCCAAGGAGAAAACACCAGGGTGATTTGGTTATTTGTTTATTAAGAACCTCAGAAAGTACATGAAAAACATCGTCCCAATACCGTACAATTTTGGGACATGACTACCAGATATGCAAAAAGATGCCGTCTATACCACATCCCATTCAGCATCGGGCTGAGGCAGAGCTATACATTTTACGTAAACGGGTAGGTACTAGGTACCATCCATAGAAGATCTTGTAAGTGTTTTCTTTAATGGAGGAAGATATAGGAGCTTTTGAGACCCTCTCACAAATGACGGACCATGATTCATCTTCTGGTGGATTACCCAAATCTCTTATTCACTGGAGCTCATGGCTCGGGGTGTCTGGAGCGTAATGTGAAGAAGGTAATTGTACAATAGTGAAATGACCCCCTTACGAAGGGGATGATGCAAGTTAAGTGACTCGACCAGGGTCAGTAGTCTGGTAACTGAACTAAGGGGGAGAGAGTCCAAAAAATGACGAATTTGTATGTACACAAAATAGTTAATAGTATGTAGATTATATCTGCTCTGTAGTGAATCCAGAGAGGAGCAACGTTTTAGTCAATTAAATCATATACGACTCTGATGCTTTACTCGGACCATGGGGAGAAACGTCTGCGGTTGGATCCAGGAAAAGGGGAGTGATGGGAGAGGGGTAGGAGGTAATGAGGGGTCATTCCGAGTTGTTCGCTCGTTGCCGATTTTTGCTATGCTGCGATTTGTTGCAAATTGCGCATGCGCAAGGCACGCAGGGCACATTCGCTTAGTTATTTAACACAAAACTTAGCAGTTTTGCTGTGGCTTCTGCGGCGCTTTTCAGTCGCACTGCTGTTCGGTAAATGATTGACAGGAAAGGGGCGTTTCTGGGCGGCAACTCAGCATTTTCCCAGCGTTTGCTAAAAAACGCAGGCGTGTCAGGGGAAAACGCGGGAGTGTCTGGAGAAACGGGGGAGTGGCTGGCCGAACGCAGGGCGTGTTTGTGACGTCAAACCAGGAACTAAACGGACTGAGCTGATTGCAATCTGTGAGTAGGTCTGGAGCTACTCAGAAACTGCTAAGAAATATTTAGTAGCAGTTTTGCTAATTTTTCGTTCGATAATCTGCTATGCTAAGATACACTCCCAGAGGGCGGCGGCCTAGCGTGTGCAATGCTGCTAAAAGCAGCTAGCGAGCGAACAACTCGGAATGAGGGCCCATATCAAAGTGGATTTTACAGTAATCCCAAATTGCGCAGGTAAAGGCAATAACGGGATGTGTACCTGTGATTGTAGGCCTATCCGGGGGAGCTATCCCTATAATAGAGGACATTGAAGAAATGTTACATGAGTTAGCCTCTACTGAGACCCATCTAGGAGTTTGAGAGGACGCAAACCAAACTACTGCCTGACTTAAATGAGTTGCATAATAATAAAGATTGACATCACGGAACCCATTTTTTCCATTGGAGGTGGAACGTCTAAGGGTTGTGAAGCTTATACGGTGTGGTTTGAGCATCCAGACAAGCTGCACAAACCATTTATGTAGTTGTGCTAGGGAAAATCTGGGGACCTGAACAGGAGGAGTTTGGAAAAGGTAAAGCAGTCGAGGTAAAATATTAATTTTAATTGCCGCAATTCTACCCCGCCAGGAAATAATTGTAAGCGCCAGTAAACGCGTGTCACGGCCGTCGTCGTGGAGCCGGGATGCCGTGCCTCCCGCTGACTTCCGCCCGGCTCCTAGCAATAGGTGGACACCAGGCGCAAAGCCCCTTGGTCCCCGCCGGGCGCTGGGAGCCGCCGGGTTCCTAGCAACGGGGATGCCAGAGGCAGACGGCGTTCCCCGTTGCTGGGTAATTGAGTAGCCAGCTATTAGACGTGCAGCAGGACAGCTGCACGTCATTTTGTAATTAAGCAGGGTCCGCCACCAGAGCCGGCCCTAGCCAATATGATGCCCTAGGCAAGATTTTGGCTGGTGCCCCCTAGCACCACCGCTAGTTCCGCCTCTGACCTTGCACCTCTTTCCCAGCACCCTCACCTCTCACCCATAGCAGTCCTTATTTTGGTGTTTGTACTTCCTATATTTTAAATAGGAACAGTTTGCACATTTGGCGCACAGCCCAAAAAGGGGTGTGTTTTTGCTGGCAAGGGGCATGGCCACACAATAGTAATTACACCACATAGTACTTCAACTTTATTCACATTTTATCATGCGATAGTGTCCATAATTCATATTACATCCCACAGTAGTATCACTTTACCTTATAAACGTTACTCCTCACAGTACAGCCCCTTATTCACATTACATCACACTGAATTGCTCCTTATTCATATTACACCACACCCTGGGGGTAATTCCAAGTTGATCGCAGCAGGAATTTTTTTAGCAGTTGGGCAAAACCATGTGCACTGCAGGGGAGGCAGATATAACATGTGCAGAGAGAGTTAGATTTGGGTGTGGTGTGTTCAATCTGCAATCTAATTTGCAGTGTCAAAATAAAGCAGCCAGTATTACCCTGCACAGAAATAAAATAACCCACCCAAATCTAACTCTCTCTACACATGTTATATCTGCCTCCCCTGCAGTGCACATGGTTTTGTCCAACTGCTAAAAAATTTCCTGCTGCGATCAACTTGGAATTACCCCCCCTATTGCTCTTTATTCACATTAGACGACACAGTAGTGCCCTTTCTATACGCAATGCCACATAGTAGAGCACCTTATACACATAATGCCACACATTAGTAATGCATTTATACACATAATTCCACACAGTAATGCCCCTTACACATATGAGACACATTATTAATGTCCTTATAAACATAATGTGCCTTACACATTATGACAACCTTTATTAATGCCCTTTTACACATAATGTCCCTTACACATATGCCGCACATTATTAATGCCCTTATACACATAATGACACACATAATGTCCCTTACACATATTCTGCACATTATTAATGCCCTTATACACATAATGACACACATAGTGCCCCCTACACATTTGCTGCACATTATTAGTGCCCCTATACACATAATGACACACATACAGTAGTACCCTGTTACACATATGCCGCACATTATTAATGCCCTTATACACATAATGACACACATAGTGGCCCTTTACACATATGTTGCACATTATTAATGAATTTTTACATGACACACATAATGCTCCTTACACATATTCCTAACACTACTGCACAACCAACCCACTCACATGCACACAGCACTCACATTGCCACTTACACTGTGACCTCTGCCTCTGCTTGGATACAGATGTGTCCTCATAAATCTTGCCTCAGTGCTAATGTCGGGTACCTTTTTTTATGAAAATGCATCTTATTTGCATTCATATGTGGCTAGGATGCACAAGCAGCTTCTGCTGATTAAAATGATATGCAGCATGCCTATATACTGTGTGAGACTGTGGCTGTATCTGCATATGAAATGCTACACACAGAATATAGGCATGCCGCATATCATTTTAATCAGCAGAAGCTGCTGATGCCCCTAGGCATATAAAATGCCCTAGGCAATTGCCTAGTTTGCCTATGCCTATGGCCGGCTCTGTCCGCCACGATTGGTGCAACATCAGTTATATTCTCTTCCAGGTCACTCCAACGACGCTGGTGATAGTTCTACTTCAGTGTGAACCCGTCTCGTTGGTAATCCTGTCGTGTTGTGCTGTGACCTGGAGTCTGTGCCTGATCGATTCTCTACCAGATCTTGTCAACCGGAGTTCAGATTTTCGTGGGAATCCACGCCAAACAGTTTATTATTGTATTCATATCTTAACATCTCTGAGCATTGTTGCTTTCTCTGTTTTTTCATAATAACATCTTAGACCATTGTTGGTCACATCATTCGTGCATTTGTGGTTGCAGGGTCAGTCAGGTTTCCCCTTGCTCACTCTCAGTCTCGGGTGGTGCCTTGTCACCTTATAAGACCGGGGAGCATCGGAGTTTGGGCGGACCTAATTCGCCCATTCAAACGTGGCTGCCGTGGGCACAAGAACTTTAGCACCGTAGGCACCACCCGACCACTAAGAGGGGTAACGGAGTCAGGGGTAGAGCATGAGTGATTACAGACGTCTATTCCTGCTGCAGTCTTCGGTGAGTACTGGAACTCTTCCATTATAACATACTCCCCTGAGTTCCAAGTACTCAATTCGTAACAGTATCACCAGCCAAAAACACTGTAGCTCCGTGGGTCGTTTGTCTCCAGATGGAGCCAACACAAAACCCGGCTCAGATTTGGGCAAGCCAGATCCAGGGTTTGACCCAACAGCTATGGGATCTTACTCTTCGAGTGGACACGCAAGAAGAAACTCGTAGGACTCAGTCTATCTCTTTACCCGCGCCCAGGGAGCCTAAGCTAAATCTCCCTGATAGGTTCTCAGGAGATCGTAAACAGTTTGTGAACTTTCGGGAAAGTTGCAAGCTGTATTTCAAGCTCAGGCCTTTTTCTTCGAGCTCTGAGACCCAACGCGTAGGGATCATTATTTCCCTGTTACAAGGTGACCCACAGACTTGGGCCTTTGGCCTTTCAGCAGATCACCCTAGTCTGCTTTCCGTGGATTCCTTCTTTAAAGCCTTAGGTGTTCTCTATGATGATACAGATCGGGAAGCAACTGCAGAGGCCCATCTTCGTTCTCTTAAACAAGGAAGAAACTCTGCCGAGGTGTATTTTTGCAGAATTTTGCTGATGGGCCAATGATTGTGGCTGGAATGACCCAGCACTTCGGAGTCAGTTCCGGTTAGGGTTAACTGTACAAATCAAGGATTTTCTTGTCCAATATCCTTCTCCGGCCACATTGGATGCACTCATGGAGTTAGCCACCAAAGTTGATAGGCGAATTCGGGAACGAAGAATGGAAAAGGAGGTCCCCTCACCTACGTCCCGTTGGTCATTGCCAGAGGTTGCAGGGGATATGGAGGAATCCATGCAAATCGGGGCGTTTAACGCTACAAGAGTGTCACGATCCGGGTATCTGGACGCCATTACTTACCCTTCAGATGCCTCCTAAGGCTGGCTCAGCGTTCCAGGACCGGATCCCGCTGTTCCTGAGTTTCCACATGCAGAATGTCAGAGTGGTGATTTCATCAGCAGCGGCCTCCGCTGTGCCCGCGTGGTTAAATGTGCGCTTGTCAGTCTGGCGTCTCCTGTCTCCTGTGGCCGGCGTCGCCATTACTGTTTCAATTCTCACATGGATTACAAACCAAACTTCCCTCCAAGTGTCTGCATGGGCGCAGCCATCTTGGATTTTGTCATCTGATCATTTCCACCAATCTGCTGTCTGTATTGTTGATTTGCATAATTGCCTAGCCAACCCCTTCCTTGCTGCAGGTATAAGTAAGCTGTGCCTGAGCAAGGAAGGCGTCAGTGCTTTGGTTGTCTAACCTAGTTCCAGTTTGTCTCTCTCCTGTGGTTATCTTCCAGGTTCCAGCTCCTGTCTCCAGACTTCTGCTATAGAGACCCGCACCAGCATTCCATCTGCGGTGTAGCCTGACTCTCCGATCCATTCTGGACTCACCTGTTTCCAGTTACAACAATCACCTGCTTCCAGCCCAGCTTCCAGCAGTGTACAGCTTCTCTTAAAGGGCCGGTGTCCTTTCTGCAGTTTACCACTCTCCACCGGTATTATTATTTCACCGCTCTTAAACTCCAAACTTCATTATTATTTCATCGCTCTCAAGTTCGTTTATTATTTAACTGGTTCCAGCCAGTTTCCACTCCGTACCAACAACAGTCTGGTTCCAGCCAGTATCCACAGCAGCCGTTTTATCTTCAGCAACCCAGCCTTTCCTGGAACACCAGCTGGTACGATCCTGGGTTCTCTCCATTGCTACAGTCAGGTCTGGTAAGAACTTTCCAACTAGAAGATTATAAGAACTGTCTCACTCTACCAGTGCCTGTGGCCCTTGCCACCCTGTAGTACCCAGGAATTGTATTTATCCTCTGTTGACTTTTATGTTTCCTTTACTGCTGCTGTGTTACGGAGTTTGTCATAATAAACATCATTGACTTTTATCCTGGTTGTCGTGGTCACGCCTTCGGGCAGTTATTCTACATGTTACTTACATGTCTAGGGGTCTGATACAACCTCCCAGGTTCCGTTACATCTCAGCCCCTACAACTGAGGCTGCCTCCCGTCAGCTCAAGCCCTCAGTTGTGACAAAGAGAAAGCGAGACATTGCACGCTTGGGCTGTGTCAAGTAGACCCGGGACATTTTGGGAGGGTCTTTTCGGGTCTCTGTTCAATCTCCCCAAATAATTTGTTGTTATTACCCGTTAGGATAACAACCCCTTCTGGTCCTAGTGAGGTTATTGCTTTTGTTGATTCTGGGGCTGTCGGAAATTTTATGGACCTGGAATTCGCTCTTGCCAGAGGAATTCCTACTGAAACTCTTTGCATGCCTATTTCCGTGTGTGGATTGGATGGTAGTCCTCTCCAAAACGGTCGGGTCAGTACCCGGACACTAGCCCTCCAGTTTTTTGTCGGAATGTTCCATTGTGAAGTGTTATCTTTTTTCCTGATACATTGTCCCCTAACCCCAATTGTTCTGGGCCTGCCTTGGTTTAAGATTCATAATCCAGTATTCAACTGGGGTACTGGAGATTTGGTTTCTTGGGGCTCAGAATGTGCAATCAAATGCTTGATCATGCCGGTTTGTTCTGCACTTCCTGTTCTTGCAGGATTGCCAACCCAGTACATACCTTTTATGGACGTTTTCTCCAAATAACAAGCTGAATCACTGCCTCCTCACCATCCATATGATTGTGCAATCAATCTCATACCTGGAGCTAGACTCCCCAAGGGCCGCCTTTACGCTCTGTCTTTGCCCTAGACGAAAGCTATGGAGGAATATATCCGGGAGAGTTTAGAAAAAGGCTTCATCAGACCTTTTAAGTCACCGGTAGGATCCGTTTTTTTCTTCGTAGGTAAAAAGGACGGTTCTTTACAGCCATATATTGACTACAGGGGACTGAGTAAGATCACAATCAAAAATTCATACCCTTTACCCCTGATCACTGTCTTATTTGATCAGCACAGAAGTGCTACAATATTTTCTAAGATCGATTTACGAGGGGCATAGAATCTCATTCGGATCTGGCAGGGAGATGACTGGAAGACCGCATTCAATACTCATTCGGGTCACTACGAATATTTGGTCATGCCTTTTGGACTCTCCAACGCGCCTGCTGTTTTCCAGGATCTCATAAATTATGTTCTTCGGGATTTCCTTGGAAGGTTCGTGGTCATCTATCTTGATGATATTCAAATCTATTCTGCCTCACTTAAAGAACATCGAGTTCATGTTAAAGCAGTCCTCACCAAATTAAGAGAGAACCATCTGTATGCAAAATTGGAAAAGTGTGAATTTGAGGTTGAGAAGGTGGCCTTCCTTGGATACATCATTACCTCCAGGGAGTTTTTTATGGATCCTAAGAAACTTCAGGCAACTGTGGACTGGGTCCGTTCTTCCAATTTAAAAGCCATTCAACATTTTCTTGGTTTTGCAAATTACTACAGAAGATTCATTGCTTCATTTTCCTCAATTGTTGCTCCAATTGTGAGCCTGACCAAGAAAGGTGCAGATCCTGTGCATTGGCCACCACAGGCGATCAAGGCTTTTGAGGGCCTCAAGAAAGTGTTTATCTCTGCTCCTGTTCTTCGGCATCCCGACTCAAATTTGCCCTTCATTGCAGAAGCGGATGCCTCTGAGGTAGGCGTTGGGGCTATCCTTTCTCAAGAGGATCCAATCAGTCATAAGCTCCATCCCTGCGCCTTTTTCTCTTGAAAATTTTCTCCCGCGGAAGTCAACTATGTCATAGGGAATTGGGAGCTTCTTGCAGTCAAATATGCCTTGGAAGAATGGAGACACTGGCTGGAGGGAACAAGGCATACAGTAGCCGTTCTCACAGACCACAAAAATTTAGTCTACCTTGAATCTGCTAAAAGACTAAATTCTCGACAAGCCAGATGGGCACTATTTTTTGCTAGATTCAATTTTCAGCTCTAAAAACATCAAAGCTGATGCTTTATCACAAAGTTTTTTGTCTTGTCATGAAATCTCTAAGTGTACAGAGCCGATTCTTTCCCCAGGGTGTATCCATGCTGGCCTAATCATGAATCTTGCCTCCCAAGTCCAGTCATAACACATGCAGGCCCCCATCTGAGACTCCTTCAGGACTCCTGTTTGTTCCAGAGAAACTGAGATCAGCTGTGTTATCTGAGTTCCATGACAACAAGACTTCTGGACATCCAGGGGTTAATGAGACTTTACATCTTCTCTCACGCTCAGTATGGTGGCAAACTATTAAGGCAGACGTTCAAGAGTTCGTTAGGGCCTGTCATGTCTGTGCCAAAAACAAGTCTCCTCGTGTTCTTCCCTCTGGACAATTACTTCCTCTGTCTGTATCCTCCAAGCCATGGACCCATTTGTCAATGGATTTTATTGTAGATTTACCAAGATCATCCAAATGTTTGGTCATCTGGGTGGTGGTTGACCGTTTCAGTAAAATGGCTCATTTCATTCCTCCATCGAAATTGCCTAATGCTAAGGATCTTGCTTCTTTTTTTCATTCAACACATATTCCGTATTCATGGCCTACCAGAAGACACTGTCTCGGATAGAAGCTCTCAATTTGTAGCCCGTTTCTGGAGATCTTTCTGTGCGGAATTGGGAATCAATGTCAGTCTCTCATCAGGATATCACCCTCTGTCTAATGGCCAGACAGAACGGGTTAACCAATCTTTGGAGCAATATTTACGATGTTATATCTCTAAATGCCAGGATTATTGGGTTGACTATCTACCCTTTGCTGAGTTTGCGAATAATAATTCTGAACATTCTTCAACTTCCATATCTCCTTTCTTCTGTGCTTCCGGTATTCATCCCAAATTCAATACGTTCACACCATCACAACTGTCTAGTTCTTCTTCTTCTTCTCCTGTGTCTTGATTCAGGAGATTTGGAGGAAAGTACAAAGAGCTTGGGAGGACACGGCTGTCCGGTCTAAGAGATTTGCTGACAGTGATGCAGCCGAGCTCCCACCTCGAGATCCCCTCGAGGTGGGTGGGCACCGTCATGCTGAGGCCTTAGTGGAAGCTGCATCTGTGCTCTCCTGAGAACTGGCGATCACTGGTTTTCTCGTCTTACCTCTGGGGCCTCTAGCCGCGTTGAAGGCACATCTGGCCCTAGATCTAAACCTGTTAAGACCAAAAGGACTGGGTAGATGGCCCCGGGTAAGAATGCCTATACGACGGGGCCCCAGAGGGAAGAAATGTGTATTTCCCTGCAGTAACAGTAGTGATCCATGTATCCAATTCCACCCCGAAAAGGCGAGACTCGACACTGCACTTGGATTCTGCGTCCGATATCCACTGACGCAACCACAAAGCCCTGCGCGCCGACACTGCCATAGCAGTGGTCCTAGCATTAACATTGCCTATCTCCTTGAGAGAGTCACACAGAGGACGCGTGCAGTGTCCTGAATGTGTTTCAGGAGAGTCACAGTAGTGACCGTGGACATATCCCCGAGAGGTCCTCCTGAATCCGAGTAGCCCAGCAATGAATGGCATGAGTCATCCAGCAACCTGCGATGACCGGCCTTTGAGACAGACCCGCTGCTGTGTAGATAGACTTTAGTTTAGTCTCTATCTTCCTATCCCCAGGGTCCTTCATAGTGAAGGAGCCCGGGGCCGGCAGCACCGCCTTTTTGGATAGGCGCAAGACTAATACATCCAAAGTCAAGGGTTCTTCACAAAATTTTCTGTCTTCAGGAGCAAATGGGAAAGTGTGTAAAAACAATTTTGACACTTGGTATTTTTGGTACACAAGGAAAAACCACCACACCACAAGCGCACACAATACTTATGATCTAAGTGATTGATTGTTCACTGATTCCAATTCCCTCTAGTTCCCTTTTCAGTACCTCAAAAAGGGAACAGATAAAACATAATAGTGTAACTCTGTTAATACAATATTACTGAAGTATCTAAAGGTAGGAACTCGTACCACAAAGTATTGTCTACCACAATAGCAGACAATATCAGCGTAAGGGGCGGAATATATCCGATGTCTACAAACGAACGTCAGGTCTTTCCCCTCTTCCAAATATTTTCCTCCAGTTTACACATAAAGTCAAAAGAAAGATTCCATAGTGTAAAAACATCCAGTTAAAAATGTATTGTGTACAACATAAAATAATTCCTCCCCACAAATGGGTCTAATCACAAATAGACAATGTAAAATGGATGCATAAGTGTGGACTCATACCAGATGGATTTGTCTACCAGAAATGTAGACAATATGCACATAAGCTATGGAGAACCTCAGGCGTCCCTGGAACCGTCCTTCCTGCTTCTGAGGGTATTCATCCACACTCTGCAAGCTTTTCTGTCCAACGCATTTCGATATCTCATGTATCTTTGTCAAGGCTAATGGAAAGCATTACAACTAAGGGGAATTTACACACCACTTCCTATTTTCCAAAACATACCTAATTCCAGACATGGCACTTCTAGTCTAAAAACCTCCTATCTTTCACAATATTAAGTCCCTTCCATATGATCCATTCACTTGTTTTTGTAATTCCCCATTCCAAAACAGAAAGCCCCCCATAAGCTGATATTGCCTCCGGATAAATATGCGACCAGAAGTACCGGTACACGTGACCGGAAGTTCGAGTCCGTGCATCTCCAGCCGATGACGCGGCTGGGAGATAAGGCCCATACACATCCATTTCAATGACATCACAGGAAATGACCTAGCATGACCGGAAGTTCTGGGTCCGCTCATTTAATCTTCCTTCTCCCTCTCTTCTTCTTTATCTTCCGTTCCACTGGTGTGTGTACTTTCCGTAAGGCATCAAACCTCAAGTCAGAATTGGTGAGAAGTTTCCATCCTGCACCTGCTAAAGCAGTTAATATCCTCTCTAAAGGTTTTTTTTAGATGTGGATGCTGCATGGGGTGTAAATCAGTTAAAAACACCTTTGGGAATAAGATAGAAAGTTTTAAAAGAAACTGAAGAAAACTCTCTGGAGCTCCTAGAGAGTGCATCCTCTCCTGAGGGCACTGTTTTCTAAACAGCCTGTGGGTGGGGGCATAGAGGGGAGGAGCCAGCACACCCAGTTGAAGAAATTTAAAGTGCACCGGCTCCTTTGGACCCCGTCTATACCCCAGCGTACTAAGGGCCTAATTCAGACCTGGTCGCACGCAGGCTATTTTTGTACTGCTGTGACCAGGTAATCGCCGCCTACATGGGGAGGGGGGTAAGGGGTTTGCAGGGGTGCGATGGGCTGTGCAGTTTCTGCACAGCCCAGGACCTACTCAGATGCTGCGCTGATCTGGGCCGGCTGTGACGTCAGGAACCCTCCTCCGGAATGGCTGGGCACGCCTGCGTTTCTCCAGACACGCCCAGAAAACGGTGAGTTGCCGCCCTGGAATGCCTTCTGCCTATCAATCTTCTTGCAATCTTCGTTAGCTTTGTCGCTGCCTGGTGACCCCCGAGGGGCTGTTTGGCTCGATTGCAGAAATGATGTATGATGACTTATCTGTACCTCACATTAGAAAATCACTTGGGCTCAGTGCAACAGGTTCAATACTTATGAAGGCAGGGGACCTCTCCTGGGCTGCTGCAGTAATGCTGTAGGCAAGCCAAAGGGCTCGACTCATGGTAGATATGCCAACTCCGGACTGGATGGCCATTACATATTTTTACTGAGCTTCTTTTCAATGAGCTGGTTGCCATTTCATTCCCTACACTGAATACATCCTTCTACAGATCACACAGATTGTTATGCCACTGGTCAAGACGGTGTACGCCCACCAATATAATGTAAGATATGGGAACATTGTGTAAAACCTACTGAAAGGTGGAGAAACTATTTTAAGCATCAACACACATAAAGAACCTATACCTATCATTGAAAGACAGTCAGCGACATGGCAGATAGAATGCTGTGAAAAGTGAATGCTGTGTATAGCAGTATTCATCTATTATAATAAATGGAAGACAACCAGCCATCCGTGTTCTCTAAAAATCTACTTTTCAATTTTTAAATCCTGAAAGTACAGTATGTAAAATAAAGTAAGAATATTTTATTCTAAAAATAATCAAACCATAAAACACTTGCTTGCTTGAAAAAAACAGGCCTAATCATAAACATGCATTTATCTTAGCTACACTATAACTTGCACTTAATTTCAGCACCTGAGACAGCTCACTCACCAAAACTCTCCAGCCACAAAACTTTACCCCTGTTTATTGGGGGTCATTCCGAGTTGTTCGCTCGCTAGCCCTCTGGGAGTGTATCTTAGCTTAGCAGAATAGTGAAGGAAAGATTAGCAGAACTGCAAATAGAAAATTCTTAGCAGTTTCTGAGTAGCTCCAGACCTACTCACAGATTGCGATCAGCTCAGCCCGTTTCGTTCCTGGTTTGACGTCACAAACACGCCCTGCGTTCGGCCAGCCACTCCCCCGTTTCTCCAGACACTCCCGCGTTTTTCCCTGACACGCCTGTGTTTTTCCGCACACTCCCAGAAAACTGCCAGTTTCCGCCCAGAAACACCCACTTCCTGTCAATCACACTCCGATCACTTCAACGATGAAAAATCTTCGTTCAGACGTAAGTAAATCTACTAAGTTTTGTGCTAAAATACTTACCGCATGCGCACTGCAAACCATGCGCATGCGCATTTTTGCCTTAATCGCTCCGTTGCGAAAATCGGCAACGAGCGAACAACTCGGAGTGACCCCCATTACACGGACGAGTCACATTATTATGGCCACTTACTACATTTGACGTCAGCAGCGCCTAACCCATGAAGTACGTCATGTGTCATGCACTGGCTTGGTGGGTATATGAGGTGTGAGATAGGCCATCTGCACACATATCACTCATTGATGTCATGGGTAAAAGGGGTGATTTATCCGAGTTGCAAAAAGTGATGATTATCGGCTTTCGGGTCAAGGCTGGCAGTATTTCTGAAACAGCGCAGTATGTGAACTGTTCATATGCTGCTGTGGTGAAGGTGTTTAGTGAATGGACATGTGGCACCATTGTGAATAACCAACGTGGAAACTGCGGAGCACCACATGCCACTGAAGTGAGAGGTGAAAGTCGGCTACAAAGGTGCGTGAGGGCCGACCGACACGCTACAGTCTAGCAGCTCAGTGTCACAATAAACCTGGGTGTGTCTAAGAGGACAGTTCAGGCAGTCTAGCTGCTGTCGTGCTGCACACAGCGGTTACTCTGGCTATTAGCTGGTGGTCATAATAATGTGACTGGACCGTTTATTTTCCTGGATCTTGTTTGTGTTAAGCGTTCAGTACAAGAGAGATTATTAAAGGTCTGATCTAGTGTTTAGTACAAAAGATATGTATTAAATGTCTGATCTGTTTGTATCTTATTTCAATTTTATTATTATTACTATTATTAATAATAATAATAATAATAATAGTAATAATAATAATAATAATAATAATACTAGCCACATATGCACAAACAATAAATTAGGGAATGAACACAGAGATATAAAATGAACAGTGTGCAAATAGGGGAAATGTTTAATTCTTCCATCTAAATTCTTCCGTATATATGAGAAAACCTTGCTGGGTACACTTGGGCTGGGATGTAATAAAATCCAGCAGTCGTGCGGGATGCCCTCCGAATGTGGGCATTTTTTTAAAGAGGAAATCATGTAAAAAGCATGGTTTAGCCATTTAAATCATTGCTCCTTTAAAAAAAGTCTGTGTTCGGCCAGCATCCCGCACGGCCGCTGAACTCAGACTTCATTACGTCCCGCCCTTGGTCTGGGATTATTTTTACTATGCTTACCCAGAATGTCTGTGACAGGTTTATTTTTTCATTTCTGAAAAAAAAGCACTCAAAAATATACAGCAATTTTCAGGATAAGAGCCAAAAGTATAATATTAAATATGTTTTCTAATAAGGAAAAATCCCTATTTGGATTTAGGTACGACAGTACATAACACTTTATAATTTCTTGAGGGACCAGTTACAGATATCTACTGTCTATTTGTCATTGCTGCCAGAATCCAGATACCTGGGGTGTATTTTAGTAAGAACAAACAACAGAAAAAACTATCTCTGCCGCTAACATACTAATATCCAGCTAGCAAACTACATTCGTGAGAGTAAATTGCAATATTGCTGGCAGTTAATAGCTGAATCATTAACGCAAGGTCCAAATGCTTTGTAAGAAATGTTTTTGGAAATGAAGGTAAAAAGGATTTCTTACAGCATTTCCAAACATTAACACTCGCTTATGAAAGTACAAAAGTGCAAACCAACAGTGCAAATGCTCTTTGGTGAAATCCCCCACCTTCTTTTGCACAAATGAACCTGAAGGCGGCATCTGTAGGGTACAAAAGTTATTTTAATGATACCACATATATCCCATCCAACATCTTTTGTATATAAAGACTTAATAAGCTGTCATTGCTTAGTGTCAGTCTAATAAGATTTGTAAAGGAAAGGTATAAATGTGGTGCACTCTCTTTTGTCATGGTCATGTCTCTGTTGGGTTTTGCAATGTCAATGTAACAAGCGTCCTGATGCAGCGTTGCGCAAAAGTCAGTTATGCAAATGATGTTGCGATTTTTAGCACTATGCATACACACCTATGGTAGATACAGGGATGTACATAGCTCACTCACTTCCCCAGTTCCAAACAAGATGGGCATAGCTGGGTAGCACACTCAAAAGTAGGCTAATTGTAGTGACAGCTTTATGATGGAAATTCAGGCTACGCTGAGTTATTGCTATGCAGAAATGTCTGATATCAGACTGATCTATTTCTCCAAGCAAAGTTCTGGCGTAAATGCTCACTATGACATCAATACGCGCTCATGGCAGCGGTGTGAGGAATATAAAAATGGCTGCACTGGGTAATTGGTCATGGGCGGCAGCTGTTATAGTGTACAACGGGCCTAATTCACAACTGATTAGATGATGTACAAAAACGCACAGCCGCCGATCAGGTCTGAACTGCGCGTGCGTCGGCGCCTGCCAGACAGCCAACGGCCGTCTCAGCCCTGCGATTGCCTCTACCTGATTGACAGGCAGAGGCGTTCGCTGGGCGGAAGGGGTGGGCCAGCTGCGTTTGCCCGCCGTTTAGGGGGTGTGGTCCAGGCAATGCAGGCGTGCCCAAACCATTGGGGGGACGGGCATGATAGAAGGAAGGCAGCACATTGAGATAACATGAAGCCATATCTGGCATATTTATAATTTTGTTATGGCAGGAACAGTAAAGCATATTTTTTTTACATTAACAGCAACCCCCAAACAAATCTGCACTAATCTATTCACCTCTAATTTACCTGCACATTTCCATCATCTTGCAAACATGCATTCATCTCAGCAGACCTAAAGCGATCATCTCTATAAGTTTCTCTCTCCTACTGTCACCTCTTTCTCTCCTCCCCTTCACCTCCAAACTACTTGAGCAATAGTACTTGTGTACAACTGCCCAACTCTCTGTAATCTGGCTTCTACCCACAAAAGTGATTATCTATTTACAGCTGAGTTTAAAGGACGACTTTCCATTATTCAGCCGTCTGGAACGCTCTGCTGAGGATGACAATGTTGATCACCCTCTTCTCCAACACATATTAGCCCCTCCCACTATCTGTTGAGGTCCCACAAGGCTCTGTTCTCAGATCTCTTTTTTTGGCCTCCAGTACCTCCTCAAAGCTGATGACGTCTATCTACATGTTCTACCACCGACCTCTTCCATATAGTACAAGCTCATGTAATTGTCTCTACTATTTACATATGGACATCCCAACACTACTTAGAATTTACCATGTCCAAAAAATAGCTTGTCCCTTTCCATCCTCCCAGAGTTACACAAGCACCTCAAACCGCCCTCACTCTCAGTAATGCCCAATATCTGCAGTCTCCAAGCTCGCTGCTTTCATGTCACACTTCACTTTGCCTTCTGCTTTATTCTTCATTTCTTGTCTCTCTCTCTCTCTCTCTCTCTCTCTCACTCAGTTATAATGCCTCCAAATTAGTAATTCCAAAATTTTGTTACAAAAGATGCTACCAAAATGCATATCCATTCTCTGATCATCTCCTGCCGTAACTACAGCTATCTCCTATCTGGCATTCCCTTATCTATAATGCAACCAAAGCATATTTCAAATCCATACTTCAATCCATTTTAAAGCAAGACTCATCTTCCGCAGTTGACAATACACATCTGTTGAACCACATTACATATACCTATACTGGGTCCCTGGCTCCTCCAGAATCAAATTCAAATCATTCACTCTTGATTTGGGATTAGGGATGTTGAGGTTGATAGCTACAAAGCTATCAACCTCAACATCACTAAACACAACTCAAAACTCGTTTCTCAACTCTCCCTCTTGCTATCCTAGAGCTATCTTTCACTTCCACCTACAAGACTGCTCCAGTACCATTACCCACTTTTGGTATTCCTTGCAGTGGGCGATCAGATTCTCCCAAAGCCTTTAAAACCTATAAATGAACACTGAAAACCCATCTACTTATTAGCGTTACCCTACTTCCACCTAAACTAACCACACAAATGATCCCAATCTCCATTATAAACCACACTCACTCATTTTGTTAAAGTAGCGTCCTCGTAGAATGTAATCTCTATAAACTTATAAGTTTCACTTTCCCCACTATAGAGTGAGTGGGGTACGCATATTCTTTCAAAGATCACAAAGACATTCTTCCACAAAAAATAAGAATTTACTTACCGATAATTCTATTTCTCGTAGTCCGTAGTGGATGCTGGGGACTCCGTAAGGACCATGGGGAATAGCGGCTCCGCAGGAGACTGGGCACAAAAGTAAAGCTTTAGAACTACCTGGTGTGCACTGGCTCCTCCCCCTATGACCCTCCTCCAAGCCTCAGTTAGGATACTGTGCCCGGACGAGCGTACACAATAAGGAAGGATTTTGAATCCCGGGTAAGACTCATACCAGCCACACCAATCACACCGTATAACTCGTGATCTAAACCCAGTTAACAGCATGATAACAGAGGAGCCTCTAGAAAAGATGGCTCACTACAGCAATAACCCGATTTTTTGGTAACAATAACTATGTACCAGTATTGCAGACAATCCGCACTTGGGATGGGCGCCCAGCATCCACTACGGACTACGAGAAATAGAATTATCGGTAAGTAAATTCTTATTTTCTCTAACGTCCTAAGTGGATGCTGGGGACTCCGTAAGGACCATGGGGATTATACCAAAGCTCCCAAACGGGCGGGAGAGTGCGGATGACTCTGCAGCACCAAATGAGAGAACTCCCAGGTCCTCCTCAGCCAGGGTATCAATTTTGTAGAATTTTACAAACGTATTTGCTCCTGACCAAGTAGCTGCTCGGCAAAGTTGTAAAGCCGAGACCCCTCGGGCAGCCGCCCAAGATGAGCCCACCTTCCTTGTGGAGAGGGCATTTACAGATTTTTGGCTGTGGCAGGCCTGCCACAGAATGTGCAAGCTGAATTGTACTACAAATCCAACGAGCAATAGTCTGCTTAGAAGCAGGAGCACCCAGCTTGTTGGGTGCATACAGGATAAACAGCGAGTCAGATTTTCTGACTCCAGTCGTCCTGGAAACATATATTTTCAGGGCCCTGACAACGTCTAGCAACTTGGAGTCCTCCAAGTCCCTAGTAGCCGCAGGCACCACAATAGGTTGGTTCAGGTGAAACGCTGAAACCACCTTAGGGAGAAACTGAGGACGAGTCCTCAATTCCGCCCTGTCCGAATGGAAAATCAGATAAGGGCTTTTACAGGATAAAGCCGCCAATTCTGACACGCGCCTGGCCCAGGCCAGGGCCAACAGCATGACCACTTTCCATGTGAGATATTTTAACTCCACAGATTTAAGTGGTTCAAACCAATGTGACTTTTGGAACCCAAAAACTACATTGAGATCCCAAGGTGCCACTGGAGGCACAAAAGGAGGCTGTATATGCAGTACCCCTTTTACAAACGTCTGAACTTCAGGGACTGAAGCTAGTTCTTTTTGGAAGAAAATTGACAGGGCCGAAATTTGAACCTTAATGGACCCCAATTTCAGGCCCATAGACACTCCTGTTTGCAGGAAATGTAGGAATCGACCCAGTTGAATTTCCTCAGTCGGGCCTTATTGGCCTCGCACCACGCAACATATTTTCGCCAAATGCGGTGATAATGTTTTGCGGTTACATCCTTCCTGGCTTTGATCAGGATAGGGATGACTTCATCCGGAATGCCTTTTTTCCTTCAGGATCCGGCGTTCAACCGCCATGCTGTCAAACGCAGCCGCGGTAAGTCTTGGAACAGACAGGGTCCTTGCTGGAGCAGGTCCCTTCTTAGAGGTAGAGGCCACGGATCCTCCGTGAGCATCTCTTGAAGTTCCGGTTACCAAGTCCTTCTTGGCCAATCCGGAGCCACGAATATAGTGTTTACTCCTCTCCATCTTATCAATCTCAGTACCATGGGTATGAGAGGCAGAGGAGGGAACACATACACTGACTGGTACACCCACGGTGTTACCAGAGCGTCTACAGCTATTGCCTGAGGGTCCCTTGACCTGGCGCAATACCTGTCGAGTTTTTCCCAACGGTTTATAATCATGTGGAAGACTTCTGGGTGAAGTCCCCACTCTCCCGGGTGGAGGTCGTGTCTGCTGAGGAAGTCTGCTTCCCAGTTGTCCACTCCCGGAATGAATACTGCTGACAGTGCTATCACATGATTTTCCGCCCAGCGAAGAATCCTTGCAGCTTCTGCCAATGCCCTCCTGCTTCTTGTGCCACCCTGTCTGTTTACGTGGGTGACTGCCGTGATGTTGTCCGACTGGATCAACACCGGCTGACCTTGAAGCAGAGGTCTTGCTAAGCTTAGAGCATTGTAAATGGCCCTTAGCTTCAGGATATTTATGTGAAGTGATGTCTCCAGGCTTGACCATAAGCCCTGGAAATTCCTTCCCTGTGTGACTGCTCCCCAGCCTCGCAGGCTGGCATCCGTGGTCACCAGGACCCAGTCCTGAATGCCTAATCTGCGGCCCTCTAGAAGATGAGCACTCTGCAACCACCACAGGAGGGACACCCTTGTCCTTGGTGACAGGGTTATCCGCTGATGCATCTGAAGATGGGACCCGGACCATTTGTCCAGCAGGTCCCACTGGAAAGTTCTTGCGTGGAATCTGCCGAATGGGATTGCTTCGTAGGAAGCCACCATTTTACCCAGAACCCTTGTGCATTGATGCACTGAGAGTTGGCTCGGTTTTAGGAGGTTCCTGACTAGCTCGGATAACTCCCTGGCTTTCTCCTCCGGGAGAAACACCTTTTTCTGGACTGTGTCCAGGATCATCCCTAGGAACAGAAGACGAGTCGTCGGAACCAGCTGCGATTTTGGAATATTGAGAATCCAATCGTGCTGCCGCAACACTACCTGAGATAGTGCTACACCGACCTCCAACTGTTCCCTGGATCTTACCCTTATCAGGGAATCGTCCAAGTAAGGGATAACTAAAATTCCCTTCCTTCGAAGGAATATCATCATTTCGGCCATTACCTTGGTAAAGACCCGGGGTGCCGTGGACCATCCATACGGCAGCGTCTGAACTGATAGTGACAGTTCTGTACCATAAACCTGAGGTACCCTTGGTGAGAAGGGTAAATTGGGACATGAAGGTAAGCATCCTTGATGTCCCGAGACATCATGTAGTCCCCTTCTTCCAGGTTCGCAATCACTGCTCTGAGTGACTCAATCTTGAATTTGAACCTCTGTATGTAAGTGTTCAAAGATTTTAGATTTAGAATCGGTCTCACCGAGCCGTCCGGCTTCGGTACCACAACAGTGTGGAATAATACCCCATTCCCTGTTGCAGGAGGGGTACCTTGATTATCACCTGCTGGGAATACAGCTTGTGAATGGCTTCCAAAACTGTCTCCCTGTCAGAAGGAGACATCGGTAAAGCCGACTTTAGGAAACGGCGAGGGGGAGACGTCTCGAATTCCAATTTGTAGCCCTGAGATATCACCTGAAGGATCCAGGGGTCTACTTGCGAGTGAGCCCACTGCGCGCTGAAATTCATTGAGACGGGCCCCCCACCGTGCCTGATTCTGCTTGTAAAGCCCCAGCGTCATACTGAGGGTTTGGCAGAGGCGGGAGAGGGTTTCTGTTCCTGGGAACTGGCTGATTTCTGCAGCCTTTTTCCTCTCCCTCTGTCACGGGGCAGAAATGAGGAACCTTTTGCCCGCTTGTCCACGAAAAGACTGCGCCTGATAATACGGCGTCTTCTCATGTTGAGAGGCGACCTGGGGTACAAACGTGGATTTCCCAGCTGTTGCCGTGGCCACCAGGTCTGAAAGACCGACCCCAAATAACTCCTCCCCTTAATAAGGCAATAATTCCAAATGCCGTTTGGAATCCGCATCACCTGACCACTGTCGTGTCCATAACCCTCTACTGGTAGAAATGGACAACGCACTTAGACTTGATGCCAGTCGGCAAATATTCCGCTGTGCATCACGCATATATAGAAATGCATCTTTTAAATGCTCTATAGGCGAAAATATACTGTCCCTATTAGGGTATCAATATTTTCAGTCAGGGAATCCGACCACGCCAACCCAGCACTGCACATCCAGGCTGAGGCGATTGCTGGTCGCAGTATAACACCAGTATGTGTGTAAATACCTTTTAGGATGCCCTCCTGCTTTCTATCAGCAGGATCCTTAAGGGCGGCCATCTCAGGAGAGGGTAGAGCCCTTGTTCTTACAAGCGTGTGAGCGCTTTATCCACCCTAGGGGGTGTTTCCCAACGCACCCTAACCTCTGGCGGGAAAGGATATAATGCCAATAACATTTTAGAAATTATCAGTTGTTATCGGGGAAAAACCACGCATCATCACACACCTCATTTAATTTCTCAGATTCAGGAAAACTACAGGTAGTTTTTCCTCACCGAACATAATACCCCTTTTTGGTGGTACTCGTATTATCAGAAATGTGTAAAACATTTTTCATTGCCTCAATCATGTAACGTGTGGCCCTACTGGAAGTCACATTTGTCTCTTCACCGTCGACACTGGAGTCAGTATCCGTGTCGGCGTCTATATCTGCCATCTGAGGTAACGGGCGCTTTAGAGCCCCTGACGGCCTATGAGACGTCTGGACAGGCACAAGCTGAGTAGCCGGCTGTCTCATGTCAACCACTGTCTTTTATACAGAGCTGACACTGTCACATAATTCCTTCCAACAGTTCATCCACTCAGGTGTCGACCCCCTAGGGGGTGACATCACTATTACAGGCAATCTGCTCCGCCTCCACATCATTTTTCTCCTCATACATGTCGACACAAACGTACCGACATACAGCACACACACACAGGGAATGCTCTGATAGAGGACAGGACCCCACTAGCCCTTTGGGGAGACAGAGGGAGAGTTTGCCAGCACACACCAGAGCGCTATATATATACAGGGATAACTTTATATAAGTGTTTTTCCCCTTATAGCTGCTGTATCTTTAATACTGCGCGTAATTAGTGCCCCCCCTCTCTTTTTTAACCCTTTCTGTAGTGTAGTGACTGCAGGGAAGAGCCAGGGAGCTTCCCTCCAACGGAGCTGTGAGGGAAAATGGCGCCAGTGTGCTGAGGAGATAGGCTCCGCCCCCTTTTTTCTATGTATTCTGGCAGGGGTTAAATGCATCCATATAGCCCAGGAGCTATATGTGATGCATTTTTTTTGCCATCCAAGGTGTTTTTTATTGCGTCTCAGGGCGCCACCCCCCCAGCGCCCTGCACCCTCAGTGACCGGAGTGTGAAGTGTGCTGAGAGCAATGGCGCACAGCTGCAGTGCTGTGCGCTACCTTGTTGAAGACAGGACGTCTTCTGCCGCCGATTTTCCGGACCTCTTCTGTCTTCTGGCTCTGTAAGGGGGCCGGCGGCGCGGCTCTGGGACCCATCCATGGCTGGGCCTGTGATCGTCCCTCTGGAGCTAATGTCCAGTAGCCTAAGAAGCCCAATCCACTCTGCACGCAGGTGAGTTCGCTTCTTCTCCCCTTAGTCCCTCGATGCAGTGAGCCTGTTGCCAGCAGGTCTCACTGAAAATAAAAAACCTAAAACTAAACTTTTCACTAAGCAGCTCAGGAGAGCCACCTAGTGTGCACCCTTCTCGTTCGGGCACAAAAATCTAACTGAGGCTTGGAGGAGGGTCATAGGGGGAGGAGCCAGTGCACACCAGGTAGTTCTAAAGCTTTACTTTTGTGCCCAGTCTCCTGCGGAGCCGCTATTCCCCATGGTCCTTACGGAGTCCCCAGCATCCACTTAGGACGTTAGAGAAAATAAGAATTTACTTACCGATAATTCTATTTCTCGGAGTCCGTAGTGGATGCTGGGGTTCCTGAAAGGACCATGGGGAACAGCGGCTCCGCAGGAGACAGGGCACAAAAAGTAAAGCTTTCCGATCAGGTGGTGTGCACTGGCTCCTCCCCCTATGACCCTCCTCCAAGCCTCAGTTAGGTACTGTGCCCGGACGAGCGTACACAATAAGGGAGGAATTTTGAATCCCGGGTAAGACTCATACCAGCCACACCAATCACACCGTACAACTTGTGATCTAAACCCAGTTAACAGTATGATAACAGAGGAGCCTCTGAAAGATGGCTCCCTACAACAATAACCCGAATTAGTTAACAATAACTATGTACAATTATTGCAGATAATCCGCACTTGGGATGGGCGCCCAGCATCCACTACGGACTCCGAGAAATAGAATTATCGGTAAGTAAATTCTTATTTTCTCTATCGTCCTAGTGGATGCTGGGGTTCCTGAAAGGACCATGGGGATTATACCAAAGCTCCCAAACGGGCGGGAGAGTGCGGATGACTCTGCAGCACCGAATGAGAGAACTCCAGGTCCTCCTTAGCCAGAGTATCAAATTTGTAAAATTTTACAAACGTGTTCTCCCCTGACCACGTAGCTGCTCGGCAAAGTTGTAATGCCGAGACCCCTCGGGCAGCCGCCCAAGATGAGCCCACCTTCCTTGTGGAGTGGGCCTTTACAGATTTAGGCTGTGGCAGGCCTGCCACAGAATGTGCAAGTTGGATTGTGCTACAGATCCAACGAGCAATCGTCTGCTTAGACGCAGGAGCACCCATCTTGTTGGGTGCATACAATATAAACAACGAGTCAGATTTTCTGACTCCAGCTGTTCTTGCAATATATATATTCAATGCTCTGACAACGTCCAGTAACTTGGAGTCCTCCAAGTCACTTGTAGCCGCAGGCACTACAATAGGCTGGTTCAGATGAAATGCTGACACCACCTTAGGGAGAAAATGCGGACGAGTCCGCAGTTCCGCCCTGTCCGAATGGAAAATCAGATATGGGCTTTTGTAAGATAAAGCTGCCAGTTCTGACACTCTCCTGGCCGAAGCCAGGGCTAGTAGCATGGTCACTTTCCATGTGAGATATTTCAAATCCACATTTTTTAGTGGTTCAAACCAATGAGATTTTAGAAAGTCCAAAACCACATTGAGATCCCACGGTGCCACTGGAGGCACCACAGGAGGCTGTATATGCAGCACTCCCTTAACAAAAGTCTGGACTTCAGGGACTGAAGCCAATTCTTTCTGGAAGAAAATCGACAGGGCCGAAATTTGAACCTTAATAGATCCCAATTTGAGACCCACAGACAATCCTGATTGCAGGAAATGTAGGAATCGACCCAGTTGAAATTCCTCCGTCGGAGCACTCCGATCCTCGCACCACGCAACATATTTTCGCCAAATGCGGTGATAATGTTGCACGGTTACTTCCTTCCTTGCTTTAATCAAAGTAGGAATGACTTCTTCCGGCATGCCTTTTTCCTTTAGGATCCGGCGTTCAACCGCCATGCCGTCAAACGCAGCCGCGGTAAGTCTTGAAACAGACAGGGACCCTGCTGAAGCAAGTCCCTCCTTAGAGGTAGAGGCCACGGATCTTCCGTGATCATCTCTTGAAGTTCCGGGTACCAAGTCCTTCTTGGCCAATCCGGAACCACTAGTATCGTTCTTACGCCTCTTTGCCGTATAATTCTCAATACTTTTGGTATGAGAGGCAGAGGAGGAAACACATACACCGACTGGTACACCCAAGGCGTTACCAGCGCGTCCACAGCTATTGCCTGCGGATCTCTTGACCTGGCGCAATACCTGTCCAGTTTTTTGTTGAGGCGAGACGCCATCATGTCCACCATTGGTCTTTCCCAACGGGTTACCAGCATGTGGAAGACTTCTGGATGAAGTCCCCACTCTCCCGGGTGAAGGTCGTGTCTGCTGAGGAAGTCTGCTTCCCAGTTGTCCACTCCCGGGATGAACACTGCTGACAGTGCTATCACATGATTCTCTGCCCAGCGAAGAATCCTTGCAGCTTCTGCCATTGCACTCCTGCTTCTTGTGCCGCCCTGTCTGTTCACATGGGCGACTGCCGTGATGTTGTCCGACTGGATCAACACCGGTTTTCCCTGAAGCAGAGGTTCTGCCTGGCTTAGAGCATTGTAGATTGCTCTTAGTTCCAGAATGTTTATGTGAAGAGACGTTTCCAGGCTTGTCCACACTCCCTGGAAGTTTCTTCCTTGTGTGACTGCTCCCCAGCCTCTCAGGCTGGCGTCCGTGGTCACCAGGATCCAATCCTGTATGCCGAATCTGCGGCCCTCCAATAGATGAGCACTCTGCAACCACCACAGAAGAGATACCCTTGTCCTTGGAGACAGGGTTATCCGCTGGTGCATCTGAAGATGCGACCCTGACCATTTGTCCAACAGATCCCTCTGGAAAATTCTTGCGTGGAATCTGCCGAATGGAATTGCTTCGTAAGAAGCCACCATTTTTCCCAGGACTCTTGTGCATTGATGTACAGACACCTTTCCTGGTTTTAGGAGGTTCCTGACAAGCTCGGATAACTCCTTGGCTTTTTCCTCCGGGAGAAAAACCTTTTTCTGAACCGTGTCCAGAATCATCCCTAGGAACAGCAGACGAGTTGTTGGCATTAACTGGGATTTTGGAATATTCAGAATCCACCCGTGCTGTTTTAGCACTTCTTGAGACAGTGCTAATCCCATCTCTAGCTGTTCTCTGGACCTTGCCCTTATCAGGAGATCGTCCAAGTATGGGATAATTAATACGCCTTTTCTTCGAAGAAGAATCATCATCTCGGCCATTACCTTTGTAAAGACCCGAGGTGCCGTGGACAATCCGAACGGCAGCGTCTGAAACTGATAGTGACAGTTTTGTACGACGAACCTGAGGTACCCCTGGTGTGAGGGGTAAATTGGAACGTGGAGGTACGCATCCTTGATGTCCAAGGATACCATAAAGTCCCCTTCTTCCAGGTTCGCTATCACTGCTCTGAGTGACTCCATCTTGAACTTGAACTTCTTTATGTACAGGTTCAAGGACTTCAGATTTAGAATAGGTCTTACCGAGCCATCCGGCTTCGGTACCACAAATAGAGTGGAATAATACCCCTTTCCTTGTTGTAGAAGAGGTACCTTGACTATCACCTGCTGAGAGTACAGCTTGTGAATGGCTTCCAAGACCGTCTCCCTTTCGGAGGGGGACGTTGGTAAAGCAGACTTCAGGAAACGGCGAGGTGGATCTGTCTCTAGTTCCAACCTGTATCCCTGAGATATTATCTGCAGGATCCAGGGATCTACCTGCGAGTGAGCCCACTGCGCGCTGAAATTCTTGAGACGACCGCCCACCGCCCCCGAGTCCGCTTGAGAAGCCCCAGCGTCATGCTGAGGCTTTTGTAGAAGCGGGGGAGGGCTTCTGTTCCTGGGAAGGAGCTGCCTGTTGCTGTCTCTTCCCCCTTCCTCTGCCTCGTGGCAGATATGAATATCCCTTTGCTCTCTTGTTTTTAAAGGAACGAAAGGGCTGCGGTTGAAAAGTCGGTGTCTTTTTCTGTTGGGGAGTAACTTGAGGTAAAAAGGTGGATTTCCCGGCTGTAGCCGTGGCCACCAAATCTGATAGACCGACTCCAAATAACTCCTCCCCTTTATACGGCAAAACTTCCATATGCCGTTTTGAGTCCGCATCGCCTGACCACTGTCGCGTCCATAAACTTCTTCTGGCCGAAATGGACATAGCACTTACCCGTGATGCCAGTGTGCAGATATCCCTCTGTGCATCACGCATATAAAGAAATGCATCCTTTATTTGCTCTAAAGACAGTAAAACATTGGCCCTCATTCCGAGTTGTTCGCTCGTTCTTTTTCATCGCATCGCAGTGAAAATCCGCTTAGTGCGCATGCGCAAAGTTCGCACTGCGACTGCGCCAAGTAACTTTACTATGAAGAAAGTATTTTTACTCACGGCTTTTTCTTCGCTCCGGCGATCGTAATGTGATTGACAGGAAATGGGTGTTACTGGGCGAAAACACGGCGTTTCAGGGGCGTGTGGCTGAAAACGCTACCGTTTCCGGAAAAAACGCAGGAGTGGCCGGAGAAACGGTGGGAGTGCCTGGGCGAACGCTGGGTGTGTTTGTGACGTCAACCAGGAACGACAAGCACTGAACTGATCGCACAGGCAGAGTAAGTCTGGAGCTACTCTGAAACTGCTAAGTAGTTAGTAATCGCAATATTGCGAATACATCGGTCGCAATTTTAAGAAGCTAAGATTCACTCCCAGTAGGCGGCGGCTTAGCGTGTGTAACTCTGCTAAATTCGCCTTGCGACCGATCAACTCGGAATGAGGGCCCTTGTCCCTATCCAGGGTATCAATATTTTCAATCAGGGACTCTGACCAAGCTACTCCAGCACTGCACATCCAGGCTGTCGCTATAGCTGGTCGTAGTATAACACCTGTATGTGTGTATATACTTTTTTGGATATTTTCCATCCTCCTATCTGCTGGATCTTTAAGTGCGGCCGTCTCAGGAGAGGGTAACGCCACTTGTTTAGATAAGCGTGTGAGCGCCTTGTCCACCCTAGGAGGTGTTTCCCAGCGCGCCCTAACCTCTGGCGGGAAAGGGTATAAAGCCAATAACTTCTTTGAAATTAGCATCTTTTTATCGGGGGCAACCCACGCTTCATCACACACCTCATTTAGTTCTTCTGATTCAGGAAAAACTATAGGTAGTTTTTTCACACCCCACATAATACCCTGTTTAGTGGTACCTGTAGTATCAGCTAAATGTAACGCCTCCTTCATTGCCAAAATCATATAACGTGTGGCCCTACTGGAAAATACGGTTGATTCGTCACCGTCGCCACTGGAATCAGTGCCTGTGTCTGGGTCTGTGTCGACCGACTGAGGCAAAGGGCGTTTTACAGCCCCTGACGGTGTTTGAGGCGCCTGGACAGGCACTAATTGATTGTCCGGCCGTCTCATGTCGTCAAACGACTGCTTTAGCGTGTTGACACTATCCCGTAATTCCAAAAATAAAGGCATCCATTCTGGTGTCGACCCCCTAGGAGGTGACATCCCCATATTTGGCAATTGCTCCGCCTCCACACCAATATCGTCCTCATACATGTCGACACACACGTACCGACACACAGCAGACACACAGGGAATGCTCTTAACGAAGACAGGACCCCACTAGCCCTTTGGGGAGACAGAGGGAGAGTCTGCCAGCACACACCAAAGCGCTATATATGACAGGGATAGCCTTATAATAAGTGCTCCCTGTATAGCTGCTTTTATAATATAATTTTTGCCACTATTTTGCCCCCCCTCTCTTGTTTTACCCTGTTTCTGTAGTGCAGTGCAGGGGAGAGACCTGGGAGCCGTCCTGACCAGCGGAGCTGTGTAAGGAAAATGGCGCTGTGTGCTGAGGAGATAGGCCCCGCCCCTTTTTCGGCGGGCTCGTCTCCCGCTCTTTAGTGGATTCTGGCAGGGGTTAAATATCTCCATATAGCCCCCGGAGGCTATATGTGAGGTATTTTTTAGCCAAATAGGTTTTCATTTGCCTCCCAGGGCGCTCCCCTCCCAGCGCCCTGCACCCTCAGTGACTGCCGTGTGAAGTGTGCTGAGAGGAAAATGGCGCACAGCTGCAGTGCTGTGCGCTACCTTTAGAAGACTGAGGAGTCTTCTGCCGCCGATTCTGGACCTCTTCTTGTTTCAGCATCTGCAAGGGGGCCGGCGGCGAGGCTCCGGTGACCATCCAGGCTGTACCTGTGATCGTCCCTCTGGAGCTGATGTCCAGTAGCCAAGAAGCCAATCCATCCTGCACGCAGGTGAGTTCACTTCTTCTCCCCTAAGTCCCTCGTTGCAGTGATCCTGTTGCCAGCAGGACTCACTGTAAAATAAAAAACCTAAGCTAAACTTTTCTAAGCAGCTCTTTAGGAGAGCCACCTAGATTGCACCCTTCTCGGCCGGGCACAAAAATCTAACTGAGGCTTGGAGGAGGGTCATAGGGGGAGGAGCCAGTGCACACCACCTGATCGGAAAGCTTTACTTTTTGTCCTGCGGAGCCGCTGTTCCCCATGGTCCTTTCAGGAACCCCAGCATCCACTAGGACGATAGAGAAATATCTATTTAATAAAAAGAAGATTGGCACTTTATATACACTTATGATCACTATTATATGTTTTGGCACTTATGTGTATTGGATAGAAACACATAGATCAAATGAACATAGTCTTGAGATTTAAAAACTTTTCTACACATTTGTTTGTATTCTTATTATTTTACATGTTCACCGTTTGATCAAGTCTGAATTTGAAACATCAAGTTACATCAGAATAGTTGGAAAGCACGAACACAACTTGGCCCCATTGAATTGGACGTATTGTATATTAACATATGTGATCACTGTGATGTTCCATGTATGGTTTACCATCTAGCGCCCAGGTTTTATCCTTTCCAAATTTTTGTTGTTTGATCTGTTCTAAATTGTGGTGACACTTAAGGAAAGGGTTTTTATCTAGGCAGCTTCCATTGCGCCAGGGAATTAAGGATCCCAAACAAATTTTATTCTGTATTTTGTCTACATTAAATGTCCCTATTTTATGCATGTCTTGTCTGGCCCTGTCGATCACTGTTGCACCTTACAAATTAATAATAATAATAATAATAATAATAACAAAAACAAAGAATGATGAATCTGTTACAAACAGCTTTCTCCTATCTCCCTAATACACATTAACTTGCTAAACCTCAAAATACATTACAGAGAAAGCTAGCAAAGAGTCATAGGGGTATATGCAATTAGCGGCGAATCGCGGCAATTTTTCGGCCGTTTTTCAATTCGACACAATTCGACAGTCTAATTTCGGCAAGTGGGTGCCGAAATTGACCATATGCAATAAAAAACGGATTCGACAGTCCCGCTGACGAAAAACGGCCGATTTGACGGATTTTGTTCCGATTTTTTAAAAACGGGTAAAAATGGGAAAAAACACGGAAAAAAATGGCGTGGGGTCCCCCCTCCAAAGCATAACCAGCCTCGGGCTCTTCGAGCTGGTCCTGGTTCTAAAAATCGGGGGGGAAAATGGACAGGGGATCCCCCGTATTTTTAAAACCAGCACCGGGCTCTGCGCCTGGTGCTGGTGCAAAAAATACGGGGGACAAAAAGAGTAGGGGTCCCCCGTATTTTTTACACCAGCATCGGGCTCCACTAGCTGGACAGATAATGCCACAGCCGGGGGTCACTTTTATACAGCGCCCTGCGGCCGTGGCATTAAATATCCAACTAGTCACCCCTGACCGGGGTACCCTGGGGGAGTGGGAACCCCTTCAATCAAGGGGTCCCCCCCCAGCCACCCAAGGGCCAGGGGTGAAGCCCGAGGCTGCCCCCACCCATCCAAGGGCTGCGGATGGGGGGCTGATAGTCTTGAGAAAATGACAAGAATATTGTTTTTTCCTGTAGTACTACAAGTTCCAGCAAGCCTCCCCCGCAAGCTGGTACTTGGAGAACCACAAGTACCAGCATGCGGGAGAAAAACGGGCCCGCTGGTACCTGTAGTACTACTGGAAAAAAAATACCCAAATAAAAACAGGAGACACACACCTTGAGAGTAAAACTTTATTGCACACCTGCCGACACACACATACTTACCTATGTTGACCCGCCGACTGCCACGTCTCCTGATCCGACGATCCGGGGTACCTGTGAATAAAATTATCCTCACCTCAATCCAGTGTCCAGATATAAATCCTCGTACTTGGCAAAACAAATAAACGAACACCCGTACCAGCGGACTGAAAGGGGTCCCATGTTTTCACATGGGACCCCTTTCCCCGAATGCCGGGACCCCACGTTACTCCTGTCACACAGGTCCCTTCAGCCAATCAGGAAGCGCTACTTCGTTGCACTCACCTGATTGGCTGTATGCGCGTGTGACCTCAGACAGCGCATCGCAAAGCCTCTCCATTACTTTCAATGGTGGGAACTTTGCCGTCAGTGGTGGGGTTACCCGCGGTCAGCCGCTGACCGCGGGTGACCTCACCGCTGACGCAAAGTTCCCACCATTGAGTATAATGGAGAGGCTTTGCGATGCGCTGTCTGACAGCTCAGACGTGCAGCCAATCAGCAGAGTGCCAGGATGTTGCGCTCGCTGATTGGCTTAAGAGACCTTTCTGTGACAGCAGTCACAGGGGGGGGTCTCTGCATTCGGGGAAAGGGGTCCCATGTGAAAACATGGGACCCCTTTCAGTCCGCTGGTACGGGTGTTCGTTTATTTGTTTTGCCAAGTACGAGGATTTATATCTGGACACTGGATTGAGGTGAGGATAATTTTATTCACAGGTACCCCGGATCGTCGGATCAGGAGACGTGGCAGTCGGCGGGTCAACATAGGTAAGTATGTGTGTGTCGGCAGGTGTGCAATAAAGTTTTACTCTCAAGGTGTGTGTCTCCTGTTTTTATTTGGGTATTTTTTTCCAGTAGTACTACAGGTACCAGCGGGCCCGTTTTTCTCCCGCATGCTGGTACTTGTGGTTCTTCAAGTACCAGCTTGCGGGGGAGGCTTGCTGGGATTTGTAGTACTACAGGAAAAAAAATATTCTTGTCATTTTCTCAAGGCTATCAGCCCCCCATCCGCAGCCCTTGGATGGGGGGGACAGCCTCGGGCTTCACCCCTGGCCCTTGGGTGGCTGGGGGGGGGACCCCTTGATTGAAGGAATCCCCACTCCCCCAGGGTACCCCGGCCAGGGGTGACTAGTTGGATATTTAATGCCACGGCCGCAGGGCGCTGTATAAAAGTGACCCCCGGCTGTGGCATTATCTGTCCAGCTAGTGGAGCCCGATGCTGGTGTAAAAAATACGGGGGACCCCTACTCTTTTTTCCCCCCGTATTTTTTGCACCAGCACCAGGCGCAGAGCCCGGTGCTGGTTTTAAAAATACGGGGGATCCCCTGTCCATTTTCCCCCCGGATTTTTAGAACCAGGACCGGCTCAAAGAGCCAGAGGCTGGTTATGCTTTGGAGGGGGGACCCCACGCCATTTTTTTTCGGGATTTTACCATTCCGTTTATAAAAAAATAAAATAAAAAAAATAATATTTTTAAAAATATATAAATAATACTTGTGCCTCCCAAAAAGACAAACCAAGTACCTAATCCCTTCTAATATAAATAGATATGCTATTACCAATAAAAAAAACACCAAAACAAACATGTTTTAATTTTTTTTTATTAGATTCACCCACCAAAGTGTGGCGGATTGAAAATGACGAATTTACTGTCTAAAAGCACTGTTGTCGAATTTCAAAACTTCAATTGAATATACTTTTGTCGAATTGCTGCATTTGTACCATTGCAGAAAAGTCGAATTTGACAAATGTCGAATTTCAAAAAGTCGAATTTGAAAGTCCGTTTTTTTGCTGGAAAGTACTGAATTGCATTGTCGAATTTTTTTTTTGGGCGAAAAAGTCCAGTTTTTTGACAATTTCGGGAATTCGACCGCAATTGCATATACCCCATAATGTTTACTGTGTCCATACAAGTCTTGGTCAATGCCTGATTCCTTTATGACATTCCTTTAACAAATACCTATTTATCAGCCAGTCCCGATTTAATTAAAGGCACATGATCATATGTCTCTTATGTCACACACTACCAGGACCTGGTAGATAGAGGGATCTGTAATGATTAGTATTTGAATATATGAATTACCACAGCTTGGAGGCAGGTTGCTGGGGAGATCAAAATCTGCTTAGGAGAATCATTCAGAGTGCAATATAAACTAGTGTGATTGCCAACGGAGCAGGGGTAAGGGCGAATTAAATTAACTACAGTATTAAACAGAACAAAGGTTAGAAAATGAGGTATCAAGCAGCTCTCAGGTTTCCAGTCTCTGTCTGACCATGGTTATAATTGCTGGACTTTGAATACTGTGTAACTTAAGAGTGCTTGTTGCAATTTGCAAACTGACAAAAGTAAATTTTGTTAGTATTTACAGCGCTATTTCTCGATTGATTTTAAATATGCATAGTTTGGTGATTAAACGCTGACCTGATAAAATCAGTTGATGTCTATAAGTTGAGACGGTTTTTAGATTGTGGTTTTACAATAAATTTTTTTGGGGTTTTATACTTGGATGGACATAAGTATTTTTTGGATTGATATTATCCCTTTTTTTGAGGAAGAAGAACTATGCATATTTAAAATCAATCGAGAAATAGCGCTGTAAATATTACCAAGATCTTTCCTGGTTTCAATTTGCAACACGCTGATGAGCTGATCAGCATTTGCTTGGTTATCACAGCTGCTCTTAATTCCACAGCGCTCCTGAAGGATTCCTCTTTCTTGTTTGTTCAATTTTGTTAGTGGTAACCATAGAATGCACATAAGATCATAGGTATTGTGAGGAGATCAGGGTAGGGGTGCCCTCACCTAGGGTAGATGGGCACCTCCAAACACACAGCAGCCAGTAAAACAGCACACCAGTCCAGGGTTTTCATGCAATCTAGCCATGACTAGCTTTATTGTGCAGTACATAAAACAAAACATAGAAAAAAAATCCTAGCCCATCTGGGCACTAACTAAACACAATAGATTCCCTCTCTCAGGGTGGTAGGATCTAATGCCCCTACCACAGTCATATGGACAGTACTTACAGTCGGTAAATCACAGTGTCTCGTAACAGGCCTGACACAGCTTTTAACAGCCTCTTACAAGGTGCAGGCACTTAATTATTCGTTTCTCAGACTGAAGGCCTAAATACTCAAAATGGACTTTGTGAATGGAACCCTCCATTCTCTCTCACATCCACACCCTCAGGACCCATTTCCAGCTTTTACTGAAAGCACAAACGCTAGTCAAGTCTGTTTAGCAAAACAGATATTTCCTGGGGGTGTAAAATATATAGGCCAGAAACCTGGTAAAAACATATCTCTAGTTTATCACTTTACCAGTGTTTCTATCACAGTAAATGACACAGTCACTAAATAATGGGCCTGATTCACACATAATGCGGTCGCAATTCTGTTTTCAGAGATCAGAGGTCACATGAAAATATGCCACGGTATTCTGAGTCGGATCCATTTATGCAACCTCACCTCCCCCAGCTCTCCACTTCCAAGAGCAGCTGTAATTTCTATCATCAGCATTTGCACCAGCCCCACCTATAATGCAGGGTATCAAAGTGAAAATGGATGGATCACTGCATGAGCACAGCTCAAAATAGAATGCAACTCATGGCCTAATTCAGAGTTGTACGCTATGCCAATGTTTTCACAATTGGGCGATTTATCGGCAGACTGCACATGAGCTGCAATTGCACTGCCTTTCGCACTGCCAGTTGATTTTCCCCATTGTTGCGTGTAGGCTGCGAATGTGTACACAGTTGTGAATGAGTTTGCGATCACTCCGATGGGCGTCTCTTTTCATTTCTGGGCGTCAGCTTCACTTGCTAACACTAGCAGTTCTGTAGCCTACAAAATCGCAATTACATTAGTGTACAACTCTAAATTAGCTCAGTGTACAAGCCTACAACCTTTTCATGCATCGACCATTTTCATGTCAACCTTATGCTTGTGTCAACCTTTTTCTTATGTCGACCTTGTGCAAGTTGACATTTTGGTGTTGACCTAGACACTTTCAACTTTTTCACTGTTGGCCTAATGAACCATACCCATGATGCAGATCCAGCCAGGAGTGGGTTAACAGGGGTAGCATGCGGTATCTAGGATATGCACAGGGATAATAGATGCAGTGGTGGCAGTGGAACTTGTATTTCCATACGTGGTGGTGATACAGTGGTAAGGAGTGGCACAACTGCATCTATATATGGTTCAGTGGCTCTGGGACACTTGTGAGCACTTCCTAGCAGTATGGAGGAAGAAGAATGCGCAGTAAGCTGCAAAAAGCACATTGGGTTGGAGGTTGCGCATGTGCAGTGAGCCTGTTACTATGGGAATGGACCGAAGAGTCAGTGAGAGCACGATCCTCCAACATAAACAGATAAGAAAAATAATGGGCACTTGTAATGTGCCTATACTACTAATACAGCAAACCATGGCAGATGTAACAGTAATTAAGTGCCATCTACCCCAAAAAGAGAAGAATTCAGATTAGTTATTTAGGCTTCTCCTGCACAGTCCTGCTTATGAATGCATGTAGGGGCTCATGCACGTCACACATGTGCATACAAAGAGCTCTACAATTCTGCATGGAAAAATAGCCTACTTGCAGAAGTATCAAATGTTCATACGGACAAGGTTAAGCGCTTTTTCGTTGACATGCATATTACAAATTTGCATATTTTTTGTTAAGCCACAGGCGTACGCACAACTCAACATGAGCCCCATAGTAAATATACAGAAAGGGATACTCATCAGGGACGTTTCTAGGGTCAGGGGAGCCGTGGAGTCGCACAGGGTGCCTGCGGCCAGTGTTTCTGTAGAATTCCATGTGGTCTGGTCATCTGCATGGAATACTGCTATAATAGTCCCTAACAAAATATGTGCACCTTTTTTTACACAACCATCTGTGGGATGGGGGGGGGGGGGGGGTATTTTAACTGTTGGCACTGGGTGCCAAATTGTTTAGAAACAGCCCAGATGCTAATAAATCCTATCAATTGACTAATGCAATGTTGTATTGTACATCATCAGTAGTTCTGTTCTGCAGCTGGGGATGGGGTGATGATACCCCACACAAAATGTTCTTCATCCTTTCTGTTACACATGACACTGTCAACTTTAATAGAGCAGATGATATAAGATTCTTTCCCTCCAGTCTTTGATGTGTGGCATTACTGCAAGGCAATGGTTTGACTATTTTTAAAACATTTTTTTGAGTGTTAATAAATAAAATAAAGATACTGGAATCAAAAAGATCTCTTAGGACTGTTTCATATAGGTCGAATGTTATGTGTAACTTGTATTCTGCTCTTATCCAAAGGATTATAATTTGCTGGCATTAATGAGTCCTTAATCTTTTGTAATATCTTTGATGTACTACACTATGACTCCCCGTGAGCTCCAGTAACAACTCACTGGCAATTAAAGTGCATCAATTGCCTACACACAAAGACGACAGCTGCTCAGAGAAAGCAGCTTCTTAATTCTCTTGAAACCTGTGACGTCACTGAGACATTTATTGCCACTAGTTTCTAGTCAAATGACAGACTGCATTTTATGAAATATGGCTTCCCCCATTATGTGTAGGCAGCATGTGCACTTTAAGAGGCCGATTCAATTCCGGAGTAGGCTAGTACATTATGTTTCTGCACAAAGTACCGCTAATTAATGAAAACATCACTCACTTCTGACTTCTGTATCTCAAAAACTAGCAAATGTCATTACCTAAAACACACACAGAAACATAGGGGTAAATTTACTAAGATGGGAGTTCTATTTAAGATGGGATGTTGCCCATAGCAACCAATCAGCTTCTACTTCTCATTTATCTAGCACCTTCTAGAAGATAATACCTGGAATCTGAATGGTTTGCTATGGGCAACATCCCATCTTAAATAGAACTCCCATCTTAGTAAATTTACCCCATAATATGTGATGATTCTACAGGGACCTCGTGGCCCATTTACTAAGCCCTTCAGGGTGAAAAATAGAAAACTGGCCTAAATGTAAGTTGTTTTTAAAAATGTGGCAAATTTCAATGACGATTCAGTGGGCATCATAATTTACATCACCACCCTAACTAATACATCTCTTTATAAACTACTTTCGTCTCATACAATGGAAATGCAGAGGAACATAAAATAATATGCCAATGACTGGCTGTGATTCTTTGTATATCTATACACAAAGGGATTATAGATCAATACAACATACAGACTGAACACTGAAACAGCAAAAGTAAATATACTCTGCAGCTATTGGGAAGCATTTATAATAGAGATAAAAGAAAAAATGGTCAAAGACAGGATGTAGAAGGCATCTCTTCTGATCACTCCAGTCAGTCCTACAAATGAACTACAAAGTATATGTATTAAAAGTGTGAGGAACCATTACATAGCAGATTGCTGCCGGACATCATCACAGTATCTGGCTATGCACATTATCATCTATTCCTGCCTTATATTATGCAACTGCCGTCTTGAGTGGAAGGTTGCTGCATTTTCAATAAAATCTGCCCATCTAATTTTAAGTATTTTAATTGATGCTGACATACAATATAGCAATGGCAACAATTTTACAATTTATAATAACTATAAAATACTGTATTGCAGTTCTCTGCAAAAAGGGAATGTTCATTTGCATAAAGACAAAATGAGCTGGCAGAAACTGCAAAGACAAGGGAAGAAGAAAATGTGCACTGTACTTGATTGAACACTCAGCAGCTTCTGCTGAGGAATTACACTCCCCCATATTTATTCCACTGGCCGCAATCCACTAGGAGGAATGTGAGAGTGCCAGGAACCGGAAACCCTGAAGATTCCCTTTTTATTAATATACATTTGCATCTGTCACTTTCATGGATACATTCACATTGTATCCGATCTCTTTTCACTCCTACACTAAAAGTGATTGTTGGTGTTCCTCCTACTGTATGTCTAGCACCTCACTGGTTTGCTCATAGAGTCAAAAGAAAAGTTTGGTACAGTATACTGTGAATTACTTATAAAATGAATGCATAGCATTTAAAGTGCAGGTATTCCCAAGTAACCTTAATATCATGTTATGCAAAACTTTGGGGGGAACAATTTAGCAAATTTAAGATGACTCTTGCATTCAATATTACTTGTTCAGAGTATTCTGTTAAAACCTGGCAAATGCACTTTAATGCTAATATTGCCAGAAATAACACAAGCAAATGGATAAGTGCCCAAAATCTGTTCCATCACTCATTGGGAACACTATACAGCAAGGAAGTTCTGATAAAACACTTTCACCGCTCTATTCCTCTATTCTATAAATTAGTTGGAAGCTAAGAAAACCAATGTGATCTAGTAGTCCCCCTGTATATTCTGTTATTTCTGAGACAAATCGTTCCAATCTAGAGAAATTACATGTTAGAAAAGATTTATCTACCTTTCCATAGTCCTCCCCAGGATCAATTTCATGGGAACTCTACCCGGCATGTTTTTACATGTCACCCGGCACTATCCTACTCCAGGGGTCTTAAGCACTTACTGTATGTTACCATGACAGTCACAGTAAAAACTCTGTCTTTAGGAGGCAGTGAGGCTCATTCAGGTGCGGTTACACATTGGTCAGTTTTCTTATTGTGCATGCGTATGAGCCGCAGTTCGCATGCGCAGTGAGTGAATTGGGATTTCGGTTGCACCGAGGAATTAGTCACAGAGTGAGTGACAGGAAGCCCGCGTATGGGGGTGGTAATGGGGAGTGATCGGCCAAACGCAGATGTGCCATGGACATTCAGATGGCATTTTCTGGGCGTGAATAAATTAGCAGTTGCAATCTTACTTGCTACAAGAGAGCCCTCAGCGACCCGAAAGAGCAGATCAGCCTGCGCATCATCAGAGGCACTCAGACTGAGCGACATGGGGCCTAATTCAGAGACCTGATCGCAGCAGCAAATTTGCTAGCAGTTGGGCAAAACCATGTGCACTGCAGGTGTGGTAGATATAACATTTGCAGAGAGAGTTAGATTGAGTGGGTTATTTTGTTTCTGTGCAGGGTAAATACTGGCTGCTTTATTTTTACATTGCAATTTAGATTGTAGATTGAACACACCCCACCCAAATCTAACTCTCTCTCTGCACATGTTATATCTGACCCCCCTGCAGTGCACATGTTTTTGCCCAACTGCTAACAAATTTGCAGCAGCGATCAGGTCTCTGAATTACCCCCATTTGCAACGAAGGACATCTTTGTTTCTTGATAAAAGTTTACTTTTCATAAGTCAATGTGAAACTGTGCCTTCCCTGCTCCATGACCCTGATAACGTAACCTGTTTTTTTTCCCCATGAATCTGTTATTCTTTATTGTATACATTGTGAGTTCACCAGTGGTTCCCATTCATTACAGTTCTTGGAACAAATTTGCATAAATGTCAGTAACAGAGGCACATGAATGATTTTCCAATGTTATAAAAAGCAGTTACTCCACTGAAGTAAAACTTCACTTTTTTAAACGCCCCATATTGTATTGCAACAAATACTACTCACAAATGATAATGATGATGATACTTTTTTGTTTGGTATAAATGTTTAAAGATAGAAAAAAAATACAATGTTAACAACTGCAAGTAAGCCATCAATTATACTGTATTCGTAAAGACATGTACACACACATGATGGATAATACAAATTCAGTTGTTGGTCATGAGGCTTAATTACACCCTAACCGTTTCCCTCATAACATCATTCCAGGCACCATAACTAGAGACAGCTTTGTCTGTTTAGGTGTTACTTTCTTGTGTTAAATCTAATTTCAAATAGAAGTTTCTTGACATTTCTACATATATGAAAATGTCCCATTTTATGCAGATTAGTGACAATAAAGTAAAGAACCGTGTGTTTGGCACCTTTCTCTACATTTGTCTGGTCAGCCCAAAGATTGTGACTTTTCTGAAGCAGATACAGTATCAGACCTACAGATGTGTACAACATACAGTAACAAAGTCTCCTATTAACAGAAACCCATGGTCTTTTCTATTGAGACTTCCTTCAGACTCCTTGGATAGGCCCTCAGATAATTGGCATTTCATATCCTTAATGCCGCCAGATGCCTGAATTATTTCCCACTGGAAATGCCTTGAAGATGCTCCTCCATTAGGGACATTGTGAAATGTGTGCATGCACAGCACATGCATTATGCTGAATTGGTTAAGGCAGTGGTTACCAGACTTTTTGGAATCACGGCGCCCTAGAGTATCAGATTTATTTCCATGGCACCTCTAGGCCAATATTTTCTTGTTGAGAAAATAAGCAAAAAATATTAAATGAAGCAAATTGTGCTTACCCGTCCCCCTTGGGTTCTGTTATGTGGTGGTGGACAGGGCTGAGTTTCTCCTTGTCCACATATTTTAGGATTGGCAACCACAAGCACTGGTTTTGCCTGTCACATTGACCACAAGTCACTTTAGTTGATATCGGACCACCAACCTGTGGCATCCCTGCAAGAGTCATGGCACCCAGTTTGGCAACCACTGGGTTAAGGGACCAAGGCTTACTCCCTCTGGTATTGTGTGTAACTTCCTCTGGTATCGTGTGCTAGAACTGGATAAAAAGAGGGCCTGCAAGCCTGTGACTACCAGAGTAGCGCCAAATGCTACTCTATTCCCCGGCTGTCTGGATTGAGCCAAGGGTCTCTAAGTCTAAACCCTCTGACAACTACTCAGTACAAACTGTGGTTCTGGTGGCAATTATCCAAAACCGACCAGGAGGTCTTGCAGCCAGATGTCCATACATATCCAAAAGTAAATGGTTCCAGGTGTCGGTGGTAGGAGCATGTGGAATGAATGGCTTTAGATGACAGTGTAGGAGAGTGATGGTGGCCGGTCATCCTGTCACAACAAGTTTCTATTTTTCAGCTTACATAGCAATATGACAGACAGCAGTACGTAAGCAGGGCAGTTTTACCACATGCATTCAGATGACTATTATATAGGGGTACATGTACTAAGACTCCACTTGTTGTGGAGAAAATGCAGCTCATTCTTTGCCTATTATCGTAGTGAAGCAGGAATCGGTTATTGGCAGCTGCAGGTCGGTAAGTGACTTTTGTTCTTAGCAATACTATATCTGGGTCTACTAGTGGCACTGATAATCAAGCCTGGTTTAGTGCTTATGGGCAGATCACAGAGATATCCCTTTGGTACAGATGTGTCCACATACATCTAGCCTCCCTGCACGTTAAACAGTCATTCTAATGACGCCATGCTGTGGTGTGACTTGCTAGCGCTGAGCGTCTTTTTGTGCGGATTTTTCAATTACAATGTGTCTTATTCGCAAAATGATGCTAATAAGATGCACACGCAGTTTATGCTGATTAAAATATATGCGGCATATCTATATTCTGTGTGCCACCTCGTCTGTATCTGCATACAAAATGCTATTCTACTTGTTTTCCTAGAAAACTCTGTAATGTAGCATTTGGTAGGCAGATACAGCCACGGTCGCACACAAGATATAGGCATGCCAAATATTTTAATCAGCAGAATCTGTTTGTGCCTCTTATTCACATTGCATTTTCGGCAACAAAAAATGCCCGACGCTAATGGAGTTGCAAGGGACCTGTCATCTCACTTGCGCCAGGCATCTCCTGCTGAGTGACATATTGAGGCAAGATGTATGAGGACACGTGTACATATCGAGAAGCAATTTATACAGGAATTATCTCTGCTTTTTTTGTGTTTTTCCCCTTATCTTTCATTAGTACATGTACCCAGTGACGTGTGGTGAGGTGAGGAAGAGCCTCTCCTGTCATACTCCAGAGTTTTGATTATAAAAATATGAAAAATACAAGAAGATATCATAAATATATTCTTTGTATTATTATAATCATTTTTACAGACAAAACTCTGGATTATACTGGTCTATGGTTTACCTTGTCTGCACATATCTAATAAAAACTTACCAAATTTCCAGCTGTATAAACTGCCGCACCTTTGTATATTGCCCACATGGACCCTCGGATTCATATACTGTATATGTGTGTAAATCTGGCTCTGATACTAGACAGTGCCTCCCCAGCCATTTACCTCACTGCACGTCACTGCATGTACCCCATAATCTGCTACATGATATCTAGCTGCTCCCTCCAATCCCTCAACTCTCACTCGCTGTCAGATCTACTGACACAGTCTACTTTCTTTCTACTCCCCCAGCACTGATACCTCCTGTCAGGTCCGGTATGATTTACCAGCAGACAGGATGCCGGATGTCAGTATACGGACAGCCGCACTTCGGTCTTAGTGGCTCACTTCGCTTGCCATAGGTTCTATTCCCACTCGGTTGGTGGCATGGACCCACCAACCGAATGGCTATACCGTGTGGCGGGTGGGATTTCTTTATCTGTATTTCACCAGCTGGCAGAATTCCAGAATCGGTCTCATGAACACTGGGATCCCGACAGCCCATTCAGTGACACTAAAACAAGCAGGTGACACAGCTACAATAGGGGATGATATTGCTATGGATACATGGTGGGTTCTTCCTCATTACAGTACCATACAAGGAAACAGACAGAAAAAGTGCCTCGCAGCTCACCTGCGTAACAGTTCTAACATGATTTTACAAGATAAGCTTCCAGGGTTTTGGAAGAAAAGAAAATCCGTATTCATACACTTGTAGCTTTATGGGAGTAAAAAAGACGAGAGCAATAGAGGAAATTACTCTCCCCTATTGTGAAAAATATGATGCTTTTGTCAAGACCCGCTTTATTGTTCTAGATTACAAGTCCTCTGATACTTATGAGACAGCTTTCCCAGGCTGTGACCTGTGAGATGAATGGCTGCTGATGTTGGTTTCCTATATATGAATAGCAGTTACATTGCAACATAATGTGTACTGAATTGTTATATGCTCCATGTATCCTGTGGTTCTTATAACCCTACAGTAAACCTAAGGCCTGCTTTCTACCCTGTTATCCTGTATCACTTTCACTTCACTTAGAATTGCTCTATAGCTGCCAGATGCCCGTCATTTTCCGTACACTCCCAATTTCACAGAGGGGTCACTTAAAATAAGAATTTACTTACCGATAATTCTATTTCTCGTAGTCCGTAGTGGATGCTGGGAACTCCGTAAGGACCATGGGGAATAGCGGCTCCGCAGGAGACTGGGCACAAAAAAGAAATCTTTAGGACTACCTGGTGTGCACTGGCTCCTCCCCCTATGACCCTCCTCCAAGCCTCAGTTAGGATACTGTGCCCGGACGAGCGTACACAATAAGGAAGGATTTTGAATCCCGGGTAAGACTCATACCAGCCACACCAATCACACCGTACAACTTGTGATATGAAACCCAGTTAACAGCATGATAACAGAGGAGCCTCTGAATAGATGGCTCACAACAAGAACCCGATTAGTTAACAATAACTATGTACAAGTATTGCAGACAATCCGCACTTGGGATGGGCGCCCAGCATCCACTACGGACTACGAGAAATAGAATTATCGGTAAGTAAATTCTTATTTTCTCTGACGTCCTAGTGGATGCTGGGAACTCCGTAAGGACCATGGGGATTATACCAAAGCTCCCATATGGGCGGGAGAGTGCGGATGACTCTGCAGCACCGAATGAGAGAACTCCAGGTCCTCCTCAGCCAGGGTATCAAAATCATAGAATTTTGCAAACGTGTTTGCCCATGACCAAGTAGCTGCTCGGCAAAGTTGTAAAGCCGAGACCCCTCGGGCAGCCGCCCAAGATGAGCCCACCGTCCTTGTGGAATGGGCTTTTATTGATTTAGGCTGCGGTAATCCTACCGCAGAATGCGCCAGCTGAATAGTGCTACAAATCCAGCGCGCAATAGACTGCTTAGAAGCAGGAGCACCCAGCTTGTTGGGTGCCATCAGGATAAACAGCGAGTCAGTTTTCCTGACTCCAGCCGTCCTGGAAAAATAAAATTTTCAGGGCCCTGACTACGTCCAGCAACTTGGAATCCTCCAAGTCCCCAGTAGCCGCAGGCACCACAATAGGTTGGTTCAAGTGAAAACCTGAGACCACCTTCGGGAGAAACTGAGGACGAGTCCTCAACTCTGCCCTATCCATATAGAAAATCAGATAAGGCCTTTTACATGACAAAGCCGCCAATTCTGACACACGCCTGGCCAAGGCCAACAGCATGACCACTTTCCACGGGAGATACTTTAGCTCCATGGTTTTAAGTGGCTCTACCCATGCGACTTTAGGAAATCCAACACCACGTTGAGATCCAAAAAGTGCCACAGGAGGCACAAAAAGGAGGCTGAATATGTAGTACTCCTTTAACCAAAGTCTGAACTTCAGGCAGTGAAGCCAGTTCTTTCTGGAAGAAATTCGACAGAGCCGAAATCTGGACCTTGATGGACCCCAATTTGAGGCCCAAACGTCACCCCTGCTTGCAGGAAGTGCAGGAATCGACATAGTTGAAATTCCTCCGTCGGGGCCTTCATGGCCTCCCACCAAGCAACAAATCTTCGCCAAACGCGGCGATAATGTCTTGCGGTGACATCCTTCCTGGCTATGATCAGGGTAGGGATGACTTCCTTCGGAATACCCTTTTCCTTTAGGATCCGGTGTTCTACCGCCATGCCGTCAAACGCAGCCGCGGTAAGTCTTGGAACAGACAGGGTCCCTGCTGCAGCAGGTCTTGTCTGAGCGGCAGAGGCCAAGGGTCCTCTGCCAGTATCTCTTGAAGTTCCGGGTACCAAGCTCTTCATGGCCAATCCGGAACCCCGAGTATGGTTTTCACTCCTCGCCTTCTTATTATTCTCAGTACCTTGGGTATGAGAGGTAGAGGAGGAGACACATAAACCGACTGGTACACCCATGGTGTCACTAGAGCGTCCCCAGCGATCGCCTGAGGGTCCCTTGACCTGGCGCCATATCTTTTCAACTTCTTGTTGAGGCGGGACGCCATCATGTCCACCCGTGGTCATTCCCAACGGTTTACCCGCATTTTGAAAAACTTCTGGATGAAGTCCCCATTCTCCTGGGTGTAGGTCGCCCATCGGAGAATCCTTGTGGCTTCTGCCATCGCCATCCTGCTTCATGTGCCGCCCTGTCTGTTTACATGGGCGACCGCCGTGATGTCGTCTGATTGGATCAGTACCGGCTGGTTCTGAAGCAGGGGCCTTGCTTGGCTTAGGGTATTGTAAATGGCCCTGAGCTGCAGAATATTTATGTGAAGCGAAATCTCCTTGGAAATTTCTTCCCTGTGTGACTGCACCCCAGCCCCGAAGGCTGGCATCCGTGGTCACCAGGACCCAGTCCTGTATTCCGAATCTGCGGCCCTCTAGTAGATGAGCCCTCTGCAGCCACCACAGCAGCTACACCCTGTTTCTTGCTGACAGGGTTATCCGCTGTTGTATCTGTAGATGGGACCCGGACCATTAGTCCCACAGGTCCCACTGGAACGTCCTTGCGTGGAGTCTTCCGAATGGAATTATGCTTCGTACGAAGCTACCATTTTTCCCAGGACTCGTGTGCATTGATGTACCGACACCTGTCCTGGTTTTAGGATGTCTCTGACTAGAGATGACAACTCCTCGGCTTTTTCCACTGGAAGAAACACTCTTTTCTGGTCTGCGTTCAGAAACATTCCCAGGAACAGAAGACATGTCGTCGGGACCAGCTGTGACTTTGGAATATTGAGAATCCAGTCGTGCTGTTGTAGCACTTCTGCTACCCCCACTACCAACTGTTCTTTGGACCTCGCCTTTATCAGGAGATCGTCCAAGTACGGGAAAATAAAAACTTTCTTCTTGCGAAGGAGTATCGTCACTTCGGCCATTACCTAGGTAAAGACCTTCGGTGCCGTGGACAACTCCAACGGCCGCGTCTGGAACTGATAGTGACAGTCCTGTACCACATATCTGAGGTACTCCTGGTGAGGGGGGTAAATGGGGACATGCAGGTACGCATCCTTGATGTCCAGGGAGACCCTGTAATTCCCCTCGTCCAGGCTCGTAATAACCGCCCTGAGCGATTCCATCTTGAACTTGAATCTTCTGATATAAAAGTTTAAGTATTTTAATTTCAAGATGGGTCTCGCCGAACCGTTTCGGTACCACAACCACTGTGGAATAGTAACCCCTTCCTTGCTGAAGGAGGGGTACCTTGACAATCACTTGTTGTGATTATAGTGTTGAATATCCACCAACACCGTCTCCCTGGCAGAGGGAAGTGCCGGTAAGGCAGATTTTAGGAAACGGCGGGGGGAAGAACGTCTCGAACTCCAGCCTGTACCCCTGAGATCCTGCTTGAAGGACCCAGGGATCCATGTGAGAGAGCCCACTGTCCGCTGAAATATCTGAGACGGGCCCCCACCGTACCCGGGTCCGCCTGAGCAGCCCCAGCACCATGCTGTGGACCTACCGGACGCAGGGAGGACTTCTGCTCTTGGGAACTAGCTGTGTGTTGCAGCTTTTTTCCTCTACCTTTGCCTCTCGGCAGAAAGGATGAGCCTCTAGCCTTCTTGCTTTTCTGGGGCCGAAAGGACTGTACTTGATGATACGGTGCTTTCCTTTGTTGTGGGGTAGCCTGTGGCAAAAAAATCGATTTCCCAGCAGTAGCTGTGGAAACGAGGTCTGAAAAACTATCCCCAAACAGTTTTACCCCCTTATAGGGCAACTTCCATGTGCCGATTCGAGTCGGCATCGCCTGACCATTGTCAAGTCCATAACCCCCGTCTGGCGGCAATGGACCTAGCGCTTATTTTTTGATGCCAGCCGGCAAATATCCCTCTGAGCATCACGCATGTATAAGACCACGTCTTTTATATACTCTATTTTCAGCAAAATATTGTCCCTATCCATAGTTATTTTCCGACAGGGAATCTGACCACGCAGCGGGAGCACTGCACATCCATGCCGAAGCAACGGCTGGTCGCAATATAATGCCCTAGTGTGTGACCATATCTTATAGGGTAAACTCCTGCTTTCTATCAGCAGGTTCCTTCAGGGCGGCCGTATCCGGAGACGGTAGTGCCACCTTTTCTGATAAGCGTGTAAGCGCTGTATCTACCCTATGGGGTGTTTCCTCGCGTGACCTATCCTCTGGCTGGAAAGGGTACGCTGCCAATAACCGTTGTAGAAATTATCAATTTCTTACCGGGGGAAGACCACTCTTCCTCACACACCTCATTTAATTTCTCAGATGCAGGAAAAACTACTAATAGTTTTCTCTCACCAAACACAAGACCCTTTTATGTGGTACCTGGGGTATAATCATAAATGTGTAATACATTTTTCATTGCCTCAATCCTGTAACGGATGGACCTATTTGGAGGGTACACCAGTCTCATCGATGTCGACACTGGAGTCAGTATCCGTGTCGACATCTGTGTCTGTTATTTGAGGTAGCGGGCGATTTTAAAGCCCCCCATGACATTTGAGACGCTGGAACAGGCACAAGCTGAGTAGCCGGCTGTTCCGTGTCGTCGACCTTTTATGTAAGGAGTTGACACTTTCACGTCCATAAGTTCAACCACCCCGGTGTCGACCCCGCAGGGGGTGACAACATATTTACAGGCATTCGCTCCCCTCCACCTCATTATCCTCCACATACCTGTCGACACAGCCGTACCGACACACAGCACACACACAGGGAATGCTCTGATAGAGGACAGGACCCCACAAAGCCCTTTGGGGAGACAGAGGGAGAGTATGCCAGCACACACCAGGGCGCTATATATCACAGGGATAGCACCTATAAAAAAGTGTTTTCCCTTATAGCTGCATATATTTGTATACTGCGCCTAAATTGTGCCCCCCCTCTCTTTTTAACCCTTTCTGTAGTGTATTAACTGCAGGGGAGAGCCAGGGAGCTTCCCTCCAACGGAGCTGTGAGGGAAAATGGCGCCAGTGTGCTGAGGAGATAGGCTCTGCCCCCTTCTCGGCGGACTTTTCTCCCGCTTTTTTCTGGAATCTGGCAGGGGTTAATATACATCCATATAGCCCTGGGGGTTATATGTGATGTATTTTTGCCAGCCAAGGTGTTTATATTGCTGCTAAGGGCGCCCCCCCCCCCCCCCCAGCGCCCTGCACCCATCAGTGACCGGAGTGTGTGGTGTGCATGAGGAGCAATGGCGCACAGCTGCAGTGCTGTGCGCTACCTTGGTGAAGACTGATGTCTTCTGCCGCCGATTTTCCGGACCTCTTCCTGCTTCTGGCTCTGTAAGGGGGCCGGCGGCGCGGCTCTGGGACCGGACTCCGAGGCTGGGCCTGTGTTCGGTCCCTCTGGAGCTAATGGTGTCCAGTAGCCTAAGAAGCCCAAGCTGGCTGCAAGCAGGCAGGTTCGCTTCTTCTCCCCTTAGTCCCTCGATGCAGTGAGCCTGTTGCCAGCAGGTCTCACTGAAAATAAAAAACCTAAAACTAACTTTTTCTAAGAAGCTCAGGAGAGCCCCCTAGATTGCACCCAGCTCGGTCGGGCACAAAAATCTAACTGAGGCTTGGAGGAGGGTTATAGGGGGAGGAGCCAGTGCACACCAGGTAGTCCTAAAGCTTTCTTTTTTGTGCCCAGTCTCCTGCGGAGCCGCTATTCCCCATGGTCCTTACGGAGTTCCCAGCATCCACTAGGACGTCAGAGAAAACATGGACTATTAATGAACTTTGATATGGAACTACTGCATGTTTCTAATGTGATCATTATATTGTTTTTCAACAGTGTGGTTTGGATAAGATTCCAGGATAATTGTTTTGATATTTAAAATAAATTGTGTATTTTTTATGCATATGTGCGCTCCCTCTATATACTATTATAGAAATTAGTCACTTAAAACATTCCTGTTTTTAAAAGACTAAGGGGTATATTCAAATAAAGCCGGATCCATTCCGACATGTATTTGTCAGAATGGATCCGACAACCCCTATTCAATCCCATCTAAAATTCGACTTTTTCAAGTCGAATTTAGATGGGACCCAGAGGAGGAGAGGGGGGGTGAGCCACGGGGGGACAGCCGGCGGGCATACATTGAGATCAGCGCGCAGCAGGATCTCACTCAGCCGCCCGACCTCACGGCAGCTTCCACCCGGCTCCAGCAGCGTGCTGGAGCCGGGTGGAAGCTGCCGTGAGGTCGGGCGGGTGAGTGACATCCAGCTGCAGCGCTACTATAGCGCTGATCTCCCTGTATGTACGCCGGTTGTCCCCCTGCGGCTCCCCCCCCCCTCGCCTCCTCTGGGTCCGCATCTCAGTCCGACATCATTTTTATGTCGGACTGAGATGGTCAAAAAGGGGGCCAAAACCTCGGATTTGGCCCCGTTTTCGACATCAACACGTGGATCGGCAGCTATTCCGCCGATCCGCGTGCTTTTCGACAAGTCGAATTTATCGACTTGTCGAAAAATTTAGCAAAATATTGAATAGGTCGAATCAGGATTCGTCCTTAAAAAGTCGAAAACTGCCGTCTTTTCGACAGACGGCAGTTTTCGACTTCAATTGAATTTACCCCCAAGTAATTTCCCCATTTGGGAGGTGGTCAACGCCACCACCCGAAGGGGAATAGAACCCTGTAGCGACCGAACGTCGCCACCAGTACCAAGGCGTGACGAGCACAGCGAGCCAGCAAGGAGACACGCTGTACTCGCTGCCGGGATCCCGGCTGTCGGCATCCCAGCATTGGTCTCCTGACAGCCGGGATCTCATGCTGATCCCGTGTGGAATGGTATGTCCACTGTAATAAAGTCAACATGATCATAATTTCACCATTAACCAAGTCGACGTTCCTTGGGGGTAATTCCAAGTTGATCGCAGCAGGAATTCTGTTAGCAATTGGGCAAAACCATGTGCACTGCAGGGGAGGCAGATATAACATGTGCAGAGAGAGTTAGATTTGGGTGTGGTGTGTTCAATCTGCAATATAATTTGCAGTGTAAAAATAAAGCAGCCAGTATTTACTCTGCACAGAAATAAAATAACCCACCCAAATCTAACTCTCTCTGCAAATGTTATATCTGCCTCCCCTGCAGTGCACATGGTTTTGCCCAACTGCAAAAAAAATTCCTGCTGCGATCAACTTGGAATTACCCCCATTATGTAGACACTGCTGATATGTTGACATATTAGAATGCAGATATATCGTCCCTGGTGGGCCAGTGGTGAGTTACCTTCCCCCCGACGCCTGCAACAGCGTCTTCCAGGTCCAGGCGGTTATGTGAATGTGACTTCCGGCTGTCTGATGGAGCAGCGCCCCAATGAGAACATCTGCCCTACCCTAATCCTCCCTCAGGATGTTGACATGTTGACATTTAAACATCATGTGTCCACATTATGAATGTCAATCTAAAGACTACAAGGGTCATTCAGATGTGGATGGAGTTGCTATGGATTCCTTAGAAGCAGCAGTGATAGCGCTGTGTGGTAATGCAGCAGGATGCGTCTACTGCAAGTAGACATCTCCTGCTGCAGTAGTGACCCGGCCTGCATCCTAGGACTCAGCATCGGATAACTTGGATCACTCACACTCCATCGGGCGGCTTGAGGCCCCCATGGGGACGTCGAAGACACCTGTCACAGAGGCCAAGAAACCTCTGTGCAACAACGGAGATTCCTGGTCTCTTCCCTCCCCCTAAACAGCGGCGATTTGCATCCGTTTTCACAAACCGAGGGCATTGTCTCCTCTTTCCCACCCCCAAAAAACATCAGACTGTCAATCACTGACAGCCTGATGCCGTGCCTGCTCTTGTTTTGCAGGACCTTTTCGCGCACACACAATGGCTCCTGCGCATGCACAAAGTAACAAACATCAGCAATTTGAGGCATGGAACACAGGACTGACCAGACATGAATGAGGTCCTACATCCCATCCTCAGCCGTCATGTCAGTATCTCACATAAGACCGACTGAGCATATTGCGCTATCCATCTAGAGCTAATCCATCTATAATAATCTCCACACAGACCTGGAATGGTGCACACTTTCCATAACTGTCTGTAGCTCAGGTGCTGCACAAATTATTGCCAATTTCACAAGAAGAATCCTGAAAGATCCCACTAATTAATAACCTGTCACAATGTCACAGGAGGGGTTCATGTTGAGTTTCACTCCCAACCAAAGTGAAGGAACATAATCCCAGAATGGATGGGTCATAAATATATACATACGCTATATCAATGTGTTGTTTTTTGTGTGTTTGTTGATGAAACATAATACAGGTTGAGTATCCCTTATCCAAAATGCTTGGGACCAGAGTTATTTTGGATATCAGTATTTTGGAATAATTAGATACCATAATGAGATATCATGGTGATGGGACCTAAATCTAAGCACAGAATGCATTTATGTTACATATACACCTTATACACACAGCCTGAAGGTCATTTTAGCCAATATTTTTAATAACTTTGTGCATTAAACAAAGTGTGTGTACATTCACACAATTCATTTATGTTTCACATACACTTTATACACACAGCCCGAAGGTCATTTAATACAATATTTTTAATAACTTTGTGGATTAAACAAAGTTTGTGTACATTGAGCCATCAAAAAACAAAGGTTTCACTATCTCACTCTCACTCAAAAAAGTCCGTATTTCGGAATATTCCGTATTTCAGAATATTTGGATATGGGATACTCAACCTGTATATGAAATAATATATAATATAATATATGAAATGCATTTTAAGTCATGGTTAAAGGATTTCCCTTAATTAAAAAAAAGACAAAATAAGCATACTTTTTCCAAATGTGAAGTTAGTCAAATAAAATGATTTTACATAAGTGTGATTACATTTTAAAGCACAAAAAAAAGAGGCCTCTTGTGTGTCCGTAGATTGAAGCTCCTGGAAATTACTTTGAAAGGGAGCTGTGGCTATATTATTTTTAGAATATACTGCTTGAAGAATAGTCTACTTATAAAGGGAGCCCTTTGTTATCATTTTGGCCAGCTGAACAATAAAAATAAATGACATTCTACTTAAGCAAAAATTTGCTGTTGCACTTTGGGGGCTATTCAGACCCAGCCGCAATAGCAGCCCGCAGCGCAGTTTGCCAGTGGTGACCATACACATTGTGGTCGCATCCATCTGACAGGCAGTGGCATTGTAGGGGCGGGGTTATGGCATTGCGAGAGCCGCACTGGAAAAATAGGGGTGGGCCGGGACAGTGCTCGGGGCAGCCGCTGCCAGGGGTCAGCCTTAGATCCGATTCGTCCGCAATCTAATAGTGGAAGCATCAGGGGGACGGACTTGCCTTGTGCTGGGCGGCCCCTAGCATGTGCAGAGATGAACGCAGATCTGGCTGCGTTTGCAGCCATCTGCATTCATCTCTGAATAACCCCCTATAAGCCACAGCAAATCACACACATTTACCAATAAACGTCAAAAAGCAACAGGTGTCTCGTTTTATTTAGCTTTTTGAATCATAGGCAATATTTTCTTCTATGCAACAGCTTGTGTGTTCCTCAAGAAATTGCACCATAAATGTAGCATAACTGACAACAATGCAGGAGAGGAAAAGAATCTGAAAAAATAGTAGCAATATATGTTAGGAGCCAGCAGTGATTGCCCCCATCTCAGTTTCTATCACTCCAACACCACCTAATCCTTCTGTTTTATAAACCTCCAAAACCTCTAAACCCAAACATCTCTTTAATACATGTGATCACTCCTCAAACCTCCTACCTGAAACTCTCAGTGCTCAAGATCTTGTTCCTACTTTCTGGACATGATTTAACGTGAAATATTATCTACGAGTAACAATTGTACAGTTCCTCTTCTTCAGCATATTGTACCTAGTTTTCATTTGACCCACAAGTGAAAAGCATCTTCTCCTCCCACTCTATAATCCGTCTCCTCACAAATTAGTAGTTGTCTAATGCGCTAATCACAGCCTTAACTAACATCTGTAATTTCTCTTCCCACAAGTATCTTTCCATCATTATTCAAGGATGCAGTAGATACTGCCATTCTGACAAAAACAACAAAAATAAACCTAACCAAACTCTCTCTGATTACTGTCCCCTCTCCCAATCCCAACATAGGCCCTCATTCCAAGTTGTTCGCTCGCTAGCCGCTTTTCGCAGCAGTGCACACGCTAAGCCGCCGCCCTCTGGGAGTGAATCTTAGCTTAGCAGAATTTCGAACGAAAGATTCGCAAAATTGCGAATAGACATTTCTTAGCAGTTTCTGAGTAGCTCGAGACTAACTCCTACATTGCGATCAGTTCAGTCAGTTTCGTTCCTGGTTTGACGTCACAAACACACCCAGCGTTCGCCCAGACACTCCCCCGTTTCTCCAGCCATTCCCGCGTTTTTCCAAGAAACTGCAGCGTTTTTTCACACACTCCCATAAAACGGCCAGTTTCCGCCCAGAAACACCCACTTCCTGTCAATCACACTCCGATCACCAGAACGAAGAAAAAAACTTGTAATGCCGTGAGTAAAATACCAAACTTCTTAGCAAATTTACTTGACGCAGCCGCAGTGCGAACATTGCGCATGCGCAGTTAGCGGAAAATCGCACCGATGCGAAGGAAAATAACAAGCGAACAACTCGGAATGAGGGCCATAGGGGGTAATTGTGAGTTGATCGCAGCAGCAAGTTTGTTAGCAATTGGGCAAAACCAAGTGCACTGCAGGGTGGGCAGATATAACATTTGCAGAGAAAGTTAGATTTGGGTAGGTTATTTCGTTTCTGTGCAGGGTAAATACTGGCTGCTTTATTTTTACACTGCAAATTAGATTGCAGATTGAACACACCACACCCAAATCTAACTCTCTCTGCACATGTTAAATCTGCCTCCCCTGCAGTGCACATGGGGGTTAATTCCAAGTTGATCGCAGCAGGATTTTTGATAGCAATTGGGCAAAACCATGGCCCTCATTCCGAGTTGTTCGCTCGCAAGCTGCTTTTAGCAGCTTTGCACACGCTAAGCCGCCGCCTACTGGGAGTGAATCTTAGCATAGCAAAATTGCGAACGAAAGATTAGCAAAATTGCGAATAGACACTTCTTAGCAGTTTCTGAGTAGCTCCAGACTTACTCGGCATCTGCGATCAGTTCAGTCAGTTTCGTTCCTGGTTTGACGTCACAAACACTCCCAGCGTTCGGCCAGACACTCCTCCGTTTCTCCAGCCACTCCCGCGTTTTTCCCAGAAACTGTAGCGTTTTTTCGCACACACCCATAAAACGGCCAGTTTCCGCCCAGAAACACCCACTTCCTGTCAATCACATTACGATCAACAGAACGAAGAAAAAACCTTGTAATGCCGTGAGTAAAATACCTAACTACATAGCAAATTTACTTGGCGCTGTCGCAGTGCGGACATTGCGCATGCGCATTAGCGACTAATCGCTCCGTTGCGAGAAAAATATAACGAACGAACAACTCGGAATGACCCCCCATGTGCACTGCAGGGGAGGCAGATATAACATGTGCAGAGAGAGTTAGATTTGTGTGTGGTGTGTTCAATCTGCAATCTAATTTGCAGTGTAAAAATAAAGCAGCCAGTATTTATCCTGCACAGAAATAAAATAACCCACCCAAATCTAAGGGTGTGTACACACGGTGAGATAAATCTGTGAGAATTTGACTATATAGTCAAAATCTTATGAAAAATTAGTGCATATCTCATGGTGCTAGGCAGCTTGCGATACAGATTCGATCCCTATCCCTTGTGCAGGCAAGTCAATCTTGACTATCTAGTGTACAATCAAGTACAAAGTATAGTCAAAATTGGCACTTAGTCAAAATCGTACATAGACAAAATCTCAAACACAGATAGTCAAAATCTGTACAATCTGTGCTATCTGGGCTCTGAGGGAGTTCAAGGGAAATCACATAGTCAAAATCGAACATAACAGGGATCTCACCGTGTGTACACCCTAACTCTTTCTGCACATGTTATATCTGCCTCCCCTGCAGTGCACATGGTTTTGCGCAATTGCTATCAAAAATCCTGCTGCGATCAACTTGGAATTACCCCCATAATCCAGTCTTCATGAGAGGCTCATATGTGCTTGATTTACATGCTGTACTGACCAAGGTGGTCAATTATTTGATCAAAGCCAAATCTAAACACCACTACTCACTTTAAGGTGTCCATTTACCAATCATCGCATTTGTAATGCAATCTTGGGCGCTAATATCAGATGCATTTATCACCCGGCACAGACAGGAACAGGGGCTCTGAAAGGAAACCGTCCCTGCGATGTGCCAAGTGTGGCAGTGGCAAACGCAGGATTTGCATGGGGGGGTTTCCAGAACTGGGCGGAGCCAATCACGGGGGTGGGGACTGAGGTGACCCAGTATATGCTGGGTCCGTAAAACTAGTGTGTCTGTGTGTGTGTGTGTGTGTGTGTGTGTGTGTGTGTGTGTGTGTGTATATATATATATATATGTGTATATATATACATATATCTACACACATATATATATATATATATATATATATATCTACACACATATATACAAACAGAGAACCCAGCACTCACCAAAGTAAACTCACTTATCCTCAACAATTCAATAAATAAATGATGGGGGTTTAGTTGGTGGATTGGCCAATGCACGGAAGCCTGTATACCGATTCAAGGTACCCCACCTTCATACAGGTCCTACACTATCACAGAGTCTTAAAACCTGACTACCACACTGCTGCATCATCTGCCTGCTAGATGTAATGTGTACCTGCCACAGACTATATGGCTTTTAAAGGCACACTAGTCACCTATTGCACTGGCTCAAAGATGATTGCTAAAAAACAGCTGAGACAGGTTCAGGATAATAAAGTCCACACAGGGGTGCATGAGAAAGCTAGTGGCCACGGTTAATAAGAGCTAACCATAGATTAACCCCTTCATATACACACAGAGTAAAAACCACAGCACTCACCGCACCAGAAGCGGGGCTCAGCTATGCACTTACCACTCACAGGGTGGGGTGCATGTAACACTGCACTCTCCACCACAGAAGCGGGGTACACAGCTGTACTTACCACTCACAGGGCGGGGTGCATGTAGCCCATGACCACATCGCTCTAATAAATACAAACAGAGAACCCAGCACTCACCAAAGTAAACTCACTTATCCTCAACAATTCAATAAATAAATGATGGGGGTTTAGTTGGTGGATTGGCCAATGCACGGAAGCCTGTATACCGATTCAAGGTACCCCACCTTCATACACACATATATATATATAGACCCTGTGAAGAAGTCTTATCAGACGAAACACGTTGGGTGACCTGTACATACCTCTCTCTAAGATAAGGATCTTTTATACTCTTTTATTTAGTGCTTTTAGTTCAGTTGTGTTTTAAATTGTCCCATTTTTTATGTATCTCTTTTATCTTTTAATTTTTATACGAATAAATAGTTTTAATATTTTAAAACTTACTGCTAGTTTTTACCTTACTGACACCAAGGTCGCTGCAAACCCTCATCCCCTCCTATTCCTACATTGTCTTTAGGGGTTTACCACCCCTATAATTTGAGGGTACTAGCGGACGCCCCGCCAGTAACATAGGGGAGTGTCATAGTAACTAGTACTCCAAACAACATATCTGTTTATCATACATGTGGCGCAATTTTAATCTTTGCATTTATATATATATATATATATATATATATATCTACACACACATATATATATATATATATATATATATATACATATATCTACACACATATATATATATATATATACATACATACACACACACATATACACATATACATAGCATATTAAACATGCATACATATATATATGTACTATAGTTAAAATAAAGTAAACTTTTATTGCACTTACAAGTGCCACCAGGAAGACAGCAGGCTGCAGAGGACGCTAGACAGCCATTAATAATTCTCATGCAGCTAAAAAAAAATGTATTTATTTATTTTTTTAGTGGAGGGGGGTTTCTGGGTGCTCGGAAACCCCCCCTGGGTGCGCCACTGTGTGGTGTTCGGGCCTCTGCACATGCACGGTCATCGTGAGCTACATGTACAGGGGCCATTTCCGGCGAAGGTTTCCTGAGGAACCCTGCCGGAACTACATCCCATGAAGTGTAGCCCATAGGCTACAATGAAGAAGCGGGGGCCAATATCGGGACATCTGGCAGTATTGCATCCCCTATAGAACCCTATAGGGAATGCAGCTGCGGGCAGCAATGGAGGGATCACAGCAGGTATCGTACCTCCCGCAATCCCTCCTTCTTACATGCAGGGAATGCAAAATAATTGCGTCAAGTTCCTGAAAACTGGCATTTTTGGGGACACAGTTGGAAATTTTGGGCCTAATTCAGACCTGATTGCTGTTCTGCGAATTCTCAAGGCGTCCGATTATCGATTGATTGTACATGCATACGGATCGTAATGTGCACATGCGAGGACAAACTGAGAAAGAATTCAGCGTCCTTTTTGATCGCTAGGCGTACACAGGTTGATTGGCAGGAAGCGGCCGTTTGGGGGTGGTGACTGTCCGTTTTCTGGGAGTGTCAGGCGTTCCCAAGCATTTTCGGGGAGGGTGTGTGACGTCATCTCCGGCTGTTTCTTTTGCACTGTAGGAGTAGGTCCTGGGCTACGCACAAACTGCACAGACTGGAAAAAACATTAGATGGTGAATGAGTTGCGAATGGATTTGCAGCTGACCGGTGTTTGCAAAGCTGTTTGCACGGCGTATGCAGACTTGCACAGGGCGGATGTTCACTCTGTCTGGGCGGCGACTATCTGATCGCGAACCTCTGCAAATCCGCAGAGGTGCAATCAGGTCTGAATTAGGCCCATTCGGGCATATGTATTAAGCCTGGAGAAGTGATAAAGTGGAATGTGATAACACACCAGCCAATCATCTCTTAACTGTCAAGTTACAGGCTGGGTTTGAAAATTGACAGTTAGGAGTTGATTGGCTGGTACGTTATCACCTTCCACTTTTTCACTTTTCCAGGCTTAATACATCTGTCCCATTGTTTGATAAATGGGCCCCTAAATGTTCTGGATTACTTTACTGCATCAGAAACCGTTGACAGCTTTCTACTCAAACAAGCACTATGGGGCAGATGTATTAAGCCTTGAGAAGGTATAAAGCAGTGATAAGTGGAAGGTGATAACACACCAGCCAATCAATGTGCGTTTGAAAAATGACAGTTAGTCTGATTGGCTAATGCATTATCACCTTCCGCTTATCACTGCTTTATCGCTTCTCCAGGCTTAATGCATCTGCCCCTATGTTTTCTAGGTCTTCAGGACACTGTCCTATTCTGGTTCTCATTCCACTTATCAAACCTCCTATAGGGGGATCTGATTGAATCCCTCTCAGGGGAAATCACATAAAGGAGCCCATAGCATTCTACTAGGTAATGCCACCCAAAGATGGCATTATGAATCAGATCTAAGCTCCGGAATACATTGCATTCTGGAGCTTGGTACATATAGAAATGTGGTAGAAACCCCAAAATCTGAATTTTCATTGTTTTTACTGCATTTTAGTCTTTAGTACTTCCCTTCCCCAGCCTGTATCTATATATCTAGGTATGAGCGGGAATTCAATTAGCCAATTAATTAATCCCCGGGGCTAATTCAATTAGCCCCCACTGCTGGTAGTATTGTAGATTTTTTTTCACCTGCCCGAAACACAAGAAAAAAATCTGTGATAATGGACTCATTTTCGCTTCCGCCAAAACGCAGGGATTCGGGAATGTATACTAGATCCATGTGTTTTTTCATGCAAAAATAGGTCGATGACCTAGTGCAAAAAACGGGCCACAACTGAATTGCGTGATACCACCATCGGGTAATAAGTAAGGCCCTGTTTTTTTTAGCAGGATACATTAACACGATCAGTTGAATTACCCCCACAATCTTCTACAATGGCTACTGCAGTTCACTCCTTATTGGTCTTCTAAACAGACTTTCACCCTGCAATTTTTCTTGCAAAAGGTCCTCCTATTGCTGCTCTTCTCTCCCAATCCCTACATTGGTTATCTGCACTTTACTGAATAAACTATAATTCAACATACAAGACTTTAACAAAACTGCACCAACAGTCCCTTGTCTTAAAACTTGACCGCACTAAAAGATTTGCTCCTCTCAGCCAGGGGTGTAACTCCCAGAGGCAGTGAAGATACCTGCCTCCGGGCTTCAAGCTCTGAAGGGGAACCTGCATGTACAGTAGAACCTGTGTGGTTCACAGCAGGATCCAAACGGGACCACTGTTCTTCCAATGGAGCTCTGTGGTACACCTGCTGTTGCTGCATAGTCAATTGGCTCTATCCCAGGAGCCCTGCTAACACTTGCAATAGGGAAGAGGGGGCACCATACAGTATTGGTATTGCTCAGCTTGCGCTGCAGCAAGTGACAGTGCAGCTGGACTGTGAGATGGGACCCACCTTTGAACACTTATTCTGCATGCTGCAGATGGCTGAATCTCCTGAGTCTGACCCTTACCCACCTACCATTGTCACACAGTGTAGCGGAGGCCATGCCAATTCACTATGGTCTCTTGTCCCTCTAGACCGGCTGATATACACAGACACAAGATTTGTTTTCGCTTTTCTTATAAGTGGGGGGGATACCAAACTCCAACTTGCCTCCGGGCGACTGAGATGAACTGACGCCCCTGCTCTCAACCCCACTCACTACCTGCTCCCATTGCCAATTACAGGACTTTTTCTCTGTGTATTACCCTCCCTTGCACAAGTTTTTCCCCTTCTCTCTGATATTTCAAGCACTCCCTGTAAACTCATTTCTATAGGCAAGGTCACCAAATCCCTGAGCCACTTTATAAGCCTACCAAATTACCACCCCTCTTCATAGTTCACTTTGTTTGTGTGTTACTACAGTCTTGTTTTATTACAGTTTGTCCCCAAGTGTAAAGCTCTAACACACACACACACACACACACACACACACACACACACACACACACACACACACACACACACACACATTACAGTGATCTCTCTCTTTCTCTCTCTCACACACACACACTCACACACACACACACACACACACATATACTACAGTGCTCAAGACACTAAACACACACACTACAGTGCTCAAGACACACAAACTATAGTGCTCAAGACACTAAAACACACACACACACACACACACACACACACACACACACACACACTACAGTGCTCAAGACACACACACACACACACACTATAGTGCTCAAGACACACACACACTACAGTGCTCAAGACACTAAAACACACACACACTTCCGTGCTCAAGACACACAAACACACACACACACACACACACTACAACACACACACACACTACAGTGCTCAAGATACTCACACACATACTACAGTGCTCAAGACACTAACACACACACTACAGTGCCCAAGGCACACACACACACACGCTACAGTACTCAAGACACACACACCCGCACTCACTACAGTGCTCAAGATACTCACAAACTACAGTGCTCAAGATACTAAAACACACACACAAACACACTACAGTGCTCAAGACACACACACACACACACACACACACACACACACACACACTACAGTGCTCAAGAAACTAAAAACACACACACCACAGTGCTCAAGACACACACACACACACACACACACACACACACACACACACACACACACACACACACATTATAGTGTTCAAGACACTCACACACTACTGTGCTCAAGATACTCACACATACACACTACCGTGCTCAAGATACACACACACACACACACACACACACACACACACACACACACACTACAGTGCTCAACACACACACACACACAAACTACAGTCCTCAAGATACTCACACACGCATTACAGTGCTCAAGACAATAATACACACATTTCAGTGCTTAAGACATTCACACACCCAGCTCATTGCTCAACACACACCCTTGGCATGATTCAGAAGTGGATTCAAATGTTATCGTACAAATACGTAGTGGCTGTGTGATAATATGCAAATGCCGCAGGAGGCGTCTTGTGTAAAAAGATGCTCACTGCCAGCCTCTCTCATCCGCTACCTGCGTCTGAAGATGCAACAACGGATCAACGTCGTGACCATCAGTCACAGCATCAGACCTCTGAGTAACCCTTAGATTACTCCCTCAGGTTACTCAGGATGTCCAGCAAAACAATGCTGCCGGGGGCCAGTGAAACTCTGAGGACGCAGCCACTAGCTTCATCTAGTCCAGAAAAAGGGACAGATACGTCCTCCTGCATTGCAAGACGTGCGCATTGAGGATCTGGCACATGCGCAGTCCCGAAAACATTGTCAACTGCAACCGAATTGTGACTGCGTCCCTGTCCCACAGTCCAGTGCTCAAGACAGTCACACACACAGTACAACACTCAAAACATTCACACACTCAGTACATTGCTCAACACACACACACACACACACACACACACACACACACACACACACACACACACACACACACACACTCAGTACATTGCTCAACACACACACACACACACACACACACACACACACACACACACACACACACACAGTACAGTACAGTGCTCAAGACAATCACATACACAGTACAGGGCTCAACATACATACAGGGCTGTGCTCAAAACACACATTCTGTGCTTAACACATGCATACACACACTATAGTGCTCAACATATTTACACAAATATTACAGAGCTCAAGACACTCAAAACACACACACGCAACATTATGGTGCTTACAGGCTATTGTGGACAGTGTGATGCCAAAAACTGTATTATTAGAAGATATGAGGCAGGGCCTGATTGTACAAGCCACATAATTAAGGGCGTGTCCATTATATATGAAAGAGGACTCTGAGCTGGGAGTCCAGCTGGTTTTCCCAAAAAATCTGAAATCTTCCAGACGTTCTAGGAAAGAAGGTAAGTGTGAGTGCTCAACACAGTCACAAAAACATCACAGTACCCAGCACAATCATTACAAACATTACAGTACTCAACACACTCACATAAACATTACGGTATCCGGTCTCTAGGTCGACTACACCTTAGGTCGACAATTTCTAGGTTGACCACTATAGGTCGACAGTAAGTAGGTCAACATGGTTTCTAGGTCAACAGGGACTCTAGGTCGACATGTTCTAGGTCGATATGACAAAAAGTCAACATGAGTTTTTCACTTTTTTAATTTTTTTTTTAACTTTTTCATACTTTACGATCCACGTGGACTACAATTGGGAACGGTAACCTGTGCTGAACACAGCGGTAGCTGAGCGAGGCACCTTACCCGAAGCATGGCGAGCGAAGCGAGCCATGCAATAGGAAACAGTGCACTAATTGGGGTTCCCGGTCACTGCACGGAGAAAACTACACCAAAAAAAGTGAAAAAACTCATGTCGACCTTCTGCCACGTCGACCTAGTACATGTCGACCTAGAGTTCCTGTCAACCTAGAAACCATGTCGAACTACTTACTGTCGACCAAAAGTGGTTGACCTAGACAATGTCAACCTAAGTGTGGTCAACCTTACATACCACAACCAAACATTACAATACCCAACAGTCACATAAACATTACAGTTCTCAACACACTCACATAAACATTACAATACCCAACAGTCACATAAACATTACAGTACTCAACACGCTCACATAAACATTACAATACCCAACAGTCACATAAACATTACAGTACCCAACACACTCATGTAAACATTACAGTACTCAACACGCTCACATAAACATTACAATACCCAACAGTCACATAAACATTACAGTACCCAACACACTCACATAAACATTACAGTACCCAACACACTCACATAAACATTACAGTACTCAACACGCTCACATAAACACTACAATACCCAACAGTCACATAAACATTACAGTACCCAACACTCACATAAACATTACAGTACTCAACACGCTCACATAAACATTACAATACCCAACAGTCACATAAACATTACAGTACCCAACACACTCACATAAACATTACAGTACCCAACACACTCACATAAACATTACAGTACTCAACACACTCACATAAACATTAATGATCAACGCATGAACACACCCAAATAAACATTACAGTGCTCAACACACTCACTTAAATATTGTACTGCTCATCGCACTCACACATTACAGTGCTCATCAGTCATACAAACATTATAGTACTCATTACATTCACATAAATATTACAGTGCTCAACACAGTCACACAAACATTACAGTACTCAACCCTCTCAAACACAGGTGAAAGTGCTAATCACACTACTTACCTGGAGGCTGTCAGCTGCACGTTTGTGAGTTTCTTCTTTTGCTGCACTTGCTCTGCAGGCAGTCAGAACAAACTATGGGCCAGATCCCGTCTGTGTCTGCGCCTTTTGCCACAGTTGCATCTGCGACTAATACAAACCCTTCCCTGGTATACATCTCTCTGTGGACGCTGAAATACCACTAGGTGCGTCTTTAGATGCACTAACGGTTGCACCATCAAAAATGGCACCAGCCCAATGGCAGGTGCAGATTACTCATCTGAATATGGACTACTATGGTTACTCAGGATGGCCGGACTGCTCATGCTCCTGGGACCAGTGAAACTCAAAGGATGCACACACCGGCCTAGAAACTCCCAGAAAATGGAGGCAACGCTCCCCCATATCCTGGAAAGCAGCCCTGCTCACACCCCCCAACCCCACTGTGACTTGTGGGCACTGTAAGTGTTGACGCAGGACCCCCATTCTGCGCATGCACCCCACCATCATAGATGTACGGAAACCATTTGGTTTACATACATCTATGAATCAGACACTAATGCCCTCATTTATCATCTGGTCTCCTGTGAAGTGTTAATTAAGTTTAGCACTCACCGTGGTACTTTGAATCTCTTCAACATGAACTGATACCATGGTGATCGTTAATGAATTCTGCCTTGTCAGCGCTATTGATTTCTTTCCAGCAGCGCTGATGAATGAAGAATAGCGCTGCTGTGTCTAGCTATTGCGCATACGCCATTCTCGGCCTTTTCGCGGAACATGCGCAGTAATAGCTTCCGGATGCTGCGGCCATCTCTCTCTCTGAGGTTGTAGAACGTAGCCATGGAGATTGGGAAGGAGCGGGGATTGTGGGAGCAAAAACGGAAGCCTCCATGGAGACAAAGAGCCCAGCGCCATCAGCGCTATTTAACAGATGACAAAAGCCGGCGAGGTAAGAACAGCGCTATGAGCACTAAACCTGGCTAGAAAAGTGATGATAAATAAAGGTTCCTGGTTCCACAAAGGTTGGGAGAGTGAGAGGGCGAAAAAAATAAAGCATAGACTAAAAACAGGGCTGCCCGGGGTTCATAAATAAACATCAACCCTAATTATCACTTTCAGGGCGGGATGTACTAATGTACATCGCCGCCCATCGCCGCCCTGTGCCACGATGCTGATCGCATATGTACTAACATATGCGATCAGTATTGCGGAGGACAGCTCTTCCGATAAGAGCTGTCCTCCGCGATGCGCAGCGGCAGCCTGACTTCAGGGATTCGGCCCCAGGAGTCAGTCTGCGCATGCGCGGGGTGACGGGGGCGGCCGCAGGGCATGCTGGGAGGGATCCGATCGGATCCCTCACACAGCGCCGCGGAGAGCAGCCCATAGGCTTCTATGGACGTACGCCAGCTGTCCTGCCGGCCGGGGGTTAGTACATCAGGAAAATGCGGTAAACAGGGAGTTTACCGCATTTTCCGCTTAGTACATCCCGCCCTCAGTCAGGGCCAGATTAACAATGGGGTGGATGGAGCTACAGCTCCAGGCCTCCACATAAAAATAGGCCCATCTTGCTAGCAGCAGGATGGTGACCAGGCACACAGCTGGCCAAACAATCATATATCATAAGTATTAAAATAGTTTGTTTTTTAGTTTTCTCACAAAATTATGCATATTTTCTGTGTTTATGTATTTAGGAAGTAATTAGGGTTCATAGTGCATAGGGTGTACACACCCATATGTCTCTGGCCACACCCACACAGCACTAGTCACAGCTCCTCCCCTTCTCAGAATAGGCCCTTGGGAATTTTAAGCTCCAGGCCCATGTGGCCCTTAATCCGGCCCTGCTTTCAGTGCAATTTAGGGCCAAATAGGCTTGATAAATGAGGGCATACATGTGTAATGCGTATCTGTACAAACAAAATTGGCACTCATGTGTGGTGCAACTCTGGCACATGTGCAGATGAGAAACATTGCTTCCGTGCATCAAACTCAGAATCAGGCACTACCTGTGCAAGGACCAAGGGCGAGCAATATGTACATTCACGTCAAGCAAGGATTTCTGTTGCTATACCTAATACATATGTAATATCCCGGAGTTATTACAAAATTGGGGACCCTTGTTTTTCTTTTTAACAGAGAACTGCAGTACTGTACCTAAACAGCCCTGCGGTAGGACTCTGGTTGAACTTTGTTTGACCCTGGCAGCTCTGACAAGGAGCTTTTGGCGCCACTGCCTAGGAGTGTTCCCCCTTTGGTCAGCAACAGCCCAAGCCCGGGAAACTGACCCCCTAACTGATTGGGTCCCCTGGGTCGCAGGGCAGAGAGACCAGGGGGAGGGCTGATGCTGGGGCCGAGGAGCCAGTGACCACCGTGGACGGGGGTGGTCCAGAAGGAGCTGGACTTATTTAAGGAAGCGCTGCAGCGTGAGTGAGGAGCCCGGAGGATGAGAAGCATACCTGGGATAGTGCAGCCATGTAGAGGAGAGCTTGGGTGTCTAGACGCATGGGAGGACAGCGCCGGCTAAAAGGAGGATTGCCCAAAGCAATGAGGAAGGCTAGTCAGATGCTTGGTTGCATTAGGAGAGGAATCAGCAGCAGAAAGAAAGAAGTAATAATGCCATTGTATAGGTCATTGGTACAGCCTCATCTAGAATACTGTGTTCAATTCTGGAGGCCATATCTTCAAAAAGGATATTGCTACAATAGAGACTGCACAAAGAAGGACAACTAAAATGGTGCATGGCCTACATCACAAAACATACCCAGAAAGACTAAGAAATCTCAATAGGTATAGTTTGGAGCAGAGAAGGGAAAGGGGGGACATGATAGAAACTTTCAAATATATCAAAGGTTTTAACAAATTCCAGGAGGGAGATATTCTTCAAATGAAGAGAAGCAATAGGACATGAGAACATGCACTGAGACTGGAGGGGGGGGGGGGGGGGTTTCAGGGGAAATTTGAGGAAAAATTACTTCACAAAAAGGGTAGTGGACAAGTGGAATAGCCTCCCATCAGAGGTTGTAGAGGCTAAAACAGTAGAGCAATTTAAACATGCATGGGATAGACACAAGGATAGTCTTACAAAGAAATAAGGATCAAATAAGGTTTGAGATAAAAAATAGGATTTTAATACCTACCAGTAAATCCTTTTCTCTTAGTCCGTAGAGGATGCTGGGGACGCTTCAAGAACCATGGGGTATAGACGGGATCCGCAGGAGACATGGGCACTTTAAGACTTTGAATGGGTGTGAACTGGCTCCTCCCTCTATGCCCCTCTTCCATACTCCAGTTATAGGAACTGTGCCCAGGGAGACGGACATTTAGAGGAAAAGGATTTATTGTTAAAATAAGATTTTACTTACCGGTAAATCTATTTCTCGTAGTCCGTAGTGGATGCTGGGGACTCCGTAAGGACCATGGGGAATAGACGGGCTCCGCAGGAGACAGGGCACTTTAAGAAAGAATTTGGATACTGGTGTGCTCTGGCTCCTCCCTCTATGACCCTCCTCCAGACCTCAGTTAGAGAAACTGTGCCCGGAAGAGCTGACAGTACAAGGAAAGGATTTTGGAATCCAGGGCAAGACTCATACCAGTCACACCAATCACACCGTATAACTCGTGATAAACTTACCCAGTTAACAGTATGAACAACAACAGAGCATCAGATCAACCCTGATGCAACCAAACATAACCCTTATTTAAGCAATAAGTATATACAAGTATTGCAGAAGAAGTCCGCACTTGGGACGAGCGCCCAGCATCCACTACGGACAACGAGAAATAGATTTACCGGTAAGTAAAATCTTATTTTCTCTAACGTCCTAGTGGATGCTGGGGACTCCGTAAGGACCATGGGGATTATACCAAAGCTCCCAAACAGGCGGGAGAGTGCGGATGACTCTGCAGCACCGAATGAGCAAACACAAGGTCCTCCTCGGCCAGGGTATCAAACTTGTAAAACTTTGCAAAAGTGTTCGAACCTGACCAAGTAGCTGCTCGGCAAAGCTGTAATACCGAGACCCCTCGGGCAGCCGCCCAAGAAGAGCCCACCTTCCTTGTGGAGTGGGCTTTTACTGATTTTGGAAGCGGCAATCCAGCCGCAGAATGAGCCTGCTGAATCGTGTTACAGATCCAGCGAGCAATAGTTTGCTTTGAAGCAGGAGCACCCAGCTTGTTGGATACATACAGGATAAACAGCAACTCAGTTTTCCTGACTCTAGCCGTTCTGGCTACATAAACCTTCAAAGCCCTGACCACATCTAGTAACTCGGAATCCTCAAAGTCACGAGTAGCCACAGGCACCACAATAGGTTGGTTCATATGAAAGGATGACACCACTTTTGGCAGAAATTGTGGACGGGTCCGCAATTCTGCCCTGTCCATATAGAAAACCAGATAGGGGCTTTTATGTGACAAAGCCGCTAATTCTGACACACGCCTAGCTGAAGCCAAGGCTAATAGCATGACCACCTTCCACGTGAGAAATTTTAACTCCACGGTTTTGAGTGGCTCAAACCAGTGTGACTTCAGGAAACTCAACACCACGTTAAGATCCCAAGGTACCACTGGAGGCACAAAAGGGGGCTGAATATGCAGCACTCCCTTTACAAACGTCTGGACTTCAGGAAGAGAAGCCAGTTCTTTTTGAAAGAAAATGGATAGAGCCGAAATCTGGACCTTAATGGAACCCAATTTCAGGCCCAAAGTCACTCCCGACTGTAGGAAGTGAAGGAAACGGCCCAGCTGGAATTCCTCCGTAGGGGCATTCCTGGCCTCACACCAAGCAACATATTTTCGCCATATACGGTGATAATGTTTAGCCGTCACGTCCTTCCTAGCCTTTATCAGCGTAGGAATAACCTCATCCGGAATGCCTTTTTCTGCTAGGATCCGGCGTTCAACCGCCATGCCGTCAAACGCAGCCGCGGTAAGTCTTGGAACAGACAGGGCCCCTGTTGCAACAAGTCCTGTCTTAGAGGCAGAGCCAATGGGTCCTCTGTGTGCATTTCTTGCTGATCCGGATACCAAGTCCTTCTTGGCCAATCCGGAACAATGAGTATTGTTCTCACTCCTCTTTTTCTTATGACTCTCAGCACCTTTGGTATGAGAGGAAGAGGAGGAAATACATAAACCGACTGGAACACCCACGGTGTCACTAGTGCGTCTACAGCTATCGCCTGAGGGTCTCTTGACCTGGCGCAATATCTCTGTAGCTTTTTGTTGAGGCGGGATGCCATCATGTCCACCTGTGGCAGTTCCCACCGCCTTGCAATCTGCATGAAGACTTCTTGATGAAGTCCCCACTCTCCCGGGTGGAGGTCGTGCCTGCTGAGGAAGTCTGCATCCCAGTTGTCCACTCCCGGAATGAACACTGCTGACAGTGCTCTTACGTGATTCTCCGCCCAGCGAAGAATTCTGGTTGCTTCCGCCATCGCCACCCTGCTCCTTGTGCCGCCTTGGCGGTTTCCATGAGCCACTGCGGTGATGTTGTCTGACTGAATCAGCACCGATTGGTCGCGAAGCAGGGTCTCCGCTTGACTTAGGGCGTTGTATATGGCCCTTAGTTCCAGGATATTGATGTGAAGGCAAGTCTCCTGACTTGACCACAGACCTTGGAAATTTCTTCCCTGTGTGACTTCCCCCCACCCTCGGAGGCTAGCATCCGTGGTCACCAGGACCCAGTCCTGAATGCCGAATCTGCGGCCCTCTAGAAGGTGAGCACTCTGCAGCCACCACAGGAGAGACACCCTGGCCCTGGGGGATAGGGTGATCAGCCGATGCATCTGTAGATGTGATCCGCACCACTTGTCCAACAGATCCCATTGAAAGGTCCTCGCATGGAACCTGCCGAAGGGAATGGCCTCGTATGATGCCACCATCTTTCCCAGGACTCGCGTGCAGTGATGCACCGACACCTGTTTTGGTTTTAATAGGTCTCTGACCAGTGTCATGAGCTCCTGAGCCTTCTCCATCGGGAGATAGACCCTCTTCTGGTCTGTGTCCAGAATCATGCCCAGGAAGGGCAGACGAGTCGTAGGAATCAACTGCGACTTTGAAATATTTAGAATCCAGCCGTGCTGTTGTAACCCTTCCCGAGAGCGTGCTACGCTGATCAGCAACTGCTCTCTGGACCTCGCCTTTATGAGGAGATCGTCAAAGTATGGGATAATTGTGACCCCTTGCTTTCGCAGGAGCACCATCATTTCCGCCATTACCTTGGTAAATATTCTCAGTGCCGTGGAGAGACCAAACGGCAACGTCTGGAATTGGTAATGACAATCCTATACCACAAATCTGAGGTACGCCTGATGAGGTAGATAAATGGGGACATGCAGGTATGCATCCTTTATGTCCAGAGACACCATAAAATCCCCCCCTTCCAGGCTTGCGATGACCGCTCTGAGCGATTCCATCTTGAACTTGAACCTTTTCAGGTATATGTTCAGGGATTTTAAATTTAATATGGGTCTGACCGAACCGTCCGGTTTCGGTACCACAAACATGGTCGAATAATAACCCTTTCCTTGTTGAAGGAGGGGAACCTTGACCACCACCTACTGAAGATACAATTTGTGAATTGCAGCTAACACTATTTCCCTCTCTAAGGGTGAAGCTGGCAGGGCCGATTTGAGGTATTGTTATGCACACCAGTGCCTGCAGGAAAGTACTGGTGTCAGGACTGTTATGCACTCCAGTGCCTGCAGGAATGTACTGGTGTTTGAACTGTTATGCAAAACAAATGGACTCACAGACAGACTAGGGAATATGACATAACGTACACAGAAGGTGGTAGGGTAACAAAATACACACAACGTGAACAGAGAAGCCCAGAGGCTAAGGAACTGGGTATCTCCCTTGTATTAGAACTGCTCAGATGTGAAAAGCAAGATGTTGTGTTTTAATACATAGAAAACCCGAAATGCTGTTGCTAAGGGCAACAGCAAAACCCTAAAGGGTTACCAACGGGTGTGGCAGTAAACTCCTTGGTCAGAGATGGAATGATAGATACAAGGAGATTCTCCACAATCCTAATTCTCACTTGCAGTGCACAGGTTCGGTTTACTGCCACTAAACTGACCCCTGACACCTAGCACAGTGAGACAGGATTAGACAGGCAAGTCTTAGAATACAGCCGCAAACTTGCTAAGTTCACAGAGTAGTAACAGAACCCCAGCAAGCTAAACGACTGACTCCAGTCTTACTGCTAGGTCTGGATTGGCAGAGTGTAATACCAAATCCCCAGGCCTATTTGCAGTAAGCAACAAACAAATACAAAGCTACACAGTACTGGCTAACTTTCAGAAACTGACTAACCAACAAAGATTCAGCAGCATCTGCTTACCCTGAAAAGAGGCCTTATAAAGCAGGTGCTGTCCACGCCCCACTCAGACCTCACAGACTGTGAGCACAAAAACCAGCACCGGATCCCCTGCCATGCACAGAGCCTATAACCACTGCACAGCAAAAGACCCGAACCGGAGTATCAGCTGCGCTCAGGTTACTCCGCTAGCACTTGTCTCCCGGTTGCCATGACGACGTGGCAGCACAGGGCAGGAGACCCTAACAGTACCCCCCCTCTGACGAGGGGTCAAAGAACCCCTACCACCGGGTTTATCGGGGAACTGCGAGAAGAAAGAGCGTATCAGTCTGGGGGCATGAAGATCACAACTGCGCACCCACGACCGCTCCTCCGGGCCATACCCCTTCCAGTGCACCAAAAATGACAGCCGACCCCGAACCACCTTGGAGTCAAGAATCCTTTCAACAACAAACTCCCTCTGGCCACGTATCAGAAGAGGGGAAGGTCTTCCACTGGAAGAAGGATTACTAATCGCCCGTTTTAAAAGGGAACAATGAAATGTTTTATTGATACCCAAAGAACGGGGCAGATCTAACTGAAATGCCACCGGATTGATAACCCTGGTGATCTTATAAGGGCCGATGAACCGGGGGCCTAACTTATGAGATGGCTGTCTCAACTTCAAATTCTTGGTAGACAACCAGACGAAGTCTCCTAATTTGAAGCTGCAGGGTCTTTTCCGCTTATCAAAAACCCTTTTGGTCACTAATGACACAGACACAAGGGCTTTCTTCACTTTCCGCCAAATACCTCTAAGGACCGAAACCACAGAGGAACCACCAGGCGTGGAGTCCAGGGGGTCAAAAGAATTGGCCTTAGGATGATGCCCATACACACAAAGGAAGGGAGAGATCCCTGTAGCAGAGTGAGCCGCGTTGTTATAGGCAAACTCCGCCATGGACAGATGAGCAACCCAGTCAGTCTGACACTTGGAGACATAACACCTGAGGAACTGCTCCAAGGACTGGTTCACCCTTTCAGTCTGCCCATTAGACTGCGGATGGTAGCCCGACGACAAGCTGACAGAAATCTGGAGATCGGAACAAAATGCCCTCCAGAATTTGGCCACAAACTGGGATCCGCGGTCAGAGACCACATCAAGTGGCAACCCGTGGAGACGCACAACATGCAGCATAAATAATTCAGACAGGCGTCTGGCCGATGGCAGCCCAACCAGTGGAACGAAGTGCGCCATCTTCGAAAACCTGTCAACGACAACCCAGATGGCTGTCATCCCCGAGGATTTGGGCAAGTCCACCACAAAATCCATTGAAATGTGGGTCCATGGCTTAGATGGGATAGAGAGTGGATGTAGTGGGCCAACAGGAACCCCTCTAGGAGTCTTATTTCGGGCACAGATGTCACATGCCCGAACCCACTGATCCACATCCTTAGCCACCGAGGGCCACCACACCGCCCTAGATAGCAACTCCCGAGTTCTGGCAATACCCGGGTGACCTGCAGACTTCTTGGCATGGAATTCCAGGAACACTCGCTGTCTTAACCTAGGAGGCACAAACAAAAGACCTACCGGAAGGTCTGGAGGAGCCTGCTCCTGTGCTCTAAGGACTAATGATAAGAGGTCCTGGGTAATGCCCACTTTAATACATGATGGGGAAACAATGGGCAACGGCTCCTCGGTGGTCTCCTGGATTGGAGCAAAACTCCGCGAGAGCGCATCAGCCTTGATGTTTTTTGACCCAGGGCGATATGTTATCAAAAAATTAAAGCGAGCAAAAAACAAAGCCCATCGTGCCTGCCTGGTATTGAGACGCTTCGCTGACTCTAAATATGCCAGATTCTTATGGTCAGTGAGAATTGAGACCACAAACTTAGCCCCCTCAAGCCAGTGTCTCCACTCCTCGAGTGCATCCTTAATAGCCAACAATTCCCGGTTACCCACGTCATAATTCATCTCGGCAGGCGAAAATTTACGGGAAAAGTAAGCACAGGGATGAAGGCGATTATCTGACACTCCCATCTGAGAAAGCACTGCCCCAATACCCATCTCAGAGGCATCCACCTCCACCACAAAAGGACGCTCTGGATCTGGGTGTCGCAGCACCTTGGCCGAAACAAATGCCCTTTTGAGACGGGCAAAAGCCGCTTTAGCCTCACAAGACCAGTGAGCAACATCCGCCCCTTTCTTAGTGAGTGCCACCAAGGGCGCCACTATAGACGAAAATCCAGCGATAAATCGTCTATAAAAATTCGCAAAGCCCAGGAAACGCTGAAGCGCCTTCAAACTAGTGGGCTGCACCCAATCCAGGACTGCCTGTACCTTGGAACCCTCCATTTGGAAACCTTCTGGGGAGATAATATATCCTAGAAATGCGATTTGCTGAACTTCAAATTCGCACTTCTCCAGCTTCGCCCCAAGCCGGTGGTCTCTGAGTTTCTGGAGGACTAAGCGTACATGCTTCCAATGTTCCTCCAGGGAATGGGAGAAGATTAGGATGTCATCTAAGTATACAACTAAGAATCTATCCAAATATTCCCTGAGCACATCATTCATGAAATCCTGGAAGACTGCCGGGGCATTACAGAGCCCAAAAGGCATCACCAAATATTCATAATGCCCCGAGTGGGTATTAAAGGCAGTCTTCCATTCATCCCCCTCTCTTATTCGGATTAGATTGTACGCACCGCGTAGGTCAATCTTAGAAAAAATGGTGGCAGTACGAAGCTGGTCAAACAAGACCGAAATGAGAGGCAGTGGGTATGAGTTTTTAATCGTGATACGGTTCAATTCCCTGAAGTCGATGCAGGGTCGCAACGAACCGTCCTTTTTACCCACGAAGAAGAACCCCGACCCAACTGGAGACTGTGAAGGTCTGATAAATCCCTTAGCCAAGTTCTCCTGAATGTACTCTGCCATAGCCTGAGTCTCAGGACGTGACAGGGAGTACAACCTGCTCTTGGGAAGCTTAGCATTTGGCAACAAATCAATGGCACAGTCATAGGAGCGATGGGGAGGTAGTACCTCTGCAACTTTTTTGGAGAACACGTCCGCAAAATCTGCATAACACCCTGGCAATCCTGGCAAACTTAGCTGCGAGAACCTGACTGGAAGGCTCAAGCAACTCCTGAAACAATCAGTACTCCAACTAAGAATCTCCCCAGAGACCCAGTCAAATTGAGGATTGTGGGCCCTTAACCAGGGTAACCCCAACACCAATGGGGCAAAAGTACAGACAGTCACATAAAAGGACAATTTTTCAGAGTGTGTGGCTCCAATAAACAAAGAAATCTGGCTAGTGCAAGAGGTAATTTTACCTTGGGACAATGGTTCCCCGTTTAACCCACAAATCTCAATTTCCGATGCCAAGGGTACTAAGGGAACAGAGTGTTTCAGGGCGAATTGGCGGTCCATAAAAACCCCGTCGGCCCCACTGTCCACAAAGGCCTCAGTCTTGACAGTTTGACCGAGGATCTTCAAGGTCACCGGAATGATAAAAGTCTTCTTGGGAAATTCTGACTTCTGGCCTGACAGGATATTTCCCATCACCCTCAGGCCCTGAAGTTTTCCGGCTTTTCTGGGCATGATACTACCACATGACCTTTATTCCCACAGTACAAACACAACCCCTGCTGTCTCCTCCGCATCTTCTCACGCGAGGAGAGGCGGGTAGCCCCAATCTGCATAGGCTCCTCGGAAAATTCCTCAGAGTCTGAGGTTCCCTTGGGAAGGAAGGAAATCTCAGTCTCCCTTTCAAGCCTACGCTCTCTCAGCCGTCTATCCACCCGGATGGATAACTGCATGAGCTGATCCAAGCTATCAGGCAAGGGATGTTGTACCAGTTGGTCCTTTATCTGGTTAGAAAGACCTCTTCGGTACTGGTGTCTCAGGGCTGGGTCATTCCACTGGGTATCATGGGCCAACCTCCGAAACTCCGTACAGTAAACCTCAACTGGCCTTCGCCCTTGCTTAAGGATCGAAATCTGAGCCTCGGCTGAGGCCGTCTTGTCAGGGTCATCATACAACATGCCCAGTGCCGTAAAAAAAGCATCAACACTTTTAAGCGACGGACAGTCAGGCTGCAACCCATATGCCCAGACCTGTGGGTCTCCTTGTAGCAAGGAAATCACTATGCCCAACCGCTGAATCTCCGACCCAGAAGACTGAGGCCTAAGCCGGAAGTATAGCTTGCAGCTCTCCTTGAAACAAAAGAACTGCGAGCGATCTCCAGAAAAACGATCCGGGAGATTTACTTTCGGCTCCTTAACCCCTGCAGGTGCTGCTGCTGCGGGAGCTCCGCCAGCAGCCTGGGAGGTGTGCATTTTAATGGACAAATCATTACATTTTTGAGTCAGGACCTGCACCTGATCAACCACCTGTTGCAACGTATTTTGAGGGGTATGCTCCATATTCCCACAAAATTTCAACAGGAGTATTGGGCTTTTGAATATGTTATGCACACCAGTGCCTGCAGGAAAGTACTGGTGTCAGGACTGTTATGCACTCCAGTGCCTGCAGGAATGTACTGGTGTTTGAACTGTTATGCAAAACAAATGGACTCACAGACAGACTAGGGAATATGACATAACGTACACAGAAGGTGGTAGGGTAACAAAATACACACAACGTGAACAGAGAAGCCCAGAGGCTAAGGAACTGGGTATCTCCCTTGTATTAGAACTGCTCAGATGTGAAAAGCAAGATGTTGTGTTTTAATACATAGAAAACCCGAAATGCTGTTGCTAAGGGCAACAGCAAAACCCTAAAGGGTTACCAACGGGTGTGGCAGTAAACTCCTTGGTCAGAGATGGAATGATAGACACAAGGAGATTCTCCACAATCCTAATTCTCACTTGCAGTGCACAGGTTCGGTTTACTGCCACTAAACTGACCCCTGACACCTAGCACAGTGAGACAGGATTAGACAGGCAAGTCTTAGAATACAGCCGCAAACTTGCTAAGTTCACAGAGTAGTAACAGAACCCCAGCAAGCTAAATGACTGACTCCAGTCTTACTGCTAGGTCTGGATTGGCAGAGTGTAATACCAAATCCCCAGGCCTATTTGCAGTAAGCAACAAACAAATACAAAGCTACACAGTACTGGCTAACTTTCAGAAACTGACTAACCAACAACGATTCAGCAGCATCTGCTTACCCTGAAAAGAGGCCTTATAAAGCAGGTGCTGTCCACGCCCCACTCAGACCTCACAGACTGTGAGCACAAAAACCAGCACCGGATCCCCTGCCATGCACAGAGCCTATAACCACTGCACAGCAAAAGACCCGAACCGGAGTATCAGCTGCGCTCAGGTTACTCCGCTAGCACTTGTCTCCCGGTTGCCATGACGACGTGGCAGCACAGGGCAGGAGACCCTAACAGGTATCGGTGAGGGGGCATCTCTTCGAATTCCAGCTTGTATCCCTGAGACACAATCTCTATCGCCTAGGGATCCACCTGGGAGCGAACCCACTTGTGGCTGAAATTTCGGAGACGCGCCCCCACCGGGCCTAGCTCCGCCTGTGGAGCCCCAGCGTCATGCGGTGGATTTAGTGGAAGCCGGGGAGGACTTCTGTTCCTGGGAACTAGCTGTGTTGTGCAGCTTCTTTCCTCTGCCCCTGCCTCTGGCAAGAAAGGACGCACCTCGGACTTTCTTGCCTTTTTGTGATCGAAAGGACTGCATTTGGTAATACGGTGCTTTCTTAGGTTGTGAGGGAACATATGGCAAAAAAATTTGACTTTCCAGCAGTAGCTGTGGAGACCAGGTCCGAGAGACCTTCCCCAAACAACTCCTCACCCTTGTAAGGTAAAACCTCCATGTGCCTTTTTGAGTCGGCATCGCCTGTCCATTGCCGAGTCCACAGGACCCTTCTGGCAGAAATCGACATTGCATTTATTCTAGAGCCCAGAAGGCTAATGTCTCTTTGAGCATCTCTCATATATAGGACAGCGTCTTTTATATGCCCCAGGGTCATTAATATAGTATCCTTGTCCAAGGTATCAAGTTCCTCAGATAAGGTATCCGTCCATGCTACAGCACTACACACCCATGCCGACGCAATTGCCGGCCTTAGTAAGGTACCTGAATGTATATAAATGGACTTCAGGGTACCCGCTTGCTTTCTATCCGCAGCATCTTTTAGGGTGGCCGTATCCTGTGACGGCAGGGCTACCCTTTTGGATAAGCGTGTGAGAGCTTTGTCCACCCTAGGGGAGGATTCCCAGCGTAACCTGTCCGTTGGCGGGAAAGGATACGCCATAAGCATCCGTTTGGAAATCTGCAGTTTTTTATCTGGAGATTCCCAAGCCTTTTCACATAACTCATTTAGCTCACGTGAAGGGGGAAAGGTCAGGGACTGGGGTTTCCTCTGTGATGTGCAACACATCCTTTATTGCTATAATCGCCATTGACACTGGAGTCAGAATCCGTGTCGATATCTGTGTCAACAATTTGGGATAGTGGGCGCTTCTGAGACCCTGACGGCCTCTGCGACATAGGATCAGGCATGGGCTGAGACCCCGACTGTCCTAAGGTTTCAGCTTTATCCAACCTTTTATGCAAGGAATTAACATTATCATTTAAAACCTTCCACATATCCATCCAATCAGGGGTCGGCGCCGTCGGCGGCGACCCCACATTCATTTGCTCCTGTTCTGCTTCCACATAGCCTTCCTCGTCAAACATGTCGACACAAGCGCACCGACACACCACACACACACAGGGGATGCTCTTTTTGAAGACAGTTCCCCCACAAGGCCTTTTGAAGAGACAGAGAGAGAGTATGCCAGCACACACCTCAGCGCTATATGTCCCAGGAATCACACAGTAACTTAGTGTTAACCCAGTAGCGGCTGTATATAATGTTTTTGCGCCTAATTTATGTGCCCCCCTCTCTTTTTACCCTCTTCTACCGTGTTTCTGCAGGGGAGAGCCTGGGGAGCTTCCTCTCAGCGGAGCTGTGGAGAGAAAATGGCGCTGGTGAGTGCTGAGGAAGAAGCCCCGCCCCCTCGACGGCGGGCTTCTGTCCCGCGTTTCTGTGTAAAATTATGGCGGGGGCTCATGCATATATACAGTGCCCAACTGTATATATGCCCAACTTTTGCCAAGAGGTCTCTAATTGCTGCCCAGGGCGCCCCCTTCCTGCGCCCTGCACCCTACAGTGACCGGAGTATGTGGGTTTAATGTGGGAGCAATTGCGCACAGCTGCAGTGCTGTGCGCTACCTCAGTGAAGACTGGAGTCTTCTGCCGCCGATTTCGAAGTCTTCTTGCTTCTTTCACCGGCTTCTGTCTTCCGGCTCTGCGAGGGGGACGGCGGCGCGGCTCTGGGATCGGACGACAAAGGGTGAGATCCTGTGTACGATCCCTCTGGAGCTAATGGTGTCCAGTAGCCTAAGAAGCAGGACTTATCTTCAGTGAGTAGGGCTGCTTCTCTCCCCTCAGTCCCACGCTGCAGAGAGTCTGTTGCCAGCAGATCTCTCTGAAAATAAAAAAACCTAACAAAATACTTTCTTATAGCAAGCTCAGGAGAGCTCACTAAGTAGCACCCAGCTCGTCCGGGCACAGATTCAAACTGAGGTCTGGAGGAGGGACATAGAGGGAGGAGCCAGAGCACACCAGTATCCAAATTCTTTCTTAAAGTGCCCTGTCTCCTGCAGATCCCGTCTATTCCCCATGGTCCTTACGGAGTCCCCAGCATCCACTAGGACGTTAGAGAAACTAAGGGTGAGATACATACCAGCTCACACCACAAACACGCTGTACAACATGGCATTTAACAGAAATCCAGTCAACGGCATGAACAATGTCAGCAACAGGCTGAACATAACAGAAACACAACCTGTGTGTAACACCACCAATAACTAATAAGCATTTTCTGCAGATAGAGTCCGCACTGGGGCGGGCGCCCAGCATCCTCTACGGACTAAGAAAAAAGGATTTACTGGTAGGTATTAAAATCCTATTTTCTCATACGTCCTAGAGGATGCTGGGGACGCTTCAAGAACCATGGGGTTTATACCAAAGCTCCAGAACGGGCGGGAGAGTGCGGATGACTCTGCAGCACCGATTGACCAAACATGAGGTCCTCATCAGCCAAGGTATCAAACTTGTAAAATTTTGCAAAGGTGTTTGAACCTGACCAAGTAGCTACTCGGCAGAGTTGTAATGCCGAGACCCCCCCGGGCAGCCGCCCAAGACGAGCCCACCTTCCTGGTAGACTGGGCCTTCACCGATTTCGGTAACGGCAATCCAGCTGTAGAATGAGCATTCCGAATCATAGTGCAGATCCAGCGCACAATAGTCTGCTTGGAAGCAGGAGCCCCAATCTTGTTGGGCGCATACAGGACAAACAGAGCGTCTGTTTTCCTCAGTTGAGCCGTCCTAGCGACGTAAATCTTCAAAGCCCTAACCACATCGAGGGATTTTGACTCAGCGAAGGCGGCAGTAGCCACAGGCGCCACAATAGGTTGGTTTATGTGGAACGATGAAACCACCTTCGGTAGAAACTGTTGACTCTGCTCTATCTTCATGGAAGATTAAATAAATAAGGGCTCTTGTGAGACAAGGCCGCCAACTCAGACACCCGCCTTGCGGATGCCAAGGCCAACAGCATGACCACTTTCCAAGTGAGAAATTTCAACTCTACCGTCTGCAAAGGTTCAAACCAATGTGATTGAAGGAACCGCAACACCACGTTAAGATCCCATGGCGCCACTGGGGGCACAAATGGAGGTTGGATGTGTAGCACGCCTTTCACGAAAGTCTGAACTTCCGGAAGGGAGGCCAATTCTTTTTGAAAGAAAATTGATTAGGCCGAAATTTGCACTTTAATGGAGCCTAACTTTAGACCCGCATCCACACCTGCTTGCAGAAAATGGAGAAACCAGCCTAGCTGAAATTCTTCCGTAGGAGTCTTCTTGGATTCACACCAAGACACATATTTTCTCCAAATACGGTGATAATGTTTAGACGTTACTTCTTTTCTAGCCTGAAGAAGCGTGGAAATGACTTCACTGGGAATACCCTTTCGGGCTAAGATCTGACGTTCAACCTCCAAGCCGTCAAATGAAGACGCGGTAAGTCTTAGAACACGCATGGCCCCTGCTGTAACAGATCCTCTCATAGAGGAAGAGGGCAGGGATCTCCCATGAGTAATTCCTGAAGATCTGGATACCAAGCCCTTCTTGGCCAGTCCGGAACAATGAGGATCGCCTGAACCTTTGTTCTTCTTATGATCTTTAGCACCTTTGGAATGAGTGGAAGCGGAGGAAACACGTACACCGACTGAAACACCCATGGTGTCACCAGGGCGTCCACTGCTATTGCTTGAGGGTTTCTTGACCTCGAACAATACCTCCGAAGTTTCTTGTTGATGCGAGACGCCATCATGTCTATTTGAGGAGTTCCCCAAAGACTTGTCACTTCTGTGAAGATCTCCTGATGAAGACCCCACTCTCCCGGATGGAGATCGTGTCTGCTGAGGAAGTCTGCTTCCTAGTTGTCCACTCCTGGAATGAATATTGCCGACAGAGCGCTTGTATGTCTTTCCGCCCAGCGGAGAATCTTTGTGGTCTCTGCAATTGCCGCTCTGCTCTTTGTACCGCCCTGGCGGTTTATGTGCGCCACTGCTGTTATATTGTCCGACTGGATCAGGACGGGCAGGTTGTGAAGAAGACGATCAGCTTGAAGAAGGCCATTGTAAATGGCCCTTAACTCTAACACGTTTATGTGTAGAGCAACTTCCTGGCTTGACCATCTTCCCTGGAAAGTTTTCCCCTGTGTGACTGCTCCCCAGCCCCGGAGACTCGCATCCGTGGTCACTAGTATCCAATCCTGGATCCCGAACCTGCGTCCCTCTAGGAGTTGAGAGCTTTGGAGCCACCACAGGAGTGAAATTCTGGTCCTTGAGGACAGGATTATTTTCTGGTGCATGTGCAAATGGGATCCTGACCACTTGTCCAACAGATCCCACTGAAACACCCTAGCATGGAACCTGCCAAAAGGGATGGCCTCGTAGGCCGCCACCATCTTCCCCAGCACTCCAGTGCATTGATGTATTGACACTCTCGCCGGCTTCAGAATTTGTTTGACCAGACTCTGAATTTCCAGAGCCAGTCGTTTTGTCGGAGTCAACTGCGACTTTGGCAAGTTCAGGAGCCAACCATGCTGCTGCAGAACCGTCAGGAAAATCGTAATGTTCTGCAGTAATCGATCCCTGGATCTCACCTTTATCAGGAGATCGTCCAAGTACGGGATAATTGTGACTCCTTGCTTGCGCAGGAGAACCATCATTTCCGCCATAACTTTGGTGAAGTAGTGACATAAATGGATTTCAATGTATTTTCCTGCTTACGATCCGCAGGATCCTTTAGGGCTGCCGTGTCAGGGGACGGAAGCGCCACCTTTTTGGACAGCCGTGATAAAGCTTTATCTACCGTGGGGGGTGACTCCCACTTATCCCTATCCCCAGAGGGGAACGGATATGCCACTGGAATTCTCTTGGGAATCTGAAATTTCTTGTCAGGATTTTCCCAAACCTTTTCAAAAAGCGTGTTAAGTTCATGAGAGGGAGGAAATGCTACCTCAGGTTTCTTTCCTTTATACATACAGACCCTGGTATCAGGAACAGCAGGGTCTTCAGAGATATGTAACACGTCTTTTATCGCCACAATCATGTACTGAATGCTCTTAGCCAGTTTAGGATTTAATCTGGCATCAGTATAGTCGACACAGAGTCAGAGTCCGTGTCGGTATCTGTATCCGCTATCTGGGTAAATGAACGCTTTTGTTACCCCAAGGGGGTCTGGACTTGTGATAACACATCCTCCATGGATTTTTTCCATGCCTGATTCTGAGACTCAGATTTATCCAATCTTTTATTCAATAGAGCCATATTTGCATTCAAAACGCTCAACACATTTACCCAGTCGGCAGTCGGCGGTGCAGACAGGGTCACTCCCACATCCTTTTCTGTCCCCACTCTAGCCTCCTCCTGGGAAGAGCACTCAGCCTCAGACATGCCAACACACGTGTACCGACACCCACAACCACACTGGGGCTATAGGGGACAGACCCACAGTAAAGTCTGTCAGAGAAACACAGAGGGAGTTTGCCAGCTCACAACCTAGCACCTATCCCGGTTCTGAAACGTTATAAACAATGCCTCAGACCTGTTAGCGATTTTATAATCAATAAACCAGCACCAAATTAACTGTTCCCCCCCCCCTTTTCACCCTGTTACTTGTACAGCAGTGTAGGAGGACAGGACCAGCGTCTCTGCAGCTCTGTGAAGAGAAAATGGCGCTGATGAGAGCTGTGATAGTTAAGCCACGCCCCCTTAATGGCGTGCTTCAGCACCGCTATTTTTTAAATATTTATACCGGCGGGGGTCCGCTGTGTGTGTGGGAGTTGGCGCGCAGCGCGCCCGCTGTGCGGTACCTCAAAGCCGTCACTGAGGTCTTCTGATCTTCTTCTACTCACCCGTCTTCTGACTTCTGGCTCTGCAAGGGGGGTGACGGCTGGCTCCGGGAACGTGCATCTAGGCGTACCTAGCGATCAGACCCTCAGGAGCTAATGGTGTCCTGTAGCCTAAGAAGCAGAGCCTTGAAACTCACAGAAGTAGGCCTGCTTCTCTCCCCTCAGTCCCACGATGCAAGGAGCCTGTTGCCAGCAGGTCTCCCTGAAAATAATAAACCTAACAAAAGTATTTTTCAGAGAAACTCAGGAGAGTTCCTCAGAGTGCACCCAGTCTCACTGGGCACAGAATCTAACTGGAGTCTGGAGGAGGGGCATAGAAGGAGGAGCACACCAATTCAAAGTCTTAAAATGCCCATGTCTCCTGCGGATACCGTCTATACCCCATGGTTCTTGAAGCGTCCCCAGCATCCTCTAGGACGTATGAGAAATATGGTTTAAAAAAAAAGGAGGCAAACTAGATGGATGGGTCAAGTGGTTCTTATCTGCCGTCAAATTCTATGTCCGGGGAGAAGGAACTGTACCGCTAACCTGGAGGAACCAGATCGCCGACCGGAGAGTGGCCGTCCCCTATTGACCTTGTTCAGGGGTTTCCCGCAGAGAGGAGACAGAGCTTCAGAGTTACCACCACTGAGGAAAGGTGCTGTCTGCGTCACTGCCAGCCGGTATGAAGCGCTGGAAGAGTCACCGCCACTGTGGAGAAGACGTCATTACAGAAGCCGGAGGAATGTCCTGAGACCGTGGCGAACCCCCCTACCTGAATCAGGTGGAATGGCTGTGACAGGACGGAGATGGGCGGAGCCGAGGACCACCTCGACAGACAAGACCCTTGGAGGGACCCCCAGTCTGAGGAGGACAGCGCGGAGTAGATGCTGGGATACAGACTGAAGATCCCCACCGTAGATAAGAGGACACCGCTGTTAAGAAGGAGGGATCCGGACAGCAGTTGCCAGGACAAGAAGCGCATCCCGGTGCGGTGCTCAGCATCCCGGGTGGTGCCGAAGCTCGGGACCCAGTCGGAGGTGGCAGAAGCGCAGCAGCTTGGGGGTGAGATATCACTGCAACCCATACTTGCCTACCTGACCCTCTCCATGAGGGAGAAAATGCTCTGTTCCTGGACTTCATGGTAATGTATGATTGCCATCACCTGTGGTGAAACACCTTTCTTATCAAATAACCAGCTCACCACAGGTGATGGCAATCATACATTACCAGGAAAGTCCAGGAACAGAGCATTTTCTCCCTCATGGAGAGGGTCAGGTAGGCAAGTATGCTGCAACCCTTCCGCTGCATCACTCTGCCCTGCTTAAAACCCTTTAGCTGCATAACTCTGCTTTATGGGGGGGGACAAAAACAATAAAGGGGGCAGGCTCCCCTCATCCCCTGTGCCCCACAGTACAGTAAAGGGAGTAGACTTTCCACCTCAGTTGCCCCGCATATCTGTCACAGCAAGGGGTAGGCTCCCTTCATTAAATTGTGCCCTTGAGAGGAATAAGTCAAGGGTTGGGCACCCTTTTATCCAGGGCCAGTTAAACATTGAAACTGACAGGGATAGGATCCCTTGTGCTCTCTGTCCCAGTGACGTAACCCTACATCCCCTTATAGTGTTGGAGAGGCTGAATATGATGATGCAATTGTATTTTGATAAATGCTCATATAGTTTTGCTAAGGGGTTATGATGTACATATAGTTGCTTCAATGCTATTGAGTTTCTGTTAAAAGGAATCTCTTTATGTTTATGGGTCCTTGCAGAAAGTTGTGCCAAATTGCATTATGCTAAAGTATTGTCACAGGGGACCTAAGTCCCCACTAGGGTGTCGAAGTGGTGTGCTCATAAATACTTGATGTAAGAGTAACTGTGCAGCTGCTCCTGAATTCACCTGTCTGCTATTCTGCCTACTATTTAATGCTAAATGCTGGTTATCCGTGATTGACTGTGCATAAAGCTAAAGTCTCACACACAGACTGCCCCCATAGCCACATACACATATACACACTGCCCCTACAGCCTCAGATACCTCCTACTGCAGTTGCACTGGCCTCCGAGTTCTCACACTTGTGGTGAACAAGCCTGTAATGCAGAGGAGGAGGAGTCGGGTTGGGAGTGGCAGAAAGGCACAGCTCCTTTGGATTCCCGGACACTCATTTCCAAGAGTGCCCGGAGGAATCCTGGACCATGAAGATACACACTACCCCGTAACCTGGGTCCTTCCCGGACCAACCCGGGTAGCTACCCTTGTTGAAATGCCACGGCACTCGACACAGGTTATTTTTTAAGAACCCTTTAAACGAAGCCACGACCCTGGTTGGCCCGGCAATAACCCAGATCGAAGAGGTGGTGTGAAAGGGGTATCAGAAGCTACCTGAAAAGATGAGGAAAACCCCAAAGTTTAAATTAACAATGATATGAACCAAATACAAGGCCATTGAGAGTAGTGACGGCCAGGGTACTGAGGGTGTAGTCAAACTGCGGAGGTGTGGCCATGGGGAGATGATCAGTATGATCGTTTGTCCCCCGCAAATCATGCAGGGAGAGTGGCAGCAGCCTCCCTGAGCCCACTGGGTCCCTCCAACAAGCCCGGGTAATTAATATCCGCCCATCCTCTTTGCACCCCTGCCCAAATGTGATAGGACATAGTACCTAATGGGATGTTTCTACTTGTGCAAGACATGTAATAAGGAGTCTCAGCTGGGGGTACTCACCTGCCCTCCCTGGGCCCCATCAACAAGCCCAGCCTGGGTAAGTAACACTCCCCCTCCCCTCTGCGCCCCAGCCTAAATATGATGGTACATAGGGCCTAATGATATATTTACAGTTGTGCAAGACATGTAATGAGGAGTCTCACCTTTCCAAACCATAATCATGGATGTGCAAAAGTACAGAGATATCTTTATACAACTTTGTTGTAGTCGCACCAAACAACCACTCTTGTCACGGTAGGTCCCACAAGGCTTTGCAAGCTTTTGGCAAAAATGCATCTCAATCGCAATTCGCTGAATTTACGATGCACCAGGAGACTGTGTTCATTTGATATGCACCACTTGTATATCTGTGAGCGACTGAGCGCCGTATCCTATAAGCCGCGGTAAATTACAGCGGCTAAAGGTCTCGCCCAGGGCGATCCTATTAGCCCTGATAAGCTGGTGTAAGCCATAGCTTATCAGGGATTTTGTTTCACTTGCCTCGGGCAGGCGAAACCAAATCCCCAGAAACAGCTCAGTTTTCAAGCAGAAACGGGGCTGTTTCTCACGATAACACACACAAAACCTGTGTGATTTCGGTAGAATTTTTTTTTTTTTTTTTTACGGGCGATCTTAAGGATAGCCTGTAAAACAAATAATCTGTGAATCTTCGGACTAATAGGTTACCGCCCTGAGTCTGAGTCTGCATACAAAGCGCTAGGATGCAGCGGGCACAGCTTTTTTCCAATACAAGTTCTGTTGTGTTTCAGATACAGACTCAGTCGCACACAGATATAAAAGTGTTGCACGTGCAATTAATCAGCACAGTCTCCTTGTGCGTCCTAGCTGCATTGAGTTGTGACTAAGATGCACTATCTGCAAAAAAGACAACTGACGCTAGCAAAGTTGCACGGGACCTGTCAGTTCACTCGCACCAGGCATCTGTACCATGATTATGTCCATTGTGAGTGTAAACTGTAGATAGTCAGCCAGCAGTGGCTTTGACAGCCATTAGAGACCATGGGGTGGGTGTATTCAATTAGGTCCATTTTTTCACCAAGGCGAAAAACTGCACTTTTTGCTATTTTTTAGGGCGAATGGAGAATTGCCCTGTTCAATAGCTGCCCGTTTTTTCACAGGAGCAAAAAACATGTGGATCAGCGAAACCACGTTTTCTGACCTGCGCCAGCGAAAACGCAGGCTGTTTTTGACAATTTTGAGGCATTTTACACCAGTGCCTTTTCACTTAAAAAAAGGTAAAAAGGCATTGGCGAAAATGCCTTAAAAACAGGCGAAAACGGCCTGCAATTGAATAGGCAGGAGGGCGAATTCAATAGCTCTGAGATTACCGGAACTAATTGAATACCCCCCCCCCCCCCATGTATCATTTGAGTGAACTGTCTGGAATCTGACATTAGAGGAAGGGATGGGGCCCTAAGGCAGTGGGGGCCCAAAGGGGGATTCGCCTGTACCCCTGTGGGCCAGTTCGATCCTGGTCGCCATTCATACTGCACATGTGCAGGTAACAAACGTTATACTGTTCAACTGACATTTTTTATTAGGTTTGATCTTGGCACCTAATGATATTTGTGGGGTGTAAAGGAGACTTTGGCTTCTAGGTTATGCGAGGAATCCTCTAAAGATAATCACATGCAGTTCTTTAGGTTACCCAAAAGGTGCTATTGCACAATGATTTTAGCAGTAAGTTACATGGAGGTAAATGTATTATAGCTGCGCATATTGTGCAGGTATAATGCTACCTGCGTTGCCTCTTTACCAAGACAAAGCAGGAAGCAGCAGCTCTGAGATGCATTACCATCTCAGATGCCCAATTGGGGGAGTGAAACCCCCCCTGGGGGATTGCTGCCATACCCCCCACAGTGCATCAGCTTAGTACTGATGCCCTGCATCTCTCCTCCTGGCCGGCTCACTGGGCATGCACGACATCTTGCTATTCTCACAAGATCTCCTGTGCAGCCCAGAGCCAGCATCCATCACAGCCAGGGACAGAGCTGTGTCTGCTGTGGTGTATGGGCAAAAACAACTATAGCTATCGAAATCAATAGCTGCAGTTGTTGAAAGGGTCAGTGGCACTGAACGTTCATATATTGCCCCTGCACATTGGCGTGCTGTCTTGTAGATAACAGCGCCAATATAGACAGGAGTAAATAGCCTAGAACCCCTTTCATACAGTGTACATCCCCACATCCATTCATGGCGGAGAAGCGGTATCAGCACACATAATGGCCCTGATACCGCTTCTCCCCCATAATGACCCGCCTTACATCTACCCCTGGGTCACATAGGCACAGGCATCTGGCAGTCACTTTAAGAACTTTCCCCTCAACACCACTTTGAGATAACTAAGCTGTGCAGTCGCCTCCAACATGTAATTAATTTGGGGGGTTATTCAAGCTGGTTTGCAAACAAAAAAAGTTAGCAATAGGGCAAAACCATGTTGCACAGCAAGTGGGGCAGATGTAACATGTGCAGAGAGAGTTAGATTTTTCCCCCCCCTCAGCTGCCATGTGTCGCCCTCCCAAAGTCCTAGATCCATAGGCTGCAGACTAATAGTTGATGAGGTACTAGATCAGGATCAGGTCTGTGACTAGACCTTAAAGCATATTTCTACTCTCACCCTCCTGTGGGTGCAAGCAGAAATTGCTTTAACTAATACTGACTCGGGGGCTAGTGACAAGCTTACTGTGTTCAGTAACTGTATTGCCCCCGGCACTTAACCCAGGAGATGTAGTTACTGCGACTAAGCCACAGACATTAGACGTGGTAAGGTGCATCTCCCGAGGTTAAGTGCCAAGCACGATGCAGGCAATTCAATAGCTACGGGCACTTAACCCACGAGCTACATCTCTGCGGTGCTAACTGAATCACCCCATAGAGTTTAACTGGCTTTTCTTAAATTACACCTAAACTGTGCATTAAACATAAGCAGGTCGATAGGTGTGTAGCCTAAGCCCAAATTACCTGACCAGTAGGGTTTTATTAGCACAGTCAGTGGGTGACCATGTAGAACAGTGGTTCCTAAATTCGGTCCTCAAGGACCCGTAACGGTTCACGTTTTCCAGGTCACCCGGCAGGTGCACAGGTGTATCAGCAACTGTCACGTTTTAAAAATCTACAGGAGACCTGAAAAACATGAACTGTTAGTGCTCCTTGAGGACCAAGTTTGGGAACCACTGATTTAGAGGATCATCTGCAGTCACTATCTCACTGGATTTACTGGCCATTCCGAATGACATCGCATACAGTAGATCCTGATCCAATGTTGTGTCCATACACAATGCAGTAAGGTCTGAGATAGCCTCACTTAAATTGCATTGTGTATGGGCAACTGAAATATCTATCTAAATTATAATTATATCTTCACTTTGGAATGGACTGCTTGGTAAATATTTGGTAACCAAATGTTCCCTCAGGTTCCTATTACAAACCATGCAGACAGCAGGCTAATTTAATAATTGTTATCTTGGCCAAAAAGCAGCGCTCACCTCATCTGCCCTCCTTATGCATCTTTTTTCTTTCAGAGATGGAGCACAGATTTATACAGACCTGGTCTTGCCAAGCTGAGTGATTATCATGAGCTAATACCTTAATATAGCTCACTCTTTTAGGAAATATTCTTGCCATTAAAGTGAATCCAAAATATTTTAGGATTTTATTTTATTTTTATTTGTAGCAAAACTGTTATAGCCACCTATTGTTACATCTGTTTGTCAGTCTTTATTGTCAAACATCTTGAAGAAAATAATTATACCATAACTCACTACTGTACAGATGTGTCTTCTTTCATCTTTGCTCCATGCGCTACAAGTCGCATTACACATAACGCATGAGTGCCATGTGGCTCGGTAGGAGATGCAGGTCCTGATATGCCATATGGAGCTTTATGGGGTTGCTCCAAGGTAGGTAGCTCTTAGCTTAGACATATTGTAGTAAGGAGCCATTATCATGTGGCTCCTTGCTGGTTAATCATAGACGCAGATTGGGGTTATGGAGGCGTGAGGTGTGGTGCCTCTGGATTGGCTGAGCTGGATGGCTTTAGTGTGGCATACCCTTACACTTTATTAACACTTATCACATACTAATTTCTTTAACACTATTTCTTATTTTAATTACATCTCATTTTTGTATCACTTTCTTTATAGCTTTGGCTTCTTAACACTAATCTATTATCATTATAGTTTTTTCACTGGTATGTTGCCCTGGGCTTTCAGGCTTATGCTGATTTTGGGGTGCCATGCCCTGCACCTAGATATAGCGCTAGGGACCCCCAATATATACAGAGAGGCCTTGACGTGGCTTGGGGGCTTATACATACATTTGCGCAGATATATGTAACCAAGCTCTCGGAATTCTAAGGGGTATGGGTCGTTGGGTCGACCCAAGTTAGGTCGACAGTCATTAGGTCGACAACTGAAGGTCGACATGGGCATTAGGTCGACATGTACTAGGTCGACATGGGAATTAAGTTGACATGTACTAGGTCGACAGGTGAAAAGGTCGACATGAGTTTTTGGACTATTTTTGGGTAGTTTTCTTTGTAAAGTGACGGGGAACCCCAATAAGTGCACCGTGTCCCCTCGCATGCTTCGGTCAAGGTTACTGTTCCAATCATAGTCCACGTGGATTGTCAAGTATGGAAAAATCCCAAAAATGAAAAAAAAATGTGAAAAACTCATGTCAACCTTTTGACCTGTCGACCTAGTACATGCAGCGGTGCAAGTGGGCGGGTACGGGCGGCGCTCTCCTCCCCCCACACAGCACAAACAGGCAGCGGTGAGCAGGGGGTACTGTATTTCTGGCACTGTGGGGGCATTGTATATCTGGCACTGTGGGAGCAATGAATATCTGGCACTGTGGGGGCATTGTATATCTGGCACTGTAGGGGCACTGTATATCTGGCACTGTGGGGGCAATGTATATCCTGCACTATGGGGGCAATGTATATCCGGCACAGGGGGGTAATGTATATCTGGCACAGGGGGGCAATGTATATCTGGCACAGGGGGGCAATGTATATCTGGCACAGGGGGGCAATGTATATCTGGCACTGTGGGGGCAATGTATATCTGGCACTGGGGGGCAATGTATATCTGGCACTGTGGGGGCAATGTATATCTGGCACAGGGGGGCACTGTATATCTGGCACAGGGGGGCAATGTATATCTGGCACAGGGGGGCAATGTGTATCTGGCACTGTGGAGGCAATGTATATCTGGCACTGTGGAGGCAATGAGCGTACAGTGGGGCAATGTATATCTGGCACTGTGGGGGCACTGTATATCTGGCACAGTGGGGGCAATGTATATCTGGCACAGGGGGGCAATGTATATCTGGCACTGAGAGGGTAATGTATAACTGGCACTGTGGGGGCATTGTATATCTGGCACTGTGGGGCCATTGTATATCTGGCACAGTGGGGCATTGTATATCTGGCACTGTGGGGGCAATTTATATCTGGCACTGGGGCAACGTGTATCTGGCACTATTGGGGTCATATGTGTATCTGGCCCCCCATATGTGTATCGCGCCCCCATTTTCATTGACCACGCCCCATGTGGCATTTGAATACGCCCATTTTACTTGCACCACTGAGTACATGTCGACCTAATGACGACGTCGACATATTGACGATGTTGACCTAATGCATGTCGACCTAATCACGTTCGACCTAGCTGTGTCGACCTAACGACCGTATCCCATTCTGAGATATTGTATGGGATTTAAATCTGGTTACTGCTATTATTCAGGGTGCTGGGGGAAACAAAATGTGTTTGTTTTTTGTTTTTCCTGCTTAAGTTGCACTACTGTACATATGTGTCTTCTTTCATCTTTGCTCCATGCGCTACATGTCGCATTACACATAACGCGTGAGTGCCGTGTGACTCGGTAGTGCGGAGCATATTTTTTGGCATTTTTTTACCATGAAAATGCGTCTTAGTCACAAAGTAATGCAATAGAGCGTACAAGCAGATCCTGCTGATTAAAATTATGTGCAGCATGCCCATATTCTGTGTGTACTTGCGGCTGTATCTGCATCCGAAATGTCACGTTACAGTGATTTCTAGGAAAACACTGTAGCATAGCATTGTGAATGCAGATACAGCTGCAGTCACACACAGAATATAGGCATGCTGCTTATCATTTAATATGAAGCAGCTTCTGCTGATTAAAATAATATGCCATTAATAAAGCGGAATACAATTGCTGGTGAAGGGTGCAAGTTGCTATTGCAGTGGCGTTGAAACCCCAGCAACTGCACTGCATCTCCCACCCCTCGCAGCCCAATATTTGCACATTTTTGCTTGCAGACAGTTCTGTGCAAATTCAAGCTGCTGTAAATTGCAGCTGTTACGGCGCTAACTTTGCACGCAATTGGATTCCCTCCATAGCATGATAATCAAGCATTGCTATCAATGGTGAAGCACTGCACTCTAAAGGGCCCATTTATCAATGATCGTATTTGCAACGCGATCTGGGCACAGCATTAGCACCCAGGATCACATTTCAGAATGCGATCACTCAGGTGAATGTATCACCAGGCACAGCCAGGGACAAGGGTTCCGAAAAGGAACCCGTTCCTGTGATGTGCGTGTCCCCGCTGGAGCTACTTCAGCGATGTATAGCCCTTAGGCTACAACTGGTTACTGTTATCTGGAGATGGCGGCAGCTGTGGGTGCCAATATCAGGAAAGCTTCGCATTCCGGATGTGGGAAAATCTGGCAACAGTGTAATCCCCCATAGAAATCTAAGAGGGATGTGGCTGCAGGTGGGAATAGATAACTGCTGTGGTCCCTCTTCATACATCCAAGTGATACGTAATATTATGCCTAACCCTCTAAAAATGGGTGTTTTCGGCAAACATTGCTTGATAAATGGGCCCCTATATATTGTATCGTAATATGACCAACTGGGGTTAAAAATCAGATAACTGCCATAACTAGATATTTTGGTGCACTGTGCCAGAAAGAGAATCGCCCATTCCCCCCCATATTCCAAACAGGAATGGTGCGCAAATAAGGGGCATGGCCACAGAATAGTACCAATTCACATTACCCCACACAGAAGTACCCCTTATACATGGAACATCTGACCACAGTTGTGCATGTTATTCAAATTACACCAATCAGCAAAGCCACCCCATTTAAGGAGCCGGTGAGCAGCTGACACAGAGCCCTGCAGTTGTAGGATGAAGGTTCCCGGGCTTCACTCACCAAGGGGGTAATTCGGATCTAATCGCAGCAGCAAATTTGTTAGCTAAAGGGCAAAACCATGTGCACTGCAGGTGGGGCAGATATAACATTTGCAGAGAGAGTTAGATTTGGGTGGGTTATATTCTTTCTGTGCAGGGTAAATACTGGCTGCTTTTATTTATTTTTTACACTGCAATTTAAATTTCAGTTTGAACACACCCCACCCAAATCTAACCCTCCCTGCACGTTATATCTGCCCCCCCCCTGCAGTGCACATGGTTTTGCCCATTAGCTAACAAATTTGCTGCTGCGATCAGATCTGAATTAGACCCCAAGTCGGGAGGGATCCCCTTGTAACACATGCAGTCACTGGGTGGCAGGTAGTCCAAGTCTGGAGGGTCGGTAAAACAGGCAGGTACCCACAGAGCCAGGGAAGTGCAGGTGATCAGCAGTACTTACCAGTGCAGCAATGATCTAGAAGGGGTAGGTGGGTCCTTTCTTGCCGGCTCTTGTCAGATGCTTTCTGGTTAGGAGGTGGGTGGGGTAACCAGCAGGCTCATGGATAGGGTTTGCTTCTCGTGTCAAAGCTTATGGTCCAGCCCTCTTGTTCAGGACCCACCTTGTTGTATACAGACTCACACGCGTGCAATCCGGATTCAGGATGGTGCAATTTAATTTGGGGGATTTGATTTAAAATCTGGGGCAGTGGGAGACTCCACTGTGTACTGGGAGTCTCCCGCAGGAGGTGGGAGGGTAGGCAACTATGGCCCAGCTGTACACACATATACACACTGTACATACATACATACATACTGTATACACATACACACTGTACATACACATATACGCTGTATATACATACATATACACTGTACATACACACATACATATACACTGTACATACTGTCAAAGTCGAAAAATATTGCAGTACACACATCACGTACAAACACACAGATGGCCTCCGCGTGTGTACTTGTTCTGCTGTGCGTGCACATATTCGCAATTTGCGTATGGTCGCTCCCATGGTCGTGCGCATCAGCGCGTGGTATGGGTATTTACGGTAGAGTTTGTGAACGCATGGAGAGCTATCAAAACACTTTTCATATTTCATCCAAATAGTGCACATTGTACACATAGTCCCCCTGCACCACATCAGAAAGTAACAACAGTTTAAATGATTCCAGAACAAAGGGATTCACCTTTACAGGATAAGAGGGGACAGACTAAGGTTATAAGGTGGTGTTTGGTATCCAGCTGTAGGGTATTTTAAGGGTAACATTCCGGTGTTGGTCTGCGGAAGATCGCATGTTCCTGCGGATAGTTATGTGCAGAAGCAGAATATAGATATAAACTGTATTTACTGTACATTATGTATGCGGCGGGAATCCAGAGGAGACCACCCACAAGAGCAGTTGGAAAAGACATCGCCCACCTTTTCAAATCGACCTATGACCTCTCCTGTACTGTAAAAGTGCATTCCTGTGTCCAATGGACTAAGGGATTACAGTAGCCATTGTATTGCTTTTGGAAGAATTGTATAAATAAAGCCTGCTGCAGCCTGGCCTGGCACAAGACTCACAAAGTTATCTATCAGATGACCGGGGACCGGCCGGGTTGCGCAAGCGATTCCAATCACGTATGTACATTGACTGTAGCCATTATTCTGTTATATTGTCTTGTATTGTATTGTATGATTTGTATTGTAAACCCCCTTTCAGCAAATATTACGCTGTGGTGTCGGAACCCAGTGGTTTAACTACAAATCGGTGTTGTGTCTTCCTTTTCCTGCTAAGGTTTAAGAGTGTATTAGTAACGCATCGCATTGCTGTATAAGGTTTAAAGTGTATCTCTGGGTGTGTGCGCGCTGTGTGTACTTTGTATCCCCAGCGCGGTGTTTGTACGCTAAGTCCGTACAGTGATACGGGACTCCGTACGCAAACAGTGTATAAAGTACGTAGCGTGTGTATTACGTATAGCAGCCGCAGCGGCTAAAGGTTTAAAGTGTATTTAAGGTATAGCTTTCTTTCCTGTAAGATAATCGACATTATCAATTGGGGGCTCTCCGGTTTTCCACATTTTTACTGCCTAACAGGTCACAGCAGACTTCATCTATCAGCATAAGGGTGGACAGGTATCCTACGTATCCTTTTCTTGGTCGGTGGAGGCACTGAAAACCCTACATAATTGCTGATTAGTTTTAGGTTCCTGGTGCTCAGAACAAGGGAGATGTTGCGTAGTGAGTCCTGAGCACCAGAACGTGACGCTGAAATAAGGTGTGGTGTGGAAATAGCCCCTAGCACCCTACCTCCATTGTTTCACCCGTGTGGTGAGTTCACGCCTGAGTGACTATGGTTTCTTGGGCCCACGGCAGCCGCGTTTGAAGGGCGGATTAGGTCTGCCCAACTCCGATGCCCCCAGGTCTTAGAGTGAGACAAGGCGTGAACCGAGACAGGATAATAACAAGGGGACCTCTAACTAAAGCAAACAGAAGGCTAGGGGCTACTAACAACCCTAAAACTAAATATATGTGCGGCACGCCGCCAAAGGAAAAGAACAACAAAGGAAATGCTGTCCACTCATCGACACAATACTGTTGTGTACCGGCGGTGACAGCATAAGCAGAACCCTCTGCAAAACACCAGTAACAAAATATAACCAAAGAATACTGCGGCCTAGGCCGACGGACGCGGCAAAGCCGCTACTCACGGAACCGGTACAAATACTGGCAAACGGACAGGAACCCCCAATGTAGCCGACACAGACTCTCAGAACCGGAGGACAGGCAGAATCCCAAACGACAGACCGGTGGACACCAGGAAGCCAGATACTCGACCAGGCACAGACAAAGCCACAGGACTTCTGGACAGGAACGCTTCACGGCAGGACACGGGATCAGACACTGGAACCGACACTGGAACCGACACTGGAAGCAGCTAGACAGACACTGCTAGACAGGAGCTCAGGAACTGGCAGGGACTAGCTCAGAACTCAAGAACTCTGGAACCCTGGAAATATCACCAGCGTCTGTGAATTGCACTGAGCCAGAATATAACAGAGAGTCTTAATTAATAATGTCGTGCAGCTACCCTGCTGCACAACTGAGAGGTGCAATCAACAGACAGGTGAGGCTGAACACATGGGAACAAGCTGCAATAACACAGACTCACCACCGGCAGCAAACAAGAGTCTTCTCAAACCAGAGCAACGGGAAATCCTGGCCTGCAAGACAATTATAAACATAGAATAGGAATGAACCACTACCTGTGGTTCATAACAGTACCCTCTCCTTAAGGGTGAGCTCCGAACACCCCATGACACCCACAGGGAACATAAACAGAAGTATAACATAAAATACATAACCAAAAAGCAAAACAGGAATGAGCCACAGCCGTGGCTCATAACAGTACCCCCCCCCCTTGAGGAGGGGTCAAAGGACCCCAAAATTCAGACTTTCCAAAACAAGGGATACATAAAAAACCTGACACACTGGTCTGACAGAAACAAGCTGTGGCAACAGCTTGTAACGGTTCCCCCCCCCCCCTTGACGGTGGCCACTGGACACAAGACAAGGGGGGGAAAAAACTTTTTTTTTTTTTTAACAAGGCAAGAGTCAATAATTATTTCTTTTTCTTCTTATTTTTACAAAGTTCTTGAGGTCTGACCAAGGTAATTCCCCAAACATTGTCTGAACTGATGGTACCTCCCAGCAAGGCTGGGTTCAAATCAGAGATTGGTTTCTTAACCTTGAGAGCTGAACTTTCAGGCAAAGTACTACTATTAGAAGACAGAAAAGCACATCCTGCAGTCAAAACAACGGGCTGAGACTCTTGTGCCGAGTTTACAGTATACGGTGAACTCTCAGCAGATAAGACGGGTGACCTAGAGGAACCTGAACTAATTTCTTTGGAACCATATCTTTTAATAACTGCATCACTAAATGCTGGGGGATCCTGAAGAATGGGATCTTCAGCTTTCATTAGGCTGGTCGCCCACTCAAAAGGCTCTCCTCTAAAGGAATATATCAGATAGAGCACAAAGTTCTCTGAAGTGATGCCCAGAAATGGTCTAGACAACAAAATGGTGTAATAGTTTTTGTATAGCGCCAGAAATTGGACTAAGGGGGTCATTCCGAGTTGTTCGCTCGCAAGTGAATTTTAGCAGATTTGCTCATGCTAAGCCGCCGCCTACTGGGAGTGAATCTTAGCATCTTAAAATTGCGAACGATGTATTCGCAATATTGCGATTACACACCTCGTAGCAGTTTCTGAGTAGCTTCAGACTTATTCGGCATCTGCGATCATTTCAGTGCTTGTCGTTCCTGGTTTGACGTCACAAACACACCCAGCGTTCGCCCAGACACTCCCCCGTTTCTCCAGCCACTCCTGCGTTTTTTCCGGAAACGGTTGCGTTTTTTCCCACACGCCCATAAAACGGCCTGTTTCCGCCCAGTAACACCCATTTCCTGTCAATCACATTACGATCGCCAGAACGATGAAAATGCCGTGAGTAAAATTCCTAAGTGCATAGCAAATTTACTTGTCGCAGTCGCAGTGCGGACATTGCGCATGCGCATTAAGCGGAAAATCGCTGCGATGCGAAGATTTTTACCGAGCGAACAACTCGGAATGACCCCCTAAGTCCCCATCATAGATTATAGATGTTGAGATATCAACAGAGTCAGGATCTGCTCCCTTCCCATCTGACTGACTAGAGTGCTTTGCTAGGACCTGGTCACTATTGACCTTACTCGAGGCTGAGACTTTCTGAACCCCACCTGGGGCAGTGACTTTCTGAACCCCACCCGGGGCAGTGGCCCTCGGAACTCCACCCGGGGCAGTGGCCCTCGGAACCCCACCCGGGGCAGTGGCCCTCGGAACCCCACCCGGGGCAGTGACTTTCTGAACCCCACCCGGGGCAGTGACTTTCTGATCCCCACCCGGGGCAGTGACCTTCGGGAACCCCGCTGGGGCAGTGGCCTTCGGGAACCCCGCTGGGGCAGTGGCCTTCAGGAACCCCGCTGGGGCAGTGGCCTTCGGGAACCCCGCTGGGGCAGTGGCCTTCGGGAACCCCACTGGGGCAGTGGTCTTCGGGAACCCCGCTGGGGCAGTGGCCTTCGGGAACCCCGCTGGGGTCAGCACCTCGGATTCTTTTACTGGGAGCGGGCCGTTGGCCTCCCTCACTGGGACCGGGCCGTCGGCCTCCCTCTCTGAGTCAATAATTATCGAAACTTCTCCCGGGACTATGACTTCCGGGACTTCTGCTGAAGCTATAACCTTCAGAACCTCCACTAACGCTATGCCTCTTAAGTTCTTTCCTGGGGAAGCGACCTCTAGACCCTTCTTTGGGGCTGCGTCTCTCGAGACCCCACTTAGGGATATAACTTCAAAGATCCCTTCTGGGGTTTTGCTTCTCGAGTTCCCTTCTAGAACTATGGTTTTAGATACCCTTTCTGGGGTTGCGCTTTTCAAGTCTCTACATGGGGTAAAAGCTTCTGAGACCCCTTCTGGTATTGACACCTGAGCTATAATATTCGATGGCCCTCTATAACCTAGAGCATCGAGTACCGCTCCAGGACTCTGGGCATCGGACACCACTCCAGGACCCTGGGCATCGGGCACCACTCCAGGACCCTGGGCATCGGGCACCACTCCAGGACCCTGGGCATCGGGCACCACTCCAGGACCCTGCAACTCTGCTTCAACAGGAAAATCAAGAGAGGAGAGAAACATTCTCCTTTGGTTCCTGAATCTATAATGGGGCTCCCTAGCCCAAGGACCCCAATTATAGGACAGAGTGCTTTTTAGTGTGGGTTGTGTGACAAGTACCTCTGCCACAGTAGAGATAGGAGTAGGTCTTGTATCCTGACTAAACTTAGCCAGAGGGCAGGACTTGTCGCCACACTTTGGCTTGCACAACTCACAGGTCTGCAGATAGTGGCCTAAACCCCCACAATATAGGCATAAATCTAAGTTTCTGCGACGCAGACGCTCCTCTTCTGAGAGCCTGGGCCGCATAAAACTTTCAAACTTTTTCTCTCTAATTAAACCTGAGGATTCACTTGTCACCATACTGTGAACAAGAGTCTCTTTAGAGAATGAACTCTCAAGAACTTCTGGCAAAATAAGCAAAATTTTGGTCAGAAGGTTTTGCAGTTGCTTTAAGGATTGCTGAAAAACTTCCAGCCGCTCAGGTTTCAAAGCACTGAAAGCAGAGTTCAGGGCTGAGAGAGACGCCTGCAGGGCTTGCATAGTAGGCATAGGAGGATTTCAAACTAGACAAGACAAGACTAGACAAGATTCTAGACACGATTCTAAGACAAGATTCTAGACAAGATTCTTAGACAAGATTCTAGACACGATTCTAAGACAAGATTCTAGACAAGATTCTTAGACAAGATTCTAGACAAGACAAGACTGGACTGGATTTTTAAACTAGACAAGACAAGACTGGACTGGATTTTTAAACAGCGGACTGGATTCTGCACACTAAATTCTAGACAGGACTGGATTCTAAACACCGGACTGGATTCTGCACACTGAGTTCTAGACAGGACAGGATTCTTGACAGGACTGGATTCTGCACACTGAATTCTAGACAGGACTGGATTGTAAACACCGGACTGGATTTTGCACACTGAGTTCTAGACAGGACTGAATTATTGACAGGACTGGATTCTGCACACTGAATTCTAGACAGGACTGGATTCTAGACAAGACACTGGACTGGGCCAAAAAAGAAAAAGCTTTATTTCTTTTTTGTTGTAGGGCTGGTGATAATGTTAGGTTCCTGGTGCTCAGAACAAGGGAGATGTTGCGTAGTGAGTCCTGAGCACCAGAACATGACGCTGAAATAAGGTGTGGTGTGGAAATAGCCCCTAGCACCCTACCTCCATTGTTTCACCCGTGTGGTCAGTTCACGCCTGAGTGACTATGGTTTCTTGGGCCCACGGCAGCCGCGTTTGAAGGGCAGATTAGGTCTGCCCAACTCCGATGCCCCCAGGTCTTAGAGTGAGACAAGGCGTGAACCGAGACAGGATAATAACAAGGGGACCTCTAACTAAAGCAAACAGAAGGCTAGGGGCTACTAACAACCCTAAAACTAAATATATGTGCGGCACGCCGCCAAAGGAAAAGAACAACAAAGGAAATGCTGTCCACTCATCGACACAATGCTGTTGTGTACCGGTGGTGACAGCATAAGCAGAACCCTCTGCAAAACACCAGTAACAAAATATAATCAAAGAATACTGCGGCCTAGGCCGACGGACGCGGCAAAGCCGCTACTCACGGAACCGGTACAAATACTGGCAAACGGACAGGAACCCCCAATGTAGCCGACACAGACTCTCAGAACCGGAGGACAGGCAGAATCCCAAACGACAGACCGGTGGACACCAGGAAGCCAGATACTCGACCAGGCACAGACAAAGCCACAGGACTTCTGGACAGGAACGCTTCACGGCAGGACACGGGATCAGACACTGGAACCGACACTGGAAGCAGCTAGACAGACACTGCTAGACAGGAGCTCAGGAACTGGCAGGGACTAGCTCAGAACTCAAGAACTCTGGAACCCTGGAAATATCACCAGCGTCTGTGAATTGCACTGAGCCAGAATATAACAGAGAGTCTTAATTAATAATGTCGTGCAGCTACCCTGCTGCACAACTGAGAGGTGCAATCAACAGACAGGTGAGGCTGAACACATGGGAACAAGCTGCAATAACACAGACTCACCACCGGCAGCAAACAAGAGTCTTCTCAAACCAGAGCAACGGGAAATCCCGGCCTGCTAGACAATTATAAACATAGAATAGGAATGAACCACTACCTGTGGTTCATAACAATTAGATGGTGTCTGCTCTATATGGTTTGTAGAGATGCTGGTAGAACTTGTAAGATAAACAGAAAAAAAGCTATTTAAAATCTGTGAATTTATTTTTTGGCACAAAATGTGTACAAAACAAAAGCGTACACCCATACTCTTTGTACACCCGCTCACATTGTTGCCATAGGACTGATTGCTAGATTCATAATATAAATATTAAGGAAGTAAGTGTAAAACACAAACACAGTCTGGCCTAGTTATAAGGGTTTATACAGAAAAGAAACTGTGTGGCGTGTTAAGTGAGTGATTATAGTTAATATTGCTCACATTTATAGAAATTGTGTGAGTTGTTTTATTGCGTCCGCACATAAGTACACGTGGTACGGAACGCGAGGACAGCGTACACAAAACGTGCACGTGGGGCAAGGCCGCACACGTGGCATAGAGGTACGCACGGTTGCGTAATTACGCAAGCTTGCGTAGCGTTGTGTGCGCAGAATAAAACCACACAATAGTTTCTTTAGTTTAAAGGTGGGACAGTAGCCACACTACAATAGCACAAGATTGCCCAGTTTCCAAAGTTTAGTATAAAACTCTTATTTACTGTATTGCCTCTGGGAGTAAAACTGCTTGTCTGAATGAATGATAATTTTCTGTACAGAAAAACCAAAGTGTATTTGAGTGAGCGAACGTAGGAGCGAGTGGAAATTTGAACCCCGGAATTCGGAATCTCGTCGTGTGGTACATCAAGTGAGTGGAGACTTGGTGGCGTGAGGCGGCTGACTCACGTTAGTATAAGGTTTAAAACGCAAATCGTGAGGTGATTTGTAGCGGAGCGTGATAGTGCATTGTATTGCGAAGTATTTGAAATAAAAAGGTTTTTTTTGGTAATACGCTCCGGACTGAGGGTCCCAGTTTGTACAACGACCCGTGATCGTACGGCAGATAGGTAACAAGTACCTATACGCTGTGCGATTTGACCGCGTATTTGTGGATGCGATATATATAGCGCAACTGGATACCCCTTTACGTGCATTGCGTAAAATCACGGCACCATTAGCACTGTATAGAGCATAAGCAATTGTGATTTGTGTATAAGGTTATAGGGAGTTTTCGCTGGTCTCTCTCAGAAAAATCTCCAGCGGTGTATATTCACTGGAATAGGTAAGTCACTCCTAAACACTTCCAGTGAATAGAAATCAGATAGGGATCTCACTGGGTACGCGGTGGTCATTCTTGGAGTGAGTCGTGGTACCCGGCAGAGAAGGAGTGGGTGAAAGCGCTCTAAGAACTTTCACCGTCTATTCGGTGTGCATTGGGGATTGCGTAATAAGGAAAAAGTCCGCGATGGGATCCAATTGCACAAGCGGTGGACGTTAAGCCAGGGTTCAGGTTGAGGTGCCGCGGCCCAAGGGGTCAGCAAGGTTTGTTATGTGTGGTAAATATGGATCACACACTGAAGACTTTTTGTCTGAATGAATACGTATGACAGACAAAGATAGGGTACCATTCCCTAAAGTGGGCAGTTTTGAACCAGAGGTATTGCAGAATTTAAGGATAAGGATATGTTTAATAAAATCCAGAAAACAAAGGATTAGACATACAGATTGTTTAAATAAATAGCAACAAGAGGGGGATATACAAAGAGAATTAGCTCGTGCAGCAGGTTCCAAACCTAGCGGGAAAATAATGGCGACAGCACCACCACCACCCCCATATATTGTGGGGGAGAAAGTGGCTACAGACAATGGCACATTGGTACAAGATAAGAGTGTAATTGATAAATGTACTAATGCTCACCCCTTGCCAGTTGTATCCCATTTAAAATTTTCCCCAGGACTGCGAGCAGGAAGATGAGCCCAGTACGATATCGGCACTCTCTCTAGCAGCCACCATACAAGACACTCAGGTGGGCACGGCCCAACCAACAAGAGCAGTAGTCAGGCCCCCTAGTGGAGGGATAAGTGAGGTCGTGTCCACAGGTAACTACGGTACCGTACATTATGCAGAAACCATAGCACCCCACATTGTAGAATCAAACCAGAATGATTCAATTGAATTAAATCCTGTCAGGGTGATTGCAGTCCCCAATGGGAAGACTGACGCTCAGGGAGTCACTCCCATCAGGAACATTGCCATGCATTGTCCCTGGTCCCGGACAGAATTAAGGTCAATTATGTCAGAATTTCCTGATCCCAGGAAAGATCTAGTCGCATGCCAGAGGTTCATTAAAGAGTTAGGTAACGCATCCTCATGCAAATTCCCCCTACTGCAAAATTTTTCACTGTCATTGACCTCTGTTCTGCCTTCTTTTCTGTCCCTCTGCACCCTGACAGCCAATACCTCTTTGCAGTTACATACAGGGGAGTACAGTACACCTGGACTCGTCTCCCCCAAGGTTTTATTGACAGCCCAAGTATTTTTTTTCCCAGGCTTTGCATGACGGTTTACAATCCTTTCAACCTGAGAGCGGATCAGTATTAATACAGTATGTCGATGACTTATTGCTGTGTTCTGATTCACTCGAATCATCCTTGAAAGACACGAAACAGCTTCTGTTTCATCTTTCCCATACGGGACACAAGGTTTCAAGGGATAAGTTACAGCTGTGCCAGACCAGAGTAAAATATTTGGGACATTGCTTGACTCAAGGACTTAGACATCTCACCGCTGATAGAATACAGGCGATTCGCGACATGACTCTGCCACAAACCCAGCAACAGATCCGCACTTTCCTTGGAATGTGTGGGTACTGCCGAAACTGGATCCCAGGATTCTCCATACTGGCTTTACCTTTGCAAGAAATGGTCTCCTCGAACAAACCAGATCGGATCTCGCACACAGATGAGTCCGAACTGGCCTTTGAGAGACTCAAACAGTGCCTATCACAGGCACCTGCATTAGGTATGCCAGATTATGGGAAGCCCTTTGAATTATACGGTACAGAAAGTGCAGGGTGCGCAGCAGGAGTTTTAACCCAGAGACATGGTGATGCCAGCAGGCCGGTAGCTTACTACAGTGCACAGTTGGACACCGTAGCGCGGTCTCTCCCCACATGCTTGCGAAGTGTTGCAGCGATAGCTTTGCTAGTAAGTAAAAGTTAAGACGTAGTGTTAGGACACAACCTGACCATCCATACACCTCATGCAGTATCAGCCTTACTGAACTCCGCCCAAACCAGACATGTCTCATCGGCACGGTTTACAAGATGGGAATTATCACTGATGGCCACTGTAAACATCACCATTAAGAGATGCAGCGCACTAAATCCTGCAACTTACTTGCCAAGTGTGCCTGGACAGGCACAAAGGGTGGAGGATGAGAATGATGGTGAAGGAGGATTTAGTGCAGATACTGATACGCTTGATTGTATGGAATACCTGAATCAGACTTTCACTGCGAGACCTGACATCAGTGACAACCCACTGGAAGGCGTAGACTTTACCTTTTACACTGACAGTAGTTGCCAGAGACAGACGGACTCAGGAGACTTGTGTACTGGATACGCAGTTGTAGATGACAGAGGTATCATAGAAGCTGAACCCCTGGGCCCACCGCACTCAGCACAAGTTGCTGAGCTGGTCGCCCTAACCAGAGCGTGTCAATTGGCCAAGGGTAAGTCAGCTAATATATACACAGATTCTAGGTATGCCTTTGGAGTGGTGCATGATTTCGGGGCCCTATGGCGCCTCAGAAATTTCATGACGGCAGCTGGCACACCTGTAGCGCATCACAATCAACACACAAAAATTAATTGAAATGCAAAATGTGTGTTCTACACAGGAAAAGGCGGTCTGGAGGTCAAAGGGGTATGACCAGGAGTCCTCAGGACTCTGGACAGGTGGACACGGTAAGCCGTGGCCCCAAGAGCATATCTTCCAAGCTTAGCTGAGGCGGCACACGGTCTGACTCATCTGGGTAAAGAGGGTATGTGTAAGCTGGTGAGAGCCTACTGGTGTGCGCCAGGATTCTCTTCTCATGCAGGTAAGAGAGCAATGACATGTTTTACTTGTTTGAGGAAGAATACTGGAAAGTCAATACCAACAGAGCCATCCCATATCCCTCCAACAGACGGCCCTTTTCAGGTAATACAAATTGATTTCATACAGTTACCACCCTGTAGGAATTTAAAATATGTGTTAGTCTGTATTGATGTATTTTCCAATTGGGTATAAGCGTTCCCTGCCGCCACAAATACTGCTACGTTCACTGCAAAGAAAATTGTGCAGGAATTTGTGTGTAGATATGGTATACCTAGAATAATTGAAAGCGATAGGGGTACCCATTTTACAGGTGAAGTCTTTCAGGTAATGTGCAAACTGATGGGAATTAATAGCAAGCTGCATACTCCGTACCGACCACAGGCGAGTGCGAAGGTGGAGAGAATGAACAGCACTATTAAGAACAAGCTGAGCAAAGTGATGGCTGAGACTGGATTGCTGTGGCCAGAAGCTTTGCCACTAGTATTGTACAGCATCAGAACCACTCCCAGGTCCCCCCTTAACCTATCACCTTTTGAGATTCTTTTTGGCCGACAACCTCATGTAATGATAGACCCCCAGGATGATTTGAAATGCAATAACGAAGTGACTGTAAAATATTTGGTTAGGATGAGCCAGCGACTGAGGAATCAAAATAGAAATCTAAAGCTGGTGATTCCTGACCTACCGAACAGTAATTGTCATGGCATTGAACCTGGGGATTATGTAATGATTCAAAATTACATAATCCCCATAATCTACGCTCAGGTTGCCTCATTGACAGGTGGGAAGGACCGTACCAAGTCTTGCTAACCAGCACGACAGCATTAAAGGTTGCCGAAAGAGAGACTTGGGTCCACTCGTCCCACTGTAAGAAGGTCGCTGACCCGGAGAGAACCCGTGACAAAGAGAAGAGTGTAGAGAACATCGTATCACTGGAGTGTCTGTTCCGGGAAGGTTGAGAGGCAGGACTGTTGAGACAGCACCTGAGCGCGGAGAACAACAAGACCAGAGGCGGTTGTCGCACCAGTTTTTTTAATTTTTCTCCCTCTCCCACTACCCTTCTTCTGTCCTTCTCTTTCTCCCCCTTCTTGTTTCCCTTCTCTTCCCTTAACAAGATGGACTTACCCCAAGAGACTGCGTTCCGGGTTTTCCTGTTAATCCTGTTGTTGACCAGGACAGTCTGTTTCGGTGAGGGTCCCAGAGAGGTCGAGAAAGGATCTGGAATGGGTTCCGATGGCGAGGATGGATTTGTAGAATCTCAAGAGCAACACATCACTCGAGCAAAGGCGAATATCAGAAAGCGCTCTGGTAGTCAGGGAGCTCGGAGGCACTGTGAAGGGTTATTGTCTGAGGAAAATTGCATTTGTAGGAATTGTGAGAATATACTCGAGGATGGGTGCATCCAGAGATGTCAGTCCAGCCTTAATATCGACATGGACCGTCATCCATTGAGTGATTACCACTCACTAGTGGGTAAGGTCTTAAACCAGACAGAATGCTGGGTGTGCTCACAAGTACCTCAAGGTCAGAGCAAGTCAGGATTAGTACCGTACCCTTTAGCAATAGATGAGGTACTCTTATTACGGGATGGGAGACCGGTGGACAAGAAATTCAATATTTCTAGGCCCACTAGCTTGAAGCTCCACCAGTATCATGTAGATAGATCCTTATTATGTTTCAATATTTCCAATTACCGAAAACCGGGAAATTGTGAAGTGACGTGGAATAACCAGACAATGACTTTTTCGCACAGAGCTGATAGGATACCCATAGACTCTGAACTTGTACGCCAAATAGCCAACAGTGGGAGGTATTTCCGGTATAGGTATACTCGAGGAAGCAAGACCATGTGGGTTGGAAAAGTATCACCAGGGTACTGTGCTCATATCATCCAGCCCGATACTTGTACTGAGCAGATGGGAGAACTAGGGATTGGGTTTTTCACTTGGAAAGTTTGTAATATGGTAATGTCATATTCTGTCCCCTATGTTCTCCCCGATGATGCCTATTTCATATGTGGGAGGAAGGCGTACAAGTGGCTTGCCCCGAGCTCAGAGGGATTGTGTTATATTGGAAGAGTGTTGCCAGAGGTCATGACCATAACCCATGATAAGATGAAAGATGTTCACCGCAGAGCTCAGGCTCCTTACACTCATACTCACTATGAACACATCGTCAAGAGACACCTCATAGAGAGGACAGAGCACGTAGCCTCTGATTTGATCCACGAATCCACCGGGATTCAATTCCTTCTCGCAGTAGACATCACCCGTACTGCCAGAGGAATTATAAATTATAGGTATATCCATGCGCTAGCGAACTTGATAGATAATATCACTGAGATGTATGACGACACCTTCAGGTATACGGGAAGGGAGTTACAAGCTTACAAGAAGGAACTGATTCAGCACAGGATGGTCCTAAATTATATCACATCCGTGACGGGTGGGTACTGTGTTACTTTGGCAACTCAATATGGTGTGAAGTGCTGTACATATATCACGAACAGCACTGACGACTCCACGGAGATCATCGATCAAAAGATGGACGATATCTTGCAGTTGAAGTGAGAGATCCGGAGGAGACAACCTTACCCTGACGGCTGTGGGTAATGAGCTGACCGGCTGAGTCTCATGGTTGAACCCACGAAATTGGTTCTCAGGATTAGGAGAGTGGGCTCAAAATGTTATTATGAGTGTAGGGAAGTTTCTCCTTTGTATCCTGGGAGTCGTCATAATTATTGGCTTGATATTTAGGTGTGTTCGAATTCTGACGTGGCGCAAGCACGGCACAAATTTGATGAGTCTAAGGAGCAAGGGCATTGTTATAGCAGCAGATTTAATTTACGACCCATCCATAGAGACAGTGTTATAATAAGGATTGCAAATGAATTCCATGGCCTGTTTCTTTCACCCGTTTTTCTTTTGTCTCCCCCTCTGCCCAGATACACCCATCCGGAAAAGACATCAGCCCTACCCAAGAATGTTTATGAAAATGTTATGTGAATGTATTTTAGATATGTGTCTTATCTTCATCTCTACAACCTTCAGTTAATGACACACGTAGTCGACAGGTGATATCCACATATACTAGCACTCACATATGTTCCCCCTCCATGTATCATCAACTAAATGTGCACCCCATTTGTTGGAACAAGAAGCCGAAAAGAGCTCGGTAGTGTTTGTTGGCCCACTTACAGACCCTTAATACGGGATCAGAAGGATTTAATGTATACTTCGCAATACCTCAAAGCTTATTTAGAACATATACGGCACGATGATACATGCCCCTCAGACATGGATTCATACATACATGCTTTTTACTATCCCACTAGGTCATACATTTCGTACCTACCACTCTCCCCCGACCATCCAAAACTTCTGTAGATATTGTGTAGATATTTTTCTGTTTAGTGATAGATAGTGGCAGTTATTGGTGACTGCCAAAGGGTGGACTGTCAAAGTCGAAAAATATTGCAGTACACACATCACGTACAAACAACACACAAATGGCCTCCGCGCGTGTGTACTTGTTCTGCTGTGCGTGCACATATTCACAATTTGCGTATGGTCGCTCCCGCGGTCGTGCGCATCAGCGCGTGGTATGGGTATTTACGGTAGAGTTTGTGAACGCATGGAGAGCTATCAAAACACTTTTCATATTTCATCCAAATAGTGCACATTGTACACATAGTCCCCCTGCACCACATCAGAAAGTAACAACAGTTTAAATGATTCCAGAACAAAGGGATTCACCTTTACAGGATAAGAGGGGACAGACTAAGGTTATAAGGTGGTGTTTGATATCCAGCTGTAGGGTATTTTAAGGGTAACATTCCGGTGTTGGTCTGCGGAAGATCGCATGTTCCTGCGGATAGTTATGTGCAGAAGCAGAATATAGATATAAACTGTATTTACTGTATATTATGTATGCGGCGGGAATCCAGAGGAGACCACCCACAAGAGCAGTTGGGAAAGACATCGCCTACCTTTTCAAATCGACCTATGACCTCTCCTGTACTGTAAAAGTGCATTCCTGTGTCCAATGGACAAAGGGATTACAGTATACATTGTATTGCTTTTGGAAGAATTGTATAAATAAAGCCTGCTGCAGCCTGGCCTGGCACAAGACTCACAAAGTTATCTATAAGATGACCGGGGACCGGCCGAGTTGTGCAAGCGATTCCAATCACGTATGTACATTGACTGTAGCCATTATTCTGTTATATTGTCTTGTATTGTAGTGTATGATTTGTATTGTAAACCCCCTTTCAGCAAATATTACGCTGTGGTGTCGAAACCCAGTGGTTTAACTACAAATCGGTGTTGTGTCTTCCTTTTCCTGCTAAGGTTTAAGAGTGTATTAGTAACGCATCGCATTGCTGTATAAGGTTTAAAGTGTATCTCTGAGTGTGTGCGCGCTGTGTGTACTTTGTACCCCCCAGCGCGGCGTTTGTACGCTAAGTCCGTACAGTGATACGGGACTCCGTACGCAAACAGTGTATAAAGTACGTAGCGTGTATATTATGTATAGCGGCCGCAGCGGCTAAAGGTTTAAAGTGTATTTCTCTATCGTCCTAAGTGGATGCTGGGGTTCCTGAAAGGACCATGGGGAATAGCGGCTCCGCAGGAGACAGGGCACAAAAAAGTAAAGCTTTACTAGGTCAGGTGGTGTGCACTGGCTCCTCCCCCTATGACCCTCCTCCAGACTCCAGTTAGATTTTGTGCCCGAACGAGAAGGGTGCAATCTAGGTGGCTCTCCTAAAGAGCTGCTTAGAGAAAGTTTAGTTTAGGTTTTTTTCTTTACAGTGAGTCCTGCTGGCAACAGGATCACTGCAACGTGGGACTTAGGGGGAAAGTAGTAAACTCACCTGCATGCAGAGTGGATTTGCTGCTTGGCTACTGGACACCATTAGCTCCAGAGGGATCGAACACAGGCCCAGCCGTGGAGTCCGGTCCCGGAGCCGCGCCGCCGACCCCCTTGCAGATGCTGAAGCGTGAAGAGGTCCGGAAACCGGCGGCTGAAGACTCCTCAGTCTTCATAAGGTAGCGCACAGCACTGCAGCTGTGCGCCATTTTCCTCTCAGCACACTTCACTGGGCAGTCACTGAGGGTGCAGAGCGCTGGGGGGGGGCGCTCTGAGAGGCAAATATAAACCTTATACAAGGCTAAAAATACCTCACATATAGCCCATAGGGGCTATATGGAGATATTTAACCCCTGCCTGACTGGAAAAATAGCGGGAGAAGAACCCGCCGAAAAAGGGGCGGGGCCTATCTCCTCAGCACACGGCGCCGTTTTCTGTCACAGCTCCGCTGGTCAGAACGGCTCCCAGGTCTCTCCCCTGCACTGCACTACAGAAACAGGGTAAAACAGAGAGGGGGGGCACATTAATGGCTATATATATATATATTAAAGCAGCTATAAGGGAGCACTTAATATAAGGATATCCCTTGTATATATAGCGCTTTGTGGTGTGTGCTGGCAGACTCTCCCTCTGTCTCCCCAAAAAGGGCTAGTGGGTCCTGTCTTCATTAGAGCATTCCCTGTGAGTTTGCGGTGTGTGTCGGTACGTGGTGTCGACATGTATGAGGACGATATTGGTGTGGAGGCGGAGCAATTGCCAAATATGCAGATGTCACCCCCCAGGGGGTCGACACCAGAATGGATGCCTTTATTTGTGGAATTACGTGATGGTTTATCTTCCCTTAAACAGTCAGTTGAGGACATGAGGCGGCCGGACAATCAATTAATGCCTGTCCAGGCGCCTCAAACACCGTCAGGGGCTGTAAAACGCCCTTTGCCTCAGTCGGTCGACACAGACCCAGACACGGGCACTGATTCCAGTGACGACGGTAGAAATTCAAACGTATTTTCCAGTAGGGCCACACGTTATATGATTTTGGCAATGAAGGAGACGTTACATTTAGCTGATACTACAGATACCGTAAAACAGGGTATTATGTATGGTGTGAAAAAACTACAAACAGTTTTTCCTGAATCAGAAGAATTAAATGACGTGTGTGATGAAGCGTGGGTTGCTCCTGATAAAAAGTTGATAATTTCAAAAAAGTTATTGGCATTATACCCTTTCCCGCCAGAGGTTAGGGCGCGCTGGGAAACACCCCCTAAGGTGGACAAGGCGCTCACACGCTTATCCAAACAAGTGGCGTTACCCTCTCCTGAGACGGCCGCACTTAAGGATCCATCAGATAGAAAGATGGAAGTTATTCAAAAGAATATATACACACATGCAGGTGTTATACTACGACCAGCTATAGCAACTGCCTGGATGTGCAGTGCTGGAGTAGTTTGGTCAGAATCCCTGATTGAAAATATTGATACCCTAGATAGGGACAATGTTTTACTGTCGTTAGAACAAATAAAGGATGCATTTATCTATATGCGTGATGCACAGAGGGATATTTGCACACTGGCATCTCGGGTGAGTGCTATGTCCATTTCAGCCAGAAGAGCCTTATGGACACGACAGTGGACAGGCGATGCGGATTCAAAACGTCACATGGAGGTTTTGCCGTATAAAGGGGAGGAGTTATTTGGAGTTGGTCTATCAGACTTGGTGGCCACGGCTACTGCCGGGAAATCCACTTTTTTACCTCAAGTCACTCCCCAACAGAGAAAGGCACCGACCTTTCAACCGCAGCCTTTTCGCTCCTACAAAAATAAGAGAGCAAAGGGCTTGTCGTACCTGCCACGAGGCAGAGGAAGAGGGAAGAGACACCAACAGGCAGCTCCTTCCCAGGAACAGAAGCCCTCCCCGGCTCCTGCAAAAACCTCAGCATGACGCTGGGGCCTCTCAAGCGGACTCGGGGACAGTGGGGGGCCGTCTCAAAAATTACAGCGCGCAGTGGGCTCACTCGCAGGTAGACCCCTGGATCCTGCAGATAATATCTCAGGGGTACAGGTTGGAATTAGAGATGGATCCTCCTCATCGTTTCCTGAAGTCTGCCTTACCAACCGTCTCTTCCGAAAGGGAGAGGGTGTTGGAAGCCATTCACAAGCTGTACGCTCAGCAGGTGATAGTCAAAGTACCCCTATTACAACAAGGAAAGGGGTATTATTCCACTCTATTTGTGGTACCGAAGCCGGATGGCTCGGTAAGGCCTATTCTAAATCTGAAGTCCTTGAACCTCTACATAAAAAAGTTCAAGTTCAAGATGGAGTCACTCAGAGCAGTGATAGCGAACCTGGAAGAAGGGGACTTTATGGTATCCTTGGACATCAAGGATGCGTATCTACACGTTCCGATTTACCCCGCACACCAGGGGTACCTCAGGTTCATTGTTCAAAACTGTCACTATCAGTTTCAGACGCTGCATTTCGGATTGTCCACGGCGCCTCGGGTCTTTACCAAGGTAATGGCCGAGATGATGATTCTTCTTCGAAGAAAAGGCGTATTAGTTATCCCATACTTGGACGATCTCCTAATAAGGGCAAGGTCCAGAGAACAGCTGGAGACAGCTTTAGCACTATCTCAAGAGGTGCTAAGACAACACGGGTGGATTCTGAATATTCCAAAATCCCATTTAATCCCGACAACTCGTCTGCTGTTCCTAGGAATGATTCTGGACACGGTTCAGAAAAAGGTTTTCCTTCCAGAGGAAAAAGCCAAGGAGTTATCCGATCTGGTCAGGAACCTCCTAAAACCAGGAAAAGTGTCAGTACATCAATGCACAAGAGTCCTGGGAAAAATGGTGGCTTCTTACGAAGCAATTCCATTCGGCAGATTCCATGCAAGAATATTCCAAAGGGATCTGTTGGACAAATGGTCAGGGTCGCATCTGCAGATGCACCTGCGAATAACCATGTCACCAAAGACAAGGGTGTCACTTCTGTGGTGGTTGCAGAAGGCTCACCTATTAGAAGGCCGCAGATTCGGCATTCAGGATTGGATCCTGGTGACCACGGACGCCAGCCTGAGAGGCTGGGGAGCAGTCACACAAGGAAGAAACTTCCAGGGAGTATGGACGAGTCTGGAAAAGTCTCTTCACATAAACATTCTGGAACTAAGAGCAATCTACAATGCTCTAAGCCAGGCGGAACTTCTCCTGCAAGGAAAGCCGGTGTTGATTCAGTCGGACAACATCACGGCGGTCGCCCATGTAAACAGGCAGGGCGGCACAAGAAGCAGGAGTGCAATGGCAGAAGCTGCCAAGATTCTTCGCTGGGCGGAGAATCACGTGATAGCACTGTCAGCAGTGTTCATCCCGGGCGTGGACAACTGGGAAGCAGACTTCCTCAGCAGACACGATCTTCATCCGGGAGAGTGGGGTCTACATCCAGAAGTCTTCAACATGTTAATAGACCGTTGGGAAAGACTAATGGTAGACATGATGGCGTCTCGCCTCAACAAGAAACTGGACAAATATTGCGCCAGGTCAAGAGATCCACAGGCAATAGCTGTGGACGCACTGGTAACTCCTTGGGTGTACCAGTCAGTGTATGTGTTTCCTCCTCTGCCGCTCATACCAAAGGTATTGAAGATCATACGGCAAAGAAGAGTAAGAACAATACTAGTGGTTCCGGATTGGCCGAGAAGGACTTGGTATCCGGAACTTCAAGAGATGCTCACGGACGAACCGTGGCCTCTACCTCTGAGAAGGGACCTGCTACAGCAGGGTCCCTGTCTTTTTCAAGACTTACCGCGGCTGCGTTTGACGGCATGGCGGTTGAACGCCAGATCCTAAAAGGGAAAGGCATTCCAGAAGAAGTCATTCCTACCTTGATTAAGGCACGGAAGGAAGTCACCGTGAAACATTATCACCGCATTTGGCGAAAATATGTAGCGTGGTGCGAGGATCGGAGGGTTCCGACGGAGGAATTCCAACTGGGTCGTTTCCTACATTTCCTGCAATCAGGATTATCTATGGGTCTCAAATTGGGATCCATTAAGGTTCAAATTTCGGCCCTGTCAATATTCTTCCAAAAAGAATTGGCCTCTGTCCCTGAGGTCCAGACTTTTGTCAAGGGAGTACTGCATATACAGCCTCCTGTGGTGCCTCCGGTGGCACCGTGGGATCTAAATGTAGTTTTAGATTTCCTCAAATCCCATTGGTTTGAACCATTGAAAAAGGTGGATTTGAAATATCTCACATTGAAAGTGACTATGTTACTAGCCCTGGCCTCTGCCAGGAGAGTATCTGAATTGGCGGCTTTATCTTATAAAAATCTTCCATTCGGATAGGGCAGAACTGCGGACTCGTCCGCATTTTCTCCCTAAAGTGGTATCAGCATTTCATCTGAACCAACCTATTGTGGTGCCTGCGGCCACTAGCGACTTGGAGGACTCCAAGTTGTTGGACGTTGTCAGAGCCTTAAAAATATACATTGCAAGGACGGCTGGAGTCAGAAAATCTGACTCGCTGTTTATATTGTATGCACCCAACAAGTTGGGCGCACCTGCTTCTAAGCAGTCGATTGCTCGTTGGATTTGTAACACAATTCAACTTGCACATTCTGTGGCAGGCCTGCCACAGCCTAAAACTGTAAAAGCCCACTCCACAAGGAAGGTGGGCTCATCTTGGGCGGCTGCCCGAGGGGTCTCGGCATTACAACTCTGCCGAGCAGCTACGTGGTCGGGGGAGAACACGTTTGTAAAATTTTACAAATTTGATACCCTGGCAAAGGAGGACCTGGAGTTCTCTCATTCGGTGCTGCAGAGTCATCCGCACTCTCCCGCCCGTTTGGGAGCTTTGGTATAATCCCCATGGTCCTTTCAGGAACCCCAGCATCCACTTAGGACGATAGAGAAAATAAGAATTTACTTACCGATAATTCTATTTCTCGGAGTCCGTAGTGGATGCTGGGCGCCCATCCCAAGTGCGGATTATCTGCAATACTTGTACATAGTTATTGTTAACTAATTCGGGTTATTGTTAAGGAGCCATCTTTAAGAGGCCCTTTCTGTTGTCATACTGTTAACTGGGTTTAGATCACAAGTTGTACGGTGTGATTGGTGTGGCTGGTATGAGTCTTACCCGGGATTCAAAATGCCTCCCTTATTGTGTATGCTCGTCCGGGCACAGTACCTAACTGGAGTCTGGAGGAGGGTCATAGGGGGAGGAGCCAGTGCACACCACCTGACCTAGTAAAGCTTTACTTTTTTGTGCCCTGTCTCCTGCGGAGCCGCTATTCCCCATGGTCCTTTCAGGAACCCCAGCATCCACTACGGACTCCGAGAAATAGAATTATCGGTAAGTAAATTCTTATTTTAAGGTGTGTTTAAGGTACAGCTTTCTTTCCTGTAAGATAATCGACATTATCAATACATACATACACACTGTGCATACACATATACACTGTACACATGTACATATACACTGTACATACATACACATATACACTGTACACACATACGGTACTCCTAACTGTATGACTTTACTTGCCTTCACTCCCCCACCCCCACTTGCTTATCTGTTACCTACTTGGCTGTTGTATAGCAAACCGAAGACAAATTCCTAGTATACGCAAGTATACCTGGCAAATAAAGCTGATTCTGATATACAGTACACTGTACATACATACTGTAACACTGTCAGGGTACAAGGTGCCGTTTCCTGGGGTAAGTGGCAGCCTGCAGCAGCTGGGGAATCACACAAGTCCAGTTTGTGGTGCAACTGGCCACAGCCAGTTTTATTAAACAGAAAATAAAACAAACACCAAAAGAAAATACCTTGCCTGTCCGGCACTAACTAAACACAAGACGTTCCTAACTATCACTAAATAAAAACACAGAGTTCTCCAGTAAACACTGTATAGCTCACTTGTATAAAGAAGCGTGTTTCTCTCTTCAGAGAGTCTCCAGTCTCCCCAGGCAGTCTGCACACACTAATCAGGCCAGCAGCTCTATAACACTCTTACACAGCTTGAAAAAATTCAAATCAAACTGATTCCACAATTGTTTTGATGGACAGAAAAGAGGACCAATGAGAGGAACATACAGATATCACATGATGAGGGGCGTGACCATGCACGGACTCAAAAGATCAAGGGAATTGAACCCTTATCTTCACTTCTCCCAGAGAAAGACCCCTATGGGGTTGAAACGCGTTGGAGCCATAAAAAACACATCCTGCTAAACAGAACTTACATCTAACAGAGAGCCACGAGCGGAAGAAAAGACGGGACATCCCGGTCACGTGACCCAGAAGAACGGAAGTAACAGGACGTCACCTAGCAACCAGGAGGACGCTGGAAGGGAGGACGGGAGCCAGTGCAGAGACACAGTGGACGGCAGGAAGCGGCAGCAGGTGAGTCTCCATGCGCGGTAGGGGATTTCACGAACTGACGCTCCGGAGAGCGCTGGTCGTGATCTCCCAGACCCTAGACATTGTTCGTCCCTCGAACCGAATAGGTACCAGGGGAACGCCTGAACACGGGCGCGACTCTTGGGACCAGGGGAGAGGTGGACGAACTAGTCCGGAGCTTTAACTCATCCACTCCTTGCCAGTTTACAATATCCAGCACTGCACTAACCTCATTAACCATCACGTACCCAGACATCATCCACTCCCTCGAGCGCTCTGAGACAATATATGCGGGACGCCGCAAACTGTATGAACTGCATCTGAACTTTGGATACCACCATCTAAAAGACTTTATTTTGAAAATCCTCACTACCCCATCATTCTGGACTGTGAGCATTTGCTTTGAGCTCCATTTGTTCTGTTTTGACCCATTTTTTATTTTATTTTTATTTTTATTTTCACATTATTATTTATTTTTTCTATTTTTCTATTTTTTTCTATCTGATTTAACTGCACCATAACGGAGGACAATTTATAAATATTATAAATAGAATAAAATCCCATTATTATTTCTTCTTCCAGGTCTGTTATTTATTAAACCCACAAGACAAACGGTACACCCAGACACAGAGCCGGCCTTAGGCATAGGCAAACTAGGCAAATGCCTAGGGCATTTGGTATGCTTAGGGGCACCAGCAGCTTCTGCTGATTAAAATGATATGCGGCATGCCTATAGTCTGTGTGTGACTGCGGCTGTATCTGCATACGAAATGCTACATTACAGTGTATTCCTGGAAATCACTGTAACATAGCATTTCATATGCCGATACAGCCACAGTCGCACACAGAATATAGGCATGCTGCATATCATTTTAATCAGCAGAAGCTGCTTGTGCATCCTAGCCACATAGTAATGCAAATAAGATGCATTTTCATAAACAACAGGCACCCGACGTTAGCAGAGCTGCCAGCTGACTCATGCCAGGCATCTCCTGCAGAACTAGCGGCGGTGCTAAGGGGCACCACCCAAAATCTTGCCTAGGGCATCATATTGGTTAGGGCCGGCTCTGCCCAGACATAAAATCCCTTTTCAGTTTATCGTTTATTACTCTCAGAACATAACCCATTGCTCAAATATGAGTGCACTATCCTGATCAATTACACAGAATACTGTCCATATATAGACCATCATCATCTACAGATGAACATAGGACTGAGCGCAGTACAATTACCTGTTGAAAGCCTGATTAGCCTTCTGTGAGGCCAAAGACCCGAACTGGGCCCAATGTCTGGAACTTGCCCCATCTCTCTTTCAGGGCCCTTATCCAGCTTTTCCAACAAACTGAAAAGGTTCTGACAAAACAAAACATTTTCCTAGAAGTTTTCATTTTTCTAATACATGTAAGACAAGAACCTGGGACAAACATACCTGCCCTCAAACACTATTCCAGTGTTCTTGTCACAATACACATATACACAATGTACTTACTTACACGCATATACAATACTCTGTACATACATACATACCATACTATACATAGCTCCATAGAGCCGCAGGCACCATACACACATGGCCACTCTCTCCTCCCTGCCTCTTTCCCCAGAGCCCCGAGCACATCAGCCCGACAATGAGTCAGCAGAGGGACAAAAATCATCTTACCCCGGGCACCGGGACCTTCAGGCCAGCACAAGGACAACCATAACTATCCCCGGGAACACAAACCACTATCCCTGGCCACCTGATGCTTGCAGGCAACTTACTGAAGCCGGCACATTGCTGGTAACATCCATCTCAGCGGGTGCCAGCAAACAGAGGTGGCAGCGGCTGCGCCCTCAGCGCATTTGCACTGTGTGCGGCCCACCGCTTGCCCATACATATACTCTCTCTCTCTCTCTCTCTCTCTCTCTCTCTATATATATTGTGACAAGAACACTGGGATAGTGTTTGAGGGCAGGTATATTTGTCCCAGGTTCTTGTCTTACATGTTTTAGAAAATGTTAACTTCTAGGAAAAATGCTTTTTGTTTTGTCTGAACCTTTTCAGTTTGCTGTAAAAGCTGGGTAAAGGCTCTGAGAGAGAGATAAGGCGAGTTCTAGACATTGGGCCCAGTTCGGGTCTTTGGCCTCACAGAGGGCTAATCAGGGTTTCAGCTGTGTAAGTGTGTTATAGTGCTGCTAACCTGATTAGTATGGGCAGACTGCCTGGGAAGGCTGAGGGATCTGTGTGTGAGAGACACGCTTTCTGATGCAAGTGAGCTATACAGTATGTACTGAAGAACTCTGTGTTTTGTTTAGTGACAGTTAGGAATATCTTATGTTTAGTTAGTGCCGGACAGGCAAGGTATTTTTATTTTGGGGTTTGTTTTATTTTCTGTTTCAATAAAACTGGCCGGGGTCAGTTGTACCAGAAACTGGACTTGTGTTGTTCCTCAGCTGCTGCGTGCTACCATATTCCCCAGGAAAAGGCGCCTTGCACCCCTACAGTGTTACAACTTGGTGGAGAATGCGAGCAACCCCGTTCTGCGCATAAGTGAAAGCAGCAGCTTTGTGAGGCCTGCAGAAAACGGTGGTTTATGCAGATACAGCCCAGTGTGAAGTTACTGAGACTCACCCCTGAGGGTTTGATATATGTCTTGGGTGAAAGCAGCTACAAAGCCGCCTGAAAAATCTGTCGACATGGAGGATCTGCTTAAAGCCTTGCTGCAAGCTACAGCGGCTCAGCAGGAGGCCAACCGACAGCAGCAGGTGGCAATGGAGGAAAATAGGAGACAGCAGCAGGTGGCTATTGACGAACTTTACCGGCAACAGCGTCAGGATAGAGAGGCCTTAACAGAAGTGGTGCAGAGCCTTGCAGCCCGGATTGGAGATGTGGCCGTCAGTGCTCCGACCAGCTCTAGTTCTATACGGGCCAGTCACTTCTTGCAGAAAATGACAGAGGCTGACGATGTGGAGGCCTACTTGACCACGTTTGAAAGGACTGCAGAGCGTGAGAACTGGCCAAAAGCACAGTGGGCCAGTCTGCTGGCACCTTTTCTGTCAGGTGAGCCCCAAAAAACGTACTTTGATTTAAGCCCTGCTGAGGCTCGGGACTATGAAAAACTAAAGACTGAGATCCTGACCCGCCTGGGAGTCACGCTGTCAGTACGAGCACAACGGGTGCACCGTTGGGTGTACGCCATGGAGAAGCCTCCGCGCTCTCAGATGCACGACCTTATTCAGCTAACAAAAAAATGGCTACAGCCAGAGACATTAACTGGTCCCCAGATGGTTGAAAGAGTCGTCATGGACCGCTACTTGAGATCTTTGCCCATGGTCCTGCGCAAGTGGGTGAGCCATGGAAACCCGGGTACTGCTGACCAATTAGTAGACATGGTAGAGCGGTATTTGGCAGCAGAGGAACTACTGATGACCACCCAGCAACCCATAGATCCTCGACAGCGCCCTTCAGTAAAGACTGGTAAGACTGTTCCGTGGGAAAACGTTGCTGGGCGGTTAAGAGAACGCAAGGCTGGAGAGACTGTAAACACTGGCCCTGGAGACAGGCCAATGGGGCTAGAACGGTCTATGTTGCCCAAACGGGTTGATAATCGTGTGGTTAAATGTTTTAGATGTGGTATGCCAGGTCATGTTGTTGCCAATTGCCCAGTCATGCAAGAACCCATGCAATGTGATGCTGCCTTTGAATGTCGCAGAATGTCTTTCTTTGCTAGGTTAGCCTGTACTGTGGTACCTTCACCTGAGCTGGAAAAACAAATGTGTGATGTGTTCTTAGAGGGTAACCGGGTAGAGGCCTTGCTAGATTCAGGAAGTTTAGTTACCCTCGTGAAAGCTGGGTTAGTGAACCCCTTAAAGGTCCAGCAAATACCTATTGGGGTAACTTGCATACATGGGGATACCCAACATTATGCCACTGCTGAGGTGAATATAGAAACTTGTTGTGGGTCAGCAATGGTTAAAGTGGGACTGGTCCCTACCTTGGTGCATGAGGCCATAATAGGGAGGGATTTTCCTCATTTTTGGAAACTGTGGGAATCACGGTTATCAACAGATGTGAGAAGTAAAAAGCCAGTTGATAATACCGGTGATTTTATGGATGTACGTGGGTCTTCGGAACTTTCTGGCCCTTTGCATTTTGCTAGTTTGGCTGGGGAAGTGACAGATGGGGAGTCCAGTGAGGACCCTCTTGCCGGGAACAGAGACATAGTAGTTAGAACTGAAAGCGTGCCTGACCTGGAGGTAAAGAAGGATCTGTTTGCGTCTGAACAGTTAAAGGATCCTACCTTAATAAAGGCTAGAGAGAATGTTAAGATTGTTAATGGGGAACCTGTGGTACCAGGTGACAGGGTTACGTATCCCCACATGGCCATCTGTAATGAGCTCTTGTACCACATTGTCAAAAGGGGTGAGGATGTGGTAGAAAAGCTGGTAGTTCCCCAGCCTTATCGGAGAACGGTACTAGATTTAGCTCATAGTCACGTTACCGCAGGACATTTAGGGGCAGAAAAAACCACTGAAAGAGTTTTACAAAGGTTCTTTTGGCCAGGGGTTTATAAAGAAGTGTCTGAATATTGTTCTTCCTGTCCTGAATGCCAGTATCATGCCCCTAGACCCCATTTCAGGAGCCCACTAGTTCCCATGCCTATTATAGAGGTCCCGTTTGACAGAATAGCCATGGATCTCGTGGGGCCCTTGTTAAAGTCTGCTCGGGGCCATCAGTATATCCTGGTAATTATGGACTATGCCACTCGATATCCTGAGGCTGTCCCTTTACGCACTATCACAACCAAGGCGATAGCTAAGGAGCTGGTGCAGGTATTTAGTAGAGTGGGAATACCAAAAGAAATTTTGACTGACCAAGGTACTCCATTTATGTCAAGGATCATGAAAGAATTGTGCAAGTTATTTAAGGTCACTCACCTCAGGACGTCCATCTACCATCCCCAAACTGACGGGTTGGTGGAAAGGTTTAATAAAACATTAAAAAGTATGTTAAAAAAGGTTGTTGAGAGAGATGGGAAAAACTGGGATTGTTTGTTGCCCTACTTGTTAATGGCCATCAGAGAAGTTCCTCAGTCCTCTACGGGGTTTTCTCCATTTGATTTGTTGTATGGTAGACACCCCAGAGGGCTGTTGGATATTGCCAAAGAGACGTGGGAAGGACAGCCCACTCCTTATAGAAGCGTTATTGAGCATGTAACACAAATGCAGGATAGGATTGCAGCCGTGGTACCTGTTGTCAGAGAGCACATGGAACAGGCCCAAAGTGCTCAACAGAGGGTCTATAACCGGAGTGCCAAGATACGGGAATTTGCTCCTGGAGATAGAGTTCTTGTTTTGGTACCCACTGTGGAAAGCAAATTCCTAGCTAAATGGCAGGGTCCATTTGAGATTAGGGAAAAAGTGAATGAGGTTAATTACAAAGTATACCAGCCGGGAAAGAGAAAACCCGAACAGATTTACCATGTTAACTTAATCAAACCCTGGAAAGATAGGTTGTCTCTGTCAGCGGAGCCTTGCCCTTCGGTGTCTTCACCCCGGTTGCTTCCCGCAGTGAAGGTGTCAGAGACATTATCAGCTGATCAGAACAATCAGGTTAAAGAATTTCTCATCCAAAATAGGGAGGTATTTTCAGAGCTGCCTGGCCGAACGACCATAATAAAACATGACATTGTCACAGAACCAGGGGTCAGGGTTCATTTAAAGCCATATAGGATTCCTGAAGCTCAGCGAGAAGCTATTTCTAAGGAAGTTAAAACCATGTTAGAACTTGGAGTCATAGAGGAGTCTAACAGTGAGTGGTCCAGTCCCATAGTGCTCATCCCGAAGCCCGACGGTAGCATACGCTTCTGTAATGACTTTCGTAAGTTAAATGAGGTGTCCAAGTTTGACGCATACCCCATGCCCCGTGTGGATGAGCTTGTAGAAAGGCTGGGAACAGCCAGGTTTCTCACCACATTGGACCTGACCAAAGGTTACTGGCAAATACCTTTATCTGATAGCGCCAAAGAAAAAACAGCCTTTTCGGTTCCGGAGGGGCTGTACCAGTATAAGATGTTACCCTTTGGGTTGCATGGGGCTCCAGCAACCTTTCAACGGGCGATGGATAAAATTTTGAGGCCCCATAGAAAATATGCAGCTGCCTATTTGGATGATGTGGTAATTCACAGTACAGACTGGGGGTCCCATTTGGTTAAAGTACAAGCAGTACTGGACTCAATCAGAGAGGCAGGGTTAACTGCTAACCCAAAGAAGTGCTGCCTCGCAATGGAGGAGGTCAAATACTTGGGCTTCACCATAGGCAGAGGTCTGATTAGGCCCCAATTGAATAAAGTTGATGCTATTCAAAACTGGCCTCGTCCAGTGAATAAAAAACAGGTAAGGGCTTTTTTGGGAATTACTGGGTACTATAGACGGTTTATTCCTAATTTTGCGACCACAGCGGTGCCGTTGTCAGACCTTACCAAAGGGAAGCAGTCAAATGTGGTGAAATGGAACCCTGATGCAGAAAAGGCGTTCCAAGCGTTAAAAGTGGCTTTGTGTTCACAACCGGTGTTGATAACACCAGATTTTTCAAAAGAATTTGTGGTACAGACAGATGCCTCAGAGGTAGGGATAGGTGCTGTGCTGTCCCAAACCAGAGATGGGGACGAACACCCTATCATTTATTTGAGTAGGAAACTCAATGAGCATGAAAAAAGGTATGCCATTGTGGAAAAGGAGGCTTTGGCCATTAAGTGGGCACTAGATACCTTGAGATATTACCTCTTGGGTAGACAATTCAGACTAGTGACAGACCATGCCCCTTTAAAATGGATGTATGTAAATAGAGGCAAGAATGCTCGTGTAACTAGATGGTTTCTAGCGTTGCAGGACTTTAAGTTTACTGTCGAACATAGACCGGGAACACAATTGGCCAACGCAGATGCATTGTCTCGCATCTTCTGTTTGGGGGCTACAAGTGTTCCGGCCCCTAGGTCGAAACAGGGGAGGGGGATATGTGACAAGAACACTGGGATAGTGTTTGAGGGCAGGTATATTTGTCCCAGGTTCTTGTCTTACATGTTTTAGAAAATGTTAACTTCTAGGAAAAATGCTTTTTGTTTTGTCTGAACCTTTTCAGTTTGCTGTAAAAGCTGGGTAAAGGCTCTGAGAGAGAGATAAGGCGAGTTCTAGACATTGGGCCCAGTTCGGGTCTTTGGCCTCACAGAGGGCTAATCAGGGTTTCAGCTGTGTAAGTGTGTTATAGTGCTGCTAACCTGATTAGTATGGGCAGACTGCCTGGGAAGGCTGAGGGATCTGTGTGTGAGAGACACGCTTTCTGATGCAAGTGAGCTATACAGTATGTACTGAAGAACTCTGTGTTTTGTTTAGTGACAGTTAGGAATATCTTATGTTTAGTTAGTGCCGGACAGGCAAGGTATTTTTATTTTGGGGTTTGTTTTATTTTCTGTTTCAATAAAACTGGCCGGGGTCAGTTGTACCAGAAACTGGACTTGTGTTGTTCCTCAGCTGCTGCGTGCTACCATATTCCCCAGGAAAAGGCGCCTTGCACCCCTACAGTGTTACAATATATATATATATATATATATATATGTGTATATACACGTTTCGGTGCCACTCCGGACCTTTTATCAAGTTGTCAAGTTGGACCAGGTCCATCTTGATAAAAGAGCTGGTGTGGCACTGAAACGATATCATGACACTGAATATTTGAATATATGTATCTTGCAAAACGACTTGGACTGACGCAGTCTTCTTTTGAACAGAGATCTCTCCCAGAGTGCTGCTCTTATTTTGGGCACAAGATAAGGGTACTATTGTGTTTGTATATATATATATATATATATATATATATATAAAAAGCCCTCACTCACTCACTGACTGACTCATCACTAATTTCCTTACTTCCCGATATGTTAGGAAGCAGACATTTAACATACGTATTCTTCAGGTGGGAAATAGGAAAACTACATAATTAGAATTTTAATTAACCTCCCCTCAGGGGATGAAAAAGGGGTTGACAGAATGACTTCATCACCGATGCATGGCTTGCTTTGAGTGAACGATAACGCCCAAATGGACAATCAAATCAAAATTTGGATTGCACCTCCAGTCTGTAGAATTTCATAAACTACAAAAATAGTCCTGGCAATTTTTACTGTATCTGCTACGGGTGCTCCTTGTGTAACACCAAGAACAATGGATTAATATTTACTTACATTAAGACGTCTCAAATTTATCTCTCTATAGATTTACCAACTTTTTAAAACTCATTTATATGTACAACTGTGAAAATCAGAAACTGCTGTGTGAAGAACAGATAGAACAGCTGATTAGGTCAACAAGGAAAAGGTCAACATGGAAAAAGGTCGACGAGTTTTTTCTTCTTTTTTTGTATCGTTTTCTTCATAAAGTGACCGGGAACCTCAATTAGTGCACCGTGTCACCCGGGCACCAATTTGTGCACCTCGCATGGCTCGCTTGCCATGCTTCGGAGCAAGATGCCTCGTTCCGTTACCACTGCACTCGGCACAGGTTACTATTCCCAATCGTAGTCCACATGGATCGTAAACTATGAAAAAGTTCAAAAAAATGGGTAAATTTTTGAAAAACTCATGTCGACCTTTTCATGCGTCGACCTTTACCATGTCGACCTAGTTGAGTATGTCAACCTAATGCATGTTGACCAATAGTGTTCGACCTAATGAATGTCGGCCTAAGTGTTGTCGACCTAAAGACAGGATAGTATGTACATGTGATAGGGAAAATAGATTGTAAGCTCCTTTGGGGCAGAGACTGAAGTGAATGGGGAAATATTCACTGTACAGCGCTGCGGAATATGTGTTCGCTATATAAATAACTGGTAATAATAATTTTATATATATATATATATATATATATATATATATATATTGTAACACTGTAAGGGTACAAGGTGCCGTTTCCTGGGATAAATGGCAGCCTGCAGCAGCTGAGGAACCACACAAGTCCAGTTTCCGGTACAACTGGCCCCAGCCAGTTTTATTATACAGAAAATAAAACAAACAGCAAAAGAAAATACCTTGCCTGTCCGGCACTAACTAAACACAAGATGTTCCTAACTGTCACTAAACAAAAAAACACAGAGTTCTCCAGTACACTGTATAGCTTGTATCAGGAAGCGTGTTTCTCTCACAGAGATCCTGCAGTCTTCCCAGGCAGTCTGCCCACCCTAATCAGGCCAGCAGCTCTATAACACTCTTACACAGCTGAAAGCCTGATTAGCCTTCTGTGAGGCCAAAGACCCGAACTGGGCCCAATGTCTGGAACTTGCCCCATCTCTCTTTCAGGGCCCTTACCCAGCTTTTCCAACAAACTGAAAAGGTTCTAACAAAACAAAACATATTCCTAGAAGTTTTAATTTTTCTAATACATGTAAGACAAGAACCTGGGACAAACATACCGGCCCTCAAACACTATCCCAGTGTTCTTGTCACATATCCCCCTCCCCTGTTTCGACCTAGGGGCCGGAACACTTGTAGCCCCCAAACAGAAGATGCGGGACAATGCATCTGCGTTGGCCAATTGTGTACCCGGTCTATGTTCGACAGTAAACTTAAAATCCTGCAACGCTAGAAACCATCTAGTTACACGAGCATTCTTGCCTCTATTTACATACATCCATTTTAAAGGGGCATGATCCGTCACTAGTCTGAATTGTCTACCCAAGAGGTAATATCTCAAGGTATCCGATAAAGGTATTTGCCAGTAACCTTTGGTCAGGTCCAACGTGGTGAGAAACCTGGCTGTTCCCAGCCTTTCTATAAGCTCATCCACACGGGCATGGGGTATACGTCAAACTTGGACACCTCATTTAACTTACGAAAGTCATTACAGAAGCGTATGCTACCGTCGGGCTTCGGGATGAGCACTATGGGACTGGACCACTCACTGTTAGATTCCTCTATGACTCCAAGTTCTAACATGGTTTTAACTTCTTTAGAAACAGCTTCTCGCTGAGCTTCAGGAATCCTATATGGCTTTAAATGAACCCTGACCCCTGGTTCTGTGACAATGTCATGTTTTATTATGGTCGTTCGGCCAGGCAGCTCTGAAAATATCTCCCTATTTTGGATGAGAAATTCTTTAACCTGATTGTTCTGATCAGCTGATAATGTCTCTGACACCTTCACTGCGGGAAGCAACCGAGGTGAAGACACCGAAGGGCAAGGCTCCGCTGACAGAGACAACCTATCTTTCCAGGGTTTGAGTAAGTTAACATGGTAGATTTGTTCGGGTTTTCTCTTTCCCGGCTGGTATACTTTGTAATTAACCTCATTCACTTTTTCCCTAATCTCAAATGGACCCTGCCATTTAGCTAGGAATTTGCTTTCCACAGTGGGTACCAAAACAAGAACTCTATCTCCAGGAGCAAATTCCTGTATCTTGGCACTCCGGTTATAGACCCTCTGTTGAGCACTTTGGGCCTGTTCCATGTGCTCTCTGACAACAGGTACCACGGCTGTAATCCTATCCTGCATTTGTGTTACATGTTCAATAACGCTTCTATAAGGAGTGGGCTGTCCTTCCCACGTCTCTTTGGCAATGTCCAACAGCCCTCTGGGGTGTCTACCATACAACAAATCAAATGGAGAAAACCCCGTAGAGGACTGAGGAACTTCTCTGATGGCCATTAACAAGTAGGGCAACAAACAATCCCAGTTTTTCCCGTCTCTCTCAACAACCTTTTTTAACATACATTTTAATGTTTTATTAAACCTTTCCACCAACCCGTCAGTTTGGGGATGGTAGATGGACGTCCTGAGGTGAGTGACCTTAAATAATTTGCACAATTCTTTCATGATCCTTGACATAAATGGAGTACCTTGGTCAGTCAAAATTTCTTTTGGTATTCCCACTCTACTAAAAACCTGCACCAGCTCCCTAGCTATCGCCTTGGTTGTGATAGTGCGTAAAGGGACAGCCTCAGGATATCGAGTGGCATAGTCCATAATTACCAGGATATACTGATGGCCCCGAGCAGACTTTAACAAGGGCCCCACAAGATCCATGGCTATTCTGTCAAACGGGACCTCTATAATAGGCATGGGAACTAGTGGGCTCATGAAATGGGGTCTAGGGGCATGATACTGGCATTCAGGACAGGAAGAACAATATTCAGACACTTCTTTATAAACCCCTGGCCAAAAGAACCTTTGTAAAACTCTTTCAGTGGTTTTTTCTGCCCCTAAATGTCCTGCGGTAACGTGACTATGAGCTAAATCTAGTACCGTTCTCCGATAAGGCTGGGGAACTACCAGCTGTTCCACCACATCCTCACCCCTTTTGACAATGTGGTACAAGAGCTCATTACAGATGGCCATGTGGGGATACGTAACCCTGTCACCTGGTACCACAGGCTCCCCATTAACAACCTTAACATTCTCTCTAGCCTTTATTAAGGTAGGATCCTTTAACTGTTCAGACGCAAACAGATCCTTCTTTACCTCCAGGTCAGGCACGCTTTCAGTTCTAACTACTATGTCTCTGTTCCCAGCAAGAGGGTCCTCACTGGACTCCCCAGCTGTCACTTCCCCAGCCAAACTAGCAAAAGGCAAAGGGTCAGAAAGTTCCGAAGACACACGTACATCCATAAAATCACCGGTATTATCAACTGGCTCTTTACTTCTCACATCTGTTGATAACCGTGATTCCCACAGTTTCCAAAAATGAGGAAAATCCCTCCCTATTATGGCCTCATGCACCAAGGTGGGGACCAGTCCTACTTTAACAATTGCTGACCCAAAACAAGTTTCTATATTCACTTCAGCAGTGACATAATGTTGGGTATCCCCATGTATGCAAGTTACCCCAATAGGTATTTGCTGGACCTTTAAGGGGTTCACTAACCCAGCTTTCACGAGGGTAACTAAACTTCCTGAATCTAGCAAGGCCTCTACCCGGTTACCCTCTAAGAACACATCACACATTTGTTTTTCCAGCTCAGGTGAAGGTACCACAGTACAGGCTAACCTAGCAAAGAAAGACATTCTGGGACATTCAAAGGCAGCATCACATTGCATGGGTTCTTGCGTGACTGGGCAATTGGCAATAACATGACCTGGCATACCACACCTAAAACATTTAATCACACGATTATCAACCCGTTTGGGCAGCATAGACCATTCTAGCCCCATTGGCCTGTCTCCAGGGCCAGTATTTACAGTCTCTCTAGCCTTGCGTTCTCTTAACTGCCCAGCAACGTTTTCCCACGGAACAGTCTTACCAGTCTTTACTGAAGGGCGCTGTCGAGGATCTATGGGTTGCTGGGTGGTCATCAGTAGTTCCTCTGCTGCCAAATACCTCTCTACCATGTCCACTAATTGGTCAGCAGTACCCGGGTTCCCATGGCTCACCCACTTGCGCAGGACCATGGGCAAAGATCTCAAGTAGCGGTCCATGACGACTCTTTCAACCATCTGGGGACCAGTTAATGTCTCTGGCTGTAACCATTTTTTTATTAGCTGAATAAGCTCGTGCATCTGGGAGCGAGGAGGCTTCTCCATGGCGTACACCCAACGGTGCACCCGTGGTGCTCGTACTGAAAGCGTGACTCCCAGGCGGGTCAGAATCTCAGTCTTTAGTTTATCATAGTCCCGAGCCTCAGCAGGGCTTAAATCAAAGTACGCTTTTTGGGGCTCACCTGACAGAAAAAGTGCCAGCAGACTGGTCCACTGTGCTTTCGGCCAGTTCTCACGCTCGGCAGTCCTTTCAAACGTGGTCAAGTAGGCCTCCAATTTTCCTCCATTGCCGCCTGCTGCTGTCTGTTGGCCTCCTGCTGAGCCGCTGTAGCTTGCAGCAAGGCTTTGAGCAGTTCCTCCATGTCGACAGACTTTTCAGGCAGCTTTGTAGCTGCTTTCACCCAGGACATATATCAAATCCTCAGGGTGAGTCTCAGTAACTTCACACTGGGCTGGATCTGCATAAACCACCATTTTCTGCAGGCCTCACAAAGCTGCTGCTTTCACTTATGCGCAGAACGGAGTTGCTCGCATTCTCCACCAAGTTGTAACACTGTAAGGGTACAAGGTGCCGTTTCCTGGGATAAATGGCAGCCTGCAGCAGCTGAGGAACCACACAAGTCCAGTTTCCGGTACAACTGGCCCCAGCCAGTTTTATTATACAGAAAATAAAACAAACAGCAAAAGAAAATACCTTGCCTGTCCGGCACTAACTAAACACAAGATGTTCCTTACTGTCACTAAACAAAAAAACACAGAGTTCTCCAGTACACTGTATAGCTCACTTGTATCAGGAAGCGTGTTTCTCTCACAGAGATCCTGCAGTCTTCCCAGGCAGTCTGCCCACCCTAATCAGGCCAGCAGCTCTATAACACTCTTACACAGCTGAAAGCCTGATTAGCCTTCTGTGAGGCCAAAGACCCGAACTGGGCCTAATGTCTGGAACTTGCCCCATCTCTCTTTCAGGGCCCTTACCCAGCTTTTCCAACAAACTGAAATGGTTCTAACAAAACAAAACATATTCCTAGACGTTTTCATTTTTCTAATACATGTAAGACAAGAACCTGGGACAAACATACCTGCCCTCAAACACTATCCCAGTGTTCTTGACAAATATATATATATATATATATGGAATAGTAAAAGATTCTCGTGGGAGCCAAATCGCCTTTAGTATGACAATATTTAAAAGATTTTTTATTCATACAAAAATGAACGATATTTGTAACCTAAACATTCGTCATTGACACAAGTATATAAAAGTTCATTAAAACAATATCACAATCTCATACATAAACATTTTTCAGTTGATGTGAGGAATTTACAGTCAGGTGATCACAGTCAGAACTTGAAAGAGATGTGTCTCCAACCAGATGCTTGTGGCAAAGGCTTTATTAACCCAAATCGCGAAACCCAATGCGTTTCGTCCGTTAGGACTTCATCAGGGATTTATAGTCATTTTTTTTATAACAGAATGGACTACCACTGGTTAAAATTCTCAATGTTACATCCAATCACACATTCGGTTCAATTGATATGGTATCTAAAGAGGCTTCATCGTAACAAAAAATAACAATTAGGTTGAAGTTAGATGGTGTAATATTCCCAGTTTTTATATAACAGAATGGATTACCACTGGTTAAAATTCTCAATGTTACATCCAATCACACATTCGGTTCAATTGATATGGTATCTAAAGAGGCTTCATCGTAACAAAAAATAACAATTAGGTTGAAGTTAGATGGTGTAATATTCCCTAATCTCTTCAAGGATAGTAGAACCCTACAATCTGCTTCAAACAGTATCACCAAAAATGGGTCTTAAGGAATTTCAAATCCTGAACCGCACTACTCTTTTTCATAGGGACTGGTACAACCTCACAGGATCACAACTACCTATATATATATATATATATATATATATAAAAATAAAATAAGATTTTAAACCTACCGGTAAATCTTTTTCTCCTAGTCCGTAGAGGATGCTGGGGACTCCGTAAGGACCATGGGGTATAGACGGGCTCAGCAGGAGATATGGGCACTATAAAGAACTTTAGAATGGGTGTGCACTGGCTCCTCCCTCTATGTCCCTCCTCCAGACCTCAGTTAGAGAAACTGTGCCCTGAGGAGATGGACAATACGAGGAAAGGATTTTGTTAATCTAAGGGCAAGATTCATACCAATAAAGAAAAAGAAAGATAACACCTGGGCGCAAATAGTTAAAAGATCTGGGATGTAATTATCAATACACCTGATCTGGGATTGCTGCTTCACCTAAGAGGTCACTGTTACCTCTCAAAAAATGTAAAAACCACAAAAGATAAAATGAAGCGCTATCCTGATCAGTATAAATTAAAACATATAACATTTATTAGACATTTATACAAACAACATTCATAACACGGCTTATAATTTCACCCTGTGGCCACTTATTAGTTGATCAACTTATTTACTGCAGTATAAATCAGCATAAATCCACATATTTATATTTGCAAAGATATAGATAGAGCAAAGCTTGGAGATGTTAGAAGCTGTTCGTTTAGAACAATTAGTTACTAGCAGTTCATAATTTTTAGCCAGACGGAACCAAGCTCAGTGATGTTAGACAGGCTCACTTAATATCATGCAAGAATCTTCAACTGTTAGTTCGTAACTTTCCGAAATGATTCAAAGCATGCAAACAATTGCTTAATGGAATAGCTGTTTGAATGTTAATACTCAGGATTTTTGTCCATAGAATAATTTAACTGCAAAGTCCAGCGTGGCCACGCTATTGAATAGAACCCGACACAACGTGTCTTCAGACCAGGTAACTAATTAAAGAAGTGACGTCTCACTCTTGATAGTTACCACTCTTGTCCTCACGTATAGGTGCGGGATGCAACAGATCAACGCCGTGGATGGCACTCCTCTAGGAGTGCCATCCACGGCGTTGATCTGTTGCATCCCGCACCTATACGTGAGGACAAGAGTGGTAACTATCAAGAGTGAGACGTCACTTCTTTAATTAGTTACCTGGTCTGAAGACACGTTGTGTCGGGTTCTATTCAATAGCGTGGCCACGCTGGACTTTGCAGTTAAATTATTCTATGGACAAAAATCCTGAGTATTAACATTCAAACAGCTATTCCATTAAGCAATTGTTTGCATGCTTTGAATCATTTCGGAAAGTTACGAACTAACAGTTGAAGATTCTTGCATGATATTAAGTGAGCCTGTCTAACATCACTGAGCTTGGTTCCGTCTGGCTAAAAATTATGAACTGCTAGTAACTAATTGTTCTAAACGAACAGCTTCTAACATCTCCAAGCTTTGCTCTATCTATATCTTTGCAAATATAAATATGTGGATTTATGCTGATTTATACTGCAGTAAATAAGTTGATCAACTAATAAGTGGCCACAGGGTGAAATTATAAGCCGTGTTATGAATGTTGTTTGTATAAATGTCTAATAAATGTTATATGTTTTAATTTATACTGATCAGGATAGCGCTTCATTTTATCTTTTGTGGTTTTTAAGATTCATACCAGCCCACACCATCCACACCGTATAACCTGGAATATACGCAACCAGTTAACTGTATGAACAAAAAACAGTATCAGCTAAAGACTGATCTCAACTGTAACATAACCCTTATGGAAGCAACAACTATATACAAGCCTTGCTGATTTTGTCTGCACTGGGATGGGCGCCCAGCATCCTCTACGGACTAGGAGAAAAAGATTTACCGGTAGGTTTAAAATCTTATTTTCTCTTACGTCCTAGAGGATGCTGGAGACTCCGTAAGGACCATGGGGTTTATAACAAAGCTCCAGTCCGGGCGGGAGAGTGCGGACGACTCTGCAGCACCGACTGAGCAAACGCAAGGTCCTCATCAGCCAGGGTATCAAACTTATAGAACTTTGCAAAAGTGTTTGAACCTGACCAGGTAGCTGCTTGGCAAAGCTGTAAAGCCGAGACGCCTCGGGCAGCCGCCCAAGAAGAGCCCACCTTCCTAGTGGAATAGGTCTTTACCGAATTTGTTAACGGCAATCCAGCCGTAGAATGAGCCTGCTGAATCGTGTTACAGATCCAGCGAGCAATAGTCTGCTTCGAAGCAGGAGCGCCAACTTTGTTGGCTGCATACAGGACAAACAGTGCTTCTGTTTTACTAACCCGAGCCGTCCTGGCTACATAGATTTTTAAGGCCCTGACTACATCCAGGGACTTGGAATCCTCCAAGTCACCCGTAGCCACAGGCACCACAATAGGTTGGTTCATATGAAATGAAGAAACCACCTTAGGCAAAAATTGAGGACGAGTCCTCAACTCTGCTCTATCCACATGGAAGGTCAAATAGGGGCTCTTGTGAGACAAGGTCGCCAATTCGGACACCCGCCTTGCAGATGCCAAGGCCAACAACATGACCACCTTCCAAGTGAGAAATTTCAATTCAACCGTTTGAAGAGGTTCAAACCAGTGAGACTTCAGGAACCGTAACACCACGTTAAGGTCCCAAGGTGCCACTGGGGGCACAAAAGGAGGCTGGATGTGCAGCACTCCCTTTACAAAAGTCTTGGCTCCTGGGAGAGAAGCCAATTCCTTCTGAAAGAAAATAGACAAGGGCCGAAATCTGTACCTTAACGGAGCCTAATTTTAGGCCCATATCCACTCCTGTCTGTAGAAAGTGGAGAAAACGGCCCAGATGGAAATCTTCCGTAGGAGCATTCTTGGCTTCACACCAAGAAACATATTTCCTCCAGATACGGTGATAATGTTTTGCTGCCACCTCCTTCCTAGCCTTTATCAGAGTAGGGATAACTTCCTCCGGAATACCTTTCTCAGCTAGGATTCGGTGTTCAACCGCCATGCCGTCAAACGTAACCGCGGTAAGTCTTTGAACACGCAGGGCCCCTGTTGTAACAGGTCCTCCCTGAGAGGAAGAGGCCATGGATCTTCTGTGAGCATCTCCTGAAGATCTGAATACCAGGCCCTTCGAGGCCAATCTGGAACAATGAGGATTGTTTTCACTCTTTTTTGTCTTATGATTCTCAATATTTTTGAGATGAGAGGAAGAGGGGGGAACACATAGACCGACTGAAACACCCAAGGTGTCACCAGGGCGTCCACCGCTACTGCCTGAGGGTCCCTTGACCTGGCACAATACCTCCGAAGCTTCTTGTTGAGGCGTGACGCCATCATGTCTATGTGAGGAATTCCCCAAAGACTTGTTATCTCTGTAAAAACGTCTTGATGAAGTCCCCACTCTCCTGGATGGAGATCGTGTCTGCTGAGGAAGTCTGCTTCCCAGTTGTCCACTCCCGGAATGAAGACCGCTCACAGAGCGCTTACGTGATTTTCCGCCCAGCGAAGAATCCTGGTGGCTTCCGCCATTGCCACTCTGCTCCTTGTCCCGCCTTGGCGGTTCACATGAGCCACGGCTGTGACGTTGTCTGATTGAATCAGAACCGGTAGGTCGCAAAGAAGATTCTCCGCTTGTCGTAGGCCGTTGTATATGGCCCTCAATTCCAGTACGTTGATGTGTACACAAGCCTCCTGGCTTGACCATAGCCCCTGAAAATTTCTTCCTTGTGTGACTGCTCCCCATCCTCGGAGGCTCGCGTCCGTGGTCACCAGAATCCAGTCTTGAATGCCGAACCTGCGACCCTCTAGAAGGTGAGCACTCTGCAGCCACCACAGGAGAGACACCCTGGCCCGGGGGGACAGGCTTATCTTCTGATGTATTAGTACATGGGACCCGGACCACTTGTCCAGGAGGTCCCACTGAAACGTCCATGCATGAAACCTGCCGAAGGGGATGGCCTCGTAGGCTGCCACCATTTTCCCCAGAACTCGAGTGCATTGATGAACAGACACTCTTTTTGGTTTTAGCAAAACTCTGACCATGTTCTGGAGGTCCTGGGCTTTTTCCATCGGGAGAAAAACCCTCTTTTGTTCAGTGTCCAGAATCATGCCTAGGAATGATAGTCGAGGCGTTGGAATCAATTGTGACTTTGGCAGATTTAGAATCCAAACGTGTTGTTGTAGCACTCTCAGGGAGAGCGACATGCTCCTCTGCAATTGATCTCTCGATCTCGCTTTTATCAGGAGATCGTCCAAGTATGGGATAATTGTGACTCCCTGCCTGCGCAGGAGCACCATCATCTCTGCCAACACCTTGGTGAAAATCCTCGGGGCCGTGGAAAGCCCAAACGGCAACGTCTGAAACTGGTAATGACAGTCCTGTATAGCGAATCTCAGGTACTCCTGATGAGGAGGGTGTATGGGGACATGAAGGTATGCATCCTTTATGTCGAGTGACACCATAAAATCCCCCCCCTTCCAGACCGATACCATCTTGAATTTGAACTTTTTCAAGTACAGGTTTAGGGATTTTAGATTTAAAATGGGTCTGACCGAACCATCCGGCTTCGGGACCACGAACAGGGTCGAATAGTACCCTTTCCCCTGTTGGACTAGGGGAACCTTGACAATCACTTGCTGTTGACACAGCTTTTGAATTGCAGCTAACACTACTCTGGGGAAGAAGCTGGCAAGGCCGACTTGAAAAATCGGCGAGGGGGCACCTCTTCGAATTCCAGTTTGTAGCCTTGGGATACAATATCCATCGCCCAAGGATCCACGTCTGACAGAAGCCAGACCTGGCTGAAGAGTCAAAGATGTGCCCCCACTGGTGCGGACTCCCTCAGTGGAGCCCCAGCGTCATGCAGTGGATTTAGTAGAAGCCGGGGAGGACATCTGCTCCTGGGAACTAGGTGGAGCAGGTGCTCTCTTTCCTCTACCCTTACCTCTGGCGAGGAAAGATGAGCCCCGACCTCTTCTGGACTTATGCGACCGAAAGGACTGCATCTGATATTGTGGAGTTTTCTCTTGCTGTGGGGGAACAAAAGGCAAAAAGGTGGATTTACCCGCGGTAGCTGTGGCAAGCAGGTCCGCGAGACCTTCCCCAAATAAAACTTCACCTTTGTATGGCAAAACCTCCATATGCTTCTTTGAGTCGGCATCACCCATCCATTGGCGGGTCCACAGGGCTCGCTTAGCAGAAATCGCCATGGCGTTGGCACTCGAACCTAGCAGCCCAACGTCTCTTTGAGCGTCCCTCATATATAAGACTGCGTCTTTAATGTGACCTAAGGTCAATAAAATGGTATCCTTGTCTAGGGTATCAAGGTCAGCTGACAAGGTATCTGTACAAGCTGTCCAAGCTGCAACTGCACTACACACCTATGCCGATGCTATTTCCGGTCTGAGCAAAGCACCTGTATGCGTATAAGTAGACTTTAAAGTAGTTGTGATATGCAAAACATCTTTTATTGCAATAATCATATAATGAATACTTTTGGCCACCCTTGGGTGTAACCTCGCATCATCGTAGTCGACACTGGAGTCAGAAACCGTGTCGGTATCAGTGTCTGCTATTTGGGATAGAGGACGTTTTTGAGACCCAGAAGGGCCCGGTGACCCAGTCGAAGCGGTGGATTGACTCCCAGCTTTTTCTATGGACTCTGCTTTGTCCAATCTCTTATGTAATAAGGTCACATTTGCATTTAAAACATTCCACATGTCCATCCAATCATGAGTCGGCGTTGCCGACGGAGACACCACAATCATCTGCTCCACCTCCTCCTTAGCTGAGCCTTCCGCATCAGACATGCGGACACACTCGTACCGACACCCCCACACACACAGGGATATAGTTATAAGGAGACAGTTCCCCAATAAGGCCCTTTGGAGAAACAGAGAGAGAGTATGCCAGCACACACCCAGCGCCAACTGACACTGGAAAATAATCTCCCAGATAATAGCGCTTTTATCTTAATCACTGTGTTAATACACTCACTGCGCCTCACAAGTGCCCCCCCTCCTCTTTTCAGCCCTGTGTCACCGTGTTCAGCAGGGGAGAGTCCGGGGAGCCAGCTTCTCTGCATATCTCTGTGGAGAAAATGGCGCTGGTTAGTGCTGAGGGACCAAGCTCCGCCCCCTCCCGCTCAAAGTATCACAAAACTGCCGGGGGATTTATAGAAATACTGCCTCCGCAGTGTTTAACCTTATAATGCCAGCTTTAGAGGTTTTTATTGCTGCCCAGGGCGCCCCCCCCCCCCTGCGCCCTGCACCCATCAGTGCCCGCTAGTGTGTGTGTAGTATGTGGGAGCAATGGCGCGCAGCGTTACTGCTGCGCGCTTACCTCAGTGAAGATCTGAAGTCTTCTGCCGCCTTGAAGTCTTCTTTTCTTCTTATACTCACCTGGCTTTTATCTTCCGGCTCTGCGAGGAGGACGGTGGCGTGGCTCTGGGACGAACGAGCGAGGGGAGACCTGCGTTCCGACTCCCTCTGGAGCTAATGGTGTACAGTAGCCTAAGAAGCAGAGCCTATCACTTAAGTAGCTCTGCTTCTCTCTCCTCAGTCCCACGATGCAGGGAGCCTGTTGCGAGCAGTGCTCCCTGAAAATAAAAAACCTAACAAAATTCTTTTTCAGAGAAACTCAGGAGAGCTCCTCTGTAATGCACCCACTCTCCTCTGAGCACAGGATCTAACTGAGGTCTGGAGGAGGAGCATAGAGGGAGGAGCCAGTGCACACCCATTCTAAAGTTCTTTATAGTGCCCACATCTCCTGCGGAGCCCGTCTATACCCCATGGTCCTTACGGAGTCCCCAGCATCCTCTAGGACGTAAGAGAAATATATATATATATATATATATATACACACACACACACACACACACTATATACTGTTTATATATATATATATCGGTGGCGGTTACAATACCACTAGTTGGGATCCCATACATCATAACGCCATCGACAGAATCCCGACTAGCGTTAAAATACTGCCGCCACAGGCTTTTCACCCTCTATGGGTGTCCATGACACCCATAGAGGGAGAATAGATCCTGTGGCGAGCATAGCGATAACACCCATGTGGATGAATCCTAAGTTTGCACATTTTTGGAAACTATATCAGTGGGCCCTTTTATTTAAGTATGAGCTGTTTGCCACTGGTGTCTAGAGTATTGTGATAAAGCAATGCCTTCCATGGTATTATGGTAAAGCACTGATATCTATCATGGTGAATCTCTGCTATCTAGTAGCACGAACCATCTTCCGTAGCATGAAGGTAAAGCATTGTTATCTGGTGCAGCACTTCCACATATAGGATCACAATGAAGCATTAGTATCTAGAGTAACATTGTGAGTCATTGCCACCTACATTATCAAGGTGAATATATACAATGTGAAGCATCATGGTGCAATTCTGCTATCTGTAATATTATAATGAACCACTGCCATCTGGTGAAGAACAGACACCTACTGAAGCACATCTACATACAGTATCATACTACAGCACTACTCTATCTATCTATCTATCTATCTATCTATCTATCTATCTATCTATCTATCTATCTATCTATCTATAGTATAATATAAGGTAAGCACTGCTGTGTACAGTATGTCATTGAAGCAATGTACTTCCATCTAAAGTATCATGGGGAAATACTGCCATCTATAATATCATGGTAAACCACTGCCATCTACAGTATTATAGTGAAATACTGCTATATACACAATTATGGTGTGAAGCACTTTTATTTACAGTATCACAGTAAAGCACTGCCATTTGTAAAAGCATCATGGCAAATCGCTGCTATCTACAGCACCACTGTGAAGCACTGCCAACTAAATTTGATAGGGTAGCATAGTCATTTACATTAACATGCTGTAGCACAAATGGCATTTATACATTAATACTGGAGCAATATCGCCACTTACACTACCACGCTGGAGCACAGCCGCCATTTACACTACCACGCTGGAGCACAGCCACCATTTACACTACCACGCTGGAGCACAGCCACCACTTACACTACCACGCTGGAACACAGCCGCCATTTCCACCATCATGCTGGAGCACAGCTGCCATTTACACTACCATGTTTGAGCACAGCCGACATTTACACTACCATGCTGGAGTACAGCCGACATTTACACTACTATGTTGGAGCACCGCCGCCATTTACACTACAATGCTGGAGCATAGCCACAATTTACACAATCACGCTGGACCACACCTGCCATTTACAATACCATGCTGGAGTATAGCGCCATTTACACTACCAAGCTGGAGCAAAGCTAACATTTACACTACCATGCTGGAGCACAGCCGCCATTTACACTAGCATGATGGAGCAATCCGCCATTTACATTATAATGGTAGAGTATATTAATGGTAGAGTATAGCGGAATGTACACTACCATGCTGGAGCATAGCCACCATTTACACCACCATGCTGGAGCACAGTCGCCATTTAAATACAATTATGGTGTGAAGCACTTTCATTTACAGTATCACAGTAAAGCACTGCCATTTGTAAAAGCATCATTTACACTACCATGCTGGAGCACAGCAACCACTACCAAGGTGGAGCACAGCCGCCATTTACACTACCTTGGTGGAGCACAGCAGCCATTTACACTACCATGGAGGAACACATCCGCCATTTACACTATAATTATAGAGTACAGCACCATTTACACTACCATGATGAAGCACAGCCACCATTTACACCACCATGCTGAAGCACAGCCGCCATTTACACCACCATGCTGGAGCACAGCCGCCATTTACACTACCATGCTGGAGCACAGCCACCATTTACACTACCATGCTGGAGTACAGCCGCCATTTACACTATCATGGTGGAACGCACAGCCGCCATTTACACTACCATGCTGGAGCACAGCCGCCATTTACACTACCATGCTGGAACACAGCCGCCATTTACACTATCATGCTGGAGTACAGCCGCCATTTACACTACCATGGTGGAACACAGCCGCCATTTACACTACCATGCTGGAGCACAGCCGCCATTTACACTACCATGCTCGAGCACAGCAGCCATTTACACTACCACGCTTGAGCACAGCCGCCATTTACACTACCATGGTGGAGTACAGCAGCCATTTACACTACCATGGAGGAGCACATCCGCCATTTACACTATAATGGTAGAGTATAGCGCCATTTACACCACCATGCTGGAGCACAGCTACCATTTACACCACCATGCTGGAGCACAGTTGCCATTTAAACACAATTATGGTGTGAAGCACTTTCATTTACAGTATCACAGTAAAGCACTGCCATTTGTAAAAGCATCAGTTACACTACCATGCTGGAGCACAGCAACCACTACCAAGGTGGAGCACAGCCGCCATTTACACTACCTTGGTGGAACACAGCAGCCATTTACACTACCATGGAGGAACACATCCGCCATTTACACTATAATTATAGAGTACAGCACCATTTACACTACCATGATGAAGCACAGCCACCATTTACACCACCATGCTGAAGCACAGCCACCGTTTACACCACCATGCTGGAGCACAGCCGCCATTTACACTACCATGCTGGAGCACAGCTGCCATTTACACTACCATGCTGGAGTACAGCCGCCATTTACACTACCATGCTGGAGTACAGCCGCCATTTACACTACCATGGTGGAACACAGCCGCCATTTACACTACCATGGTGGAACACAGCCGCCATTTACACTACCATGCTCGAGCACAGCAGCCATTTACACTACCACGCTTGAGCACAGCCGCCATTTACACTACCATGGTGGAGCACAGCAGCCATTTACACTACAATGGAGGAGCACATCCGCCATTTACACTATAATGGTAGAGTATAGCGCCATTTACACCACCATGCTGGAGCACAGCTACCATTTACACCACCATGCTGGAGCACAGGCGCCATTTACACTACCATGCCGGAGCACAGCAACCACTACCAAGGTGGAGCACAGCCGCCATTTACACTAGCATGGTGGAGCACAGCCGCCATTTACACCACCATGTTGGAGCACAGCCGCCATTTACACTACCAAGCTGGAGAACAGCCGCCATTTACACTACCATGCTGGAGCACAGCTGCCATTTACACTACCATGCTGAAGCACAGCCGTCATTTACACCAACATGCCGGAGCACAGCCGCCATTTACACCACCATGCTGGAGCACAGCCACCATTTACACTATCATGGTGGAGTACAGCCGCCATTAACACTACCATGCTGGAGCACAGCCAACATTTACACTAGCCTGGTAGAGAAAATCCAACATTTACACTAGCATGGTGAAGCACAGCCGCCATTTACACTACCATGCTGGAGCACAGCCACCATGTACACTAGCATGGTGAAGCACAGCACCATTTACACTATCATGGTGGATGACATCCGCCATTTACACTATCATGCTGGAGCTCAGCTACCATTTACACTACCATGCTGGAGCACAGCCTCCATTTATACTACCATGCTGGAGCACAGCCGCCATTTACACTAGCATGGTGGAGCACAAACGTCATTTACATTACCACAGTGAACCACTGCCGCCATTTACACGACCATGGTTAAGCACAGCCACCATTTACACTACAATCGTGGAGCACTGTCGCCATTTACACTACTATGGTGGAACACAGCTGCCATTTACACCACTACGCTGGAGCACAGCCGTCATTTACATTACAATGGTGGAGCACAGACACCATTTACACTACTATGGTGGAGCATAGCCTCCATTTACACTACCATGCTGGAGCACAGCCACCATTTACACTACCATTCTGGAGAACAGCCGCCATTTACAATACCATGCTGGAGCACAGCCGCCATTTACAACACCATGCTGGCGCACAGCTGCCATTTACACTACCATGCTGGAGCACAGCCACCATTTACACTACCATGCTGGAGCACAGCCACCATTTACACTAGCATGGTTAAGCACAGCCGCCATTTACACTATTATGCCGGAACACAGACGCAATTTACACTACCATGCTGGAGCACAGCCGACATTTACAACACCATGCTGGCGCACAGCTGCCATTTACACTACCATGCTGGAACACAGCCGACATTTACGCTACCATGCTGGAGCACAGCCACCATTTACACTACCATGCTAGATCACAGCCGCCATTTACACTACCATGCTGGAGCACAGCCGCCATTTACAATACCATGCTGGAGTACAGCCACCATTTACACCAGCATGCTGGAGCACAGCCACCATTTACACTAGCATGGTGGAGCAAAGCCACCACTTACACTAGAATGGTGGAGCACAGCCGCCATTTACAGTGTCATGCTGGAGCACAGCTACCATTTACACTATCATGGTAGAGTATAGTGCCATTTACAGTACCATGCTGGAGCGCAACCGCCATTTACACTACCATGCTGGAGCGCAGCCAACATATACACTAACATGCTGGAGCACAGCCGCCATTTACACTACCATGCTGGAGCGCAGCCGCCATATACACTACCATGCTGGAGCGCAGCCGCCATTTACACTACCATGCTGGAGCACAGCCGCCATTTACACTACCATGCTGGAGCACAGCTGCCATTTACACTAGCATGGTGGAGCACAGCGCCATTTACACTATCATGGTGGAGTATAGCGCCATTTACACTACCATGTTGGAGCACAGCCGCCATTTACACTACCATGTTGGAGCACAGCCGGCATTTACACTACCATGCTGGAGCACAGCCGCCATTTACACTACCATTCTGGACAACAGCCGCCATTTACAATACCATGCTGGAGCACAGCCGCCATTTATAACACCATGCTGGCGCACAGCTGCCATTTACACTACAATGCTGGAGCACAGCCATCATTTACACTACCATGCTGGAGCACAGCCACCATTTACACTAGCATGGTTAAGCACAGCCGCCATTTACACTATTATGCCGGAACACAGACGCCATTTAAACTAACATGCTGGAACACAGCCGACAATTATGCTACCATGCTGGAGCACAGCCACCATTTACACTACCATGCTGGAGCACAGCCGCCATTTTTACTACCATGCTGGAGCACAGCCGCCATTTACACTACCATGCTGGAGCACAACCGCCATTTACAAAACCATGCTGGAGTACAGCCACCATTTACACCAGCATGCTGGAGCGCAACCGCCATTTACACTACCATGCTAGACCGCAGCCACCATTTACACTACCATGCTGGAGCGCAGCCATTTACACTAGCATGGTGGAGCACAGCGCCATTTACACTATCATGGTGGAGTATAGCGCCATTTACACTACCATGGTGGAGCACAGCCGCCATTTACACTACCATGTTGGAGCACAGCCGGCATTTACTCTACCATGCTGGAGCACAGCCGCCATTGACACTATCATTCTGGAGAACAGCCGCCATTTACAATACCATGCTGGAGCACAGACGCCATGTATAACACCATGCTGGCGCACAGCTGCCATTTACACTACAATGCTGGAGCACAGCCACCATTTACACTACCATGCTGGAGCACAGCCACCATTTACACTAGCATGGTTAAGCCCAGCCGCCATTTACACTATTATGCCGGAAAACACAGACGCCATTTACACTACCATGCTGGAACACAGCCGACAATTACGCTACCATGTTGGAGCACAGCCACCATTTACACTACCATGCTGGAGCATAGCCGCCATTTTCACTACTAAGCTGGAGCACAGCCGCCATTTACACTACCATGCTGGAGCACAACCGTCATTTACAATACCATACTGGAGCACAGCCACCATTTACACCAGCATGCTGGAGCACAGCCACCATTTACACTAGCATGGTGGAGCACAGCGCCATTTACACTACCATGCTGGAACACATCCGCCCTTTACAGTAACTTGGTGGAGTATAGCACCATTTACACTACCATGGTGGGCCACTGCCATTTACAGCATTATGGTAAGCCATTGCTATCTAGCAAAACACTGCCATCTTGTAGCAATGCCATTTATACTATCATAGTGAAACACTATCATTTACACTGTCAGGATGAAGTACAGTCACTTATAGAATCACAGAAAACCTCTACCCTCTATATTTCCATGGGGAAGTATTTCCATTAAAAATATCATGCCATCCTCCACACACGCTATGCAGAGTCTAGATACTGCAATGTACTGCAATAACCGTGGCTAAACACTACTAAGGAAGCTCTGCCATAACTAACACATGTTATACAGTAATCTGGAGCTACCATTACTACACTTTCAATTCACTTACACAGTTCAGACAAGTGCTGCCATGTACTGTATCATGGTACAAAGCATTGCCACTCCATCACATGTCATTATACAGTACGTGCCATGCACAGTGTTCAGCCAGTGGCACTAGCTATTGCACTACACACATTATGGTTCTTGCATCTACTGCACTATTTCACTCTATGGCAAAGCACTCCAATCCGGGATTGGGTAAAAACAGGACCGCCGAGTGCTGGACTGAACCGGCTCCCTGCAACAAATTTAGCCATTCTGGAGCTTGTACTGCTCGTCTCTGTCTGCCCGGTGTCCCGTCTGGGGGAAAGGTGTCTGTGACAGCTGTCACCAGAGAGGCAGGGTGGGAGAGATTACAACCTCTGCGTCCGGGGATGGGGTAATAGCTGGAATGGTCCGGACCATACGGGGAGGCTGTAATCACTGCCTTATCGCCTCCCTGGTGACAGCTGTCACAGACACCCCAGACAGGACACCCTCTGTACGGGGATGAGCACTACAAGCTCCAGGATAGCAGAGTTTGCTGCAGGGAGCCGGTCCAGTCTGGCGTTCCGGGGTCCAGACCATTCTGGTTTTTACCTTATCAGCTCATATCTACTACAGAACTTGGGCAGCTGCTGCCAACTACTGCACTTGCCATTTACTAAAGGCAGGCGCTGCAAATCCCCAGCATAAATCTGCCAGTGTAGGCAAGCACTGCTCCTATCCCCTGCACTCACCCAGCCACCTGTATAATATAACGGCATCCAGAGACACTAATGCAGGGTGTAACATACATGTAGTAACTAGTAACCCATGCCGCCTATACACAGGCTCTTGTGGCAATATGTCTGAAGAAATTACATATATATCTATATGTATGTATGTATGTATGTATGTATGTATGTATGTATCTATCTATGTATGTATCTATCTATCTTGAGACACACACACACACACACACACACACACACACACACACACACACACACACACACACACATATATCTATATATATCTATATATATATCTATATCATGTATCTATACACACACACATCTGCCGATGCCTGACAGTGTGAGACGCCCAGCTACATACATACAGACAGGCACGGATAGCGCTATATAATACAGTGCAGTTACCGTTTGCTGCAGATCCGGGATGCCGATCCTGATGATCACCGCGTTCCCCGACGTCTCTTCCATCCACCGGCCGGGTGGGTCTCTGTCTCTGGCTCTTGTGATGGGGTCTCTATCTCTGAGCTGGGGGTCTCGGACAGGGTGGTCTGTATCTCCAGGAGCCGGGTCTCTGCTGTAGCTGCTGCTGGGATGATCTCCAATAGTGATGGGGGAATCTCTGACCGGGGTGTCTCTGTCTCCTGAAGAGGTGTCTCTGTCTGGAACCGGGGTGTCTCTGCCGGCAGCCGGGGAGTCAGTGTGCGGGCTGGAGGGGGCTCTCTGTGTGGCTGCCGGTCCGTTCTCTCCGCTGGCGGCGTCTCTGGTGCGGGGCTCCTTCCCTCTGCCGGGGAGATCGCTGTCTGAGTCTGGAGAATCGCTGATGTTGGGGAGTCTGTCTCTGGTGATGGGGCTTCTCCTTCTCCGGGGGGACTGTCCCACTGTGTCCGGGGTCTCTGGGTCTCCCCCGGGAGAACAGGGGGTGCGGGGAGCCCCGAGATCCCTCGGGGGCCCCTGGGGGTGGCTGGGTGAGGGGGGTCCGGTCCGCTCCGGGAGCTCAGGAACCGGAGACACAACATGAGCAGGAGAGGGGGAGGAGCGGAGAGACTGCATCTAATAGAGAGAGGGGGAGAGAGGGGGGTGAGAGAGAGCAGAGACTGCATCTAACAGGGAGAGAATAAGGGATAATCGGGGAGCCTGCATGTACAATATGACATAATAGCCCGGGGATGGGCTGCCTGGGGGAGACCTCTTATAATTAGGCAATGTGTAAGAGACAGGTGCCACAGCCACACAGTGACCGGGGGAGAGAGACTGCATATTATACAGAGAGAGGGGGTGAGACTGAGGAAACACTGCGTCTAATTCCAACAGGGAAATGGACCAAATTCTGCTATTCACAGGAAGACAGCGAGAGGTGAGAGTATATCCAATAGGCAGCACAGGGAGGGAGGATACACCTCATAGCGGGAGAGAGAGAGAGAGAGGGAGGGCTGCAGCATGTAGCACTGAGTGGGAGACACGGAGGAGAGAGAGTCACTGGCACCCGGCACAGAAGACTGCAATATCAGGGCCGCGGTGCACAGCAGCAGGTGCATGTATGTAATGGTGAAGGGGACATACTGCAAACTATGTCACTGAGATAGCAAGCCAGACAGCATGTATACCATAGGGGAGACTGCATGTATCGGGAGAGAGGAGACTGCATGTACAGTATGACAGAAGGAGTGACAGGAGACAGCATTTATTATATAGAGGAGAGGAGACTGCATGTATACCATGGAGAGAGGAGACAGCATGCATGGCATACAGTATGTGGGGTGAGACAGGAGACAGCATGTACAGAATGACAGGGAAAGTGAAAGGAGACAGCATGTGTAACATGGAGAGAGGAGATGTGGCATCCCAAACTCCCCTGGCAGGTGTCAGCCAAGCATCAGATTGCAAGGGTTAACAAAATCCCCTCTGTGACATCACTAGCCCCTGTCTGCCCCGTGATTGGATGACCCTTGATCCGGTGGGCGGGGGGTCTGATGAGGACAAAAGAAACAACATGTGTGTGCGTGTGGGAAGTGGAGAGCCGGGCTGGGACGGAGAAAGAAGTTCCCTGCTTCAGGGAGAGGAATGGGCCCGCAGGGCTGAGGACTGACGGCTACGTGAAGTAGCGCAAGCATAGGGGAAGCGGCCGCAGACAGGTGAGCGGTGTCAGAGCAGTAAGCCGGTGCGGGCACACAGAAGTGGCCGCAGACAGCGGGGACGTGAGCGGCGCAGACAGAGGATTCTAGGAGCCAGGCGCAGTGTGTTGCAGCAGAGCGCCGTTGAGGGCGGACCCTGGCACACCGAAGAGAAGCCACCGTGAAGGACCCAACTGGAGGTGCTGCCGACTAGGTGCTGGGGTAAGCCACCAAGTCAGGTGATTGAGACCACTGCTGCCTGCTTCCAGCTAATGCTGTGCGCTCCCCACCAACTGCTAAAGCCAGACTGTTACACTAGTGCTGCCTTATGCCTCGTCTCCCTCCTCACATTGCACTGCCCGGGAGTTACGGATTTTCTCACTCTCACAAACTTTGTGTCTTCTGCTTATTGCTTCATCCACCCCCTCCTCCACATTGCATTACACTGCTTACTGCTAATCCAACGCCTCCTGGAACTCTGCTTATTGCCTTACTCTCTCCCCCCCCCCCCCAAAGGGCATTGTGCGATTGAACCCCCATTCTGCGGACAGAATTGTTTCTTGCCCACAGAAAACTTTATAGCCCTGGAGGCTGTTCAGTGCTGACCCTTGCAGAGATTAATGATGCACTGCCTCCTTGTGGACAGTTTATAAAAAAGTATGTGGACTGATGTTAAAGGACAATTGAACAAACCCTCGTTTTAATTACTAAGGGAAATGTATCAGTTGTGTTTATATTGAATGTGCAAATGTACTGTACTAACTGAGATTATATTGAACTATGCAAGTATCCTAACTACTAGCATTGTGATTCCCTTCTCACTTTAAATAAAACAATAGTTCCTGCTTTAACGAGTAGGGACTGTCTGTGGGGGGGGGTCCCCAGGGATTGTCTTCATCCCTCTGCAAAAACACCCAGGAGACGCAGCCCGGTGGTATTCAGGAGGCTGAAGCTGACAACCGTGGGAAGAAAAAGGTACGACGCACCACATACACTTGGAAGCACTCAAAGCGAGTAGCGGCTTATCACAGAGACAGCATGTATGACATAGGGAAGAGAGAGAGGAGACGGCATGTATGACATAGGGAAGAGAGAGAGGAGACGGCATGCATGACATAGGGAAGAGAGAGAGAGGAGACGGCATGCATGACATAGGGAAGAGAGAGAGGAGACGGCATGCATGACATGGGGAAGAGAGAGAAGAGACGGCATGCATGACATGGGGAAGAGAGAGAGGAGACTGCATGTATGACATGGGGGAAAAGCGAGAGGAGACGGCATGTATGACATAGGGAAGAGAGAGAGGAGACGGCATGCATGACATAGGGAAGAGAGAGAGGAGACGGCATGCATGACATGGGGAAGAGAGAGAGGAGATGGCATGCATGACATGGGGAAGAGAGAGAGGAGACGGCATGCATGACATGGGGAAGAGAGAGAGGAGACGGCATGCATGACATGGGGAAGAGAGAGAGGAGACGGCATGCATGACATGGGGAAGAGAGAGAGGAGACGGCATGCATGACATGGGGAAGAGAGAGAGGAGACGGCATGCATGACATGGGGAAGAGAGAGAGGAGACGGCATGCATGACATGGGGAAGAGAGAGAGGAGACGGCATGCATGACATAGGGAAGAGAGAGAGGAGACGGCATGCATGACATAGGGAAGAGAGAGAGGAGACGGCATGTATGACATAGGGAAGAGAGAGAGGAGACGGCATGTATGACATGGGGAAGAGAGAGGAGACGGCATGTATGACATGGGGAAGAGAGAGAGGAGACGGCATGTATGACATGGGGAAGAGAGAGAGGAGACGGCATGCATGACATGGGGAAGAGAGAGAGGAGACGGCATGTATGACATGGGGAAGAGAGAGAGGAGACGGCATGCATGACATGGGGAAGAGAGAGAGGAGACGGCATGCATGACATGGGGAAGAGAGAGAGGAGACGGCATGCATGACATGGGGAAGAGAGAGAGGAGACGGCATGCATGACATGGGGAAGAGAGAGAGGAGACGGCATGCATGACATGGGGAAGAGAGAGAGGAGACGGCATGCATGACATGGGGAAGAGAGAGAGGAGACGGCATGCATGACATGGGGAAGAGAGAGAGGAGACGGCATGCATGACATGGGGAAGAGAGAGAGGAGACGGCATGCATGACATGGGGAAGAGAGAGAGGAGACGGCATGCATGACATGGGGAAGAGAGAGAGGAGACGGCATGCATGACATGGGGAAGAGAGAGAGGAGACGGCATGCATGACATGGGGAAGAGAGAGAGGAGACGGCATGCATGACATGGGGAAGAGAGAGAGGAGACGGCATGCATGACATGGGGAAGAGAGAGAGGAGACTGCATGTATGACATGGGGGAAAAGCGAGAGGAGACGGCATGTATGACATAGGGAAGAGAGAGAGGAGACGGCATGCATGACATAGGGAAGAGAGAGAGGAGACGGCATGCATGACATAGGGAAGAGAGAGAGGAGACGGCATGCATGACATAGGGAAGAGAGAGAGGAGACGGCATGTATGACATAGGGAAGAGAGAGAGAGGAGACGGCATGCATGACATGGGGAAGAGAGAGAGGAGACGGCATGCATGACATGGGGAAGAGAGAGAGGAGACGGCATGCATGACATGGGGAAGAGAGAGAGGAGACGGCATGCATGACATGGGGAAGAGAGAGAGGAGACGGCATGCATGACATGGGGAAGAGAGAGGAGACGGCATGTATGACATGGGGAAGAGAGAGAGGAGACGGCATGTATGACATGGGGAAGAGAGAGAGGAGACGGCATGTATGACATGGGGAAGAGAGAGAGGAGACGGCATGCATGACATGGGGAAGAGAGCGGAGACGGCATGCATGACATGGGGAAGAGAGAGCGGAGACGGCATGCATGACATGGGGAAGAGAGAGAGGAGACGGCATGCATGACATGGGGAAGAGAGAGAGGAGACGGCATGTATGACATGGGGAAGAGAGAGAGGAGACGGCATGTATGACATGGGGAAGAGAGAGAGGAGACGGCATGTATGACATGGGGAAGAGAGAGAGGAGACGGCATGTATGACATGGGGAAGAGAGAGGAGACGGCATGTATGACATAGGGAAGAGAGAGGAGGCGGCATGTATGACATAGGGAAGAGAGAGAGGAGGCGGCATGTATGACATAGGGAAGAGAGAGAGAGGAGGCGGCATGCATGACATAGGGAAGAGAGAGAGAGGAGGCGGCATGCATGACATAGGGAAGAGAGAGAGGAGGCGGCATGCATGACATGGGGAAGAGAGAGGAGACGGCATGCATGACATAGGAAAGGGAGAGAGAGGAGGCGGCATGCATGACATAGGGAAGAGAGAGAGGAGGCGGCATGCATGACATGGGGAAGAGAGAGGAGACGGCATGCATGACATAGGGAAGAGAGAGAGAGAGGAGGCGGCATGCATGACATAGGGAAGAGAGAGAGGAGACGGCATGTACAGTATAACAGAGAAAGTGAAAGGAGACAGCATATATAACATAGGGGAAAGAGAAGCCAGAGTCAGCATGTAGGACATAGGGGGAGAGAGGAGACAGCATGCAGGACATAGGGGGAGAGATAACTCATAGAGTGGGAATAGAACCTGTAGCGAGCTAACAAGGAGGTTCGTTGCGCTCGCCCAAACCCCCCCAGCATTCTAAATCCCGTGATCCCGGTGTTGGTAAAGCAGCATGTATAATATACGGGGAGAGAGCAGACAGCATGTATAACATCTGGAGAGACTGAGGACACATCATTTATAACGAGGAGACCATATGTATAACATGAGAGAGGGGAGACCACATGTATAACCTAGAATGAGAGAGGGGAAACCACATGTATAAGTAAGCAGCATGTATAACATAGGGGGAGAGAGGAGACATGTTATAAAACATAGAGGGAGAGGGAGGAGCCAGGACATATAGAATCAGCTATAAATCATCCCCATCATGCAATAAGGAAGCGAGGTACAGATGTCCACATTTAAGCAGTAAATATGGACAGACAGTAGGGGAGACCAAATTAAATAAATATAAAATATAATGGTTGCAGTACAGAGACCACGTTTAATTTCAAGGGAGGGAAGCTAAGCCTAAAGGTTCACATACTTTTGCCACTCGCAGATATGTGATATTGGATAATTTTCCTCAATTAAAAGATTAAGCACGTCTATCTTTTCTTGCCTCATTTCTTTGATTTGGTTTTCTTTATCTACTTTTCGGACTTGAGGTAAATAAGACTGCATGAATTGATCATTATAGAAGACTACATGTAATGGAAAAATGGCAGGTACAGGAGACTACATTTGATATAAAAGGGTCTTGAGGGTCGGCTTCCCCTGCAGAGCATGAGGAGGTTTATTTAACAAGATTGTTGCAGTCCATACACCACCGCAATCCTTCATATGCTCTCACTATGGGGTATATGCAATTGCGGTCGAATTCGCGGCAATTTTCGCCGTTTTTTAATTCGACTCAATTCGACAGGTGAATCCCGGAAGGTGGCTTCCGGAATTCACCATATTCAATGAAAAACGGATTCGCCAGAGTCGCGGGCGAAAATCGGCCGATTTGGCGGATTTTGCCGCGATTTTAAAAAACGGTAAAAAAACGTGAAAAACCCGAAAAAAAAATGGCGTGGGGTCCCCCCTCCAAAGCATAACCAGCCTCGGGCTCATCGAGCTGGTCCTGGTTCTAAAAATGCAGGGGAAAAATTGGCCAGGGATCCCCCGTATTTTTAAAACCAGCACCGGGCTCTGCGCCTGGTGCTGGTGCCAAAAATACGGGGGACAAAAAGAGTAGGGGTCCCCCGTATTTTTAACACCAGCATCGGGCTCCACTAGCTGGACAGATAATGCCACAGCCGGGGGTCACTTTTATGCCGTGCCCTGCGGCCGTGGCATTAAATATCCAACTAGTCACCCCTGGCCGGGGTACCCTGGGGGAGTGGGGACCCCTTCAATCAAGGGGTCCTCCCCCCCCAGCCACCCAAGGGCCAGGGGTGAAGCCCGAGGCTGTCCCCCCCCCATCCAATGGGCTGCGGATGGGGGGGCTGATAGCCTTTTGTGATAATAAAAAGATATTGTTTTTTCCAGTAGTACTACAAGTCCCAGCAAGCCTCCCCCGCAAGCTGGTACTTGGAGAACCACAAGTACCAGCATGCGGGAGAAAAACGGGTCCGCTGGTACCTGTAGTACTACTGGGAAAAAAATACCCAAATAAAAACAGGACACACACACCTTGATAGTAAAACTTTATTACACACTACCGACACACACATACTTACCTATGTTGACACGCCGACTGCCACGGTCTCCGACGATCCGAGGGTACCTGTGAAAAAATTATACTCACCTTCCAGCGTCCAGAGATAAATCCACGTCCAGAGAGTAAAATCCACGTACTTGTTTAAAAAAAAAAACCCGCAAAAACCCGCTCCATACCGGACTAGAAAGGGGTCCAATGTTTTCACATCAGACCCTTTTCTCCCGAATGCCGGGACATCACGTGACTCCTGTCACTGACGTCCCTTCAGCCAATCAGGAAGCGCTACTTCCGTGGCGCTCACCTGATTGGCTGTGCGCTGTCTGTACTGTGACAGCACATCGCAAAGCCGCTCCATTACTTTCAATGGTGGGAACTTTGCGGGTAGCGGTGGGGTCACCCGCCGGTCAGCCGCTAACCGGCGGGTGACCTTACCGCTAGCCGCTAAGTTCCCACCATTGAAAGTAATGGAGCGGCTTTGCGATTGGCTGTTCGCTGTCTGTACTGTGACAGCACATCAGGTGAGCGCAACGAAGTTGCGCTTCCTGATTGGCTTAGAGACCTTTCTGTGACAGCTGTCACTGACAGGTCTCATTCGTGGAAAGGTGTCCCATGTGTCAGCATGGGACCCCTTTCAGTCCGGCATGGAGCGGGTGTTCGGTTTGTTTTTTTGCCAAGTACGTGGATTTATCTCTGGACCATGGCTGAGGTGAGTATATTGATCTTTTCTTTTCAGGTATCCGTGGATTCTACATGGAGAAGAGGACCGATGTCGGCGTGTGAACATAGGTAAGTATGTGTGTGTCGACGTATGAAATAAAGTTTTACTGTCGACGGTGTGTGTGTCCTGTTTTTATTTGGGTATTTTTTCCCCAGTAGTACTACAGGTACCAGCGGGCCCGTTTTTCTCCCGCATGCTGGTACTTGTGGTTCTCCAAGTACCAGCTTGCGGGGGAGGCTTGCTGGGACTTGTAGTACTACTGGAAAAAACAATATCTTTTTATTATCACAAAAGGCTATCAGCCCCCCCATCCGCAGCCCATTGGATGGGGGGGGGGGCAGCCTCGGGCTTCACCCCTGGCCCTTGGGTGGCTGGGGGGGGGGGGACCCCTTGATTGAAGGGGTCCCCACTCCCCCAGGGTACCCCGGCCAGGGGTGACTAGTTGGATATTTAATGCCACGGCCGCAGGGCACGGCATAAAAGTGACCCCCGGCTGTGGCATTATCTGTCCAGCTAGTGGAGCCCGATGCTGGTGTTAAAAATACGGGGGACCCCTACTCTTTTTGTCCCCCGTATTTTTGGCACCAGCACCAGGCGCAGAGCCCGGTGCTGGTTTTAAAAATACGGGGGATCCCCTGTCAATTTTTTCCCCGCATTTTTAGAACCAGGACCAGCTCGAAGAGCCCGAGGCTGGTTATGCTTTGGAGGGGGGACCCCACGCCATTTTTTTCTATGATTTCACCGTTCCAGCATAAAAAAATAAAAAAAATAATAATAATATTTTAAAAAATATATAAATAATATTTGTGCCTCCAAAAAAAAAAAAAAAGTACCTAATCCCTTCTAATATAAATAGATCTGCTATTCCCCCCCAAAAAAACACAAAAAAAAACCATGTTTAAAATTTTTTTATTTGTTTTCACCCTCCAAAGTGTGGCGGATTGAAAATGACGAATTTGCTGTCTAAAAGCACTGCTGTCGAATTTCCAAACTTGAATTGAATATGCTTTGGTCGAATTGCAGCACTTGTATCATTGCAGAAAAGTCGAATTTGCAAAAAGTCGAATTTCAAAAAGTCGAATTTTGAAAGTCCGTTTTTTGGTCGGAAAGCACTGAATTGCATAGGCGATTTTTTTTTTTGGTCGAAAATGACCCGAAATTCGACCGCAATTGCATATACCCCTATCTACCTCAGGATGGTGACAGTGGGAGAAAAAGCAATGGAAAATGCTCGTTATTTATTTACTATCTCATACCTCCCAAATGTCCTGATTTTGGGCACTGTTCTGCCATCCCGTCCATGAACTGCAGTGGGGAGGGCGCAGTGAGTAGATGCTATGCGTGTGCGGATGGCATCTATTTACGGTAGAGGACTGAGGAAATGCCCCCACAATGACTAAAAGTGACGGAGCACTGGGCATGCCCCCACAGTGAGATAAGTGGGGATAGTGAGGAGGAGGAGATGGGGGGGGGGGGGGGGGGGAGGGTTCCCGTGATAATAGCCATGAGGCCACACACGCTACCATATGTAATACAGCAGGGACTGAGGAATCCACATGCTTACATATTATAGCAGACTTCATGTAATGTAGTATGGCACAGACTAAGGAGACCACGTGCTATGCCTCAAAGAGGACTTCATGCAATGCATACTTGCCTACCTGACCCTCTCCATGAGGGAGAAAATGCTCTGTTCCTGGACTTTCCTGGTAATGTATGATTGCCATCACCTGTGGTGAGCTAGTTAATTGATCAGAAAGGCGTTTCACCACAGGTGATGGCAATCATACATTACCAGGAACAGAGCATTTTCTCCCTCATGGAGAGGGTCAGGTAGGCACGTATGATGCAATGTAATAGAGAAGGAAGATCTAGGAGACCATATGTAATACTGCAGAGACTGATGAGACCATGGGCCAGATGTAATCACGCCTGAGTTTGGCAGCCATGCGGGATGCCGGCCGAACGTCAACGTTTTTTAAAGTGGGCATTCACTTAAAAGGCAAAACCATACCTTGGAAGTGATTTGCCCCTTTAAAAAAAAAGTCAGAGTACGTCCCGCATGGCTGCCGAACCTGGGTGTCATTACATCCTGCCCCATTAGAGAAGACATGTAATGTAATAGAGCAGGAAGGTACAGGAGACCATATGTAATACAGCAGACACTGAGGAGACCACATGTTACACATTAGAGAAGACATCCTAATGTAAAGGAGAAGGAAGGTACAGGGGACTATAAGTAATAGAGCAGAGAGACTGAGGAGACCACATGTGTTGCACATTAGAGAAGACATCATGTAATATAATGGAGAAGGAAGATATGAGACCATATGTAATTTAGCAAAGAGTGAGGAGACCATATGGGTTTATACATTAGAGAAGACATCATATAATGTAATAGAGAAGGAAGATACTATACAAGAGACCATATATAATATAACAGGGAGACTGAGGAGACCACGTGTTACACATTAGAGACAATATCATATAGTGTAGTAGAGAAGGATGGTACAGGGGACTATAAGTAATAGAGCAGAGAGACTGAGGAGACCACATGTGTTACACATTAGAGAATATATCATATAGTGTTATAGAGAAGGAAGGTACTGTACAAGAGACCATACATAATATAACAGGGAGACTACATGTGTTACACATTAAATAAGGCTTCATGTAATGTAATAGAGAAGTGGGGTACAGGAGTCCATATATAATGCAGCAGAGATTGAGTTGACATGTTATACATTAGACTCAGTTTCATTTCATGTAATAAGGAAGGTACAGGAGACCATATTTAATACAGTGGATACTGATTTGGACACATGCATCACATGTTAAATAAAGGTTCATGTTATGTAATAGAGAAGGAAGGTATATGAGACCAAATGTAATAAAGCAAAGGCAGAGGAGACCATTGTATTAAGTTTTAGAAAAGATAACATGATGTAATACAGAAGGATGGCACAGGAAACCTCATAGAGGAGTATACATGTGCTAGAGGAGGAAGGTACAGGAGACCACATTTCATTTACAGAGGTAAAGAAGACCACATGCACTGATCATTAGAGGCACAGATTACATGCAGTGGAGATGGCACTTTATGATGGCCGCCTCTTCAACTTTGACACTGTAGTCTGACATGCTTTTTCCAAAAACGTTCTCATTCTGCTGAGTGTCTTTGGAGGAATTTGCGACCATTGGCTGACTTCATGCATTTTAGATTCCTACTAGAGCTTTGCTCTCTCATCTGCTATTCAGCCATACTTTTCTCATTTCTTCTCAATCCTCCTACCGGTAAGTCTTTTTAGCCACCATCAACTTTTTCCATTCCTTCCCCCTCCCCTACTCTCTCTCCACGCTTGACTTTCCCATATGGTTTACTAACTGTATATACTACCCTCTATACTTCCTTTGTGTTTTATGTGCAGTGTCTTCTATCTTGTCTGCTGTCTACTTTACCCTCCCCTCTATATTACATGAAGTCTCCTTTCTCTCCCCTATGGTATACATGCTATCTCCTATCTGGTTTGCCTTCTCAGTTGCATAGGGATTCTGCTCTCTCCCAGTCATCAACCTTTGGAATGGCCTCTTGTTTTTAATAAGTAATTCACATAGCCTCGCAGCTAAAAACATTCCCATAAGCCTACTACCCTCCTCCTAACTCTCCTAATGCTGCACCACCACAATACTCTCCTCCCTTTTCTCTCTGTGTCCACCCATATTCCCTCTAGTATATAAGCTCTTGTGAGTAGGATCCTCCTTGTTTGGACTTCATATAATTATGTGCATATGTAAATCTGTAAACTTGTCTTTTAAGTGTTCTTTTGGATTACCTCTGTAGTTTTTGTTTATGCTTTCCTCCCCATCTATGGTGCTCTGGAACCCTTGTGATACCTGCCTGCTCCCATGGAGGGAGAAACCCAGTAGTCGACAACCATGGGCTGCAGTAGCTAAGCTTTTTGTAGCTCGTTAAATGGGGCATTGTCGCAATCCCCATAGAAAGCCATGGGTATTTCTTTTGCAAGCATAAAGGCTGTTTTTGGAGGCCGTACCACATTTTCCTGTTTAATAAATAGACCCTACTATACATAAAGAGTTAGATCAGACGGTCCAAGTTTTAGCTAGATTCATGTTTGAGTATGGAATCAAGCACTAATTAAATCCCCTACACTCAAGTGCAGATAGCTTGCAAAAGCTGGACTAGGTGGGCTTGATGGTCACAGTTGGAAAACCCTGCATTACAGAAAATACATGTAAAACAGAAAGGGTTGCAAAGCAGGTACTTAACATAAAAGGACCCCAAATATGATAAACATTAGAAGAGACAGCATGTATTTGAGGGGTTAGTAGGGAGATCAAATTTAATTCAGAAGAATGTGAAAAAAGACATGTTGTATATTGCATGCAATATAGAAATGATGTTGACAAGAAGGTGTGTGTGTGTGTGTGTGTGTGTGTGTGTATATACTTGTACACAAAATAAAGACGAGTGCATTCAACAGAATTGGACGAGACTGCAAATACTACAAATGGATGTATGAGAACATATGCATATATAATGGAGGAGATTACATCCAGGGCCATCTTAACGTATAGGCACACTGGGCAGCTGCCCAGAGCCCCAGAATTCTAGGGGCCTCTGAGCAGGGGCAGGTGATGGTCACGCAATCTGAATGGTGAGGCAGCATTTTCTACCTGCCTCCCAGCCTGCAGCCAGACAGTAAATAACTTTCATCATGCTGATTGGTGGATAGCTGGAGCTATACACCAAGCAGAGTTCTGACAGCCATTCACTGTATGGAAGCATGTGGAGAGACGGAGCAGGACTGCAGGAGAGGCGTGTTCTCTCTTTTGTTTTGGATTGGTTTCCATGAATAGGTGTGCAGTGACCCCAGGGCCTACAATGCTGTTAAGATGGTCCTGAGTACATCTACTACAGGAGGAAGATATGCTGTAGATGGCTACTTGTACATATAACACTACACTGCATGCAATACTTAAGATGTGTTGAGTAGGCCCAAAGCAATACATAACTAGATTAGGTTACATTCAATAGTTATTAGAAGAGACAGTATGTCATCAAAATGAGTCATAAGATACCATATAAACTATAGTAGGAAACTACATGTAAACATAAAGTGGGAATATTAGACTGCATGGATTAACTAAAATATTAAAGAAAACTAATGAAATGAAGAATACATGAAATATGAAGTATGGTTTTTTTTTTAGGGAAAAAGATTGTATCAGTGTGCAATTATAGCATGTAATAATGGCTCTGATTTGTACATAGTGCATTTACTCAATGCAAAGCACATTTAACCGAAGTTAGGCCTAAACCAAAAAATGACATATAAAATATTCACCACTATATGTGTAAAATGTCCGCTACACGGCCAAAACTTGAAATTCCTGACATTTATGTAACATCTGCTATACAACTGTGTGCAAGCTATTGTAACCAGCCTTTTGCAGTTTCCTCCAAAGCCATAAACACGGGATGTCTGCAGCCCAAAAGAAAAAAAATATTCTTCAGCAATCTTTTTTTTCTAAAATATCTTCAGATTAGTAATTCTCAGTCCTTTTAAGTGGACAAAAATAATAGTTACAGAGAGCATTGATTGCTAGGGCACAGTCACTGCACATTAAAATCCAATCCACTGAAAGCCCAGGATGCATCAAGCGTAAATCCAATAAGAGCTCCAATTTTATGACTTTTTAATAAGACCTACTTTATGCCTCTTATTAGGGCAATTACAGTATACTTTGCTGACTTCCTTTGTATCAGGTATACAGGGATTTGGAGAATGAAAGGGTGGGTAGATAGATATAACATGTTCAAATTGAATAGCTGTTAAATTCGTATATAGTTTTTTTTTTTATCCGAATGCTGCTTGCACATTTTTGTTGGCAGCAGTTTTTGTACTTGTCGCCCTATATGTACTAATAAGGGAGAGTTTAAGGAGGCTCTGTACAATGGAAACAGCATGAGAGTAGTATTAATAGAACTAAATGTAGTGATAGGATGCATTCAGTGGGAGAGCTGCCTCAAGAGGAAAAGGAAAACAATCCAATTTTAGTTATTGCATCAAATACAGATTTGAGAAGAAAATTGGACAGAATAAGTGATTGCTAAAATAAATAGGTGTGTTAGGAGAGACTGCAGAACATGTGACAACAGGGAGATTGTCTTAGAAACGGGTGCTATATGCAGTATACACGAGGGATAAATATTTTATAGCTAAGAAAAGGATTATGAAAGGACAGAATCTTTTGAATTACAATGGGCGTAGCATAGGAGGAAACTGCATCGCTATTGTAATGGGAAAAGGAAGCAAGTAATTGATAGTACATATACATAGTCAATTCTGTTACTTCTAATATAGAAAAAGATATCTACGTATGTAAGAAACAGTGCAGTGAAGCAACAATTATCAAGTTTAGAGAGGCAGAATTGTAGCACTGTAACAAAGAGAAGCTGGAAAGTTAGGATTTGGGTCTAGTTTTACAGGACAAAGACAGTACAGGGAACAGTTCATAAACAGTAAAGATGCTATATAATGCAGAAAACATAAGAAGCTTACAGAGTATAAAAACAAGCACGGAGAGGCGGCATGTATGCCTGTAACATGAGCTTTTTTAAATTATTAAAGCTCCCTCTTTGCCTCTCCTTCTATTATGCATACTCACATGATCATGAATTAACTATACCAGCTGCAAGACACTTCATTATTGCAAGGCCCAGAATACAGAGGCATTTTTATAAAAGTGCTTGTCTTTCATAGATAGTAATGTGATCAAAAACATGCAATGTAATTTTATAAGGCTCCTGTTATCACTTGGCAAGTAACAGTGTTCTTATAATAGATTACCTTGTGGACACTTGTAAATTCCTGTGGACACTTGTGACACTTGTGATTTTATTACATACCCTTATGTAATCTATGCTGCGTCAACATAATGGGAATCTCCCTACACTGTATTATCCTCCTGCAATAATGTTCATATGATTTATAGAGACATTGGGGAGTCCCAAATCTACAAGAACAAAGCAATAAACTATACAACACACTATTCTGGATACAAATATGAGCTAGTTCATTTCAGTAAGGCAACTCAACGGTACACCAAAAGGTTAACAGGCAGCTAAATGCAGTAAATAATACATGATTTAACACAAATCTAGTTTTCATGTACTTTAAGATGAATGTGTAATAATCCAGAGAGTCGCTAAGGAATCTGAGCATTCTGGAACAGAAAAAAGCCTGCACATTGCTCTGTGGACATTACTATGATGCTCAGAAATTGGTGATTGTAGTTTTCTTGAATCTGACATTATGGATCTTAACTCTTCCTATTAAACTACGTAATCAACGCTCTATGGTGCATATTTATTATTAGGTCCTAAACCTGACCATTATAATTTCTTATTGCCGCTATATGCGATCTGTCCACTTATCCTACAGGAGTCTGCTGCACATGCATGGTCCAGATGGCGTTAGCCAAGCTGTGGAATGCATTACATTCTGGAGCTTGGGAAATTCTAGGGTGGTCGCGTTTGCGTGTGAAAAATGGAGACCGCAGCAGATATCTGGGAGATATCCCACAAATATTAATTGATAAATAGGTCCCTATATCTTTGTGTTATGTCAAGTCTACCATATGGTTTCATTGGAAGCCAATTTATCTGATTCTTGTTTCTCCTGATTACTCTTACATCTTATGGAAGTTTGGAAGAAACTTGGCCCAGCATAGCTCATACTGGAGGTCAGATACAAAGTGCACAGAATTCACACCACAAATGTCTTGGTTTTGTACCTAAATTGCTTGCTCAGGCCACTTGAAGGTGCATGCCTACTTTCTGCTGAGAGGACAATGAGTTCATAAGACGTGATCTATGCAAGAATGTAAACCTCAAGTCAGTGGTCTATAATGGGTACAGGGTACAGGGTGCAGTGCGTACATTCTACCCAGTACAGACATTGTGATGTGCAGTGGCCCTCTAGTACCAACTGCCAGAGGCTCCATCTTCATGACAATTTCTTTATAAGGATGGTGATGGCATGAGAGATAGCGAGTTAGTAAGCTCCTGGCACTGTTCCAGAGTCTTTGCTAGCTTTTGTGCAAGAACCATCTTTCTGATTACATTGCTGGAAAGATGGCTCTGCCAGCAGAAGATATGGGGGTTATTTGAAGGGGGAGGCACACTGCTTATAGGACCACCCTTATCTTAAAATGCTTCTGATGAACCTCTTAGGACCACCCCTTTAAATCGAATACATTTTCAATTTCTCTCCTAAAATACTGCTGAATGTATCCTCATTTATGTATTATCATGAGTAATCGAGAGTGTAAATAGATATTTTTAATCGCATAGCTGAGAGAGTGCTTGGAATAAGACCCAATCTCCTCCAGTTGGCACAAATTTTAAATCCTTTTTGTAGTGGAATTGACTGCCTGTTGCGGCAAACTGCAGGAAAAATCCTTAAATGCCACCTCGCCACCACACAATAGTTCTGCAAGACATTATAATCAAAATGTCTGCACATATTCTCAAAACAGGTTCCGTATGTTTGACCACCGGACAGGATGCTGGAAGTCACAATACTGACACCGTCATCACAGTGTTTGAAATCCCGACATGGGCGTGGTAAGTATGTTACCCCTACCCGCTAACCCTCCCCTCCCGTAGCCGAACCCTAACCTCCCCCCGGTGGTGCTAACCCTAACCTCCCCCTGATGGAGGCTAACCCTAACTTCCCCCCCACCCCTTGGCAGCCTGTCTCTAACCTCTCCCCGGGCCCTAACCTGCCTGCTATACTTACTGTCTGGATTTTGGAGTCCTCATTCTGATGAGTGTTGGGATATCAGCATCGGGATGTCGACTGGTGGGATCCCGACAGACGGCATCTTAATCGCATCCCCTCAAAACAAGAACACTATCACTCAATCAAACCCTCCTTTCCACCTGTGCACGGTGGGTCTAAAGTTTGTATTCCACTTTTGTCCTTTGTAGATTACCTCCACTGTTAAGGAACTCCAGCGCTTTGTGGGTGAATCCCCTAGAGCCAGTGAGAGGGTCTTCTGCCAAAATCAGTCCTCCGCTGTTCCCTTAGTGCACGACATGCACACCAGTACTTAGGGCCCGCCTGGCTTAAACCTCTAGCAGTAGGGGTTCACACAATAATTTGTGGTAGAATAAAGGTAGGTGGTGTTGGCGAGCCACTGAATCTATGCAGTGATGTGGGATTTGTCCAAACTATTTAAAAAGGAGTCTGACCACATCCAGTGCTGTAACAATGGTTGTGCGAGTGGTGCAGCCACACAGAACTCACCCATGGCCCCTGCATCTGGCTGGCAGCTGCCCCCTTTCCCCTCCACCTGTCAGTGCTGTAAGTCTTGGCACCCACGGCCCGGACCCCTCTACATGACATCATGCGCTGGGGGGGGGGGGGGGGGGTCATGGCTGTCAAAAAGTGAAAAAAAGCCGTTACTGCTCTGACCACATCTGTCTACTGCCCAGAAGATACAGCCCAGCCAAGCCAGACCAGTGAGCCTTGAGGCCAGTGGAGGCCAGGAGGTATGTGGCCATACCTGTGAGAAGCAAGCAGTACTGTGAATATTTTGAGAAGTCATGTGCAGTCAAGCTACTGGTAATAGACAAGGCTGAAGAAGTGAGATAGCCCCCATTCAGGGCACTAGGTTGTTTTTGTTTTCTGTTACTGCATACCGATGATACTAAAGCTCCATTTTGTTATTTTAAAGCTATATGGAGACCCTTATTTGAGCAACCAAATACTGCACCACTGACCACTCTACTCTGCAAAATACCCCGTAACATCACACATTTTATAGGAGTAAAGTTAGAAGATGAATCTCAGATAAAATAGAATGTATTTGAATATATGATTACAAATGTTAACACTACATGTACCATTTAAAGTGCTATGTCTACTAAAGCACAGCCGATGTAGTACATAAAAATGTTTATTGCACTTGCCTTACCTTTTGCCTATTTTATTATAAATCATGTTGGTGGGAGATTAAGTGCTTAGCAGGTCTTTTGTGCACCGCAGTTCTCCATGATGATGTCATCACCACTGTTGCTAACTCAGAAGTAGAGGGCTTAGTATAATCTACTTTGAATATTACACATTGTAGTCTCAAATGGGACAGCAAAGAGCTGTGGGCTTTATACTAGAAAATGCAATTAGAATGTCAGATTAACATTGTATCAAGAGACAGCATTGAGTGCCGCACTAGATAAATGGGATGAAAAATAATAGGTAATAATTTACATAAAACAGAACACAAATGATGTATTATGCGCTGCTATAATAGGCCCAAAACTCAACTCTCCCTGATTGTCATGAGGACTCTCTGAAACACTGCAGCTACATTGGGCCTAGTTTAGGGATGGCCATCGCTAGGGTTGGCAGCGATGGCAATAATGGCATTATTGCCAATCGATGGAAACAAACTATGTGGTTGTATATCATCGATGGTTTAGCCCATTGAAGACTTGCGCATGGGCAGAAGAGACTGCCCATGGAGCCGGGCAGTTTCCTTTGCGCATGCGCTTCGGCCGTGCTTCTTAGTTTAATTTATAATATGGAGGTGGGGCCAGGGGAGGAGTCTTGCTTGGCATCCTGAATCAATGTGTTTAGTGCTGAAGCTGTGGGTGGTGCAGGGCTGCTGACTGACAGCGGAGCGCGAGGCGGGCTATCGGCATCCCGAATCCCTGACACACTGTGTGTGACACATACAGTGTGCCAGGATGCCGATGGCCTGCTTCGCGCTCCGCTGTCAGTCAGCATCCCTGCTCCAGCACTACACACAGAGCAGCACTGTGTAAGGAAGGGAGAATACAAGAATGCATCGGGCCCATGGCTAACATCGATGGCAGGAAACTATCTGGTTCCCTGCCATCAATGGTAAAACTATTTCTCTGACGTCCTAGTGGATGCTGGGAACTCCGTAAGGACCATGGGGAATAGCGGCTCCGCAGGAGACTGGGCACAAAAGTAAAGCTTTAGGACTACCTGGTGTGCACTGGCTCCTCCCCCTATGACCCTCCTCCAAGCCTCAGTTAGATTTTTGTGCCCGGCCGAGAAGGGTGCACACTAGGGGCTCTCCTGAGCTTCTTAGTGAAAGTTTAGTTTTAGTTTTTTTATTTTCAGAGAGACCTGCTGGCAACAGGCTCACTGCATCGAGGGACTAAGGGGAGAAGAAGCGAACTCACCTGCGTGCAGAGTGGATTGGGCTTCTTAGGCTACTGGACACCATTAGCTCCAGAGGGACCGAACACAGGCCCAGCCTCGGAGTCCGGTCCCAGAGCCGCGCCGCCGGCCCCCTTACAGAGCCAGAAGCAAGAAGAGGTCCGGAAAATCGGCGGCAGAAGACATCCTGTCTTCACCAAGGTAGCGCACAGCACTGCAGCTGTGCGCCATTGCTCCTCAGCACACTTCACACTTCGGTCACTGATGGTGCAGGGCGCTTGGGGGGGGCACCCTGAGCAGCAATAAAAACACCTTGGCTGGCGAAAATACATCACATATAGCCCCCAGGGCTATATGGATGAATTTTAACCCCTGCCAGATTCCACAGAAAAACGGGAGAAAAGGCCGTCGAGAAGGGGGCGGAGCCTATCTCCTCAGCACACTGGCGCCATTTTCTCTCACAGCTCCGTTGGAGGGAAGCTCCCTGGCTCTCCCCTGCAGTTACTACACTACAGAAAGGGGTTAAAAAAGAGAGGGGGGCACTAATTAGGTGCAGTATAACAATACAGCAGCTATAAGGGGAAAAACACTTATATAAGGTTATCCCTGTGTATATATATATATATATATATATATATATATAGCGCTCTGGTGTGTGCTGGCATACTCTCCCTCTGTCTCCCCAAAGGGCTAGTGGGGTCCTGTCCTCTATCAGAGCATTCCCTGTGTGTGTGCTGTGTGTCGGTACGTTGTGTCGACATGTATGAGGAGGAAAATGAGGTGGAGGCGGAGCAATTGCCTGTAACAGAGATGTCACCCCCTAGGGAGTCGACATCTGAGTGGATGAGCTTATGGAAGGAATTATGTGAGTCAGCTCTTTACAAAAGATGACATGAGACAGCCGGCGACTCAGCCTGTGCCTGTCGAGTGTCTCAAAAGCCATCAGGGGCTCTAAAACGCCCGTTACCGCAGATGGCAGATACAGACGCCGACACGGATACTGACTCCAGTGTCGACGATTAAGAGACGAATGTGACTTCCAGTAGGGCCACACGTTACATGATTGAGGCTATGGAAAATGTTTTTACACATTTCTGATAATACCAGTACCACTAAAAAGGGTATTATGTTGGGTGAGAAAAAACTGCCTGTAGTTTTTCCTGCATCTGAGGAATTAAATGAAGTGTGTGATGATGCGTGGGTTTCCCCCGATAAAAACTGTTAATTCCTAAAAAGTTATTAGCATCATACCCCTTCCCGCCAGAGGATAGGGCACGTTGGGAAACACCCCCTAGGGTGAATAAAGCGCTCACACGCTTGTCTAAACAGGTGGCACTACCGTCCCCGGATACGGCCGCCCTTAAGGAACCTGCTGACAGAAAGCAGTAAAATATCCTAAAATGTATATACACTCACACGGGTGTGATACTGCGACCAGCAATCGCCTCAGCCTGGATGTGCAGTGCTGGGGTGGCTTGGTCGGATTCCCTGACTGACAATATTGATACCCTAGATAGGAACAGTGTATTACTGACTATAGAGCATTTAAAAGATGCATTTCTATATATGCGTGATGCACAGAGGGATTTTTGCCGACTGGCATCAAGAGTAAGTGCGCTGTCCATTTCTGCCAGAAGAGGGTTATGGACAAGACAGTGGTCAGCTGATGCTGATTCCAAAAGGCATATGGAAGTATCGCCTTATAAAAGGGAGAAGTTATTTGGGGTAGGTCTAACAGACCTGGTGGCCATGGCAACGGCTGGAAAATCCACATTTTTACCCCAGGTAGCCTCTCAACATAAGAAGACGCCGTATTATCAGGCGCAGTCCTTTGGGCCCCATAAGGGCAAGCGGGCAAAAGGCTCCTCATTTCTGCCCCGTAGCAGAGGGAGAGGAAAAAGGCTGCAGCAAACAGCCAGTTCCCAGGAACAGAAGCCCTCTCCCATTTTCTGCCAAGTCCTCAGCATGACGCTGGGGCTTTACAAGCGGACTCGGGCACGGTGGGGGCCCGTCTCAAAAATTTCAGCGTGCAGTGGGCTCACTCACAGGGGACCCCTGGATCCTTCAGGTGGTATCTCAGGGGTACAAATTGGAATTCGAGACGTCTCCCCTTCGCCGTTTTCCTAAAGTCTGCTTTACCGACGTCTCCCTCCGACAGGGAGGCGGTATGGGAAGCCATTCACAAGCTGTATTCCCAGCAGGTGATAATCAAGGTACCCCTCCTACAACAGGGAAAGGGGTATTATTCCACGCTGTTTGTGGTACCGAAGCCGGACGGCTCGGTGAGACCTAATTTAAATCTGAAATCCTTGAACACTTACATACAAAGGTTCAAATTCAAGATGGAGTCACTCAGAGCGGTGATTGCAAACCTGGAAGAAGGGGATTATATGGTGTCTCTGGACATCAAGGATGCTTATCTCCATGTCCCAATTTACCCTTCTCACCAAGGGTACCTCAGGTTTGTGGTACAGAACTGTCACTATCAGTTTCAGACGCTGCCGTTTGGTTTGTCCACGGCACCCCGGGTCTTTACCAAAGTAATGGCCGAAATGATGATACTCCTTCGAAGGAAGGGAGTTTTAATTATCCCTTACTTGGACGATCTCCGGATAAGGGCAAGATCCAGGGAACGGTTGGTAGTCGGGGTAGCACTATCTCAAGTAGTGTTGCGGCAGCACGGTTGGATTCTTAATATTCCAAAATCGCAGCTGATCCCGACGACACGTCTTCTATTCCTAAGGATGATCCTGGACACAGTCCAGAAAAAGGTGTTTCTCCAGGAGGAGAAAGCCAGGGAGTTATCCGAACTAGTCAAAAACCAGGCCAAGTGTCAGTGCAGCAGTGCACAAGGGTCCTGGGAAAAATGGTGGCTTCCTACGAAGCAATTCCATTCGGCAGATTCCACGCAAGAACTTTCCAGTGGGACCTGCTGGAAAAGTGGTCCGAATCGCATCTTCAGATGCATCAGCGGATAACCCTGTCACCAAAGACAAGGGTGTCTCTCCTGTGGTGGTTGCAGAGTGCTCATCTTCTAGAGGGCGCAGATACGGCATTCAGGACTGGGTCCTGGTGACCACGGATGCCAGCCTGCGAGGCTGGGGAGCAGTCACACAGGGAAGAAATTTCCAGGGCTTGTGGTCAAGCCTGGAGACATCACTTCACATAAATATCTTGGAGCTAAGGGCCATTTACAATGCCCTAAGCCAAGCAAGACCTCTGCTTCAAGGTCAGCCGGTGCTGATCCAGTCGGACAACATCACGGCAGTCGCCCACGTAGATAAGCTGCAAGGATTTTTCGCTGGGCGGAAAATCATGTGATAGCATTGTCAGCAGTGTTCATTCCGGGAGTAGACAACTGGGAAACAGACTTCCTCAGCAGAAGTCTTCCACATGATTGTAAACCGTTGGGAAAAACCAAAGGTGGACATGATGGCGTCCCGCCTAAACAAAAAATTGGACAGGTATTACGCCAGGTCAAGGGACCCTCAGGCAATAGCTGTGGACGCTCTGGTAACACCGTGGGTGTACCAGTCAGTGTATGGGTTCCCTCCTCTTCCTCTCTTACCAAAAGTATTGAGAATTATAAGACGGAGGGGAGTAAGAACTATACTCGTGGCTCCGGATTGGCCAAGAAGGACTTGGTACCCGGAACTTCAAGAGATGCTCACGGAGGACCCGTGGCCTCTACCTCTAAGAAGGGACCTGCTCCATCAAGGACCCTATCTATTCCAAGACTTACCGTGGCTGCGTTTGACGGCAAGGCGGTTGAACGCCGGATCCTGAAGGAAAAAGGCATTCCGGATGAAGTCATCCCTACCCTGATCAAAGCCAGGAAGGATGTAACCGCAAAGCATTATCACCGCATTAGGCGAAAATATGTTGCGTGGTGCGAGGCCAGTAAGGCCCCGATGGAGGAATTTCAACTAGGTCGATTCCTGCATTTCCTGCAAACAGGAGTGTCTATGGGCCTAAAATTGGGGTCCATTAAGGTTCAAATTTCGGCCCTGTCAATTTTCTTCCAGAAAGAACTAGCTTCAGTTCCTGAAGTTCAGACGTTTGTAAAAGGGGTACTGCATATACAGTCTCCTTTTGTGCCTCCAGTGGCACCTTGGGATCTCAATGTAGTTTTGGGGTTCCTAAAGTCACAATGGTTTGAACCACTTGAATCTGTGGAGTTAAAATATCTCACATGGAAAGTGGTCATGCTGTTGGCCCTGGCCTAGGCCAGGGGCGTGTCAGAATTGGCGGCTTTATCCTGTAAAAGCCCTTATCTGATCTTCCATTCAGACAGGGCGGAATTGAGGACTCGTCCTCATTTTCTCCCTAAGGTGGTTTCAGCGTTTCATCTGGACCAACCTATTGTGGTACCTGCGGCTACTAGTGACTTGGAGGACTCCAAGTTGTTGGACATAGTCAGGGCCCTGAAAATATATGCTTCCAGGACGGCTGGAGTCAGAAAATCTGACTCGTTGTTTATCCTGTATGCACCCAACAAGCTGGGTGCTCCTGCTTCTAAGCAGACTATTGCTCATTGGATTTGTAATACAATTCAGCTTGCACATTCTGTGACAGGCCTGCCACAGCCAAAATCTGTAAAAGCCCATTCCACAAGGAAGGTGGGCTCATCTTGGGCGGCTGCCCGAGGGGTCTCGGCTTTACAACTTTGCCGAGCAGCTATTTGGTCAGGGGCAAACACGTTTGCTAAATTCTACAAATTTGATACCCTGGCTGAGGAGGACCTGGAGTTCTCTCATTCGGTGCTGCAGAGTCATCCGCACTCTCCCGCCCGTTTGGAGTTCCCAGCATCCACTAGGACGTCAGAGAAAATAAGAATTTACTTACCGATAATTCTATTTCTCGTAGTCCGTAGTGGATGCTGGGCGCCCATCCCAAGTGCGGATTGTCTGCAATACTTGTACATAGTTATTGTTAACTAAATCGGGTTATTGTTGTTGTGAGCCATCTATCCAGAGGCTTGGAGGAGGGTCATAGGGGGAGGGGCCAGTGCACACCAGGTAGTCCTAAAGCTTTACTTTTGTGCCCAGTCTCCTGCGGAGCCGCTATTCCCCATGGTCCTTACGGAGTTCCCAGCATCCACTACGGACTACGAGAAATAGAATTATCGGTAAGTAAATTCTTATTTTTACATCGACCAGCAACCATCGATGATTCCTAATCATTGATGGTCGATGGCCATCCCTAGCATAAATCAACTGCTGCCATTTTCACAGTTTGGATCCTGCTGCTCTCTGACCTTCGGGATTCTGACCGTCGGAATGTCCTACCCAACCCCAGCTTACAAGCAGCTTGGGAACAAATCTGTTGACAATTTGGTAAGTAAATGGCATCACACGTATTCATAGGAAGCTCTTCCACGCAGGAGTATCTGTGCATACTGACTGCTCTGTAATATCAGTCACTATTATTATAGATAATTGAAACTTCATTGCAGGGGCATATTAAGTGAGGAGAGGGCTCTGTTCTCTCTTGCCAGTGACACAAGCGAGTAGACTTGCAGATATATGGGTATGTCTGGTTGTGTGTACAGGTGACCCGCCAATCGCCGTACACTGGCTGCAGGGACTGACATCACAGCTGTGCAGGCAAATTCAAACGTCCACCCAGCTTTTGATATCTGCACAGACATATGAAGCGGCTAATTGGTAAGTATGTGTATGCTTACCAAATTGGCCGCTATGTCAGTGGATTCACCAGTCGGCGGATCCGTCGGCATAGTGTGTACCCAGCCTTAGTCAACAATGATAAACAGGACCCTAAATGTCTTCATATTATATACTTCTAAATGTGAGAGACACCACTTGCCTCTATAGTCCCTATGAGCAGGGACGCAGAGATATAGGCGTGGCCTGGGCTGCACAAAGGGGCATGGGCAAATCCGATGGACATAGCCACACCAGCTCTGTAAAAAGAAAACAATAAAAATACTATGCACACTCAAGGCATTAAAGAGCCTGGCTGGGTCCAGGTACTTTTCAGGAGCCATGGCCTATTCACAGGAGGCATGGCCATGCACCCTTAGAAAAAATTATGGAAAAAATAGTACTTTAAGTGCCACCATGGCCACATTGTTGTCCAGCACATAGCAGTGTGTGCTGGGCTGAGGAGAAGAGCTGCAGCTGATAGGTAAGAGAGGGAAAGACTTGGGCCCTTACTGGGCCCCTCCATCAGTCCTGGGCCCGAGTAATTAGTACCCTTTCCTCCCCCCTCTCGGTGCCACTGTGCACACTGCCACATTTCTCTACAGCTGGGCCAGGCCACACAGACATCCCCCGGACCTAGGTAATTAGCACCTCACTCTCTGTGCCCTTAACTATGGAAGGGACAAAAACAAAAAAAACAAATTTTTTTTCTTAATCTCTGGTTTCAGTTAGTATAATATTTATAGGGACATTTTTAAATGTCACATATCTGTGATGTGAAGCTCCTGTACTGTAAGTACAAGTATAGGCTAAATCTTAAATCACATCTATAATTATATGTATCTAAATATTTGTTATTTTACCTCTTACAATGCATGCATACAATAATATGATTTTCCCATGTTTTCAATTGCTTTCCTAAGGTTAGAAAACCAAATAAATTTAGTGTCTCTGTCAGTGGGAGTTTTATATTGTCTCTTGGGTGTTTGTTCTATTATTGGTAATACTGGGTTCTCAACCTTACTGCCATAACAGTAGAATTAGATGGGTGATGCTGACAAATAGTTTTAATAATAGTTGTACTTGAGGGTGAAGGTTAATCAGTGCCTGTGTGATGAGTGTACAGCTCTCTGTGTTAGTTAGTGCCATGTTTTCTCATAAATAATCTCTTGTTCCTGGTTCTGAATAAGTACACTCCTGTGTGTGATTAATGGGTAGCTATAGCTACAATGTCCTTTTTTGACATTACCCACCTAGAGAAATTTAGGGATGCCATGGTCTGGACAGCTTACGAAAGCAAAGTATTGCCAACGCTATATGGTTACCAAGACATTGACCACCGGGAGAAGCTTCCAAATTCAAATATTCGGCATGTTAGGAGCTGACAAAACACTGTATGAAAGAAGTGCCCTATTTTTGTATGCAAATTTGGGTCAAAAACATGCTGTTGTTAAAGGGCGACAGGACAAGGATACTACAGCATGTCCCCCATTGTATGGAGGCGGACACTACAGGGGGGTACACACGGAGCGATAATCCAAGCAATCTGACTAGATTGCTTAGATTTTCAGCAGGATCGCTCCATGTGTAGCCCTAACAGCGATAGCGATGCGCAGCCCCGCGCATCGCTATCGCTGGTGTTCACCCGTTGGGTGAATTGAGCGACCCCCCCCCCCACATGCTCAGCACAGATCGCGCCGGGAGAGATGTGTGCTGAGTGTTTCGCTCAGCACACATCTCTCAAGCATCGGGCCGTGAGTACTGGCCTTACCTCTCCCCACTCCTGCGGCCACAGTGAGACTTGGCATTACTCAGTGAGGTCTGACAGAGGGGGTATGGGTCGTTGGGTTGACACAACTTAGGTTGACAGTCATTAGGTCGACCTCTATAGAGGATTTTTTTTTTTACATATTTTTCTGTTGTTTTCTTCGTAAAGTGACTGGGAACCTCAATTAGTGCACAGTGTCCGCTTGCCATGCTTCGGGAAAGAAGCCCCGTGCCGCTGCGCTCGGCAAAGGTTTCCATTCCCAATTGTAGATCGTAAAGTATGAAAAAGTAAAAAAAAAAATTTTAAAAAGTGAAAAAAATCACGTCGACCTAGTGACCCTGTCGACCAATAGTGGTCAACCTAAGTGGTGTCGACCTAATGACCGTATCCCGTCAGAGGATGTTCTAAAGCAGTGTTTCCCAAAGTGGGCAGTAGTAGCCTCGGTTGTAATTGGGGGGCATTGACTAATAATTAGGGGGCGGTGGAAGGCTACCTGTTGTCATGCAGTGAGATCAGATGTGCTGCCTGTGAGGCACTTTCTCGCCTGCTCTCACACTGCATGGTGTATGTGTGTGTGTGTGTGTGTGGGGCGGGGGGGGGGGGGGGGGGGTGAGTGTGTACACCATAATTTCTGCACCCACTGCTGCATACTGAGTATGGTGACGCACTGTTCCACTCTGCTGCTCCTCCCTCTATTGCAGGGGTATTTATGTATCTGCCACTTGGGCTGGTGGCATATTGGGCCGCCAATGATTGCCGGCCTACAGGTGCATAGTACGACAAAGCCAATACCGCATCTAAAGGGTTCTACTCCGCACAGTCCGGCCAGCTCTCCTGTTCTCTGAAGCGCTCTTGCTGTCAATGCGGTAAATGGATTGGAACCAGGAACAGGAGCCAGCAAAGATGGAGGGCTATTCTAAGATGTGTGCTGAAGATACCCCATGAGAGCAATAACAAGATAAGTTTTGTCCTGAGAAATGCTGACTCGTGTGTAACTGCTGCAAGCATTCGCTGGTGATTATTTGTATATTGCACAAAGGTTTTTAATTGCATTTCCTTCATCATATTTAGTGGAACATGGGTTCAGTGCGGTCACAAATCTGTTATATAAAGAAACCGATTGAAAATAGATAATCGCTCTGATTTAGGAATGCTGCTGACAAAAATAGAGCTGAACATTAATACACAAGGTTCATCTTATTAGGATTATTTTTTAATGTTATGTGTTTTTTTATTTTAACATTATCCTTCGTTTTCGGAATTGTTATTTGTGTTTTTTTATTTTAATATTATCCTTCGTTTTCGGAATTTTCTGTGAGTAACTCGAATATTACTATGGTTGATTACATTTAAAAAAAAAATAATTTTAAAGCTTCAAGGTGTCTTATTTATAACATCTTTCTTTTCTATGTTGTAGGACATAGGTATAAGTAGATGGGTTGGGTTCATGTGACCGGTCAACATGCTGACGCCGGGATCCCAGCTTTTAGATGACCAGTGGGGGGGTGAGCGCAACGAAGCCCCTTGTGGGTTCGGATGTCGTGGACATAGGTCGTGGACATGCCAACCAGCGGACTATTCAGCGTTCGGGATTCCGGAGTCGGTATTGTGACCGATGGACCGGACCGTATCCCGTATAGATATATAAAAAAACACAAATTTGTCACTGCCTTTCTGTTTATCTAAAGGTAGATTTCCATGGGGGGGCGCTGAGTCATTTTTTTTTTTTTCCTGTATTTTATTTTCTCTAACGTCCTAGTGGATGCTGGGGACTCCGTAAGGACCATGGGGAATAGACGGGCTCCGCAGGAGACTGGGCACTCTAAGAAAGATTTAGTACTACTGGTGTGCACTGGCTCCTCCCTCTATGCCCCTCCTCCAGACCTCAGTTAGAATCTGTGCCCGGACAGAGCTGGGTGCATTTTAGTGAGCTCTACTGAGCTTGCTAATAAGAAAGTATTTTAGTTAGTTTTTTTTATTTTCAGAGAGCTTCTGCTGGCAACAGACTCTCTGCTACGTGGGACTGAGGGGAGAGAAGCAAATCTACTAACTGCGGCTAGGTTGCGCTTCTTAGGCTACTGGACACCATTGGCTCCAGAGGGTTCGAACACAGGATCTTAACCTTGGTCGTCCGTTCCCGGAGCCGCGCCGCCGTCCCCCTCGCAGAGCCAGAAGACAGAAGCCGGCGGGTGAAGCAAGAAGACATCAAAATCGTCGGCAGAAGACTCCTGTCTTCATATGAGGTAGCGCACAGCACGGCAGCTGTGCGCCATTGCTCCCACACTACCCACACACTCCGGTCAATGTAGGGTGCAGGGGGGGGGGGGGGGGCGCCCTGGGCAGCAATTATGATACCTCTTGGCAAAAGTAACATATATACAGCTGGGCACTGTATATATGTATGAGCCCCCGCCATTATTTTTACACAGAAAGCGGGACAGAAGCCCGCCGCTGAGGGGGCGGGGCTTCTTCCTCAGCACTCACCAGCGCCATTTTCTCTCCACAGCTCCGCTGAGAGGAAGCTCCCCAGGCTCTCCACTGTAGTCTCAAGGTAGAAAGAGGGTAAAAAGAGAGGGGGGGCACATAAATTTAGGCGCATTAATCATATATACAGCAGCTACTGGGTAAACACTAAGTTACTGTGTAATTCCTGGGTTATAAAGCGCTGGGGTGTGTGCTGGCATACTCTCTCTGTCTCTCCAAAAGGCCTGGTGGGGGTCCTGTCTTCATATAGAGCATCCCCTGTGTGTGTGGTGTGTCGGTACGCGTGTGTCGACATGGTTGACGAGGAGGGCTATGTGGAGGCAGAGCAGGTGCAGATGGATGAGGTGTCTCCGCCGACGGCGCCGACACCTGATTGGATGGATATGTGGAAGGTGTTAAATGATAAGGTAAACTCCTTGCATAAAAGGTTGGATAAAGCTGAAGCCTTGGGACAGTCGGGGTCTCAGCCCATGCCTGATCCTACAGCGCAGAGGCCGTCAGGGTCTCAGAAGCGCCCACTATCCCAAATTGTTGACACAGATATCGACACGGATTCTGACTCCAGTGTCGATGGTGATGATGCAAAATTGCAGCCTAAAATGGCTAAAGCCATCCGCTACATGATTATAGCAATGAAGGATGTATTGCACATATCAGAGGTAAACCCTGTCCCTGACACGAGGGTTTATATGTTTGGGGAGAAAAAGCAAGAGGTGACTTTTCCCCCTTCACATGAGTTATGTGAAAAAGCGTGGGATTCTCCTGATAAGAAAGTGCTGATTTCCAAAAGGTTACTTATGGCGTACCCTTTCCCGCCAACGGACAGGTTGCGCTGGGAATCCTCCCCTGTAGCAGCATGGACAGATACTCTGTCTGAGGAACTGGATACCTTGGACAAGGATACTATTTTACTGACCCTGGGGCATATAAAAGACTCTGTCCTATATATGAGGGATGCCCAGAGGGACATTTGCCTACTGGGTTCAAGAATAAATGCAATGTCGATTTCTGCCAGAAGGGTCCTGTGGACTCGGCAGTGGACAGGTGATGCCGATTCAAAAAAGCACATGGAGGTTTTACCTTATAAGGGTGAGGAATTGTTTGGGGACGGTCTCTCTGACCTAGATTCCACAGCTACGGCTGGGAAGTCAAATTTTTTGCCATATATACCCTCACAACCAAAGAAAGCACCGTATTACCAAATGCAGTACTTTCGATCACAAAAAAGCAAGAAAGTCAGAGGTGCATCCTTTCTTGCCAGAGGCAGGGGTAGAGGAAAGAAGCTGCACCATACAGCTAGTTCCCAGGAACAGAAGTCCTCCCCGGCTTCCACTAAATCCACCGCATGACGCTGGGGCTCCACAGGTGGAGCCGGGAGCGGTGGGGGGCGCGTCTCCGAAATTTCAGCCACCAGTGGGTTCGCTCACAGGTGGATCCCTGGGCATTACAGATTGTGTCTCAGGGATACAAGCTGGAATTCGAAGTGATGCCCCCGCACCGTTACCTAAAATCGGCCCTGCCAGCTTCCCCCATGGAAAGGTAATTCACAAGTTATATCTCCAGCAGGTGGTGGTAAAGGTTCCCCTCCTTCAACAGGGAAGGGGTTACTATTCCACAATGTTTGTGGTACCGAAACCGGACTGTTCGGTCAGACCCATTTTGAATTTAAAATCCCTGAACATTTATCTGAAGACATTCAAGTTCAAAATGGAATCGCTCAGAGCGGTCATTGCAAGCCTGGAAGAGGGGGATTTTATGGTGTCTCTGGACATCAAGGACGCTTACTTGCATGTCCCCAGAGCCGGCCTTAGGTATAGGCAAACTAGGCAAATGCCTAGGGCATTTGGTATGCTTAGGGGCACCAGCAGCTTCTGCTGATTAAAATGATATGCGGCATGCCTATATTCTGTGTGTGACTGCGGCTGTATGTGCATAAAAAATGCTACGTTGCAGTGTATTGCTGGAAATCACTGTAATGTAGCATTTCGTATGCAGATACATCCACAGTCGTACACAGTATATAGGCATGCTGCATATCATTTTAATCAGCAGAAGCTGCTTGTGCATCCTAGCCACATAGTAATGCAAATAAGATGCATTTTCATAAACAAAAGGCGCCTGACGTTAGCAGAGCTGCCAGCTGACTCATGCCAGGCATCTCCTTCAGAACTAGCGGCGGTGCTAGGGGGCACCAGCCAAAATCTTGCCTAGGGCATCATATTGGTTAGGGCCGGCTCTGCATGTCCCCATTTATCCACCTCATCAGGAGTACCTCAGGTTTGTGGTACAGGACTGTCATTACCAATTCCAGACGTTGCCGTTTGGCCTATCCACGGCACCGAGAATATTTACCAAGGTAATGGCGGAAATGATGGTGCTCCTTCGAAAGCAAGGAGTCACAATTATCCCATACTTGGACGATCTCCTCATAAAGGCGAGGTCCAGAGAGCAGTTGCTGATCAGCGTAGCACACTCTAGGTAGTGTTGCAACAACACGGCTGGATTCTGAATATCCCAAAGTCGCAGCTGATTCCTACGACGCGTCTGCCCTTTCTGGGCATGATTCTAGACACAGATCAGAAAAGGGTGTTTCTCCCGGCGGAGAAGGCTCAGGAGCTTGTGACTCTCGTCAGAAACCTCTTAAAACCAAACCAAAACAGGTGTCGGTGCATAACTGCACGCGAGTCCTGGGAAAGATGGTGGCGTCATACGAGGCCATTCCCTTCGGCAGGTTCCATTCGAGGATCTTTCAGTGGGATCTGTTGGACAAGTGGTCCGGATCGCATCTTCAGATGCATCAACTGATCACCCTATCCCCCAGGACCAGGGTGTCTCTTCTGTGGTGGCTGCAGAGTGCTCAGGCCCGGCGACAGGGGGGGGTCAAAGGGGACACCCGTCCCGGGCACCGACGTTGTGAGGGGCCCCAAGGTCCAGCGATGGCATAGGCAGCTTGTCATAGATTAAAATAATTATATAAATCGCGGCATCGCGCTAGCCGTGGGCCGCCCGCTGTGTAGTTAGACGTAATCAGTAACTACTCTTTTTTTTTACAGCGTTCCTCCCGGCCCTGTGGTCACCACAGTGCCCCAAGTGCAGCCCCAGGTTAGCCAGTCCCCGCCCCGATCTCCCCTCCTCTCCGAGTCTTCCCCGCCCACCCGCTGTCTCTGCTGTGACTGCTGCGCCTGTCTGGCGGCACTGGCAGCTGTGTGGCTATAAAGTGCGGCTCCTCTCCGGCACTTACAGTGCAGCAGCCTGGGCTTCAGCAAGCACCCTCTCCCCCCGGAGAGTGCGGTAAGCTCCGCCCCCTTACTCTCCGCAGCGCCTCATATTGCTGCTGCGGCCCTCATCAGCATTCAGCGGTGCAAAGAAGTGCGCTCTCCTGGGCACCAGTGAGTCAGACAGCCAGCGCCGGAGCCAGTAACTCAGTCTTCCTATGGGGTGGATGCAGGTTTGATCTGCGCAGCACTTCAGGTCACTGGGCTGGGGGAGGGCACAGGAGCACAATGGTTAGCATAACCACTGAGACTGTGTGATCAGTGGTCACTGTTTCAATCCCCCCCCATGTTCTGTCCCAGCCTTTGTCAACCCCCCCATGCTCTGTCACTATTCCATCCCCCCCATGTTCTGTCCCAGCCTTTGTCAACCCCCCCATGCTCTGTCACTATTCCATCCCCCCATGTTCTGTCCCTATTCCATCCACCCCCCCACCCCTGTGTTCAGTCCCAGCCATTGTGTCACCCCTCCTCTGTGTACTGTTCCCCCTGTGTTCTGTACCTATTCCCCCCCCTCCCCCCCATGTTCAGTCCCAGCCAATGTGTCCCCCCCCCTCTGTGTACTGTCCCCCCTGTGTTCGGTACCTATTCCCCCCCCCCCCCCCCATGTTCAGTCCCAGCCAATTTGTAACCCTCACATGTTCTGTTACAATTCCACCCCCCCCCCCCCCGTGTTCTGTCCTTACTCCACCCCCCCCCCCCATTTTCAGTCCCACCTATTGTCACCCCGCTGTGTTGTGTCACTAATTAACCCCCCCACTGTGTACTGTCCCAGCCGTTGTCACCCCCCCATGCTCTGTCACTATTTCATCCCACTCTCTGTGTTATGTCCCTATTCCACCCCCCATGTTCAGTCCCAGCCAATGTGTCACCCCCCATGTTCTGTCACAATTCCACCCCCCCCCCCATGTTCTGTCCCTACTCCATCCCTCCCCCCCGTCCATATTCAGCCCTAGCTATTGTGTCACCCCCTTGTGTTCTGTCACTATTTCACCCCCCCTCTGTGTGCTGTCCAGCCATTGTGTCACCACTCCCTCTCTGTGTTCTGTCACTATTTCACAACCACCTCTGTGTTCTGCCCCAGCCTCTGTCAGCCCTCTCTGTGTTCTGCCACTGTTACAAACCCCCCCTCCCATTGTGAAATATGGTAAGGCGCAAATTTGCAGGGGAGGTGCTGTACACCCTAGCACCGGCTCTGCATGCATTGCATCTGCCCTTTTTTTAATCAGTATTCAGAACACTGTAAACCTGGTATTACTGTAGAATGCATATTTATCTGTGTCTTAGACATTTTCAGAAAATCAGACATGGCCCATGAGCAATCATCTTCATGAGATCACATTTGGCCTGTTATGTGGCCATCTTGGAAGTATTTCGCATTTACTGTACAATTGCTGCCTCTACACGCTCCTACCAACCCCTGTCCTGATCCCCTTGGCACATGGGAGTGCAAAATATGGGCGTGTGTGTGTGTGTTGGGGGGGCCCACAGAGATATCGGTGTACCGGGCCCCACGATTTCTGTTGCCAGCCCTGAGAGTGCTCACCTTCTCGAGGGCCGCAGGTTCGGCATACAGGACTGGGTCCTGGTGACCACGGATGCAAGCCTCCGAGGATGGGGGGCAGTCACTCAGGGAAGAAACTTCCAAGGGTTGTGGTCAAGTCAGGAGGCTTGTCTGCACATCAATATCCTGGAACTAAGGGCCATATACAACGCCCTGAGTCAAGCGGAGCCTCTGCTTCGCAACCAACCGGTGCTGATTCAGTCAGACATCATCACCGCAGTGGCTCATGTAAACCGCCAGGGCGGCACAAGAAGCAGGGTGGCGATGGCGGAAGCCACCAGGATTCTTCATTGGGCGGAGAATCACGTGCAAGCACTGTCAGCAGTGTTCATTCCGGGAGTGGACAACTGGGAAGCAGACTTCCTCAGCAGACACGACCTCCACCCGGGAGAGTGGGGACTTCATCAAGAAGTCTTCACGCAGATTACAGATCGATGGGAACTGCCACAGGTGGACATGATGGCATCCCGCCTCAACAAAAAGCTAAAAAGGTATTGCGCCAGGTCAAGGGACCCTCAGGCGATAGCTGTGGACGCACTAGTGACACCGTGGGTGTTCCAGTCGGTCTATGTATTTCCTCCTCTTCCTCTCATACCCAAGGTACTGAGAATCGTAAGAAAAAGAGGAGTGAGAACAATACTCATTGTTCCGGATTGGCCAAGAAGGTAACCGGAACTGCAAGAAAAGCTCACACAGGACCCATGGCCTCTGCCTCTCAGACAGGACCTGTTGCAACAGGGGCCCTGTCTGTTCCAAGACTTACCGCGGCTGCGTTTGACGGCATGGCGGTTGAACGCCGGATCCTAGCGGAAAAAGGCATTCCGGATGAAGTTATTCCTACGCTGATAAAGGCTAGGAAGGACGTGACAACAAAACATTATCACCGTATATGGCGAAAATATGTTGCTTGGTGTGAGGCCAGGAAGGCCCCAACAGAGGAATTCCAGCTGGGCCGGTTCCTGCACTTCCTACAGTCAGGAGTGACTATGGGCTTGAAATTGGGGTCCATAAAGGTCCAGATTTCAGCCCTATCCATTTTCTTTCAGAAAGAACTGGCTTCTCTTCCTGAGGTTCAGACATTTGTTAAGGGAGTGCTGCATATTCAGCCCCCTTTTGTGCCACCAGTGGCATCTTGGGATCTCAACGTGGTGTTGGATTTCCTGAAATCCCACTGGTTTGAGCCACTTAAAACCGTGGAGCTAAAGTATCTCACGTGGAAAGTGGTAATGCTTTGGCCTTGGCTTCGGCTAGGCGTGTGTCAGAATTGGCGGCTTTGTCATGTAAAAGCCCCTATCTGGTTTTTCATATGGACAGGGCAGAATTACGGACTCGTCCACAATTTCTGCCGAAGGTGGTGTCATCTTTTCATTTGAACCAACCTATTGTGGTGCCTGCGGCTACTCGTGACTTGGAGGATTCCAAGTTGCTTGATGTAGTCAGGGCTTTGAAGATTTATGTGACCAGAACGGCTGGAGTCAGGAAAACTGACTCGCTGTTTATCCTGTATGCATCCAACAAGCTGGGTGCTCCTGCTTCAAATCAAACCATTGCTCGCTGGATCTGTAACACGATTCAGCAGGCTCATTCTGCGGCGGGATTGCCGCATCCAAAATCAGTAAAAGCCCATTCCACAAGGAAAGTGGGCTCTTCTTGGGCGGCTGCCCGAGGGGTCTCGGCATTACAGCTTTGCCGAGCAGCTACTTGGTCAGGTTCAAACACCTTTGCAAAATTCTACAAGTTTGATACCCTGGCTGAAGAGGACCGTGTGTTTGCCCATTCGGTGCTGCAGAGTCATCCGCACTCTCCCGCCCGTTTGGGAGCTTTGGTATAATCCCCATGGTCCTTACGGAGTCCCCAGCATCCACTAGGACGTTAGAGAAAATAAGATTTTACTCACCGGTAAATCTATTTCTCGTAGTCCGTAGTGGATGCTGGGCGCCCGTCCCAAGTGCGGACTTTCTGCAATACGTGTATATAGTAATTGCTTAATAAAGGGTTATGTTATGTGGCATCCGTTGGGTGATGCTCGATTGTTGTTCATACTGTTAACTGGGTATGTTATCGCAAGTTATACGGTGTGATTGGTGTGGCTGGTATGAGTCTTAACCTGGATTCCAAAATCCTTTCCTTGTAATGTCAGCTCTTCCAAGCACAGTTTCCTTAACTGAGGTCTGGAGGAGGGGCATAGAGGGAGGAGCCAGTGCACACCAGTAGTACTAAATCTTTCTTAGAGTGCCCAGTCTCCTGCGGAGCCCGTCTATTCCCCATGGTCCTTACGGAGTCCCCAGCATCCACTACGGACTACGAGAAATAGATTTACCGGTGAGTAAAATCGTATTTTTTGTTAAATTTGGGGCGGTAGTTTGAGAACCTCTGCGCTAGACTATTACAGACACAAAAGAGATCCATATTTGTGTGTGTTCCTTGCTGTGCGGATTAATACCTAGAATCATTTACTGCATTTAGCTGCCTTGTACATGATACTAATCTATGGTATCAAGGAATTTTGTCACATTTTATTCAGGCTACCCCTACACTAGAAATATTGTACAGAAAATTCTCCCTGTCTTCTCTTTCTGCATTTGCTGGTTCCCTTTGGGAACAGCTACTCTAGCTAATAAATTATGTGGTATAACTGTAGGACAAAGAAGCTTACAGCTGTATTTTTGTCCAATAGCTTCAGGACAGAACAACAAGATTACCTGATCCCATAGGAAACCGGCAGTTGCAGAGAGAGGACATGAGGCTATAGGTAGTGATAGTACCCTGTGGTTGCATGCTACACAAATGGTGGTACAACAAGTGTAGTCTCATTTTCACTGTATTATGATTACAATATAAATATAAACAAATAAACAATAACAAAAAGTGACCGTCTAAAAATTGACACAATACTTTTCATGTTTGTACCTCTCGAATGTTCTGCTCACAGATATCTGGACTTTGGTTCCTAGAAAAAGAGAAAAACAAAAAATGTTGAATTTAAACGGTACCATCAGCCAGTATATGCCTATGATAATATCCCACATTCTAAAATGCCAGTGATTCTGAACAGCGGCCATTTTTTCGGAGACCTGCCCATGCGCTGTAGACTCTGGCACAGTGCCAGAGTCTCGAGTGCTAACAGCGGCTACGGGAGAGAGGGAGCCTACACACGGACACCAGAAAGGTAAGTATACAAGAAATGGGTGCAGTATATGCAGTGTGGGTCCCCTCTGGACTCAGGGGCCCGTGTGCACCGCACTGCCTGAAGATGCTGGGCTGCCCCTAGATACCCATCTGCCTGCACTGCCAGCTCCTACTGTGATAGGAGCAGAGTGCTGCACGCAGGGCCGGTGCTAGGCTGTCTAGCGCCCCCCCTGCAAATTATAAATTTGCACCCTCGCATATATGCGTCGCAATAATACGTGTGGTCTCACAAAAGAGGGCCGTGCCCACACAATACTACCCCCATTTTAAAAAGTTCAGCTGAAGGATGATATTGCTGCAGGATATCTGGAGGTAAAATTACAACATGGTTGATAATATAACAGCATCTATAAATCTTTTTTTTTTACGAATAAAATCTTGAGATTATTAGCACAGCCACAGCTGAACTGTTATGGCCACATAACAAATGTTAGGATAACGGCACACATTTGCATGACAACAACACATGTGCTCCACCTTCTCTTCTTATACCATCCCTCTTTTTGTTACACTCACCATATTAACATACAGGAATCTACTTTCTGTAATGCATGGAATTTTGCATAAGGGCTTTTTTTCCATAATTTGTAGCACCATCCCAAAAATATGCTACGGTACATATAAACATTCTCTTCTTCACACAATCCCTGCCATTCACTTCTCTATTCAGTTGTGTAGTAGTGTTCCTCATTGTGATTTATAGAAGTAATGTCCAACTATTTTACATTTTTCAGAAAAAAAAGTATTTCCATTTTTTCTAAACTTTCTAGATATAGATTTTTTTAGACACAGTGGGGGGAATTCAAATGTTTGAAAAGTCAGTTGGGTGTCTGTTTTTTTCCTGTCTATTAGATAGGAAAAAACAGACACCCAGCTGACTTTTCAAACAATTGAATATCCACTAATATGTGTATAACATCAGACCAGTACTCAACGCAACATCATTCTGTATAGGTCATTCTGTTCGGAATCTCTGCTTACTGATAAAAGTGTGCTGATTACTGGTCAGGATATCTGTTTACTAGTTAGTTATGTACTAACTACTAGTCAAATTTGTATTGTCTACTTCTTTAGGTCGCACTAAATACGAATCAGATGGATACTACCTACTGGCCAAGAAATGCTAATTACTGTGACAGAGAGGGTGGTGTTATTACATAGAAACATAGAATTTGACGACGTATAACCCTTTTTTACCTCAAACCTTATTTGATTCTTATTTCTTTGCAAGGATATCCTTATGTCTATCCCTTGCATGTTTAAATTGCTCTACCGTCTTAGCCGCCTTTGATGGGAGACTTTTCCATTTGTCCACTACCCTATCTGTGAAGTAATTTTTCCTCAAATTTTCCCTGAACCTCCCCCCTCCAGTTTCAGTTCATGTCCTCATGTTCTAATACTTCTCTTCATTTGAAGAATGTCTCCCCTCCTGGACTTTGTTAAAACCTTTGATATATTTTAAAGTTTCTATCATGTCCCCCTTTCCCTTCTGTGCTCCAAACTATACATATTGAGATTTTTTAGTCTTTCTGCGTATGTTTTGTGATGTAGGCCATGCACCATTTTAGTTGCCCTTCTTTGTACAGTCTCTAATGCAGGGGTGGCCAACCAGTCAGAGTTAAAGAGCCAGAAAAGATCCGTAGTAAAGGGCAAGAGCCACTATCATGCGCGTGCCCAGAAATGGGGCGTAGTCTAGTTTTCACAAAGCCACACCCCATTTTTGTGCGCGCACCTTTCGGTATGACATTTGTAGGAGTATGACCTTGTGTCATAACCCCGTTTTTAGTCATGTTGTACAGTGCCACATACATATAATGCTCCAGTACAGTGCCACATACATATAAAAATGCCAATAAATGGTGCCTCCACAGTGCCAGATACATATACCCCCCTCCACAGTGCCAGATACACATATGTCCACACAGTGCCAGATAAATATATGCCCCCAGTGCCAGATACACATACCCCCACAGTGCCAGCTATGCCCCCAGTGCCAGATACACATGTCCCCACAGTGCCAGATATGCCTCCAGTGCAGATACACATGTCCACACAGTGCCAGCTATGCCCCCAGTGCCAGATACACATGTCATAACAGTGCCAGATATGCCCCCCCAGTGCCAGCTACACATGTCCTTACAGTGCCAGATATACCCCCGTGCAGATACACATGTCCCCACAGTGCCAGCTAAGCCCCCAGTGCAGATACACATGTCCCCACATTGCCAGCTATGCCCTCAGTGCCAGATACACATGCCCCCACAGTGCCAGATATGCCTCCAGTGCAGATACACATGTCCTAACAGTGCCAGATATGCCCCCCCCAGTGCCAGCTACACATGTCCTTACAGTGCCAGATATGCCCCCTGTGCAGATACACATGTCCCCACAGTGCCAGCTAAGCCCCCAGTGCAGATACACATGTCCCCACATTGCCAGCTATGCCCTCAGTGCCAGATACACATGCCCCCACAGTGCCAGATATGCCTCCAGTGCAGATACACATGTCCTAACAGTGCCAGATATGCCCCCCCCAGTGCCAGCTATATATGTCCTTACAGTGCCAGATATGCCCCCAGTGCCAGCTACACACGTCCTTACAGTGCCAGATATACCCTCGTGCAGATACACATGTCCCCACAGTGCCAGCTTAGCCCCCAGTACAGATACACATGTCCCCACAGTGCCAGATATGCCCCCAGCGCAGAGACTCATGCCCCCACAGTGCCAGCTATGCCCCCAGCGCAGATACACATGCCCCCACAGTGCCAGCTATGCCCCCAGCGCAGAGACGCATGCCCCCACATTGCCAGCTATGGCCACAGTGCAAATACACGTCCCCACAGTGACTCACCCCCCCCCCCCTTCCTTCAAAGTGCTGCTCACCGTGCTGCTGCTGCTGGGAGGGGAGGAGAGCGCGCGCCTCTCCTGTTCCTCTGACTCCGGTGGCAGTGTATATCTTCCATTCAGCTCCGGCCCGTGAACCAATCAGAGATCGCGATCCGGCAGCCAATGAGGAGCCTTAGCTGCCGGACCGCGAGCTCATGGTCCGGCACCGAATTGATGCTAGACATCGCCGCAGGAGTCAGGGCAGGAGAGGCACGCGCAGCGCTCTCCTCCCTTCTCCTCACACGCTGCTGAGAGTCCTTTGAAGTAGCGCAGCGGTGGCCAGGGACCAGATCGAGCCGCATGCGGACGATGAAAGAGACGCATGCGTCTTGAGAGCCGCGGGTTGGCCTCCCCTGCTCTAATGTATTAATGTCCTTCTGAAGATATGGCCTCCAGAATTGAACACAGTATTCTAGATGAGGCCGTACCAATGACCTATACAGAGGCATTGTTACGTCTTTCTGCTGCTAATTCCTCTCCCAATGCAGCCAAGCATCTGACTAGCCTTCCTCATTGCTTTGTTACATTGCTTACCTGCCTTTAAGTCACCTGAAATAGTGACTCCTAGATCCCTTTCCTCTTCAGTATAGTGCCATTAATTCTATATTTAGCCTTGGGATTTTTGAGACCCAAGTGCATGATTTTGCATTTTTTTGGAATTAAACTGTAATTGCCACATTCTTGACATCAGTTTTGCACATTGTGAGAATCTTGCATTCTAAAGTGAAGCTTGGCTTTTAAGTAACGTGTGAGTTTGAAACAGAAGCAGGGGAGTTAGGATGATGGGATGCCGGCAATTGAAATCTCAGCACGTCCTGACACTTGGCCAGAATGCCGGTGCCAGAATCCCGACATCACTTGGAATGCTGACGCCCGAGTCCAGACAGCCACACCTATGCTGACCAGGGAAGGGAGAAACCCATGTAACCAACCTCCTAGTGCTTTATGTGATCTTCAGTAAGTGAAGGCAGACTAGCTATTGGAATCAAAGGAAAGGCTGCCTTCATTTCCTAGCAATAGTTGGCTTGACTTTCAAATGATTAGAACCAGTCCCTTTAGGCAGATGTCCAATTACGTTTAATCAACTATTCTCAGATACTTCAATCTTAATTGTTCAGTTTAATAAGATGGATACGTAGAATATGTTTCTCTTGCTTCCTAGGGGATACTGAGAATCCATTTAGTACCATGGGTTGTAGACGGGTCCACTAAGAGCCATGGGCACTATAAAAGTTTGATTGTGCTGGCTCCTCCCTCTATGCCCCTCCTACCAGACTCAGTTTAGAAAATGTGCCCGGAGGAGCCGGTCACGTCTCTGGAAGCTCCTGAAGAGTTTTCTACATTAATTTTAAAAATAGGATTTTGATAACCTACCGGTAAATCCTTTTGTCCTAGTCCGTAGAGGATGCTGGGGATGACATCAAGACCATGGGGTATAGATGGGATCCGCAGGAGACATGGGCACCATAAAGACTTTTCATTGGGTGTGAACTGGCTCCTCCCTCTATGCCCCTCCTCCAGACCTCAGTTGTAGGAACTGTGCCCAGGGAGACTGACATTTCGAGGAAAGGAATTACTTAATTAGTGGTGAGATATCTACCAACTCACACCCTCAACCATGCCGCACACATGGCATTCAACATAACACACACCAACAGGCATGAACCAATTGCCGCAACATGCTGAAACCAAGAAACACAACTTGTGTAACTCTAAATAACCAAACTGCAGGTAAAGTATGCACTGGGACGGGCGCCCAGCATCCTCTACAGACTAGGAGAAAAGGTTTTACCGGTAGGTTATCAAAATCCTATTTTCTCATACATCCTAGAGGATGCTGGGGACGACATCAAAACCATGGGGTCTATACCAAAGCTCCAGTACGGGCGGGAGAGTGCGGATGACCCTGCAGCACTGATTGACCAAACTTGAGGTCCTCATCGGCCAAGGTGTCAAACTTGTAGAACTTAGCAAATGTGTTTGACCCTGACCAAGTAGCTGCTCGGCAAAGTTGTCATGCCGAGACCCCCCGGGCAGCCGCCCAGGATGAGCCCACCTTCCTAGTGGAGTGGGCCTTTACCGACGTCGGTAACGGCAAACCAGCCGTAGTATGAGCTTGCCGAATCGTATTTCTAATCCAACGTGCAATTGTTTGCTTGGAAGCAGGACAGCCAATCTTCTTGTGAGCATACAGGACAAACAGAGCCTCTGTTTTCCATATACGAGCCGTTCTAGAGACATAGATTTTCAAAGCTCTAACCACATCTAGAGATTTTGAATCAGTGAATGTGTCAGTAACTACTGGCACAACAATAGGTTGGTTTATGTGGAAAGAAGACACAACCTTCGGAGAAAATGTTGCCGAGTCCTCAACTCTGCCCTATCTTCATGGAAGATCAGGTAAGGGCTCTTGTGAGACAAGGCCCCCAATTCAGACACCCGCCTTGCGGATGCCAAAGCCAAAAGCATCACCACTTTCCAAGTGAGAAACTTCAACTCTATCTTTTGTAGAGGCTCAAACCAATCCGATTGAAGGAATTGCAATACCACGTTAAGGTCCCATGGTGCCACTGGAGGCACGAATGGAGGCTGGATGTGCAGAACCCCTTTCACAAAGGTCTGAACCTCTGGTAGAGAGGCCAATTGTTTCTGGAAGAACACTAACAAGGCCGAAATCTGGACCTTGATTGATCCCAATCGGAGGCCCGCCTCCACACCATCCTGCAAAAAATGGAGAAAACGTCCCAACTCAAACTCTTCCGTAGGAGCCTTCTTGGATTCACACCAAGACACATATTTTCTCCAAATATGGTGGTAATGTTTCGACGTTACTCCCTTTCTGGCCTGAATAAGGGTGGGGATGACTTCCTCGGGAATACCCTTCCTGGCTAGGAGACGGCGCTCAACAGCCATGCCGTCAAACGTAGCCGCGGTAAGTCTTGGTACACGCACGGCCCTTGCTGCAGCATGTCCTCTCGAGAAGGAAGAGGCCGAGGATCTTCTATGAGCAACTGCTGAAGATCTGGGTACCAAGCCCTCCTTGGCCAGTCTGGGGCAATGAAGATTGCTCGAACCCTTGTTTTTCTTATGATCCTGAGTACTTTTGGGATCAGCAGAAGTGGAGGGAAGACATACACTGACGGAAACACCCACTGGGTCACCAGTGCATCCACTGCTACTGCTTGAGGGTCTCTCGACCTGGAACAGTATCTCTGAAGCTTCTTGTTGCGACAAGACGCCATCATGTCTATTTGAGGAACTCCCCAAAGACTTGTCACCTCTGCGAAGACTTCTTGGTGGAGGCCCCACTGTCCTGGATGGAGATCGTGTCTGCTGAGGAAGTCTGCTTCCCAGTTGTCTACTCCCGGAAAGAATATTGCAGACAGAGCTTGTAGATGTTTTTCTGCCCAGCGGAGGATTTTTGTCGCCTCTGCCATTGCCGCTCTGCTTTTCGTTCCGCCCTGCCTGTTTATGTATGCGACTGTTGTTACATTGTCCACCTGTAAATGCACGGGACGGTCTTGAAGAAGATGTACCGCTTGTTGAAGGCCATTGTAAATGGCTCTTAGCTCCAGAACGTTTATGTGAAGGCAGGCTTCCTGTTGTGACCAACGTCCCTGGATGTTTTCTCCCTGAGATACTGCTCCCAAGCCTCGGAGACTTGCATCCGTGGTTACCAGGACCCAGTCCTGAATCCCGAACCTGTGTCCCTCTAGAAGGTGAGAGCTGTGCAACCACCACTGGAGCGAAATCCTGGTTTTTGACGACAGGATTATCTTTCTGTGCATGTGTAGGTGTGACCCCGACCACTTGTCCAACAGGTCCCACTGGAATACTCTGGCATGGAACCTGCCAAACTGTATGGCCTTGCAGGCCGCCACCATCTTCCCCAACAGCCAAATGCACTGATGGATCGACACACTTGATGGTTTCAATATCTGTTTTACCATTTTTTTGGATTTCCAGAGCCTTTTCCAGCGGAAGAAATACTCTCTGAACTTCTGTGTCCAGAATCATCCCGAGGTACGACAACCTTGTCGTCAGTTCCAACTGTGACTTTGGGTAATTTATGATCCACCCGTGTTGTTGGAGTATTGACAGAGAGTGTGATATGTTTTGTAACAACTGCTCCCTGGATCTCGCCTTTATCAGGGGGTTGTCCAGATAAGGAATTATATTGACTCCTTTCTGACGAAGGAGAACCATCATCTCCTCCATCACCTTGGTGAATACCCTCGGCGCCGTGGAGAGACCGAAAGGTAACGTCTGGAATTGGTAATGGCAATCCTGAACAGCAAATCTCAGATAAGCCTGGTGAGGAGGATAAATGGGAACATGCAGGTAAGCATTCTTTAAGTCCACCGACACCAAGTAGTCCCCCTCCTCCAGACTGGCAATCACTGCCCGAAGTGATTCCATCTTGAACTTGAACCTTTTTAGGTAACAATTCAGATCTTTAGATTTAGGATCGGTCTGACCGAGCTGTCCGGCTTTGGAACCATAAAGAGGCTTGAATAAACACCCCTCCCTTGTTGTGACAACGGTACCAAGACTATGACCTGGCCTTGACATAAGTTTTGGATTGCCACTGTTACAGCTTCTCTTTCTGACGGAGAAACTGGCAAGGTCGATTTGAAAAATCGGCATGGGGGAATGTCTTGAAACTCCAGCTTGTACCCCTGGGATACTATTTGCAATACCCAGGGATCCAGGCCAGACAGAATCCAATCCTGGCTGAAGAGTCAGACGTGCCCCCACCCGAGCTGCCTCCCGCAAGGGAGCTCCAGCGTCATGCTGGGGATTTGGCAGAAGTAGGGGTAGACTTCTGCTCTTATGAACCTGGAGCCGCTGTGGGCTTCTTTCCCCTTCCCCTACCTGCAAAGAAAGGGGAACCTCTCATCTTTTTGTATTTATTGGGCCGAAAGGATTGCATTTGCGGGTGATAGATCTTTTTTGCCGGTGCAGACGCAGAGGGCAAAAATGTCGACTTACCTGCGGTAGCCGCCGAGGCTAACGCATCCAGGCCATCGCCAAATAAGGCCTCGCCTTTATATGGGAGAGCCTCCATGTTTCTTTTGGAATCTGCATCCGTGTTCCACTGGCGAATCCACAACGCCCACCTAGCCGATACTGCCATGGTAGCGGCTGAGTCCAATATCCTTCATTGCTTCCAGCATGTAGGCAGCAGCGTCCTTGATATTCCCTAACTTAAGGAGTATCTCATCTTTATCAATTGTGTCAATTTCTGATGACACGTTTTCTGACCATTTTTCAATAGCGTGACTCACCCATGCGCAGGCAATAGTGGGCCTGATCAGCGTACCATTGGTAACATAAATGGATTTCAATGTCGTTTCCATTTTGCGGTCTGCCGGCTCTTTAAGAGAAGCTGTGCCAGGAGCAGGGAGAATTGCCTTCTTTGTCAGCCTGGATAGTGCACTGTCGTACACAGGTGGTGACTCCCACTTTTTCCTGTCCTCAGCCGGGAAAGGGTAAGCTATGTGAATCCTTTTGGGAATACGAAATCTTTTATCAGGATTCACCCACATCCCTTCATACAGAGCATTTAGTTTGTGTGAAGGAGGGAACGTGAGTTTGGACTTCTTTTCCTTACATAAATACGCCTTCTCCTGTAACCTCCAACACGTCCCTTATAGCCACAATCATATATTGTATATTTTTTGCCAATTTATGATCTATCTCTCTGAATTCACTATCGTCGACACAAGAGTAAGAATCCGTGTCGGTATCAGTGTTTACAACATTTGCAAATGGTCTCTTATGTGACCCAGAGGGGCCGCCCGCATAACGAATAACAGCATCCTGAAAAATCACATCTTCCACAGATTTTCTCCAGCATGCAGCCTTAGATTCAGACTTATCTAATCTACGGTTTATCAGATGTATACTGTCACGTATCTCTTTCACCCATGAAGGCTCTTGGTGTGCCGGTAGCGCCACCACATTACAACTCTTTGTCCCTAAAATGGCTTCCTCCGGGGAGGAACTCCCTGCCTCAGACATGCCTCACACGTGTACACCACACTCAGACACACTGGGACTTATTTTGGGGACAGACCCACAGTAAAATCTGTCAGAGGGACACAGGATAGGAGCAGCCAGTTCACAAACCCAGCGCCAATATTGCCTGTGAACACAGTATGTCCACAGCCCAAAAGCGCTTTTAAATAGTAATATACACTATCAAATGCACCACAATCGCTTTGTGCCCCCCCTTTATAGCACCCTGTACTTGTCAGAAGTGGAGGAGAGGACCAGCGTGTTCTCTGCAGCCTGAGGAGAGAGAAAATGGTGCTGAGTAGTGTGCTTGCTACCTGAGGAAGAAGCTCCGCCCCCGCAATGGCGCATCCTTACACTCATTAAAACACTGTAATATTTACACTGGCGGGGGTAGGGCTGTGCCAGCAGCAACTTATGCCCCTTTTAGCCAATTTGAGGTATTTTTCTTGCTGCCCAGGGCCCCCCCCCCCACACCCTGCAGTGCCTGTGTGTGTGGGCAGCAGTGGCGCGCTGCGCTCCCGCCAGCCGCGCCACACCTCAGCCGTCACTTACTTGATAGAAGATCATTCTTCTTATACTCACCTGGCTTCTGGCTCTGTGAGGGGGGTGACGGCGTGCTGTGGGAGTGAGCATATAGACACGGCTAGCGTTCAGTTCCCTTCAGGAGCTAATGGTGTCCTGTCAGCCAGAAGCAGAGCCATGAAACTCTGAGGAAGTTGGTTCTGCTTCTGCCCCCTCAGTCCCACGAAGCAGGGAGTCTGATGCCAGCAGATCTCCCTGAAAATAAAAAACCTAACATAAGTCTTTTCAGAGAAACTCAGTAGAGCTCCTCAGAGTGCATCCAGTCGACCTGGGCACATTTCTAAAACTGAGGTCTGGAGGAGGGGCATAGAGGGAGGAGCCAGTTCACACCCAATGAAAAGTCTTTAGAGTGCCCATGTCTCCTGCGGATACCGTCTATACCCCATGGTCTTAATGTCGTCCCCAGCATCCTCTATGACGTATGAGAAAGTTTGTTATTTTCAGGCAGGACTGGATGGCACCACCCTGCCTGCCTGCTTCGTGGGACTTGGGGGGGTGTTAATGGTCCCGTTCTCCGCTGACGGGACGCTAGCTCCTGAGGTAGCTATTTGCAAGCCCCTCCATGGCGTGCGTTCATTTCCGCAGCACGCCACCACCCCTAACAGAGCCAGAAGAATGAAGAGTGGTGAGTACTGAGCCCGCGTTCCTGTTAGCGGGTCGCCGGCCATTATGGCAGCATGAGGGTACGGAGATGCACGGCTTCTAAACGGGGCGCACTGAGTCTCCTGACTAAGAACACTATAGTGTACACAGTACCCAGACTGGCACTACAGCCATATAAGGGGGCTTATTCCATTTTATGCATACAAAACACATAAAGCCAGTATAAAGAAGAGTGGGAAGACCGTGCGCCATTTTCCGTACTGCAGCAGACACAGACGTTGACTGACAGGGACACGCAGCTCCTCCGGAAAGCCTCCAGTTTACCTCAACGGTTCCAGGGGGTTATAGCGGGGCGGGAGGGGGGAGCGATTTCTAGTGTACTTGGAGCCTAATTCAGAGTTGATCACAGCAGCAAATTTGTTGGGAGTTGGGCAAAACCATGTGCACTGCAGGGGGGGAGGGCAGATAAAACATGCAGAGAGAGTGTGATTTGGGTGGGGTGTGTTCAAACTGAAATCTAAAGTGCAGTGTAAAAATAAAGCAACCAGTATTTACCCTGCACAGAAACAAAATAACCCACCCAAATCTAACTCTCTGCACATGTTATATTTGCCCCCCCTGCAGTGCACATAGGTCATTCTGACCTGAACGCTCGCTGCAGTTCTTTGCAGCGTTCAGGTCAGAACTGTGCCGGCGTCGCAGTGAGCCGACGCATGGCTGACAGCCAACTGCTGTCGTTGCCTAGCAATTGCCTCTGCCTGATTGACAGGCAGAGGTGGTCGCTGGGTGGGAGGGGGCGGCCTGACATGCGGGGCGGACTAGCCCTGTGCTGGGCGTGCCCCCGCATGTCAGGGAAGATGATCGTAGCTGTGCTAAATTTAGCACAGCTACAATCAGGTCGAAATGACCCCCATGGTTTTTACCAGCTGCTAACAAATTTGCTGCTGCGATCAACTCTGAATTACCCCCTAAATCCCTAATCTAGGTACTTAGTCTGTGACCCAGCTAAGCTTGGCATTAGCGATAAGGGCGCAGTGTACTGGTTCCATACTCTCTCTGTGTCTCTCTGGAAGGGCTCTTTGTGGGTTAATTGTGCTTTTAACCTTTCCTGTATGTGTGTGCTGTCACTACTACAGTATGTCAGGCAAATAGTGTGTTTTCATGTAAGGCACAGTGTTCCTCTTCTTCAGGGAGTTCACTAGTGTGTACTCAGTGTAGTATCCCTTCCCAGGCTAGCGGGGCAGAACCAGCATGGCTGGACTCCATTAGGGGAATGAGTTCCACTATTTCTACAAAATTATCTCGTAATGAGAAAGAGACGCAATACTTAAGGCAGCCTATGGGTGAGTTTATCAAAAAGTACTCAGTACCCAGACCAGCGTCTCAGTCCTCTACCATTTGTCCGCAAAAACGTACCTTGGACAATATACTGCATTATGACTCTGATGATGCAGGGTCAGAAATGGAGAAAGGCGAGGTGGACACAGAGGTAGGGGAGGGTACTCTGTTACAGGGGGTAGCGGCTCTCATAGATGCTATCAGAGAAGTTCTAAATATCCCTGATAAGGTGACAGAGGAGAGTGAAGAATCTTACTTTAATATTACGAAAAAAGCCTCAGCTACAGACTGGAGTTCATGGATCTCCCAGCTCACAGATTCTTCAAATCAGGCTTACCAGTTTCACAAGAAGCAAGTGTAAACTTACAAGATGCCATTCAAAAATTGTTACAGACCCAGGTCATTATTCCAGCTCCACCTAGTCTACACAACAAGGGTTACTATTCAGCTTGTTTGTAGTATCGAAACCGGACGGTTCGGTAAGACTGATTCTGAACCTCAAGTCATTGAACCCGTACTTACGTGTGTTCAAATTCAAGATGGAGTCATTGAGAGCCCTAATCTCAGGTCTGGAGGAAGGGGAATTCCTTGTGTCTCTGGATATCAAGGATGCATACCTTCACATTCCGATCTGGCCACGTTATCAGGCTTATCTACGGTTTGCACTGCAGGACTGCCACTACCAGTTTCAGGCCCTGCCATTTGATCTCTCCACGGCACCAAGGGTGTTCACCAAAGTGATGGCGGAGATGATGATGTTGCTCCGCAGACAGGGAGTGAACATAGTTCCGTACTTGGATGACCTTCTGATAAAGGCAACGTCCAGGGAACAGCTGTTGGAGAACATGGCACTCTCAACCTGACTACTCCTAGATCATGGGTGGATTCTGAACCTGCCAAAATCTCACCTAGAACCAACGCAGAGGCTTCAGTTCCAGGGAATGATTGTAAGCTTGCGAGCAGGGCCTTCCTACCTCTATGTCTGTTTGTTTTTACCCAGTTTTGTTCTATTACTGTTGTTCTAATTGTAAAGTGCAACAGAACATGCTGCGCTATATAAGAAACTAATAATAAATAATACTGGATACAGAGTCTCAGAAAGTAATCCAGTCGATGGTTCGGGACGTCTTGAAGCCGACCAGGTTCTCAGTACATCTCTGCATACGCTTTCTGGGGAAAATGGTGGCTTCTTACAAAGCAATTCATTATGGAAAGTTTCATGCGAGACCCTTCCAGCTTGATCTGTTGGACAAATGGTCCGGATCTCATCTTCACATGCACCAGAGGATTTGTCTGTCACCAAAAGCCAGGATCTCCCTCCTGTGGTGGCTGCAGAATTCTCACCTAGTCGAGGGTCAGAGGTTCGGGACTCAGAATTGGATTCTGCTAACCACAGACGCAAGCCTCAGAGGTTGGGGAGCAGTCACCCAGGGGGTACAGTTTCAGGGAAGATGGTCAAGTCAGGAAGTCGTCCTTCCAATAAACATCCTGGAACTAAGGGCCATCTACAACGCCCTTCTGCAGGCCTCATCTCTTCTTCAGAACCAGGCCATTCAGGTCCATTCGGACAATGTTACGGCGGTAACGTACATAAACCGACAGGGTGGAACGAAAAGCAGAGCCGCAATGTCAGAGGTGTCAAGAATTCTCCCATGGGCGGAAAGACATGCCGTGGCATTGATGGTGATCTTCATTCCGGGGATAGACAACTGGGAAGCAGACTTCCTCAGCAGACACAATCTGCACCCGGGGGAATGGGGCCTCCACCCGGAGGTGTTCTGGTGGTTAACACGTCGGTGAGGGTATCCACAAATCGACATGATGGCCTCGCGACTCAACAAGAAGCTCAAGCTGTATTGTTCCAGGTCGAGGGACCCTCAGGCAGTAGCGGTAGATGCCCTGACAACTCCATGGGTCTACCAGCTGGATACTTGTTTCCTCTCATTCCTCTAATCCCAAGAATTCTAAAAAGAATAAAAGGGAAAAGGTTCAAGCAATCCTCATTGCTCCGGGCTGGCTGCCAAGGGCCTGGTATGCGTCTAGAGATGCTAATCGAAGATCCGTGGCCTCTGCCTCTTCAAGAGGATCTTCTGCAACAGGGCCCGTTCATCTATCAAGACTTACCATGGCTACGTTTAACGGCATGGAAGTTGAACGGCTGATTCTAACCAGGAGAGAGATTCCTGACAAGGTCATCCCGACTATGATCCAAGCCAGAAAGGGGGTAACGTCTATAAATTACAATTGTATGTGGAAGAAATATGTCTCTTGGTGTGAGAGCAGACAATATTCTGCGGTGGAATTTCATCTGGGACGTTTCCTGCTTTTTCTGCAGTCGGGAGTTGATGTGGGCCTACGCCTAGGCTCCATTAAAGTTCAGATTGCGTCCTTGTCTATTTTCTTTCAGAAACAATTGGCTTCTCTCCCTGAGGTCCTGACGTTCTTGACAGGTGTTCTTCACATCCAACCTCCCTCTGTGCCTCCTACGGCACTTGGGATCTCAATTTGGTGCTGTAGTTCCTCGAATCGGACTGGTTTGAACCATTACAGGAAGTGGACGTAAAGTACAATACGTGGAAGACCGTCACAATGTTGGCATTGGCTTCAGCAGGACGTGTGTCGGCACTGGGGGCATTGTCTTACAGGAGCCCCTACTTGATTTTCCATGAGGACAGAGATGAACTCAGGACTTGTCAGCAATTTCTTCCTAAGGTGGTGTCCGCGTTTCACATCAACCAACCTACTATGGTTCCTACTGTTACGGACGCCTCTGCTACTTCAAAGCCTTTGGATGTCGTAAGGGCTTTGAAGGTCTATGTGAAGAGAACAGCTCGTCACAGAAAATTGGATTCGCTGTTCGTTCTTTATGATCCCAATAGAATTGGGTGCCCTGCTTCGAAGCAGTCTATTGCACGCTGGATCAGGCTCACTATCCAGCATGCTTATTCCACGGCACATTTGCTGATTCCAAAATCTGTTCAAGCCCACTCTACTAGATCGGTGGGTTCCTCTTGGGCGGCTGCCCGGGGTGTCTCGGCTTTAGAGCTCTGCTACTTGGTCGGGTTCGAATACGTTTGCCAAGTTTTGTAAGTTCGATACTTTGGCCTCTGGGGACCTTTAGTTTGGTCAATCAGTTCTGCAGGACCGTCGGCACTCTACCTCCCGGTTTGGGAGCTTTGGTACTTTCCCATGGTACTAAATGGATTCCCAGTATCCCCTAGACGTAAGAGAAAATATGATTTTAATTACCGGTAAATCCTTTTCTCGTAGTCCGTAGGGGATACTGGGCGCCCGCTCGGTGCTTCGTTTTTCCTGTAATGTTGTTTGGTTCAGCCGTTGCTCTCCCTGTTTGCAAGTTTAGTTAGCATGGCTTTCCTCTTGTTCTGGTTGTGCTGGTTCAAATTCTCACCACTTTTCTATATCCTTCTCTCTAAGTATGTCCGTCTCCTCGTGCACAGTTTCCTAGACTGAGTCTGGTAGGAGGGGCATAGGGTGAGGAGCCAGCACACACAATCAAACATCTATAATGCCCATGGCTCCTAGTGGACCCGTCTATACCCCATGGTACTAAATGGATTCCCAGTATCCAATATGGACTACGGGAAAAGGATTTACCGGTAGGTAATTAAAATCCTATTTTCTCTGTTGGTGTAAAAAAAAAAATCCAGTCTACAGCGGGGAGTTTACTGTACTGTAGATACTACACCAAACAGTTCAAATTAAGTTCAACAAATAAACAGGAGAAAGAGGCAGCACTAAGCTAAATAACAGATGGATTGTCAACAAATATAGCAATTTATTCTAAAACATTAAAATACATAAATCATAAAAACATAAGACTGCTTATAGTCACAATGGATGGCATTCAAGTTCAGACTGTCCCTGGACCTTTGATAAAGCAGGCTAAGGCTGCGAAATGCGTTAGTTGTGCTTCCTGGTCAGCCATATCATATTGGATGGATCTAACTTTTGCCTGAACCACCTGGGACCTTTCTAACTTCATTGGACTTGTTCTAAAGGACTGGATTACATCTTAAGGACACTGTAACTCTGGTGACGACCCTTCAATCTAACACCCTTTTGCATTTGGGACATTGTTTCCTCCAACGGTGCAAGTGTACCAACAAACAATTCCAGGGACTGTGCTGTCAGTCCTATCAAGTACCAGTGTCTATGTGCAAAGTGACACAGGTCCAGGATAATCTTAGGGACAGTCTGAACTTTAATGCCATCCATGGTGACTATAAGAAGTCTTATGTTTTTATGATTTATGTATTTTAATGTTTTAGAATAAATTGCTATATTCATTGACAATCCATCTGTTATTTAGCTTAGCGCTGCCTCTTTCTCCTGTTTGTATGTACATGTTGTTTAGATTTGACTAACCTATCTTAGGCAGCAGCTATTTTTTGATCAGAAACCAATCTGCGCCCGATTCCAACCTTGTTGGTTGGTAGTTCCATTTTTGCAATCAGTTCAACAATTTACAGTGATTCTCACTCCTTGTCTCTTGGCTTGAATTGGTTTGTAGCAGACATTTCTATAATTATATTTAATTCCATTTAGCACTATTCACTTTAGCCAACTTTTAATGATGCTACATTTCTGTTGTTAAAAAAACATGCTGAAAGTGGGCACAGTACTTAGACCCATCAGTGGATAGCAGGTTGTACATGTAGTACTGTAATGATAGTAGCGATTCTTGACAAGGATCTTACATAGGGCCCAATTCAGCATGAGTTGTAGTTTTGCGAAAAATCGCAAAACTACAACTAGTATGCAGGGGCCGCCCAGCACTGGGCAAGATCACCCTGCATGCCGGGTACTCCCCCCTGCTGAAATGCGAGCACATCATTAAACAGCGATGCATCTTAAGTGTAGCCCTATGCGGCAGTTGCCATACCGCCATATTTTGGGTTGCAGCGGCTGCGTGTGATGTCCATCGCGGCCTGCCCCACAAACGGTCTAGATACGCCTCCATTCTCTGGGCAATGCCCCCCAAACGCCACGCCGCCACCTGTAAAACGCTGCACCGCTGCCACATCACCAGCCCCCGCCGGGATTTAGATTGCGATCGTATGCAATCGCAATCTAAGTCCTCGCGCATGATTGCAGTGGTGTGTGTGCATGTGCAGACATGCGGAATTGCTGAATAGCGATTTCTGCACTTCTGCTAACGATGCTGAATTAGGCCCATAGTTCAGGAGGACGTGCGCTCAATATATATAGTGTGCACCATCCGTATCATGAGTATTTGTGTGTGTACTGTCTCACTTGAATAGAATGAAGACCATGAGCAAGAATATGATAGAGAAAAAAATGTTCTCTGTTACTCCATGGCTATAGGAGATGCTGTATGACCTTTGGTTGGAAAGGTTTGAGAGTATCATATGTACTAACTAGCTGAATACCTATGCTTCACTACGGAATTTCAAGTATTTCTGTGCTTATAACTTTAGTTTTTGAAGGACTTCCTGGTTAACTAAATTTTTAGTCTTTCCTTCAGGCTGCCAGAGGAGCCGACTCTGGAACAGGCAACATACAGCTGGCCATGGGAGAAGCCGTCATTCCTCAGATCCACACCAGCCACTTTGACACTCTGCCCCTGAGCTTTGTTAGTGGTCATGGTCTAGCAGAACTTCACCAGGAACTGCAACCGTTTGAACTGGAAATAGTAGTCTGCTGGGAACAGAGGAATTCTCGGAATGAAGACAGTTTCAGGTGGATGCTAAAGAAGCCCCTAACAATTTTAAAGAAAACAAAAATAGACAGATTGTCGGTAAAATAATTACTAAAAATTGTTTTTAAACCTAGATTAACATGCTGCTAAAAATATACTGTATACACCTACTTAGGCACTTAATTTGGTAAATATGGTAAGCAAAAAAAAAATCTAAATCGTGTCTGGATTAAGAGATAATGAAGAAGAATTATAAAAAAAAAAAAATAGTTTTCACCCCTTTGGGGGTGAACTTTAAAAATAAAAATCCCTTCTTATTGGGTGCCTACGTCACAAGTCAAAGCTACTGTCCAAATATCAGGTTCCTAGTCCTCATGGTTCTGGAGATTTCATGATGAGTCAGCGAGTCAGTCAGTGGTAGTTGGCTTTTATACAGTACTAGCTGAATACCCGGGCATTGCTACGGAATACCAAGTATTTCCGTGCGTATAACTTTATTTTTGAATGACTTCCTGGTAAACTAATTAGACTTACAAAAGGACATGTTCTGCCCACCACGGCAAATCTTTGTCAGGCTGCACCTCCGGGCGGGCCTTCCCCGGATTGATGCTGTCAAAATGCTGGTGCTGAGGAAAATAATCCGCCGCCTTCTTTGCCCCGTCCCGCCTATGATGCTGCCCTGCTCAGTGCTGTAAATGCTGGGACGACAGTTCAAGCTCCACCCGCTGTATGTTAAATATGTAAGGTTTGCGGGGATAGGATGACTCTATTTCAAAGGGTCTTAGGTCTCCTTGCTTAGCTTCGCACTCTCCTTAGAGCTCCTCCTTTGAGGTAAAAAGGTAAAGATTATCACACAACACTTAAGGTCACTAAGTTGCTAACTGTCAAGCTTTCCTTTAATGCATTTAAGAGTCAAAATAGCTATCGCTCCTTTCCTCCTAATTCTCTTTGAGAGGTTTGGCAATGTTTAGTTCAAGTGACAGGTTAACTGAAACACTATCCTCTACTGGGACAGGAGTTTGACATTGTTTAGGAGTGGTAGTAGATGTGGCACCCCTATTTGAATAATAGAGTGCTCTGCAACTGCCACTGGTAAGGAAGTCCAGGAACAGCATTGTGTCCTCCCCCTTCCGTGACTTGGTATCGCAGGCACCATGCATTCTTTATAGCCCCGGCTGGGTGGACTGTCTTAACTCTCCTCTGTGAGAAGGGAATTATCTCACTCGTTTGAACCCCTTTGTGTGTAATTTTGAAAAATCTCTTCTTAGTGGACGCTTATGTCACAAAAGCAAGCTACTGTCCAAATTTCAAGTTTCTAGTTCTCATGATTCAGGAGATTTTGTGATTAGACAGTGGTGTGTGTGTGTGTGTGTGTGTGTGTATATATATATATATATATATATATATATATATCTATCCGGTAAGTCCACACTCACTGCTGCAGTTCACAACATGGGCGGTGCTCCGTAAAGGGCTCTCAAGAAGTCCAAAACATATCGAAAAAGAGTACAGGCACTCACCACTTCCTTGATGATGAAAAATGTATTATAACTCACAGGTGTATCTCACATAGAGACAGTCAACAGCATGTCAGCAAAAGATGTCGACGTTTCGGCTCCATCTGAGCCTTTTTCAAGACGGATAAAATCACATCAGGTTCACACCCAGCAGCCCATAACACACACCAAACCCTGAAGCACCTTTATAGCAGAGGTATATCACAAACCCCGCCCATCAATCAACCAACAGGAAGTAGCTAAAACACTAGTATTGGCAAGGACTTCTACATCCAGTGTAGTGGCACTGCGATGGGGTCAAATTTGGCCCCATCGTATGCCAACTTATACATGCACAAATATGAATCCAATACAGGTTGAGTATCCCATATCCAAATATTCCGAAATACGGAATATTCCGAAATACGGACTTTTTTGAGTGAGAGTGAGATAGTGAAACCTTTGTTTTTTGATGGCTCAATGTACACAAATTTTGTTTAATACACAAAGTTATTAAAAATATTGTATTAAATGACCTTCAGGCTGTGTGTATAATGTGTATATGAAACATAAATGAATTGTGTGAATGTACACACATTTTGTTTAATGCACAAAGTTATAAAAAATATTGGCTAAAATTACCTTCAGGCTGTGTGTATAAGGTGTATATGAAACATAAATGCCTTCTGTGCTTAGATTTAGGTCCCATCGCCATGATATCTCATTATGGTATGTAATTATTCCAAAATACGGAAAAATCTCATATCCAAAATACCTCTGGTCCCAAGCATTTTGGATAAGGGATACTCAACCTGTAATATCATACCAAGGTTTGGGTCTAAGTGTTTATTCTTTGTTCGTTATATTGACGACGTTTTCATTATTTGGCTAGGGACCGACACGGAGTTCTATGAGATGATTGATTATCTTCATAGTCTAGATAGCCCTATCCGTTTCACATATCACATTGACCGTGATAAAGTGAATTTTTTTAGACGTGTCTCTTTTTCGACACAATGGAAGACTTGCCTCGACCCTCTATAGAAAAGAGACAGACAGGAATACGCTCCTTCATGCCTCCAGTCATCACCCCGTTCATCTTAAAAAGAGTTTACCTATTTCACAGTTCATGCGTGTGCTACGAAACAATATCACGGATGAGGACACTGAGACACAGATTAAGGCGATGGCTGAAAGATTCTATGAACGTGGCTATACGAGGAAAACCGTCGAAAGATGTTTAAATAAAGCAAGGTACAGGCACTCCCACTCCAATAACAGTTGTCGTACCAAGGGGGCCACTAACAGAATGATCTTCACGTCTACATATGACGTTGCTTCACCACATTCTGAAAAAGTGCTACGCAAACATTGGCCGATTGTAGCCACTGACCCAGTCTTTAAAGGGTTAAGTCAGCAGCCACCGCTCTGTGCCTACAGACGTGGAAAAAAACTACGACAAATGCTAATGCGTCCGACTCTACAACCATCAGTCACCAGTAATACCTGGTTACCAGACACCAAGAAAGGTTGCTATCGGTGCCCCAATTGTACCACGTGTCGATCATTGATGACTGGTGCAAGTTTTGCACACCCACAGAATGGTCAACAAATTAAAATCCGTCACCGGTTGCACTGTACTATGGGCCATGTAATTTACATCATTGTCTGTCCCTGTGGGTACTATTATGTTGGCATGACAACAAGAAACTTCCGTGACAGGATGGCCAACCATCGTACATCAATTCGAGCTGCATTGGTTTCCAAGGTGTCTGATAAACCAGTAGCGCAACATTTTGCAATTAGAGGGCATTCAATATCCAGCCTGAAGTGTATGTTGATCGATCATGTACCAAGACCTGTGCGTGGGGGTGACTGGGAAAGGCTGTTAAGGCAACGAGAGGCTAAATGGATCTATGAGTTGGACACTTTAGCACCACGAGGACTAGATGAGGCAAACCCATTTAACATTTTTCTCGGATAGGGCTATGACTAGACATTTTTACACATGATTTTTAATCATACATGTTTTTTAATTATACATGTTTCTCACATGTATGATTGCATATATATGTGTTTTGTTTGTTGTCTTTTCTATATTGTCCTTTATGTTGGTGATTACCCTGGAGTACCTAACAGCAGAGACTATGGGGTATATGCAATTCACGGCGAATCGCGGCAAATTATCGCCGTTTTTTAATTCGACACAATTCGACAGGTGAATTCCGGCAGGTGGCTGCCGGAATTCACCATATTCAATGAAAAACGGATTCGACAGCCCGCGGGCGAAAATCGGCCGATTTGCCGGATTTTGCCGCGATTTTAAAAAACGGGAAAAACCCGGGGGGAAAAATGGCGTGGGGTCCCCCCTCCAAAGCATAACCAGCCTCGGGCTCTTCGAGCTGGTCCTGGTTCTAAAAATGCGGGGGAAAATTGGGCAGGGGATCCCCCGTATTTTTAAAACCAGCACCGGGCTCTGCGCCTGGTGCTGGTGCAAAAAATACGGGGGACAAAAAGAGGGGTCCCCCGTATTTTTCACACCAGCATCGGGCTCCACTAGCTGGACAGATAATGCCACAGCCGGGGGTCACTTTTATACAGTGCCCTGCGGCCGTGGCATTAAATATCCAACTAGTCACCCCCCGAGGCTGTCCCCCCCCATCCAATGGCTGCGGATGGGAGGCTGATAGCCTTGAGAAAAATGTCAAGAATATTGTTTTTTTCCAGTAGTACTACAAGTCCCAGCAAGCCTCCCCCGCAAGCTGGTACTTGGAGAACCATAAGTACCAGCATGCGGGAGAAAAACGGGCCCGCTGGTACCTGTAGTACTACTGGAAAAAAAATACCCAAATAAAAACAGGACACACACACCGTGACTTGTACAACTTTATTACATACCGCCGACACACACATACTTACCTATGTTGACACGAAGCAGTCGGTCCTCTTCTCCAAGTAGAATCCACGGATACCTGAAAATAAAAGATAATTATACTCACCTTCCAGCGTCCAGAGATACATCCACGTCCAGAAAATAATCCAGGTACTTGGCAAAAAAACAAACCGCAAATACCCGTGCCAGCGGACTGAAAGGGGTCCCATATTCACACATGAGACCGCTTTCCCCGAATGTGCCGGGACCCCACGTGACTTCTGTCACTGAGGTCCCTTCAGTCAATCAGGAAGCGCTACTACGTGGCGCTCACCTGATTGGCTGTGCGCTGTCTGTGCTGTGACAGCGCATCACACAGCTCCCTCCATTATATTCAATGGTGAGAACTTTGCCGTCAGCGGGGGGGTTACCCGCGGTCAGCCGCTGACCGGCGGGTGACCCCACCGCTAGCCGCAAAGTTCCCACCATTGAATATAATGGAGAGGCTTTGCGATGCGCTGTCAGCTCAGACGCGCACCGAGCCAATCAGCAGAGTGCAAGGACGTTGCACTCGCTGATTGGCTGAAGAGACCTTTCTGTGACAGCTGTCACATAGAGGTCTCTGCATTCGGGGAAAGCGGTCTCATGTGTGAATATGGGACCCCTTTCAGTCCGCTGGCACGGGTATTTGCGGTTTGTTTTTTTGCCAAGTACCTGGATTATTTTCTGGACGTGGATGTATCTCTGGACGCTGGAAGGTGAGTATAATTATCTTTTATTTTCAGGTATCCGTGGATTCTACTTGGAGAAGAGGACCGACTGCTTCGTGTCAACATAGGTAAGTATGTGTGTGTCGGCGGTATGTAATAAAGTTGTACAAGTCACGGTGTGTGTGTCCTGTTTTTATTTGGGTATTTTTTTTCCAGTAGTACTACAGGTACCAGCGGGCCCGTTTTTCTCCCGCATGCTGGTACTTATGGTTCTCCAAGTACCAGCTTGCGGGGGAGGCTTGCTGGGACTTGTAGTACTACTGGAAAAAAACAATATTCTTGACATTTTTCTCAAGGCTATCAGCCTCCGATCCGCAGCCATTGGATGGGGGGGACAGCCTCGGGCTTCACCCCTGGCCCTTGGGTGGCTGGGGGGGGGGACCCCTTGATTGAAGGGGTCCCCACTCCCCCAGGGTACCCCGGCCAGGGGTGACTAGTTGGATATTTAATGCCACGGCCGCAGGGCACTGCATAAAAGTGACCCCCGGCTGTGGCATTATCTGTCCAGCTAGTGGAGCCCGATGCTGGTGTGAAAAATACGGGGGACCCCTACTCGATTTGTCCCCCGTATTTTTTGCACCAGGCGCAGAGCCCGGTGCTGGTTTTAAAAATACGAGGGATCCCCTGTCAAATTTCCCCCCGCATTTTTAGAACCAGGACCAGCTCGAAGAGCCCGAGGCTGGTTATGCTTTGGAGGGGGGACCCCACGCCATTTTTTCCCGGGATTTTACCATTCCATCTATAAAAAAAAATAAAAAATATTATTTTAAAAAATATATAAATAATACTTGTGCCTCCAAAAAAGACAAACCAAGTACCTAATCCCTTCTAATATAAATAGATCTGATATTACCAAGAAAAAAAAAACACAAAAAAAACATGTTTAAATTTTTTTTTATTGGTTTCACCCTCCAAAGTGTGGCGGATTGAAAATGACGAATTTGCTGTCTAAAAGCACTGCTGTCGAATTTCCAAACTTGAATTGAATACACTTTGGTCGAATTGCAGCACTTGTATCATTGCAGAAAAGTCGAATTTATAAAAAGTCGAATTTCAAAAAGTCGAATTTTGAAAGTCCGTTTTTTTGACGGAAAGTACTGAATTGCATTGACAAATATTTTTTTTTGGCGAAAATGTCCCGAAATTCGACAATTTCGGGAATTCGACCGCAATTGCATATACCCCTATATCACACACCCTAGATGGATTCCATTACGTCCTGGGATATGGCTACCTGGATACTATTTGGTGGCTACCAGTATTTACTATAGGAATATGGTTACCTTGGGTTGTGTTAATATTGAAATTGAACGAATATGTGGTATAAATATCTATTCCTTATCGAAATGTAACAAGTACCGTATGTGTGTATCGTGATATAAATGTTTATTCTTTACCCAGGACTGTTATGGAGTACATACTCATGCTCAATACATCCAATATTTGTTTGGTGTGTTTCATTTGATTCACACATTTTATACGATATAACTATGGTTTCTATCGGTATGTTTCTTCTTGTTGTCATGGCAGCTCAGTTAGGTGATGTGATCGCGTTATGCAGGTCTATTACGTGTATCACAGTGACCAGTATTGCTAGTGTGGTTGCTTAGTGACGGCCGGCAGCCGTCCTACGCAGCCTGTGTTTCCGGTCCCATGGGTGCGTTCCATGGGCAGTGGAACGCACACCACTTCCGGTATCATGGCTAACATCCGCAATCAATAATTTTGATGAGTGCGTCCCACGGGTAATGGAACGCACATCACTTCCGGCATCGCGGCTATTAGCCGCAATTAGCTGCTTTGATGGATGAACAACATATTTTTATGTGTCTACATGCCATGTTTGTGTTTGGCGCTATGACAGTGGATGGGCTATATCTGTATTCCAGATTAGACACTGCAATACTAGTGTTTTAGCTACTTCCTGTTGGTTGATTGTAGTGATGTGCACCGGACATTTTTCGGGTTTTGTGTTTTGGTTTTGGGTTCGGTTCCGCGGCCGTGTTTTGGATTCGGACGCGTTTTGGCAAAACCTCACCGAAATTTTTTTGTCGGATTCGGGTGTGTTTTGGATTCGGGTGTTTTTTACAAAAAACCATAAAAAACAGCTTAAATCATAGAATTTGGGGGTCATTTTGATCCCATAGTATTATTAACCTCAATAACCATAATTTCCACTCATTTCCAGTCTATTCTGAACACCTCACAATATTATTTTTAGTCCTAAAATTTGCACCGAGGTCGCTGGATGGCTAAGCTAAGCGACACAAGTGGCCGACACAAACACCTGGCCCATCTAGGAGTGGCACTGCAGTGTCAGGCAGGATGGCACTTCAAAAAAATTGTCCCCAAACAGCACATGCAAAGAAAAATTAAAGAAAAAAGAGGTGCAAGATGGAATTGTCCTTGGGCCCTCCCACCCACCCTTATGTTGTATAAACAGGACATGCACACTTTAACGAACCCATCATTTCAGCGACAGGGTCTGTCACACGACTGTGACTGAAATGACTGGTTGGTTTGGGCCCCCACCAAAAAAAGAAGCAATCAATCTCTCCTTGCACAAACTGGCTCTACAGAGGCAAGATGTCCACCTCATCATCATCCTCCGATTCCTCACCCCTTTCACTGTGTACATCTCCCTTCTCAAAGATTATTAATTCGTCCCCACTGGAATCCAACATCTCAGGTCCCTGTGTACTTTGTGGAGGCAATTGCTCCTGGTGAATGTCTCCACGGAGGAATTGATTATAATTCATTTTGATGAACATCATCTTCTCCACATTTTATGGAAGTAACCTCGTACGCCGATTGCTGACAAGGTGAGCGGCTGCACTAAACACTCTTTCGGAGTACACACTGGAGGGAGGGCAACTTAGGTAGAATAAAGCCAGTTTGTGCAAGGGCCTCCAAATTGCCTCTTTTTCCTGCCAGTATACGTACGGACTGTCTGACGTGCCTACTTGGATGCGGTCACTCATATAATCCTCCACCATTCTTTCAATGATGAGAGAATCATATGAAGTGACAGTAGACGACATGTCAGTAATCGTTGGCAGGTCCTTCAGTCCGGACCAGATGTCAGCACTCGCTCCAGACTGCCCTGCATCACCGCCAGCTGGTGGGCTCGGAATTCTTAGCCTTTTCCTCGCACCCCCAGTTGCGGGAGAATGTGAAGGAGGAGATGTTGACGGGTCACGTTCCGCTTGACTTGACAATTTTCTCACCAGCAGGTTTTTGAACCTCTGCAGACTTGTGTCTGCCGGAAAGAGAGATACAACGTAGGTTTTAAATCTAGGATCGAGCACGGTGGCCAAAATGTAGTGCTCTGATTTCAACAGATTGACCACCCGTGAATCCTGGTTAAGAGAATTAAGGGCTCCATCCACAAGTCCCACATGCCTAGCGGAATCGCTCTGTTTTAGCTCCTCCTTCAATGTCTCCAGCTTCTTCTGCAAAAGCCTGATGAGGGGAATGACCTGACTCAGGCTGGCAGTGTCTGAACTGACTTCACGTGTGGCAAGTTCAAAGGGTTGCAGAACCTTGCACAACGTTGAAATCATTCTCCACTGCGCTTGAGTCAGGTGCATTCCCCCTCCTTTGCCTATATCGTGGGCAGATGTATAGGCTTGAATAGCCTTTTGCTGCTCCTCCATCCTCTGAAGCATATAGAGGGTTGAATTCCATCTCGTTACCACCTCTTGCTTCAGATGGCAGGGCAGGTTCAGGAATGTTTGGTGGTGCTCCAGTCTTCTGTACGCGGTGGCTGAATGCCGAAAGTGGCCCGCAATTCTTCGGGCCACCGACAGCATCTCTTGCACGCCCCTGTCGTTTTTTAAATAATTCTGCACCACCAAATTCAATGTATGTGCAAAACATGGGACGTGCTGGAATTTGCCCAGATGTAATGCACGCACAATATTGCTGGCGTTGTCCAATGTCACAAATCCCCAGGAGAGTCCAATTGGGGTAAGCCATTCTGCGATGATCTTCCTCAGTTTCCGTAAGAGGTTGTCAGCTGTGTGCCTCTTCTGGAAAGCGGTGATACAAAGCGTAGCCTGCCTAGGAACGAGTTGGCGTTTGCGAGATGCTGCTACTGGTGCCGCCGCTGCTGTTCTTGCTGCAGGAGGCAATACATCTACCCAGTGGGCTGTCACAGTCATATAGTCCTGAGTCTGCCCTGCTCCACTTGTCCACATGTCCGTGGTTAAGTGGACATTGGGTACAACTGCATTTTTTAGGACACTGGTGAGTATACTTGACGACACAGAGGTAGGTAGAGCAGTGGCCTTCCGTACCGTACTGCTATATATACTGGTGGTCACTGTCAGCAAACTGCAAAACTAAAATGCACCACAGGTATAGAATGTAGATGGATAGTATACTTAATGACGACACAGAGGTAGGTACAGCAGTGGCCTTCCGTACCGTACTGCTATATATAGTATACTGGTGGTCACTGTGTCAGCAAACTGCAAAGCTAAAATGCACCACAGGTATAGAATGTAGATGGATAGTATACTTAATGACGACACAGAGGTAGGTACAGCAGTGGCCTTCCGTACCGTACTGCTATATATAGTATACTGGTGGTCACTGTGTCAGCAAACTGCAAAACTAAAATGCACCACAGGTATAGAATGTAGATGGATAGTATACTTAATGACGACACAGAGGTAGGTACAGCAGTGGCCTTCCGTACCGTACTGCTATATATACTGGTGGTCACTGTGTCAGCAAACGGCACAACTGAAATGCACCACAGGTATAGAATCTAGATAGTATACTTAATGACGACACAGAGGTAGGTACAGCAGTGGCCTACTGTACCGTAATGCTATATATTATATACTGGTGGTCACTGGTCAGCAAAACTCTGCACTGTACTCCTCCTATATAATATTATACTGGTGGTCCCCAGTCCCCACAATAAAGCAGCACACTGAGCACAGATATGGAGTGTTTTTCAGGCAGACAACGTATACTGGTGGTCACTGTCAGCAAAACTCTGCACTGTACTCCTGCTATATAATACAGCTGCTCCCCAGTCCCCACAATTAAGCAGTGTGAGCACAGATATATGCAGCACACTAAGCACAGATATGGAGCGTTTTTTCAGGCAGAGAACGGATAACTGGTGGTCACTGATCAGCAAAACTCTGCACTGTACTCCTCCTATAGTATACAGCTGCTCCCCAGCCCTCCCCACAATTAAGCAATAGTGCACAATCAAGTTCAACAATAACGGAGAGGACGCCAGCCACGTCCTCTCCCTAACATTTCCAATGCACGAGTGAAAATGGCGGTGACGCGCGGCTGCTTATATAGAATCCGAATCTCGCGAGAATCCGACAGCGGGATGATGACGTTTGGGCGTGCTCGGGTTAACCGAGCCATACGGGAGAATCCGAGTATGGCTCGGACCCGTGTAAAAAGGGTGAAGTTTGGGGGGGTTCAGTTTCCGAGAAACCGAACCCGCTCATCACTAGTTGATTGATGGGCGGGGTTTGTGATATACCTCTGCTATAAAGGTGCTTCAGGGTTTGGTGTGTGTTATGGGCTGCTGGGTGTGAACCTGATGTGATTTTATCCGTCTTGAAAAAGGCTCAGATGGAGCCGAAACGTCAACATCTTTTGCTGACATGCTGTTGACTGTCTCTATGTGAGATACACCTGTGAGTTATAATAAATTTTTCATCATCAAGGAAGTGGTGAGTGCCTGTACTCTTTTTGTATGTGTATGTATATATATATATATATATATATATATATAGAGTTTCATAATGACTAAAACTAATCTAGCCCTCATGAGTTAGGATAGGTGAGGGACATGTATAGGCACTCCAAGCAGCCTACAGACTTACTGTTTTTAGTAGTCACATGAGGGAGGGCAATCAGGAAATTATTTAAGTTATTTAAACAGGTCACTCATTATCCCAATATAATACTATAATACTCAACAGTGTTTCAGGTCTCATTTTAGAGGGTGGATCACTGATTTACTCTTACAGGGGAGATGTATCAAGCCTTGGAAAGAGATTAAGTAGAGTAGTTACTCAAAGAAACCTGCCAGCTTCTGTCATTTCAAATACTGTGCTAGATAAATGACAGAAGCTGATTGGTTGCTTTGAGCAACAACTCCACTTTATCGCTTTGCAAGGCTTGATACAGCCCCCAGTATCTTGCCAACTTCTTCCTCTCCCATCTGTATAACTGTATGCCTGTTAGTTTACTTACTGCAGTGCATATGTATATTGTATATATTTTTTTGTAGGCATATTGTTTCTTATAGCTGCTAGCTGATGTACCCGGTTTCAATCGGTCAAAGGTTTACTGGGTGGAACATTTTATCCCTCTTTATCCCCTTAGAAGTTACATTTTGAAAAATTCCTGCTTAGTGGGTGGCTGCAAATAACTGTCACAGTTTCAAGACCACCCATCAGGTCACATGTTCCAGGACACCCAGCATGTGCACAGGGAGAGTTCACCAAGTGTCACATTTTCCAGAGCACAATGGTGATGCATTGTAAATGGCAGGCAAAAGTTTTGCCACATATCTCTGAAACAAAGCAACCAGTTTCTGCAAATCTACTGATCAAGACCTTTAATTTGGTATGTGATGTGCCCTGCTCAGACATAAATATGTCACTCCTAAAAGTTATCCTTCTGCTATTAATACAGTATATAGATTACTGATAACTCAAGGCAGCTTCCTACCAGTCTTTTCATCTTTAGAAGTTAGACCTGGCAGTCTAGACAAAGCATTAACTTCAATGACTAGATCCCGATTTGCATTTAAATCACGCTTGCCACATGAAGAGATTGGCGGGGTGTGTGTGTGTGTGTGTGTGGTAGTTGGGGGCATGCTTACATGAATCGCATCTTTGCACAGTTCAAGACATTGTGCTGTGGGGACAGGGCCACAATGATGTAATTCCCCTGCATATCATGTCATCATCCTCCCATAGTTCCCACTTGGCTGGGGAAGGGGGCAGGATCCAAGTGGTCGATTTACTCTCCCAACAGTGTGGAAGTGCTGCCTGAAAGTTGTGAGTCCCCAAGAGATCCTGTTAGTTAAGTTATAATCATTTTTTTTCTACTCTATCTAAGTAGAAATTGCACTAACTGCATTGATCTTGTTGCATCATAGATCTTATAGGCCCTACACACTGACCGATTTTTAGAAAGATATGAACGATCTCGTTCATAAATGAACGAGAACTCGTTCATATCTTTCAGTGTGGAGACTCCAGCGATGAACGATGCGCGGCCCCGCGCTCGTTCATCGCTGGTCTCCCGTCGGCTGTGCATGCAGGCCAATATGGACGATCTCGTCCATATTTGCCTGCAGTTCAATGCAGCCGCGTGACGGGGGGACTGAAGAAACTTCACTCCCCCCGTCACTGCCCCCCCGCCGCCGGGTCGCTCGTCGGCCGTATCCGCCGCCGGGCAGCTCGGCGGCGGGTCGGCTAGTGTATAGGGCCCCTTAGGAATGCCTAGGATCAGACAGAGGTGTATTTCGGATCTGTTTACTAAAATCTAAACACACTCAGGAGACTATCAGTCCCTACCGTAAAAACACACTATAAACCTTGTCATGTCTAGCCATGGACATTTCTTCTATGCGGTACAATGAAACAGACTGACTATGTATTATTTATATTGAATTTAGTCAAGTCTGTAAACTTTCATTTGGTGGGCAAGCTAATCAAACACGTAATGATGTGCAAAAAGTCATATGTGGTTACTAAACTCAACCGAATCAATTGGATAACATTCTGCTAAAATCTTTTCAAATGCAAGGTGTTAAATTATCCATAAAGTCCCAGTACACATTAGAGCAACAACTAGAAATTTGCAGGATACTCGTGTGTTGTTTATGGACTATCCTACTGAAAAGCAATGGACAAAAGTAGGATCTATTGCAGTATAGCAAGTTGGAAACCACTGCTTATTAATACAGGCATAATAAAGTGCTGCTCTTATGTTTGATACACCGCACCTAGGTCAGGTCAGCCCATCTAGTCATCCATGGCTGCATGTAGAACTATAGAGCTTTTTTGTAGCATTCAGGTTTTTTAAAAGTTCCATGGACTCTGTTGGGTGACATCATGTTTTTAATACTATTCAGTATGCCAATACAATTTTTTTACACGGATGCAGAACCCTGTAAGGAAATGCCTGGACAGCACTGACTCGGAGATCTGAAAGAATATTCTATGGAAGTGCTACCTTTTGGCTGACATGGATACCAGAATGTTTGGGGAAAAACTAACACTGCATTTCACAGGAAATACCTAAAACAAATAGACAAGCATGGTGATGCTAACACTATAGTTTGGAGATACTTTGCTGCATCACAACCTGGTCAACTTTAAATTAAGGAATTAAAGTATTTTGCTCTGTATCAGAATCAAAAATTAAAAAGTCAGTCTTCTGTCTGAAAGTTAAGCACATCTGGGTGGCAAATCAATGAACTATAACATGCAAGCAATTCTACATCCAGGGGCATAGCCAGAAATTTGTGGTCCTCATAGCAACATTTTGAAGGGGCCCCTGTCCCATTGCTTATAGAGAGACACCTCTCTGTAGCAGCTGTTATTTGTACGCCCAATAATAGTGCCCTAGTTCATTTACGGAACCATAGTAGTGCCTTGGTTAATGTTATACCCCATAGTAGTGCCCTAATTTACTTTATGAACCATAGTAGTGCCAAAGTTCACATTATGTCACACTGTAGTGCTGCCAATACACAATATGCAACACAGAACAATCAATTCCATTATAACATACAGGGCCCCACTTCATACTGTGCCACATTATGTGCCCCCTGTTCATATTATGCCACACAATAGTGCCTCCACTTCATATTGTGCCACATTTACAGTGCCCCAGTTCATATTATGTAACATTATAATGCCTTTCAGTTCATTGTAAACCACATTACAATGAGAAGGTCCAGGGGTGTAGCTAGATCTATTGTTGACATCAAGGAAAAAGTCTGTACTGTCTGTAATTTTGACAGGGAAGATGGACCCCTCTAAGCTCTGGGCCCCATATCAGCTGTGACAGGGAAGGTGGGCCCATCTCAGCTCTGGGACCCATAGCAGCTGTGACAGGGAAGGTGGGCCCATCTCAGCTCTGGGACCCATAGCAGCTGTGACAGGGAAGGTGGGCCCCTCCCAGCTCTGGGCTCCATAACAGCTGTGACAGGGAAGGTGGTCCCCTCTAAGCTCTTGGCCCCATAGCAGCTATGACAGGGAATGTGGGCCGCTCTCAGCTCTGGGCTCCATAGCAGCAGTGACAGGGAAGGTGGTCCCCTCTAAGCTCTTGGCCCCATAGCAGCTGTGACAGGGAATGTGGGCCCATCTCAGCTCTGGGACCCATAGCAGCTGTGACAGGGAAGGTGGGCCCATCTCAGCTCTGGGACCCATAGCAGCTGTGACAGGGAAGGTGTGCCCATCTCGGCAGCTCTGGGCCCCATAACAGCTGTGACAGGGAAGGTGGGCCCATCTCAGCTCTGGGCCCCATAACAGCTGTGACAGGGAAGGTGGGCCCCTCCCAGCTCTGGGCCCCATAACAGCTGTGACAGGGAAGGTGGGCCCCTCCCAGCTCTGGGCTCCATAACAGCTGTGACAGGGAAGGTGGGCCGCTCTCAGCTCTGGGCTCCATAGCAGCAGTGACAGGGAAGGTGGTCCCCCCTAAGCTCTTGGCCCCATAGCAGCTGTGACAGGGAATGTGGGCCGCTCTCAGCTCTGGGCTCCATAGCAGCAGTGACAGGGAAGGTGGTATCCTTTAAGCTCTGGTGCCCATAGCAGCTGCACTCCCTGCACCTCTGGTAGTTATGGCCTTGTCTACATCAGAAAGGTCTAAAGTTGACACCATTTAAATGTTACTGCATGCTCTAGTCTAGCGGGGGAATGCAGAAACTGTATTAAGGTGGCAACATTTCTAAAGCAGCTTGCTCACAGAATGATAAAAGGGCCATACACACTGGGCGATTTTGAGCTGAAAGCAGCTCACTTTTGGTGTTTTGAGCTGAAACCGCACAGTGTGTATGGCCAAACGATGAACGGTGAGCGCTGATGCGCGCTCCCGCTTCATCGCTGGCAGTCGCTGTTCATCTACTGGTATTACGTCCTGCTATGGAAAGGCGCTTACCCCCTCTGACATCGCTGGGCAGTGGGGAAATGCACTCAGTGTGTAAGCACTGAGCGCTTTTTAGCCCAGCGATGTCAGCTATCATCGCTGTTCATACATGCTGGGCAAAAACGCCCAGTGTGTATGGACCTTTAGCGTCATATTGTGGCATAAGATATCGAATTTTAATTAGGTACCAGGTCTGAGCCCAAGTAGTAGTGTGGTGTTCACTTGACCTCCATATTCTTGTGATTGTGTTTGGGGAGTCTTCTTGTTTCATGAAATCTTAGCAATAGAAAGTGTAAAATCATAGTGTTGAAAGACCTCCCGTTTGGTATAGCACTGATGCTAGTTTTGCACTTAGTGGGGATGGGGTATGATTTTTTTTAAATTTATTAATTTGATTTTTTTTTCTCAAATAGAACAGTAAATATACTTGCTGAGTTTGTCATCACTGCCATCGTAATCATCATCATCATCATCATCATCAGGACATATCTTTACACCAGCATTTGGAGACACACAATACGCCTCCTAAGAGGAGTATCAGGAGATGCCGGCAAGTAATCTGTTCAGCATTTCTTGCCTGTCCAGGCATGATGAGCCTCAAACGTAAGTTACCAAGCCATATATGCACTTACATTTTTCTGTGCATTTACAGTGCTGCAAAGTGCATTTTTCTGCACTGCAGGTGAATTTACATCTAGCCCACACAGGCAAACTTGCCCTGTAAGTGCAGAAGTTATCCACGAAAAAAGGGAACATCTCTAGATTTCACCACTTAATCCTATTTTAGTGCACTTTACTGGATTTTTTGGGCCGGAGTCCTGAACGGCAGACACCTGACCTCACTAGATGCTCCAGTACAGAGATGATTTCATTTGTAAAGCTTCCATTTTGCAACAGATGTTTTTGTGTTTTTTTTGTAAACAGATCACATGTGCATAAAAAGGTACAAATTCAGTCTGTCAGTCTCGTGATATGAGAACAGATGCATCTGCACTGCCTCTGGTAAATGATGCCCTAAAAAGTGCAGTATTTCATGCATCTTATGTAAGCATTTTTTAAATGTATGGCCCCCTCCTCCTTTTTTTATTTTCCTTTTTTTTTTTTTTTACATTGCGTGTATACCAGTTGCAAAATAGCACAGCTAGTCTTTTATGTCACAGGTTTTAATGCCCAGACCAGTACATGTATACTGTAGAATATGCTATACAGTAAATGTGACTTAAGCTGTGCTTATATTCTCTCTGTGCAGCTTACAAACACAACCTTTTCTTGCTTTTTTTCAGCTACACACTGAACAAGTGGCTGGAGATCATTATCCTCATACTGTGGTTCAGTAAAGCTACCCATTTGTTGTATTCAGTGGAGGAACTTTAATAAATAATCTTACAGTATATCTGTTTTCTCCTTTTTCTGAGTACCACGGCTGTAACTGAAATCAATTGTATCCTGGCTGACTGGGAAAGCTGATACACAGCAGGCAGTACTAAAGGAGGGTCAGAAGAGTAAAACCGGACACTGGAGATAGTTGAATTTTATTACTATGTTTTCACTAAGGGCTCATAATCTAGTTTTATGACTGCCAAGTAATAAATGAATCAATTACATTTATATATGTTTTGTTAATAAAGAACATTATTGCAGGTTTGTTATTTGACTATCAAAGCATTACACTGCTGTTTAAAACATGGGCCCTCATTCCGAGTTGATCGGTCGCAAGGCGAATTTAGCAGAGTTACACACGCTAAGCCGCCGCCTACTGGGAGTGTATCTTAGCTTCTTAAAATTGCGACCGATGTATTCGCAATATTGCGATTACAAACTACTTAGCAGTTTCAGAGTAGCTTCAGACTTACTCTGCCTGTGCGATCAGTTCAGTGCTTGTCGTTCCTGGTTTGACGTCACAAACACACCCAGCGTTCGCCCAGACACTCCCCCGTTTCTCCAGCCACTCCTGCGTTTTTTCCGGAAACGGTAGCGTTTTCATCCACACGCCCCTAAAACGCCGTGTTTCCGCCCAGTAACACCCATTTCCTGTCAATCACATTACGATCGCCGGAGCGATGAAAAAGCCGTGAGTAAAAATACTATCTTCATTGTTAAATTACTTGGCGCAGTTGCAGTGCGAATATTGCGCATGCGTACTAAGCGGATTTTCATTGCGATGCGATGAAAAATACCGACCGATCAACTCGGAATGAGGGCCCTGGTTACCGGTAATATGATTTTGTGATGCCAATATTTAGGAAGCATGGCTGCTAATTAAAAAAATCATTGTGCCTTCTCTGTTGAAACATCTTCAAGAGTTATATGTTCATGTTTTAATACGGTAAAAGGGTGAACACTCTGGGGCTAATTCTAGCTGTTGTTGCGGACAGCAATGGAAGTCAGATTTACTACCTTATGAAAGCTTGATTTCCAAGTTACACTGGCTAACAGCAAAATTGAAAAAAGATGTGAAGAAGTTGACGCTAACCATGTGGGGAGATAGGGAAGTTATATCCGGGCATATACTTATCTAGGGACAACAGTGACCGGTCCTTTCACGGAGGTGGTATACTTCAGATTCTTAATCACTCGTCGGTAATATGAAAGATATAATGTAAGAAAACAATGTTCCTTGACAACACTATAAAAAAGTCAATAGGAATCCAGATGCTGTTATTGATAAATCTGTTGTACAAGAATAAAGACAGCGTACCTCACTATGTAAGTGGTTGGTAAGAACCCATAAAGGTATCTTTTAACTTCTGCACACAAGGTATTCCTTCTATCCTTTAATGTGATATCCCATATTATGTATATGCTTACATTCAACACACCTCACACAAATAGGGGTATGCTGACTCATATAAAGGTATCTTTACATAGAGGACTTGTGCGTACCATTTACTCACAATTGCAATGGCGAAGTTCCATATATAAACAACATTTGAGGTATTACACGTAATTAAATCACGAATTTTGAACTTCGTTCCATTGATCGTGATTTCATTATATTTACTGGTGGATTCTTTGATATTTTTGCAGCCCATGCACAATCCACAATGGTGGAAACCCTTTGTCCTGATAAGTTTCTGTGTTGGCATCGGGAGTATGCTTTTTACTAATTGATTTTTTAGATTCCTTGATTTCTTGTATATGAAGGTTGGTTTCTTAGGTATAATGTCACCTAGAACAGGGTCTCTGATGATAAGTTGCCAATATGTGTTTATTATCTTTTCAATTTGTTTAAGTTGAGCATCATATTGATTTAATGACTGACCATTAATTTTTGTCATTTATATGGTTTTCTTTTGTTTTTGTTGTAAATGAGTTGGTCGATGGATTTTTCTCATACGTCCTAGAGGATGCTGGGGTAACAATAAGAACCATGGGGTATAGACGGGATCTGCAGGAGACATGGGCACTTTAAGACTTTGAATGGGTGTGAACTGGCTTCTCCCTCTATGCCCCTCCTCCAGACTCCAGTTTTAGAATTGTGCCCAGGCAGACTGGATGCACACTGAGGAGCTCTACAGAGTTTCTCGGGAAAATACTTTTTTGTTAGGTTTTTTATTTTCAGGGTGACTGCTGGCAACAGTCTCCCTGCTTCGTGGGACTAAGGGGAGAGAAGTATGACCTACTTCCAGTGAGTTCAAAGGCTCTGCTTCTTGGCTACAGGACGCCATTAGCTCCTGAGGGTCTGATCGCTAGGTACACCTATTATTATTATTATTATCCTTTATTTATATGGCGCCACAAGGGTTCCGCAGCGCCCAATTACAGAGTACATATGCATATAATCAAAACAGGAAAACGGTGACGTACAGTTGAAGACAATATAGGACAAGTACAGGGCAACTAAGCATAACTACACCAGTAAACATAGAGATAAGTTCCAGGTGGCCAAAAAACTGCGGGATCTGGGCAGTTGAGGATTATTAAAGTAAGAAAAGTATAAGCACATGAGGGAAGAGGGCCCTACTCGTGAGAGCTTACATTCTAAGGGGAGGGGTAGACAGACAGGGGTGACACAGATGGGGTACATAGAGAGCATGGAACAGAGGGTTAGGTTGAGATTTGGCTAGGTTTGGTAAAGAAATGGGTCTTAAGAGCCCGTTTGAAGTTTTGTAGAGAGGTGGAGAGTCTGAGGGGGAGAGGTAAAGAATTCCAGAGAAAGGGAGCAGCACGTGAAAAATCTTGGAGATAGGAGTGGGAGGAAGTAATCAGAAGACAGGAGAGTCGGCGTGCATTAGCAGAGCGAAGAGGACGGGTGGGAGAGTAAAGGGAGATAAGGTCAGAGATGTAGATGGGAGAGGAGTGGGTGAGAGCTTTGTAAGTGAGTGTGAGAAGTTTGAATTGGATTCTGAAAGGGAAGGGAAGCCAGTGGAGGGCCTGTAGGAGAGGGAGGTAGACGTAGTGCGTTTGGTGAGGAAGATGAGCCGGGCAGCAGCATTGAGGATAGATTGGAGTGGAGAGAGGTAATTGTCAGGGAGGCCAGTTAGGAGGAGATTACAGTAGTCCAGTCTGGAAATAATCAGTGAGTGAATAATGATCTTAGTGGCATCCTGGGTGAGAAAAGGTCTGATTCTAGAAATGTTTTTGAGATGAAAATGACAGGTTTGTGAGAGGTGCTGAATGTGTGGTTTGAAGGAGAGGGAGGAGTCAAGGATTACGCCAAGACAGCGTACTTGGGGGCTAGGGGAGATAGTCGTGCCATCAATGGATAATTAAATTGTGGGAGGTGAGGCTGTGCGGGAGGGTGGGAAGATGATCAGCTCAGTCTTAGACATGTTGAGTTTAAGAAAGCACTGAGACATCCAGGAAGAGATAGCAGAAAGACAGTTTGAGGTCCGAGTGAGGAGAGCCGTGGAGAGATCAGGGGAGGAGAGGTAGATTTGAGTGTCATCAGCATAGAGGTGGTATTGGAAGTTAAAAGAACTAATGAGTTCACCTAAAGAGGACGTATAGAGAGAGATGCTCGTTCCCAGACCCGGCCGTCACCCCCCTTACAGAGCCAGAAGTCAGAAGACAGGTGAGTAGAAGAAGATCAGAAGACTTCAGTGACGGCTTTCTGAGGTACCGCACAGCGATCGCGCTGCGCGCCATGCTCCCACACACAGCGGCAATGCAGGGGGGCCCTGGACAGCATATAAACCTCAAAATGGACTGGCAAGAGGGGACATAAGTGCCTAGGCACTGTCCTAACCCCCGCCAGTATAAATATATATTTAAAATAAGTGGGACTGAAGCGCGCCATTAAGGGGGCGGAGCTTCATCCTCACAGTTCACAGAGCTCAGCGCCATTTTCCTCTCCACAAGGCTGCAGAGACGCTGGTCCTTCCTCACACTTCTGACTAAGTATCAGGGTGCAAAACGGGGAGGGGGGGGGGGGGGGGCACAGGAATATTGGTGCAAGTTATATTTATTATAAAAGCGCTGCAGGTCTGGGGCATTCTTTAGTGTTCCAGAACTGGTGATTAGGCGCTGGGTGGTGAGCTGGCATAACTCCCTCTGTGTCTCTCTGACAGGCTTTGCTGTGGGTCTGTCCCCTATATGCCCGTGTGTCTGTGGGTGTTTAGAACACATGTGTCGGCATGTCTGAGGCTGAGTGCTCTTCCCAGGAGGAGGCTGTATTAGGGACACAAACGGCTGTGGGAGTGACCCTGTCGGCACCGCCGACTCCTGATTGGGTAAATGTGTTGAATGCCTTGAATGCTAATGTGGCTCGTATTAGTAAGAGATTAGATAAATCTGAATCTCAGAACCAGGCTTGGAAGAAATCTGTGGAGGATGTGTTATTACAGGTACAGACCCGTTCGGGGTCACAGAAACGTTCGTTTGCCCAGTTGGCAGACACAGATACCGACACAGACACTGACTCCAGTGTCGACTATAGTGATTCCAGATTGGATCCTAAATTAGCAAAGAGTATTCAGTACATGATTGTGGTGGTAAAAGATGTATTACATATTTCCGAGGACCCTGCTGTTCGTGATACAAGGGTTTGTATGTATAAAGAAAAGAAACCTGTGGTAACGTTTCCTCCCTCTCATGAACTGAACACTATTTTTGAAAAGGTTTGGGAAAGCCCTAACAAAAAGTTTCAGATTCCCAAAAGGATTCAGGTGGCATATCCGTATCCCTCTGGGGATAGGGAAAAGTGGGAGTCACCCCCCATTGTGGACAAGGCCCTATCCCGCTTGTCTAAAAAGGTGGCTCTCCCGTCTCCTGATACGGCAGCCCTTAAGGACCCTGCGGATCGCAAGCAGGAAAATACATTAAAATCCATTTATGCCACCACGGGTACGCTGCTCAGACCAGCCATAGCGTCTGCGTGGGTGAGTAGTGCTATCGAAAAGTGGGCAGATAACTTGTCATCTGAGATAGATACCCTAGATAGGGATAGCGTCCTTTTGACACTGGGTCATATCAGGGACGCAGTGGCCTACCTAAAGGAAACGGCTAGAGATATTGGCCTTTTGGGATCAAAAGCCAATGCCATGGCAGTCTCAGCTAGGCAAGCATTGTGGATCCATCAATGGAATGCTGATGCTGACTCCAGGAAAAATATGGAATCTCTGCCATATAAAGGTGATGATTTGTTTGGTGAGGGTCTCGCTGATTTGGTATCTACAGCTACCGCGGGTAAGTCATCATTTTTGCCTTACGTTCCTTCACAACAAAAGAAAACACACCACTATCAGATGCAGTCCTTTCGGCCCAATAAATACAGGAAGGGCCGAGGTTTCTCCTTCCTTGCTACTAGAGGTAGGGGAAGGGGTAAAAGATCACTGACCTCGGCAGGTTCCCAGGAGCAGAAGTCCTCCCCGGCTTCTGCCAAATACACTGCATGACGCTGGGGCTCCTCTGCGGGAGTCCGCACTGGTGGGGGCACGTTTCAAACTCTTCAGTCAGTTCTGGGTTCGTTCGGACCTGAACCCATTGGGTTTTAGAAATAGTGTCCCAGGGGTACAAACTAGAGTTTCAGGACGTTCCCCCTCGCCGATTTTTCAAATCGCCCTTACCAGCTTCTCTTCCGGACAGGGAGGTAGTATGCGACGCAATACAAAAGTTGTGTCAAAATCAGGTCATTATCAAGGTTCCCCCGTCACAACAGGGAGAAGGCTTTTATTCGAGCCTGTTCGTGGTCCCAAAGCCGATCCTGAACCTAAAATCCCTCAATTTCTACCTAAGAAAATTCAAATTCAAGATGGAGTCTCTCCGAGCAGTGATCTCCAGCCTGGAGGAAGGGGATTTTATGGTGTCGGTAGACATAAAGGATGCCTACTTACATGTTCCCATTTATCCTCCGCATCAGGCTTACCTGAGGTTTGCAATTCAGGATTGTCATTACCAATTCCAGACGTTGCCGTTTGGTCTGTCCACGGCTCCGTGTATTTTCACCAAAGTGATGGCGGAGATGATGGCTCTCCTTCGCAAACAAGGAGTCACGATTATCCCGTACTTGGACGATCTCCTGATAAAGGCGAGATCCGGGGACCAACTGGTGCAGAACATTACACTCGCCCTGGCAGTTCTGCAACAACACGGTTGGCTCCTAAATTTGCCAAAATCACAGTTGATTCCGACGACGCGGCTGTCATTTTTGGGAATGATTGTGGACACAGAATTACAGAAAGTTTTTCTTCCAGTGGAAAAGGCTCTGGAAATTCAGAACCTGGTCAGACAAATTCTGAAACCAGCAAGAGTGTCAGTACATCAATGCACTCGTTTACTGGGGAAGATGGTGGCAGCCTACGAGGCCATTCAGTTTAGCAGGTTCCATGCCAGGGTGTTTCAGTGGGACCTGTTGGACAAGTGGTCCGGATCCCACCTGCACATGCACCGGAATGTTCAATGTTCCAAGACCATAATCTCACTCCTGTGGTGGCTGCACAGCTCTCACCTCCTAGAGGGGCACAGGTTCGGGATCCAGGACTGGATCCTAGTAACCACGGATGCGAGTCTCCGAGGCTGGGGGGCAGTCACACAGATTGAAAACTTCCAGGGAAGATGGTCAAGCCTGGAAACTTGTCTACACATAAACGTTCTGGAGTTTTGAGCCATTTACAACGGTCTTCTTCAAGCGGAACATCTGCTTCGCAATCTGCCCGTACCAATCCAGTCGGACAAATATAACAGCAGTAGCGTACATAAACCGCCAAGGCGGAACAAAAAGCAGAGCTGCAATGGCAGAGGCCACGAGGGTTCTCCGCCGGGCAGAAAGACATACAAGCACTCTGTCAGCGGTCTTCATTCCGGGAGTGGACAACTGGAGGCAGACTTCCTCAGCAGACACGATCTCCATCCAGGAGAGTGGGGTCTTCATCAAGAGGTTTTCACAGAAGTGACATGTCTTTGGGGAATTCCTCAAGTAGACATGATGGCGTCTCGTCTCAACAAGAAGCTTCAGAGATATTGTTCCAGATCGAGGGATCCTCAAGCAATAGCAGTGGATGCCCTAGTGACACCATGGGTGTTTCAGTCAGTGTATGTATTCCCTCCACTTCCGCTCATTCCAAAAGTGCTAAAGACCCTAAGAAGAACAAAGGTTCGGGTGATCCTCATTATTCCAGACTGGCCAAGGAGGGCTTGGTATCCGGATCTTCAGGCATTACTCATAGAAGATCCCTGGCCTCTTCCTCTACGAGAGGAACTGTTACAACAGGGGCCGTGCGTGTATCAAGACTTACCGCGGCTGTGTTTGACGGCCTGGCGGTTGAACGCCAGATCCTAACCAGAAAGGGTATTCCCAGTGAAGTAATTCCTACACTTCTTCAGACTAGAAAGGGAGTACCGTCCAAACATTACCACCGTATTTGGAGAAAATATGTGTCTTGGTGTGAATCCAAGAGGGCTCCTACGGAAGAATTTCAGTTAGGTCGTTTTCTCCATTTTCTACAGCAGGCATGTCCAAACTGCGGCCCTCCAGCTATTGAGAAACTACACATCCCAGCATGCCCTGACACAGCTTTAGCATTCTCTGACATCAAAACTGTGTCAGGACGTGCTGGGATATGTAGTTTCACAACAGCTGGAGGGCCGCAGTTTGGACATGCCTGTTCTACAGGCAGGTGTGGATGCGGGCTTGAAGTTGGGCTCAATTAAAGTACAAATTTCAGCCTTATCGGTTTTCTTTCAAAAACAATTGGCCTCCCTTCCAGAGGTTCAGACTTTCATGAAAGGCGTGTTACACATCCAACCTCCATTTGTGCCCCCAGTGGCACCATGGGATCTTAATGTGGTGTTACAGTTCCTTCAATCACATTGGTTTGAACCTTTACAAAAGGTGGAATTGAAATTCGTCACTTGGAAAGTGGTCATGCTGTTGGCCTTGGCATCCGCAAGGCGGGTATCGGAGTTAGCGGCTTTCTCTCACAAGAGCCCTTATTTGATCTTCCATGAAGATAGAGTTGAGGACTCTTCGACAGAAATTGCTGAAGGTGGTTTCGTTGTTCCACATGAACCAACCTATTGTGGTGCCAGTGCCTTAGTGGAGTCGAAGTCTCTCGATGTGGTCAGAGCTTTGAAAATTTATGTCGCCAGGACAGCACGGATTAGAAAAATGGAGGCTCTGTTTGTCCTGTATGATCCCAACAAGATTGGGGCTCCTGCTTCCAAGCAGACTATTGCACGCTGGATCTGTTCTACGATTCAGCAGGCTCATTCTATGGCTGGATTGCCGTTACCGAAATCGGTGAAGGCCCATTCTACCAGGAAGGTGGGCGCGTCCTGGGCAGGTCTCGGCGTTACAGCTATGCTGAGCAGCTACTTGGTCAGGTTCAAATACTTTTGCAAAGTTTTACAAGTTCGATACCCTGGCCGAGGAGGACCTCATGTTTGGTCAATCGGTGCTGCAGAGTCATCCGCACTCTCCCGCCCGTTCTGGAGCTTTGGTATAAACCCCATGGTTCTTATGGTTACCCCAGCATCCTCTAGGACGTATGAGAAAATAGGATTTTAATACCTACCGGTAAATCCTTTTCTCTTAGTCCGTAGAGGATGCTGGGCGCCCATCCCAGTGTGTACTGTATCTGCAGTTATTAGTTCTGGTTATACACAGGTTATGTTACGTTATAGTCAGCCTGTTGCTGACATTGTTCATGCCGTTGGCTGGAGTTCTGTTGAATGCCAGGTTGTGCGGCGTGGTTGAGGTGTGAGCTGGTATGTATCTCACTTTAATTTAACAATAATTCCTTTCCTCGAAATGTCCGTCTCCCTGGGCACAGTTCCTATAACGAGTCTGGAGGAGGGGCATAGAGGGAGGAGCCAGTTCACACCCATTCAAAGTCTTAAAGTGCCCATGTCTCCTGCGGATCCCATCTATACCCCATGGTTCTTATGGTTACCCCAGCATCCTCTACGGACTAAGAGAAAAGGATTTACCGGTAGGTATTAAAATCCTATTTTTCCACATGAGTAATGGCTTCATTAAGTTCTTCTGCTTTATATCCTTTTTCTATACAGTCATCCAATTGTTGTTTGAAGATTAGGCTGTTAACTGCAATTTCTCCTGACTCTTAAGAATTGGCTTTTCGGGACACCTTTTAACCACAGGGCATGATGCTGGCTGTCCACATGTATATACGTATTCACATCCGTTGGTTTCTAATAGATCTTCATATTTAGCTTATTGTTTTCTGAGTAAATGGTTAAGTCTCGGAAACTGATTTCCTCATTACTGCTCGTAAGAATGAATTTGATGTTAAAATAATTATTGTTCAACTGCTCAAAATAACTGTCCAATTCTTCTTCTTTAGTCGTGTTCCAGAATAGAAGTACATCGTCGATGTACCTGTAGCAGTGGAGAAGGTTGTTGCCCCAAGTTACGCTACCATAGATGGTCTGTTCCTCCCAGAAGCTCATAAATAGGTTTGCGTAACAATGGGCAAATTTTGTACCCATGGCTGTCCCATTATTTTTGCAGGAAAAAGTTGCATTTAAAGAAAAAATAATTGTTCTGTAATATGAATCTGATACCTTCTATAGTAAAATTTCTTCTCTCTTGTGTAATGTCTGCTTTTAAAAAAAAAAAAAACAGGTTACTGCTTTGAGTCCTTGTTCGTGTCGTATACAAGTGTAGAATGATGTGACATCTGCCGATGCCATTAACATTCCCTCTTTCCAGTTAATGTTGAGTTTTTGGATGGCATCACCAGTGTCTTTCAGATAAGAATGATTTGACGTGACTAAATGTTGTAGTATTGAATCTACCAGGGAAGAAAGGATAGATGTTAAACTCCCGGTCCCTGCTATGATCAGCCTTTCTGGAGGGGTTTACAGTGCTTTTATGAACCTTTGGTAGTATATATATCGTTGGGGTTACAAATTCTTCTACGTTAATGAAGTCATATTCTTTTTTGCTGAGACCTCCCTCGTGAAAGTGCTTGTCTATTAGTTCTTGAAAATTATTCTTTATTGTGTTAGAGGGATCATTCTTTAATCTGGTATAGGTGTCTTTATCGGAAAGTTGTCTGTCTATCTCTTTAACATAATTCTCCCTGTCTAGGGTGGCTATGCTGCCCCCTTTATTGCATGGTTTAATCACAATACTGTCATCATTTCTCAGCTCTTGGATAATCTCCTCTCCTTTTTATTTTTATGTCCTTTAACACTATTTTTGTGAATGTCTCTATGAAGTTACCCTTCATGTGAGTTGGGTAAAAATTCAACTTCTTTTTCCTTATGGTTTTAGATGCTCCTTCTGATGGATCAGGGGCAATTTGGTCTTTGGTAAAAGGTTTGTGATTTCCTTCTCCTTGATGGCAAACACGTTGGACAAAGGAGGTATGGAAAGGTGGGAGATGGTGCCTTTATCTGGAGGAAGGTAGAGCTTAATTTATTCACGGTTGTGTGGATCATTTGACTTTTTTGGGGCTGGTTGACTGGACACCTGCTCTTACAAAAATTGCTCCATAGCCCCCCCCCTTTCCCCCCAGAGGCAGTAACCTCACCCAGACAATACTTTTTCTATATCTTTTTATATGTTTTTACCTATTACATGTGTTTGTCTTATTGTGCATATTAAAACCGCTATCAACTGTACAAACACCGTCCTTCGAATCTCTCTGGCATCTAAAGATACCTTTATATATGGAACAACGCCATTGCAATTGTGAGTAAATGTCCTCTACGTAAAGATACCTTTATTTGAGTTAGCATACTCCTATTTGTGTAAGTGAGGTGTGTTGAATGTAAGCATATACATAATATGGGATATCACATTAAAGGATAGAAGGAATAACAGCATCTGGATTCCTATTGACTTTTTTAGTGTTGTCAAGAAACCACTACACATTGTTCTCTTACATTATATCTTTCATATTACTGGCGAGTAATTAAGAATCTGAAGTGTACCACCTCCTTGAAAGGACCGGTCACTGTTCTCCCTAGATAAGTATATGCCTGGATATATCTTCCCTATCTCCCCACACGGTTAGTGCCATCTTCTTCACATCTTTTTCCAATTTTGTTCTCCCACATTTCTGGACCACTTCTGGGATAGATCCAATTGTGTAGACAGAAAGCAGCAAAACCCCCCCCCCAAGTGAAGTGCCACAAAGAACTCCCAAAAACAAACTAAACGTACTGGCTGACAGCAGTAAGCAGCGACTTTCTGCATTGCTGGACAGTCATGGTTCCTGAGGCTGGGGCCAAACTTAGCATTTTAGTGGGTCCCGTTCAGTGGGACCCACTTGGCCAGAAGGAGGGTTTTGTGTTTACACGGATCTTGTTCTGCTGGATGCCGCAGAACAGGATCTTGCCAGTGCCACAACTGGATTTCAAATAGCTGCACTGTGTGAACACATACAGTCAAATGTATGTGTTCAACTTGAAATCCTGTCGTCCTGTCATCCAGCTCAACCGCAGCATGGCTGTGGCACCGTCGCATAGGAGTCCTTGTGCAGACTCCTTCCGGCCAAGTAGGTCCCGCTGAATGGGACCCGCTAAAACATGTGGCCCCAGCTTTAGGCGCATGCACATTCTGGTATTGAGTTTCCAGTTGCAGATACAATAAAAACTTACAAATTTAAATAAAAAATAAATATAATTTTGTTTAATTTATTAATTTAGTCTAAATAAATGAATGCTTATAATAATAATAGTGATTTGTCTGTAGTCTACATTCACCTCTATTCATTTTTAGAGACATCATATATGTTAGTATTAGTCAGTGAGCAGCTCGCACAACATAGTGCTTGGGGGGAGTGGGATAGCACATATGAACATACATGCAGGGATGTATGTAACATATGTGCTGGCTGCGGGTCTCCGGGAATCTGCAGCACTGCGTGATGTCTTACAGCCGCTGCTGAACCTGGGACTCTGCATTGAGCATAACTCTTCCACTCTCCTGCTAAGCCTGCCAGCAGGGTCCCATTGGCTAGTTTTCACAAGAGTCTGGGGGTGGGCTTTTAAGGAGAGTGGAGACGAATGCAGCATCCCAGGTTCAGCGGCAGCTGTAAGACACCCTGGGAACCTGCAGCCAGCACATATGTTACAGTCACATATGTTACATCCCTGCATGTATATACATATGTGCTATTCTGCTCCCACTTGCACAATGTAGTGTGAGCTGCAGCCGCCACTGGTGTTAGGCATTCTGAGTGGTGCCCTAGGCAGCTGCCTTATGGTAGCTCCAGACCGGATATTATCCCTTGTGAAAATCCTGTGACCAAACATTTTCTCACACACACAATGTGTAAAGTTTATTATAGTCTGTTCAATCTTATAAAACAATTTATAGTGTAATTCTTTAAAATGCTAATAAATCAAGGGGAGGAGGTGGGGTTTGCTGGCAGCGTCAAGCAGTGATCCCGCCTCCTGACAGACACACTGTCCATCTCCCGCATGAACAACCCAACTCCCCGGCCGCCACTGCTCATGCGTTTTAGGTAGGCTTACCAAACTATCCATTTAAACTGGGACACTCGTGAATTACACAGGTTCTGTGACTGATTAAAACCAGGGGAAATGCTGGCTTGAATTGAGACAGCCAAAGAACCTGTGTAATTCCTGAGTGTCCTGGTTTGAAGGGATAGTATCATAAGCCTATACTTAGTGGGGGTGTGCGCCAGGCCATTTTTCGTGTTTTGGTTTTGGATCTGTATCTCCTTCGTGTTTTAGATCTGTATTGGTTTTGCCAAAACCGCCCTTGCAGGTTTTGGTTTTGGATCTGAATATAAAAAAACAAATATCATAAAAACAGCTAAAATAACAGAATTTAGGGGTGTTTTTGTTCCTACAGTATTATTAACCTCAATAACATTCATGTCCACTCATTTCCAGTCTATTAGGAATACCTCACAGCTCACAATATTGTTTTCATCCAGTTTAGGCCAAAAGGTTGCACTGAGGAAGCTGGACGGAGCAGTAGCAGCCCTTGGATGTATATACTGGGAGGATGGACACAGCACAAAATATATATAAAAAAAAGAATGTATTAAAAAAAAGATGCAGTAGGCAAGGTTTAAGATATCTGTTCACAAAATGATGATTAAGGCAAAGAAGAATAAAGAAAAGACACTATTTTACATTTTAATTTAAATTTTATTTATTTATTTTTGATCAAGTTCTTTGGTTCCTCAAAGATATATTTGATTTGCAGAAGGTGAGAAAAAAAGATGATTAGGGAATAGAATACATTTTTTTTAATTTAATATATTTTAATTTAATTTCTTTAATTTATTTTTTATCAAGTTTTTCTGTTCCTCAAAGATACATTTGATATGCAGAAGGTTCGCTATACAAGTGTGGAGAGTTTAGTTATATTAATTTAATTTTAGTTCATTTATAATTATTATTAATAATATTAATTTTAATTAATCACAATGTGAAGATAAGAATTAGTTATAACATAAGAATATGAGCTACAATCACAAGCACCCTGAAATGGACTGAGCACGCCTGAATGTATACTGGGAGGATACAGCACAAAATATAAAAAAAGATGTCTTTTATTTTGGGTGGACTGACAGAACACCCCTAGATGAATGGAGCAGCTGTAGTCCCTGGATGTATACTAGATTGACACAGCACAAAATATTAATTTAAATCAAAATATATTATTTTTTATATCACACACTGCGGTTACAGTGTTGCACAAATGAGTCAAAAAATTGGATTTTAATTACCTACCGGTTAATCCTTTTCTCATAGTCCGTAGAGGATGCTGGGGTCCACATTAGTACCATGGGGTATAGACGGGTCCACTAGGAGCCACTGGCACTTTAAGAGTTTGAGAGTGTGGGCTGGCTCCTCCCTCTATGCTCCTCCTACCAGACTCAGTCTAGAAACTGTGCCCGAGGAGACGGACAACTTCGAGAAAAGGATTTTACACAGATAGTGGCGAGATTCACACCAGCTCACACATACAAGGCAAACCACGCTAACTAACTTGAAAACTCAGCAACGGCTGAACAAGATTACTTAACCAAGTAACAAAACAGTACTTAACCAAGAACTAAGCAGTACTGAACTAAGTAACCACTGCAGGATCACGAAGCGCTGGGCAGGTGCCCAACATCCTCGACGGACTACGAGAAAAGGATTTACCGGTAGGTAATTAAAATCCTATTTTCTCTTACGTCCTAGAGGATGCAGGGGTCCACATTAGTACCATGGGGATGTACCAAAGCTCCCAGAATGGGAGGGAGAGCGCAGAGGCTCCTGCAGAACTGATTGACCAACTTCAGGTCCTCAGCGGCCAAAGTATCGAACTTGTAGAACTTTACAAACGTGTTCGACCCAGACCAAGTAGCCGCTCGGCAAAGGTGTAAAGCCGAGACCCCTTTACGAATAGAGTGGGCCTTAATAGATGTAGGACACGGCAGTCCTGCCGTAAAATACGCATGCTGGATAGTGAACCTAATCCAGCAAGATATCTTCTGCTTAAAAGCAGGACACCCAAGTTTCTTGGGATCATAGAGGACAAACAGAGAGTCCGATTTTCTGTGACGAGCAGTCCTCTTCACGTAGATTTTCAGAGCCCTAACAACATCCAAGGACTTTGATCAAATTGAGGAGTCAGTAGCCACTGGCACCACAATAGGTTGGTTGATATGAAATGCCGACACAACCTTCGGAAGGAACTGCTGATGTGTCCGGAGCTCAGCTCTATCTTCATGGAAGATCAATTAGGGGCTTTTACAAGACAAAGCCCCCAACTCCGACACACGTCTAGCAGAAGCTAAGGCCAACAAAGTGACAGCCTTCCACGTGAGAAACTTGACCTCAACCTCCTGTAGAGGTTCGAACCAATCCGATTGGAGGAGCTGTAACACCATGTTAAGATCCCAGGGCGCCGAAGGCGGCACAAAGGGAGGCTGGATGTGCAGAACCCCTTTCAGAAAAGTCTGAACCTCAGGGAGGGAAGCCAACTGTTTCTGGAAAAAAAATGTATAGGGCCGAAATCTGGACCTTTACGGATCCCAACCTCAGGCCCATATCCACACCTGCTTGCAGGAAGAGGAGAAACTGTCCCAGTTGAAACTCCACCGTAGGAAACTTCTTGGACTCACACCAAGATACAAATTTTTTCCAAATACGATGGTAATGTCTAGACGTTACTCCTTTCCTAGCCTGTATCAGGGTAAGAATAACCTTCTGTGGAATGTCCTTACGAGCTAATATCTGGCATTCAACCTCCATGCCGTCAAACGTAGCTGCGGTAAGTCTTGATAAGCGAACGGCCCCTGCTGCAGCAGGTTCTCCCGAAGAGGAAGAGGCCTCGGCTCTTCTAGCAGTAGATCCAGAAGATCCGCGTACCAAGACCTTCTTGGCCAGTCCGGAGCAATGAGGATTGCTTGAACTCTTGTTCTTCTTATGAGTTTTAGAACTCATGGAATGAGTGGAAGTGGAAGAAACACGTACACCGACTGGAACACCCACGGAGTCACTAGGGCGTCCACCACCACGGCTTGCGGGTCCCTCGAACTGGATCAATACCACCGAAGCTTCTTGTTGAGATGAGAGGCCAACAACACTCTCCTGGATGGAGATCGTGTCTGCTGAGGAAGTCCGCTTGCCAGTTGTCTACTCCCAGAATGAAGATTGCTGACAACGCCAACGGGTGTTTTTCTGCCCAGAGGATGATTTTCGTTACCTCTGACATTGCAGCTCTGCTCTTCGTTCTGCCCTGTCTGTTTATGTATGCCACGATCGTTACATTGTCCGACTGCACCTGATAGGCTCGATCTCGCAGAAGATCGGCCGCTTGGAGAAGACCGTTGTAGACGGCTCTTAGTTCCAGAATGTTTGTAGGAAGGCTGGATTCCAGGCTTGACCACCATCCTTGGAAGGTTTCCCCTTGAGTGACTGCACCCCAGCCCCGGAGACTCGCATCTGTGGTTAGAAGGATCCAGTCCTGAATCCCGAACCTGCAGCCCTCCAGAAGGTGAGGTAGTTGGAGCCACCAAAGGAGTGAAATCCTGGCTTTCGGCGACAGATGTATTCTCTGGTGCATGTGTAGATGAGATTCCGACCACTTGTCCAGGAGATCCAGTTGGAAGGGCCGAGCATGAAACCTTCTGTACTGTAGAGCCTCGTAAGAGGCCACCATCTTCCCCAGAAGGCGAATGCACTGATGAACCGAAACCCGGGCTGGCTTCAGGACATCCCGGACCATTGTTTGTATCACCAATGCTTTCTCCTCCGGGAGAAACACCCTCTGCACTTCCGTGTCGAGGATCATTCCCAGAAAAGACAACCTCCTTGTTGGCTCCAAATGTGATTTTGGAAGGTTTAGGATCCAACCATGTTCCCTGAGCAGATGAATCGTGAGAACAATGGACTGCAACAACTTCTCCCTGGACGATACCTTTATCAGCAGATCGTCCAGATATGGGATTATGTTCACCCCCTTTCTGCGGATGAGAACCATCATCTCTGCCATCACCTTGGTGAACACCCTCGGTGCTGTGAAGAGAAATAGGTTTCTTCATAGAAGGTGTCGCAGAGGGAAGGAAAGGTGACTTACCCACGGTTGTCGTGGAAATCCACGCATCCAACACTTCCCCAAATAGAGCCTAACCTGTGTAGGGTAGGTTCTCCACACTTCTACTGGATTCCGCAGCTGCAGACCATTGGCTTAGCCAGAGTCACCTGCATGCTGAAACCGACATGGAAGATATCCGTGCAGTCAGCGTACCCAGGTCCTTCATGGATTCCACTATGAATCCCGCAGAAACCTGTATGTTACGTAAAAACAATTCAATGTCACTTCTATCCATTGTATCCAAATCCTCTAGTAATGTGCCTGACCACTTTACTATGGCTTTAGAAATCCATGAACAGGCAATAGTGGGCATTAACGCCGCTCCTGAAGCAGTGTATATGGATTTGGGCGTAGTGTCAATTTTACAATCAGCTGGTTCCTTCAACGCGGAAGAACCAGGGACAGGTAAAACCACCTTTTTAGACAGTCTGGAGATAGATGCGTCAACAATTGGCGGGTTTTCCCATTTTTTCCTATCTTCCTCAGGGAAGGGAAAAGCAACCAGAACTCTTTTTGGGATCTAGAATTTTTTCTCCGGGTTTTCGAAGGATTTTTTTAAATATAGCGTTTCATTATTTAGACGCAGGAAAGGTTAGCGGGGCCTTCTTATTATCCGTAAAGTAAGCCTCCTCAACCTGCTCAGGTGTTGTGTCATTAATGTTTAACAGATCTCTAATGGCCTCAATCATGAGCTGCACCCCCTTTGCAAGGGATGCAGCTCCCCTCAGCACATCCCCATCACCGTCTGTAGTATTAGAATCGGAATCCGTGTCATCTTGCATAATTTGGGCAAGTGCACGTTTCTGTGGGAACATGCTAGGGGATTATGCAGGGATAGGGCCAGAGCCTGACCAAACTGCCATAGACTGCTTTAACGCCTGAGTTTCAGTCTCAGTGTTAGCTATCCTAGTAGAGATCTGAGAGATCATTCCTTTGATATAAGTTAACCACTCAGGTTCAACAATAGGGATCTGAGACAAAGCATTACAATCCTGTGTACATGGAATGGACCCCTCCTGAGAGGAAACCTCTTCTGCAGCATATGACACAGAGTCCTTAGACATGGCTATGTGAGATAGTAACCCCCCCCCCCCCCCAACACACACACACACACACACACACACACACACACACACACACGGAAATGTCAGACACAGTTTACCCACACACAGCGCTTTTTAAAGGTAGAACTAATAAAACTACCAGAGCTGTCTGTGTACCTTAATAGACTACACAGACTTTACACAGCCTCCCCCCCCCCCCCCCCCCCCCCTTCTATAACCCCCTGGTACCGCACAGGATAGCTGGAGTTGCTTGGAGGGACAGCTCTCCCTGTCAGCATCTGTTACACAGGAACTGCAGGCAGGAAAATGGCACTGAACGCTGCTGGGTCCGCTCTGAGAAGCTCTGCCCCCTCAATATGGTGCTGCTTCCCGCTCTTCATTGTATTATACTGGCAGGAGGATTTCTGCTGGCAGCGATCCGGGGACCCCGACAGGCTTGCTGACCAATGTAGGGTATAGGCACTGGCTCAGGGCGCCCCTCACAGCGCCGCACTATGTACCGCTGAGCCCCAGAGCATGGTTAGTACAGCGCTCCCTACCCTGTTGTTGCCATCTTCACACTGGCTCACCGCTTGCTAGGGGGGCCGGTGACTCACTCACCACAAACATATTCTGGCTCTGTTAGGGGGTGGCGGCATGCTGCTGGGGTCACCTGGGGCGGCTAAGGATCTATCCCCTCATGAGCTCAGTGTCCTGTCAGCGGAGATAGTGGCTCTAACCCCATAGGTTAGGACACTACTCCCCCCTAAGTCCCACGAAGCAGGGAAGCTATTGCCAGCAGCCTCCCTGTAAAATAATAAACTGTAAAAAAAACTTTTACTAGAGAAACTCTGGAGAGCTCCCCTAGCTGTGACCGGCTCCTCCGGGCACATTTTCTAAACTGAGTCTGGTAGGAGGGTCATAGAGGGAGGAGCCAGCCCACACTCTCAAACTCTTAAAGTGCCAGTGGCTCCTAGTGGACCCGTCTATAACTCATGGTACTAATGTGGACCCCAGCATCCTCTAAGACGTAAGATAAATATGTATTATTTTTTATATTCACACACAGGTGGTTACAAGTGTCGCACAAATGAGTCATACATATATATAATTACACACTGCAGTTGACCTTCACCAACAGCATTGCACAAATTAGTCAGAAATATGTAAAAGTATTTTTTTATATCACACACTGGTGGTTACAGTGTCGCAAAAATGAGTCAGAAATATATATAATTACACACTGCGATTGACCTTCACTGACAGCGTCGCACAATACGTGTATGAGTAGGAAATAATATACTGCGGTCTGACCGACAGTGTCACACTACTTATGAAAATAAAATAAAAATTGTATAGTACACAGGGGTACAGCACAAACAAAAAAAAAATATATATTTTTGTTATAATTAGACCCAGCAGACAGAGAGAACACCCCTTTTTCAGATACAGCAGACAGAGAGAGCACCCCTTTTAGATACGGCAGAGAGAGCAGCCCTTTTTCAGATACAGCAAGCAGAGAGAGCACCCCTTTCAGATACAGAAGACACCAGAGCACCCCTTTTTCAGATACAAAAGGCAGAGAGAGCACCCCTTTCAGATAAAGCAGACAGGGAGAGCACCCCTTTCAGATACAGCAGACAGAGAGAGCACCCCTTTTTCAGATGCAGCAGACAGAGAGAGCAAATATAACAAATTAATCTGAACAATTGTTTTTGTCCGTTTTCCAGTGTGTGGGAGCAAGTGGTTGATTGTAGTTTGCCCTCATACATTCCCAGATTTTTGTTCCCACCAGACAGATTGGATAGATGTCTTTTAGGTGTGTACCCTGCCTAAGAGATCTTATGATGGGCATACACTATACAACTATCTGGCAGATCATCTGGGAATAAAAATCTGGAAAACGGACAAAAACAACTGTTCAGATAAATTTGTTATATCTAAGATTTAATCAATTTGTCTGAATGACCATTGTCTGTTTTGTCAGCAGCAGCGGGAGACGTGCGTCCCGGCCATTTCCTGGGAGCCACGACGCCACGTCTCCTGCTGATCCCCGCCCGGCACCTAGCAACAGGATGACACCGGGCGCAATGCCTCCTGGTCCCCGCCTGGCGCCTAGCAACAGGCAGAAGAGTTTTCTGTCTAACCATGAAGTTTCTAAGCTTCCAAAGCAGATTCTTACGCCAGGATGCATTCTTGCTGTTCTTACCATGAATCTTGCCCTTCAAGTCCAGTCAGCACAGATGCAGGCCCCATCTGAGACTCCTTCAGGACTTCTGTTCATCCAGAGAAACTTAGATCAGCCGTGTTATCTGAGTTCCATTTGAACAAGACCTCAGGACATCCAGGAGTTAATAAGACTTTACACCTTCTCTCTCACTCAGTATGGTGGCCAACCATCAAAACAGATGTTCAGGAGTTTGTTAGGGCCTGTCATGTCTGTGCCAAAAACAAGTCTCCTCGTGTTCTTCCTTTTGGACAATTACTTCCTCTGTCTGCACCCTCCAAGCCATGGACCCATTTGTCAATGGATTTTATTGTGGACTTGCCAAGATCTTCCAAATGCTCGGTCAACTGGGTAGTAGTTGACCGTTTCAGTATAAAATGGCTCATTTCATTCCCTTATCTAAACTGCCTAATGGATCTTGCTTCATTGTTCATTCTACACATATTCCGTATTCATGGCCTACAAGAAATTGTCTCAGATAGAGGCTCCCAATTCGTAGCCCGTTTCTGGAGGTCTTTTTGGTGGTCATTCTGAGTTGTTCGCTCGCTAGCAGATTTTAGCAGCATTGCACACGCCAGGCCGCCGCCCTCTGGGAGTGTATCTTAGCTTAGCAGAATTGCGAACGAAAGATTAGCAGAATTGCGAATAGAAAATTCTTAGCAGTTTCTGAGTAGCTCGAGACTTACTCCTACACTGCGATCAGCTCAGCCCGTTTTGTTCCTGGTTTGACGTCACAAACACGCCCTGCATTCGGCCAGCCACTCCCCCGTTTCTCCAGACACTCCCACGTTTTATCCTGGCACGCCTGCGTTTTTCCGCACACTCCCAGAAAACGGACAGTTTCCGCCCAGAAACACCCACTTCCTGTCAATCACACTCCGATCATCTTAACAATGAAAATTCTTCGTTCGGACGTGAGTAAATCTACTAAGTTTTGTGCTAAAATACTTACTGCATGCGCACTGCGTACAATGCGCATGCGCATTTTCGCCTTAATCGCTCCGTTGCGAAAATCAGCAACGAGCGAACATCTCGGAATGACCCCCTTTGTGCGGAACTGGGGATCAATATCAGTCTCTTGTCAGGATATCATCCACAGTCCAATGGTCAGACAGAACGAGTTAATGAATCGTTGGAGCAATATCTACGATGTTATATCTCTAAATACCAGGATGATTGGGTTGACCATCTAGCCTTTGCAGAATTTGCATATAACAATTCTGAACATTCTTCAACTTCCATGTCTCCTTTCTTTTGTGTATTCGGTATTCATCCTAAGTTTAATACTTTCACTTCATCACAACAATCTAGTTATTTAGCCTTGGAGGATGCAACATCCTGGTCTAAGAGATTTGCTGACAGATTTCGGAAACCTTGTGCTTTCAAAGTAGGAGACATGGGGCCTAATTCAGAGTTGATCACAGCAGGAAATTTGTTAGCAGTTAGGCAAAACCATGTGCACTGCAGGGGGGGGGGAGGGCAGATGTAACATGTGCAGAGAGAGTTAGATTTGGGTGGGGTATGTTCAAACTGAAATCTAAATTGCAGTGTAGATATAAAGCAGCCAGTATTTCCCCTGCACAGAAACAAAATAACCCACCCAAATCTAACTCTCTCTGCAAATGTTATATCTGCCACACCTGTAGTGCAGATGGTTTTGCCCAACTGCTAACAAATTTGCTGCTACGAACAGCTCTGAATTACCCCCATGGGCCCTCATTCCGAGTTGATCGCTCGCTGCCGATTTTTGCAGCGCAGCGATCAGGTAACAAAACCGCAAAACTGCGCATGCGTACGGCCCGCAGTACGCACACGCGAAGTACTTTCACACAAAACTATGCAGTTTTAAACAAAGTCTAGCGACTCTTTTTCGTCGCTCTGTTGATCGGTGAGTGATTGACAGGAAGTGGGTGTTTCTGGGTGGTAACTGACCGTTTTCCGGGAGTGTGCTAAAAAACACAGGTGTGTCAGGTGAAAACGCAGGCGTGCCTGGGGAAACTGGGGAGGAATTAAACAGACTGCAGTGATCGCAAGGAAGGAGTAGGTCTGAAGCCACTCTGAAACTGCTTGGAAAAAAATCATCACTGTTCTGCTAACCTTTCGTTCACACTTCTGCTATGCTAAGATACACTCCCAGAGGGCGGCGGCTTAGCGTTTGCACTGCTGCTAAAAGCAGCTAGCAAGCGATCAACTCGGAATGAGGGTGGTCATTCCGAGTTGTTCGCTCTGTATTTTTGTTCGCATCGCAGCGATTTTCCGCTAATTGCGCATGCGCAATGTTCGCACTGCGACTGCGCCAAGTAAATTTGCTATGCAGTTAGGTATTTTACTCACGGCATTACGAGGTTTTTTCTTCGTTCTGGTGATCGTAATGTGATTGACAGGAAGTGGGTGTTTCTGGGCGGAAACTGGACGTTTTATGGGTGTGTGTGAAAAAACGCTGCCGTTTCTGGGAAAAACGTGGGAGTGTCTGAAAAAACGGGGGAGTGTCTGGGCGAACGCTGGGAGTGTTTGTGACGTCAAACCAGGAACGAAACTGACTGAACTGATCGCAGTTGCCGAGTAAGTCTGGAGCTACTCAGAAACTGCTAAGAAGTGTCTATTCGCAATTCTGCTAATCTTTCGTTCGCAATTTTACTATCCTAAGATTCACTCCCAGTAGGCGGTGGCTTAACGTGTGCAAAGCTGCTAAAAGCAGCTTGCGAGCGAACAACTCGGAATGACTACCATGGTGTGGTTATCTGCCCGAAACATCAAGCTCCACCAGACATCTCAGAAACTGGGTCCCCGTTACATTGGACCATTTCAAATCATTCAGAAAATCAATCCTGTTGCTTTCCGTCTGCAATTACAAAGATCTTTGAGAATCAATAATACCTTCCATTGTTCTTTATTTAAGCCAGCATTTGTTTCTAAGAAATTTAAAGTAAAAGGTTTCAGGAAACCTTCTCCAGTTATGATTCGGGGTGATCAAGAGTTTGTTATTGAAAGAATCTTGGATTCCAAGTTTGTGCGAGGTCAAGTACATTACGTAGCTTATTGGAAAGGTTACGGTCCTGAGGAGAGAGCATGGGTGCCTGGAAAGTTCCTCCATGCTCCTGAACTGAAAAAAGAGATTTCCCCAGAAACCGGGTTCTAGGGGTTTCCTAACCCCTCTTTAAGGAAGGGGGGGTACTGTCAGCAGCAGCGGGAGATGCACGTCCCGGCCGTTGCCTGTGAGCCGGGATGCCGTATCTCCTGCTGATCCCCGCACAGCGCCAAGCAACAGGCTGATGCCGGTCGCAATGCCTCCTGGTCCCCGCCCGTTGCTGGGAGCCACCGGACTCCTAGCAACTGGGACGCCGGAGGCAGACGGCGTTCCCCGTTGCTTACGAGGTAGTATACTTGCAGCAGGGCAGCTGCATTGAATTCTGCAATTAGTACTCAGCATTCTGATTATTGCAAGCACCATTTATATTCCCTTTCTGGTCTCTGTCATATCGCTGGTGATAGTTCCTGCATTTGTGAGAACCTGTCAGCCTGTGTAACACACCCGTGTTTCTGGGACCTTGCCTGATTGATTTCCTGATCTGATCCAGCTAGTCGTGAACTCAGGTTTTGGTGTGGAGTTTTCAAACAGGCACTGTCTTGACAAATATTTCTTTATCGTATCCACCTTGTGCATTGTTGCATTTACAAATCATTTGTATTTACAGTCTCACTGTTCAAAACACCCTGTGCATTTGTTGCATGTATATTATTATGTTTTGATTATATTCCAACCTGTGCATTGTTGCACTTACGTACATTCCTTAGTCTGCCTATGTACAGTAGTAAGGTTGCATCGGGTGATGTCTCACTGTACTGCATTTACCCCTGCCCAGCCTCCGATAGTCGCCTTGTATTTACATAAAACCTGGGTGCATCTGAGTACAGGGTGGACCTAATTCACCCTGGAAAGGCGCCTGCTATAGGAGAAGTCTTTGGCTGCAGGAGACTAAAAGACTGCTGGGCTGTGGGTAATTGTGTGAGCGTCACAAGGCATCACCTAAAAACTTACGGTACTGAGTGTAACCATAACAGTTTTCCAGTGTTTGGGAGGAAATGGTTGATTGTCTTTTGCTCTCATAAATTCTCAGATTTCTGTTCCCACCAGACACATTGGACAGATATCTTTTAGGTGTGTAACCTGCAATCAATCTATCTATCTATCTATCTATCTATCTATCTATCTATCTATCTATCTATCTATCTATCTTCTAACTTATAATGGGGTAAGGTCTCTAACATGCGCAGTGGGAGCAAGGGAAGCAAGGCAGGCGCATGGCCACCAACAGCCCCTACTATAGTGACAGGACGGACCAGCCGGAGAGGATAGAGGTTCACCCTGAGCAAAAAACAGGGTAAATATACAGTTGTTATGGGGCAGGATGGAACAAGGAGGGGGCAGAAAGGTGGAAGTGGTGGTTAGTTGACCTGGTAAATGCCGGTCCCTTTACTAGTTTATATAATCATTATAAATAGCTATCCTGTGTCCTAGCCATGTGACCCTTAATTTGGTCCTGGGTGCAGGGGTGTTGGTGGTGAAAATAAGGGTGGGGGCATTGTTATTTTGCCTCTGGGTGCCCGGCATGGACTTACATCCCTGCTGTAAGGATCTGTCTTTTGGTGCTTCACAGTGCTTTGTGTTCAGTGTTGCTATACAGTGCAGCGCTAATTCTCTGTGACTTATTGCTCACTCATTGAGGGCAATTATTCTGCTTCTGAAGCAATAATCAAATAGGGTAAAGTCAGTTCCTTCACAATTTTTTTTTCTTTGCCTCTTGATTCCATTTCCAGCAGGATATACACACGCCTTCATGGACAATGCCTCCAAATAACACCATAATATACAGTATCATTTGAGCAATGAGGAACAGCATCATACTGTATACGCCATCAGGAACAACATCATGTGCACCATCAGGAATGTCATCAGGCATATGAGTTTACCCAAGAATTAGTGTCTGGAATGGTCAAGTGGCTGTTAATTTTCGTGGCAATGAACAGTTTATGCTTGTACTGCTCATACATGTATTAGAGGATCCTAAACCCATCTTGTAGCAACCATCTCCATTAACAAAGACTCAAGATTCATGCTAATGCTTCTCCAAGCAAGATTCTACCAAGCATCATGATATCCTCCTTCCACATTTCATTATGTGCCTCCTACATCCATGTGATCTACAGATATGCCAGACTTTTTCCAGCAGGATGATTGGGACAGTCACACATTATGATGAGTGATTTATCCATGAAACATCATTAGGCACAGCATCAGAATTGGCATCAGGTATGGCATAAGCCATCATTGTGCATGTGCTGTATGCACAAATGTGGTGAAAAAATATAGCCAAAACGATGTAGAGAGGGTAATTGGCACTACTGCTTTGAGTGTGGAGTGACGTGTGTTCTGTCATACATAGTTAGATGTCAGCAACAGACATGTGGATAGCACTACAGGCAACATACTGTACCAAGATGGAGGTCTCATGAGGAGAATACATTTAAGGTGTGTTTTATATAACACAGAATTGAGTAAATGAAGAAGTATGAGTGATTACATAAACAAAATTATGTTGGTGTCTCGGCAACTAATGTCTGTTGAAGGCCAAATAAATGATGAAGAGATTGCTACAATGACTTGGGGGGTCATTCCGAGTTGATCGCTCACGAGCTACTTTTAGCAGCTGTGCAAACACATGGTTGCTGCCCACGTGGGAGTGTATTTTCACTTTGCAAGTGTGCGAACGCGTGTGCAGCCGCGCGGGACGAAAAAGTTTTTTTGCAGTTTCCGAGTAGCTCTGGACTTACTCAGCTCTTGCGATCACTTCGATCTTTTTGGTCCTGGAATTGACGTGAGACACCCGCCCTGCCAACGCTTGGACAAGCCTGCGTTTTTCCAAACACTCCCTGAAAACAGTCAGTTGCCACCCCCAAATGCCCTCTTCCTGTCAATCTCCTTGCGATCGGATGTGCGAATAGATTCTTCGTTAAATCCATCGCCCAGCAACGATCCTCTTTGTACCACACAACACTCCTGCGCCTTGCGGTGCATACACATGCGCAATAGTAACCTGTTCACTGCGCTGCGAAAAACGGCAGCAAGCGATCAACTCGGAATGACCCCCTTGATGCCTGAGTTTGACCTCTTAGTTGGGGCATTGGAAGCAAACACAGAAAAGTTAACCACAGACACAGGGCAAAGTTACAAGAACATGTGTCCTGTGATTCTCGTGCTGAGACTACTGCACTTCATGCAAAATCGTGAAAAATTCAGAAAATTAAAGCCCGCTTGAAAAATGGAACAAGGACAAAAGTCACAGTGATCCAAGATACGCTTTATGTACTATAAATGACAACAAGCAGGCTTTAATTGTTCCAACTTTTGTAGCTGTGAGTACTTGATTGCCAATCCTTTGATTGTGATAGGGTCACCTTTGGTTAACATGATGGTTATAGCCATTAGTGCTCTGGAACAGAGAGGTCACATAGGTAATGTCGCTACAGGAAAGTGTATTGTACAAAATAGAAAAAAGACTGATTGTAGCTACAGGCACAAGGTGTCAGCCATTGTATGTCCTTGCTACACAGCATTGTTACGCAATGATGACAAGTGAATCATTGTCACTGGAACTCTGGCATATACGATATGGTCACCTTGGACATGACAGTATTTAAAAAGCTACAGAATGGGATGGTTTCAGGATAGGTTCATCCCGGTTTCCCGGAGGCATGTTGGAGTTTGGTGACCTCCCTCTAAAAAAAGGGAAACCTGTGTGTTTGTGTGTATTATACACACGACTTACAGAATTATTTAGATAGCACTCTCAGCCGGTCTACAGGGACCAGTGCCCGCAGTGAATTGTGCCTGCTGTGTGTGACAGTGGCCAGTTGGTCAGTGTCAGACTCATGAGATTTAGTCATCTGAAGCATGCAGATTTCACTAGTGGGTCCCATCTAACAGTCCAGCAGCAGTGGTGGGTGCACCATCACCTGCTGTAGTGCAGGCTGAGCGGTACCAGATGGGAGCTGTCCTGTCCTGTACTGCAATGGTAGATGGGCTCCTGGAACAGAACCGATAACTCTGCAGCAGTGGGTGCACTGCAGAGCTCTGTTGGAAGAGCAGCAGTTACACTTTGATCCCACTGTGAACCACACAGGTGCACCTTTAGGGCTTGGAGCCCGGAGACAGGCATCTCTATTGCCTCTGGTAGTTACACCCCTGTTTCAGGAATGTCAGTGACTAACATGGTGAAGCCCATATGTGAGAGCTTAGAAGAACAAATAAAGTCATCAGGTTATCTCAAAAACTGTTCTCCTACAGTTATCCTAAAGTGCATAACCTATTTATGCATGCATGAAGAGAAAACCAAGTTTAAGACATCTCATACATTTTGGAAGTATGGCCTTTGTGTATATACCAGAAAAAAAGATGACACAAGCTGAATTCAAAGTCATTGAAACGTGTTTGCTTGGCTACCACCATGAAAGCAAAGGTTACAGATTGTGATTGAGATATCATATAGAAAGAAACAGCGCAAGTCATAGAAAAGGCTGAAATTGATCAGCTGCAGACATGTCCAGTAAAACATGCCTGTTCTGCTTAAGATATATCTGAGACTATCAGCGTGGAAGTTCTACCACAGAAAAATTATTCTGTAAGGTCAAGTGCCTGCAAACTACCTCAGAGGTATGATAAGGAATCTGCAAACACTGCAGTCAGTGAGCTTCAAGATATCCAGAAATCAAAACTAAAGGCTGACTGGTGTGAATAGATATCCAAGCTAGGCAACAAGACTTTGCAAGACTTAAAACCCACAATTGTGAAAAGCAACAAGAATAGTGATAGTGACAGCAGTCTAAGTTCGTGAGTCAAGAGACTGTTGTTATAGCCCATGCTTTCCATAAAGGATTTTTTTACTAATGTATCTCCCAAAAAGGCCAAGCTAAATTCACGTGATATGTTGATGCCTTTTCATTTATTTAAACCAATTTGCTTTACAAGTCGCTACAAAAAAAGCTGAAATCAAATATTTGTGGATCATGGAGAAGTTTGCAGCAAGGGTGGTTGAAAGAGGAGAGCACTACTAAGTGCCAATCTTCTTGTTCTCCAGGGAGGTTTCATGCGCTATCCCAACATGGTCACTGAGATCACTACTGAGCATGTGCAGGGGCCATCTTATCTTTTCACTGTGTAGCGTGACAATAGTCTTCCACTTAGCTCCAGAGAGACCTGAGACCCACAACATGTTGGACAGCATATTTGCGACACTATCAATCTACAGCATACACTCATCTGCTGGTAAGCTGTATGAAACCTCACTTCACTCAAGCACCTTCCATTACCATTTTACATGTGTACACGGCGGTACCTGCTATTTATCAATAAACCAGCACCACTGGTTAAGTAACTGGGTTGCTCATAGTCATCCGCTGGTGTGTGCCTATATAACTTTGCAAAATCAACACCTGCACACAAATAATTTCCAACAAGCAGTGAATGAATTATAATGGGGAATAATCATACCTATCTGTCCCCTACCAGTAGTTACTGCCAATGGACATAAGGGCAATTCCAATATCTCCAAGCTGGCACTCTTCACACAGAAAATATTCTGACGTGCCAGTGGGTGGATGATGGCACTACAAGTGCCCAATCATCCACATCATGACACCAGATCCTGGTTCATGCTCCTTTCAAACTCTGTGCCCCCTTAGTAGATAATATCTGTTGATCAGTGTGATATAACCATAATATATGCCAATACATGATAGAAACATTAGTAAGTCAAGGGATGGGTCAGGATCTGCCCCTTTGTGGCTTCAATAAACTAAGAAGTGCCCTCATTTGAAAGAGGGGAGTTCCCTTTTTCATATGATGTGGCCCCTTAGTAGTTATTATCTGATAATCTTGTGTGAATAATAAACAATACCTCTATACACTACAGAACACCTTAAGAGTTATTATGTTCAGAAAAATCTAGACATTTAGGACAATTCAGGTTACATGTCGTTATGGGCGGTTTTAATCCACCCCTGCTGTTTCATTATTTCTCCTCATGAGAAAAGCACATCTATTGTGCTACACATATTGAAGAATTGATAAGAACTCTTGTCAAACAAGCGTGATTCATCTGAGAAAAGGTTGAATGCAGAGTTTTTACAGCTCTATCACTACCATGTGGCAGGGGGAAGGAAATTCCTCCTTCATTCTAACCTGTCACCACACTACTGAAATTGTTTCTCTCTTGCCATTAATATGATATTTTTTGCAAAATATGCTACAAAATGTAAAAATCAATGGGCCTGATTTAGATGTGGATGCTACTGCCATTGCAGCTGCAATTTCTCACGGATCGCAACTGCTAAAATATGCTAATGCCTACAAAGCTTACCCACACATAGGCCGCCTACTAGTGCCTTCTCATAGCGTAAGCATCGGTAACAGTCATGCAGAACGGGCAGCCGCACAGCCTCTGAGTGAGTCTGACTCAACCTCTGTGGCTCATCTCACGCAGAGAGCTCTCACGCTGCAAGGAACATTGCAAAGGATAATTTACGTACACCCATGAAATGAAACAGTGTTTCAAAAGTCCCAAGATGCCTGCATTTGTCTGACACTCCCCCGTTACCTCCCCAAATGATGGCTACCTTTCACTCACTTTGCAAGCGTTTCCTCTGTGCGAGCAGTATTGAAAATCAATCACCTTGTGTGGCTTTAGCGCATGTGCAATAGAGAACAATCACTTCACTTGTGTAAATATTATCTGTTGTGTCCGCATCTCAATCAGGCCCAGACTGTCAAGGTTTTCTATTTGTAGCATGCATCAGAAGAGAGTGCTGGAAAGGCTACGGGTAAAGTTATGATGTTTGAACTGCAGAGCGCAGTGTGGATACGTCCTCTGTGTATGTTGTCCATCCCATTAAAAGATGTCAAAAAATGTCTTATGTCATACTTGCCTACTCTCCCGGAAGCTGCGGGAGGCTCTCATTTTTTGGGGTAGCCCCCCACACCACCGGAAGCATAGGCAGGTCTCCCGCATCCTGCTCGCACCCTAGTGATGCGGGCAGGATGGAGATCATCTCCCGTATTCGTGGGTCCGTGGGGTGGGGAAGGGGTTAAAATGAAGCAAATTGCGTCATTTTAGCCCCGCCCCCTTATCACGGTGTTTCCCCATTTGGGGACGGGGCTTGATGATGTCACAGCCCACCCGCTCCCCGAAGTCTTCTGCAGCGTCTCCTCTCTGGGCTTCTCCCGGAGAGGAGAAATGTAAAGTAGGTAAGTATGTCTTATGTGGATGTCAGTGAGGGAATGATACGCTTAATCTACCATTACAACATCAGTTATTTTCAAATGTTTTCCACATTCTTCAGTTCTTTAACAGTAATAGAGGGGTCTATTTACTTATCTATTTATTTATCCTTAGATGGAGATAAAGTACCAGCCAATCACCTCCTAACTGCCATGTCACAGGCTGGGTTTGAAAAATGACAGTTAGGAGGTGATTGGCTGGTACTTTGGGGCAGATTTATTAAGCCTGGTGAAGTGATAAAGTGGAAGGTGATAACCCTCCAGCCAGTCGGCTCCTAACTGTTATTTTTAATACCCACCCTGTAACATGGAAGTTAGGAGCTGATTGGATGGTGCGTTATCACTTTCCACTTTATTACTTCACTAGGCTTAATAAATCTGCCCCTTTATCTCCGTGCACTTTAGCTCCACCCAAGGCTTAGTAAATAGACCCCTTAGTAAGGTAAAAGTGGCAGCTAGATAATAGCTAGCTCATCCATTAGACAACCTGGGGATATATTTACTAAGCTCCCGATTTTGACCGATTTTGTGGGGGGGGGGGGGGTTTCAGTGTCATCTCGGGAATTGACTAAAGTCAAATCTCGGCAGTGATGAGGGCATTCGGATTTTTTTTGAAGGCAAAGAAAAAAAATACGAATGAATACACCATCGGTCAAACACGCCTGTTATTTTATACAACTCGGTAATTTACTAAAAATTCGTATTCACAATCACTGCCGGCAATACCCAAACACTGCCGTGAAAAAATACAAATCGTAAAAAAAACAAACAGTTTTCAAATAGACCTGTTTTTTTTTAACCATATTCTGATAGGCATGTACGGATCAGTGCGATCCGTGCATGTTTATCAATGGGAAGGGGTGTGAAATGGTTAAAAATCATAAAAAAAAAATGTGTGGGGTCCGCCCTCCTAAGCATAACCAGCCTCGGGCTCTTTGAGCCGGTCCTGGTTGTAAAAATACGGGGGGGGGGGGAAAATGACTGGGGTCCCCCCATATTTAAACAACCAGCACCGGTCTCTGCGCCTGGTCCTGGTGCAAAACATACGGGGGACAAAAAACGTAGGGATCCCCCATATTTTTAACACCAGCACCGGGCTCCACTAGTCAGAGAGATAATGCCACAGCCGGGGGACACTTTTGTATTGGTCCCTGCGGCCCTGGCATTAAATCCCCAACTAGTCACCCATGGCTGGGGTACCCTGGAGGAGTGGGGACCCCTTAAATCATGGCCCCCCCCTCCAGCCATCCAAGGACCAGGGGTGAAGCCCGAGGCTATCGCCCCATCCAAGGGCGGTGGATGGGGGGATGATAGCCTTTTGTGTAAAAAAACAGTATTTTTTGTAGCAGAACTACAAGTCCCAGCAAGCCACCCCCGCAAGCTGGTACTTGGTACTTGGAGAACCACCTCCGCGCCCCTCATTTGTTCTTTCTGCATGTAATTCCATTGAGCCCGTGGTACGGCTCACATCTTGAGGAGGCTGCAGAGGATTGTTGTGTCCAGTGAGGATTCTTCAGGAGCATCCAATTAACCCTGATAAAGACTTGGACTGAGTGGATCAGCGCGTATATTTTTCATTTATATATATATATATATATATATATATATATATATATCTATCCCTGAGTGTGTGGGGGTGTCGGTACGTGTGTGTCGGCATGTCTGAAGCGGAAGGCTCATCTAAGGAGGAGGTGGAGCAGATGATTGTGGTGTCTCCGTCGGCGACGCAGACACCTGATTGGCTGGATATGTGGAATGTTTTAAATGCAAATGTGTCTTTATTACATAAGAGAATGGACAAAGCAGAGTCCAGAGAAAAGTCAGGGAATCAAACGTCCCCTGTCCCAAGTAGCAGACACTGATACTGACACGGATTCTGACTCCAATGTCGACTACGATGATGCGAGGTTACACCCAAGGGTGGCCAAAAGTATTCATTATATGATTATTGCAATAAAAGATGTTTTACATATCACAGATGACCCCTCTGTCCCTGACACGAGGGTATGCATGTTTAAGGAAAAGAATCCTGAGGTAACCTTTCCCCCATCTCATGAGCTCAACGTGTTATTTGAAAAGGCTTGGGAAACTCCAGACAAGAAACTGCAGATTCCCAAGAGAATTCTTATGGCGTATCCTTTCCCTGCACAGGACAGGTTACGGTGGGAATCCTCGCCCAAGGTGGACAAGGCTTTAACGCGCTTGTCCAAAAAGGTGGCGCTACCGTCTTCAGATACGGCAGCCCTCAAGGATCCTGCTGATCGCACACAGGAAACTACCTTAAAATCAATTTATGCACATACGGGTGCCTTGCTCAGACCGGCAATAGCGTCGGCTTGGGTTTGTAGCGCTGTAGCAGCTTGGGCAGATACCTTGTCATCTGACATTGATACCCTAGATAGGGATAGCATTTTATTGACCTTAGGTCATATTAAAGACGCAGTCTTATATATGAGAGACGCTTCCAGAGACGTTGGGCTGTTAGGTTCGAGAGCCAACGCCATGGCGATTTCTGCTAGGCGAGCCCTGTGGACCCGTCAATGGACGGGTGATGCCGACTCAAAAAGACATATGGAAGTTTTGCCTTACAAGGGTGAGGTTTTATTTGGGGAAGGTCTCACGGACCTAGTTTCCACAGCTACCGCGGGTATATCTACCTTTTTACCTTATGTTCCCCCACAACAAAAGAAAACACCGCAATATCAGATGCAGTCCTTTCGGTCGCACAAGTCCAGAAGAGGTCGGGGCTCTTCCTTCCTCGCCAGAGGTAAGGGTAGTGGGAAAAGAATGCCTGCTACGGCTAGTTCCCAGGAGCAGAAGTCCTCCCCGGCTTCTACTAAATCCACCGCATGACGCTGGGGCTCCACTGAGGGAGTCCGCGCCGGTGGGGGCACGTCTTCAACTCTTCAGCCAGGTCTGGGTTCAGTCAGACGTGGGTCCTTGGGTGATGGAGATTGTATCCCAAGGCTACAAGCTGGAATTCGTAGACGTGCCTCCTCGCCAATTTTTCAAATCGGCTTTACCAGCTTCTCCCCCAGAAAGGGAGATAGTTTTAACTGCAATTCAGAAACTTTGTCAACAACAAGTGATTGTCAAGGTGCCCCTAGTTCAACAAGGGAAGGGGTACTATTCAACCCTGTTTGTGGTCCCGAAACCGGATGCCTCGGTCAGACCCATTCTAAATCTACAATCCCTAAACCTGTACTTGAAAAAGTTCAAATTCAAGATGGAATCGCTCCGGGCAGTTATCTCCAGCCTGGAGGGGGGGATTTTATGGTGTCACTCGACATAAAGGATGCATACCTTCATGTCCCCATATATCCCCCTCATCAGGCATACCTGAGATTCGCTGTACAGGACTGTCATTACCAGTTTCAGACGTTGCCGTTTGGGCTTTCCACGGCCCCGAGGATTTTCACCAAGGTAATGGCGGAAATGATGGTGCTCCTGCGCAGGCAGGGAGTCACAATTATCCCGTACTTGGACGATCTCCTGATAAAAGCGAGATCGAGAGATCAATTGCAGAAAAGCGTGTCACTCTCCCTGAGAGTGCTGCAGCAACATGGCTGGATTCTAAATCTACAAAAGTCACAGTTGATTCCAACGACTCGGCTATCTTTCTTAGGCATGATTCTGGACACGGAACAAAAGAGGGTTTTTCTCCGGATGGAAAAAGCCCGGGAACTCCAGAACATGGTCAGAGACCTGTTAAAACCGAAAAAAGTGTCAGTCCATCAATGCACTCGAGTACTGGGAAAAATGGTGGCGACCTACGAGGCCATCCCCTTCGGCAGGTTTCATGTGAGGACGTTTCAGTGGGACCTTCTGGACAAGTGGTCGGGGTCCCATCTACAGATACATCAGAAAATAAGCCTGTCCCCCAGGGCCGGGGTGTCTCTCCTGTGGTGGCTGCAGAGTGCTCACCTTCTCGAAGGTCGCAGGTTCGGCATTCAAGACTGGGTTCTGGTGACCACGGACGCGAGCCTCCGAGGATGGGGAGCAGTCATACAAGGAAGAAATTTTCAGGGACTATGGTCAAGCCAGGAGGCTTGTCTACACATCAACGTACTGGAATTGAGGGCCATATACAACGGTCTACGACAAGCGGAGACTCTTCTTCGCGACCTACCGGTTCTGATTCAATCAGACAACGTCACAGCTGTGGCTCATGTAAACCGCCAAGGCGGGACAAGGAGCAGAGTGGCAATGGCGGAAGCCACCAGGATTCTTCGCTGGGCGGAAAATCACGCAAGCGCTCTGTCAGCAGTCTTCATTCCGGGAGTGGACAACTGGGAAGCAGACTTCCTCAGCAGACACGATCTCCATCCAGGAGAGTGGGGACTTCATCAAGAAATTTTTGCAGAGATAGCAAGTCAGTGGGGACTTCCACAAATAGACATGATGGTGTCACGCCTCAACAAGAAGCTTTGGAGGTATTGTGCCAGGTCAGGCAGTAGCGGTGGACGCCCTGGTGACACCATGGGTGTTTCAGTCGGTCTATGTGTTCCCTCCTCTTCCGCTCATCTCAAAAATACTGAGAATCATAAGATGAAAAAGAGTGCAGACAGTACTCATTGTTCCGGATTGGCCTCGAAGGGCCTGGTATTCAGATCTTCAGGAAATGCTCACAGAAGATCCGTGGCCTCTTCCTCTCAGGGAAGACCTATTGCAGCAGGGGCCCTGCGTGTTCCAAGACTTACCGCGGTTACGTTTGACGGCATGGCGGTTGAACACAAAATCGTAGCGGGGAAAGGTATTCCGGAGGAAGTCATCCCTACTCTGATTAAGGCTAGGAAGGAGGTGACGGTGAAACATAATCACCGTATCTGGAGGAAATATGTTTCTTGGTGTGAAGCCAAGAATGCTCCTACGGAAGATTTCCATCTGGGCCGTTTTCTCCACTTTCTACAGACAGGAGTGGATATGGGCCTAAAATTAGGCTCCATTAAGGTACAGATTTCGGCCCTATCAATTTTCTTTCAGAAGGAATTGGCTTCTCTCCCAGAAGTCCAGACTTTTGTAAAGGGAGTGCTGCACATCCAGCCTCCTTTTGTGCCACCAGTGGCACCATGGGACCTTAACGTGGTGTTACAGTTCCTAAAATCTGCCAGATAGTACAGTGAAGTGAGCAAGCCTACGGGTGAAAACGCGTTTTGGCACGGCTGGAATCAGCATGGCAATGTCGCCTTGTGAAAGTTAGAATCACTGGTCCTACAACCAACATACGCTGCTCCGTCCAGAAGTCCTGCTGCCTTTAGAACGGTAATCTTCCTATTTTCAGCTAGCTCTCATCCACGGATTGTGGTGCAGCGTCCTTGCTCTGTCCTATGATATCAAGGCGCTGCAACCGCTCTAACGTGGAAAGCAGCACAGCTACTAATCTTTTTTCCGGCCAGTAATACCCGAAGCGCTGCTGTTTTCATATTTGCCGTCCGCTGCACCGGTCCTAGTGACCAGAGTACATGACGAAAAGAGATCTCAGCGGCTGGACTGGGTTTGCGGTCATAAAAACTTTTCATTCTAGCTGGGTTTGCTGCTACTTTTTAGCCCAACACATATTGGCCCTCATTCCGAGTTGTTCGCTCTGTATTTTTCATCGCATCGCAGTGAAAATCCGCTTAGTACGCATGCGCAATGTTCGCACTGCGACTGCGCCAAGTAACTTTACTATGAAGAAAGTAATTTTACTCACGGCTTTTTCTTCGCTCCGGCGATCGTAATGTGATTGACAGGAAATGGGTGTTACTGGGCGGAAACACGGCGTTTCAGGGGCGTGTGGCTGAAAACGCTACCGTTTCCGGAAAAAACGCAGGAGTGGCCGGGGAAACGGTGGGAGTGCCTGGGCGAACGCTGGGTGTGTTTGTGACGTCAACCAGGAACGACAAGCACTGAACTGATCGCACAGGCAGAGTAAGTCTGAAGCTACTCTGAAACTGCTAAGTAGTTAGTAATCGCAATATTGCGAATACATCGGTCGCAATTTTAAGAAGCTAAGATACACTCCCAGTAGGCGGCGGCTTAGCGTGTGTAACTCTGCTAAATTCGCCTTGCGACCGATCAACTCGGAATGAGGGCCATTGTTCAGTGACCTATGGTCAAATGTTAGAGAAAATAATGAATTATGTTAAGTGAGCCTAACAATATTAGTATACCGATAAAGTATACCTGAAAATAAATTTGGGAAAGTACTTTGCTAATAGCCTGTGTGGAGAACGGCTTTTTTGAAAAATGCATTTCTATGTGAGAATGTGCACGGCACTGGTTTAACATTGAACCACTCCCTATCATCTCCCTGCAATTACCTGAAAATTAAACAGGCAGGAATTGTACTCAATTTCGGTTAACACTCATCCCTGGATTGCGGTGCAGTGTCCTGCAATGTCCTAGGATATCGAGACATTCCATCCGCTCTAACAGGGAAAGCAGTTCGGCCACTTATCCTCTTTCTGGTCAGAAATTTCAAGGTCGCTGCCCTCTCATCCACCGGCCGCTGAGCTAACAAAAACCTTGAGCTCATGACGGTGAGACAGTAGAAGCAATGTACCATGGCATACTGATCATCTTTTTTACTCTTTCCTTTTTTCTCTCTATACCAACTATTTATGTCGGGCTACTAATGAGCGCATAAGATACCATATAAATATGATGGGCATTCTGCATCTCTCAACACTGTGTATATACCATTTGGGCAAATTTTGAATTTTTATAATTATACATGTGTTTGAGAATATAGGAGCTGACGTTCGGTAAATCAATACCTATTCATGATATGGTTGTTTAAACAGTGAGAGATCATAATTGGTTATAAAAAAATCTGAATAAAAATAATTAAAACAAGCTCCTCGGTGAGCAATTAGTGTTCTCTGAACCAATAAGCTCCATAGTGAGCAATCAGTGTTCTTTGAACTCCTTGTGATAGACAAGTGATCCCAAGGTGTATATGAATAAACCTGTGTGTGTGTTTATATATTTTTCCTTTTCAAATTCCTATTAATTTTAAAGATACAATTAAAGGTTATATTTTAATGATACCTAAGGGTATATCTGGCCCTATTTATATTTCAAAGAGTGCCCCCAAGATAGAGTCTTCTTTTCTCTTTCTAGAAAGTTCCTAAAATCTCACTGGTTTGAGCCTCTTCAAACGGTGGATTTAAAATTTCTCACTTGGAAGGTGGTCATGTTGTTGGCCTTGGCATCTGCACGGCGGGTGTCCGAATTGGCGGCTTTGTCTCACAAGAGCCCCTATCTGATTTTCCATGTGGATAGAGCAGAATTAAGGACTCGTCCTCAATTTTTGCCTAAGGTGGTTTCATCTTTTCATATGAACCAACCTATCGTGGTGCCTGTGGCTACGGGTGACTTGGAGGATTCCAAGTCCCTTGATGTAGTCAGGGCCTTAAAGATTTATGTAGCCAGGACGGCTCGGGTTAGGAAAACAGAGGCACTGTTTGTCCTGTATGCAGCCAACAAGCTTGGCGCTCCTGCTTCTAAACAGACGATTGCTCGCTGGATCTGTAACACGATTCAGCAGGCTCATTCTACGGCTGGATTGCCGTTGCCAAATTCGGTAAAGGCCCATTCCACTAGGAAGGTGGGCTCTTCTTGGGCGGCTGCCCGGGGCGCCTCAGCATTACAGCTTTGCAGAGCGGCGACTTGGTCGGGTTCAAACACTTTTGCTAAATTCTACAAGTTTGATACCTTGGCTGCGGAGGACCTTATGTAGCTCAATCGGTGCTGCAGAGTCATCCGCACTCTCCCGCCCGGTCTGGAGCTTTGGTATAATCCCCATGGTCCTTACGGAGTCCCCAGCATCCTCTAGGACGTAAGAGAAACTAAGATTTTAAACCTACCGGTAAATCTTTTTCTCCTAGTCCGTAGAGGATGCTGGGCGCCCGTCCCAGTGCGGACAAAATTCTGCAAGACTTGTATATAGTTATTGCTTACATAAGGGTTATGTTACAGTTTTGATCAGTCTCGGGCTAATGCTGTTTTGTTTCATACTGTTAACTGGTTCGTATGTTCCGAGTTGCACGGTGTGGATGGTGTGGGCTGGTATGTATCTTGCGCTTAGATTAACAAAAATCCCTTCCTTGTACTGTCCGTCTCCTCTGGGCACAGTTCTCTAACTGAGGTCTGGAGGAGGGGCATAGAGGGAGGAGCCAGTGCACACCCATCTAAAGTCTTTAGAGTGCCCATGTCTCCTGCGGAGCCCGTCTATAACCCATGGTCCTTACGGAGTCCCCAGCATCCTCTACGGACTAGGAGAAAAAGATTTACCGGTAGGTTTAAAATCTTATTTTTATACACAAAAGGCTATCAGCCTCCCATCCTCCGCCCTTGGATGGGGGGGGGGGGGGGGGGACAGCCTCGGGCTTCACCCCTGGTCCTTGGGTGGCTGGAGGGGGGGATCCCTTGATTTAAGGGGTCCCCACTCCTCCAGGGTACCCCGGCCAGGGGAGACTAGTTGGGTATTTAATGCCAGGGCCGCAGGGACCAATATAAAAGTGTCCCCCAGCTGTGGCATTATCTCTCTGACTAGTGGAGCCCGGTGCTGGTGTTAAAAATACGTGGGACCCCTACGCTTTTTGTCCCCCGTATGTTTTGCACCAGGACCAGGCGCAGAGCCCAGTGCTGGTGGTTTAAATATGGGGGGACCCCAGTAAATTTCCCCCCCGTATTTTTACAACCAGGACCGGCTCAAAGAGCCCGTGGCTGGTTATGCTTAGGAGGGGGGACCCCACGCATTTTTTTTTCCTGATTTTGAACTCTTTCTACACCTCCTAATATACACAATGAAGCCCTGCACGGATCTCACAGATCCGGACGGGATTCATTGTGTTAAGTCCGTGAGTGTTTTACTAATCACTCCCGTAAAACACTGCCAGAAATTACGAATGATATCGACATCGGCAAAAACGAAAATGCAGAATACGACAGCTTAGTAAATGAGTCGTACAAAAAAAAAAAAGTTGCAAATTCACACTACCGATGTCATTCGTGTTTAATCTCCCTCCAAATCCCAACAATTACGAATTTTAGTAAATATACCCCCTAGACTCTTGACATATGGCCAACTGGTACCAAGGGGCTCAGCTAACTAACCCATTTCTCTGTTTGTTTGTTTGTTTGTTTGTCTGTGTTTGTTTATTTTTGTCAAATAGAGATGGGTATGGGAACTGGGCTAGATTCAACATTCTAAATTAATATCTAATAGCACACAACTAATACCCATTTCACACCAGCCAAAATTTCCCGGGTTAATGCACATAAACGCGCATCAACCCGGGGAATTTCTCAGTGTGAAAGGGTACAGGGTCAAAATCCCGGGACTCCTGCCCCGGCATTTCAACCCTGCTATCTTCCAGGGTTTGTCCCGGGATCTTCCCGGGAACCTGGTCAGTGTGAACGGGAGCCGGGTCAATGTGCCCCGGCTCCCGTTCACTCTCTATGTAGCAGGCGGCGCTTAGAGATCATGTGATCTCTTGCGCCACCCCCGCCGCGTCACCGCTGATGTCAGCAACCCGGCAATATGCCGGGCTGCTGACTGCAGCATGCAAGGGGTCATGCCGGGCTGCTGACTGCAGCATGCAAGGGGTCTTACCCGGGAATGTCCCTGTATGATCCTAGGACCGTATTCCCGGGTAAGACCCGCAGTTTTAGGTATGAAAGGGGTATAATAGATAACAGTAACAATAAACCAGCGCTGTACTCTAACAGTACCTTCTCAACATATACATAAATAGTGGTCAAATAAAGTAAGAAAATGTTTACCCTTTCATTCATTACATTGTATAACTGATAAATAATATTTTTCGTGCATTGCACATGCCTTTTCACAAGCATAATTTTTTGTACAAATACATATACACTTATATATACATAATTTTGTTTTGAAGGGAAGATACTTAAATGAGACAAATTGGAGGGGGCAAAGTTAAGGGATCATTTATTGATTCATGGTTAACTGGTTGTCTGCAAAATGGCACTTTATTTTCAAGGTACATTTGCTTTGGGTTTTAAAACAAATTTGTTAACTCTCTTATACACAGGGCTGGCTCTGCCATTAGGCAGTTTTAGACGGCTGCCTAGGGGTTCTGGCCCCTGGAGGGTGCTACTGAATTCATCTAGCAAACAACTGAAGGATGTCTCTGAACAGTATGCGGCCTCCTCCATTTACACTGTACTGGCTGCTGCAGCGGGTTAAATCAGGTGCAGCCACCGCCGCTATCAGGCTGTACTATATAATATCTGAGCGCTTCCTCTGTGCTGACACGTGTAACATCAAGTCATGTGAAGGTACATAGGAGGAAGATGTAATTATGGCTCCCAAGGGGCCCCTGTACGGCCGCTCCTCATAGCCCTGATGCACCTCCTCTAGGTCCCTGGATCCTGGCTCTCCAACAGCAAACAGCACCTGAATACATGTCTGCACCCAGCAGCATCGCTGTAATGCTACTGCCGCCTGTAAGAGATGCCAATTATGATGGAAAACAAGGAAAGAACGTTTAGGTAAGTATTCCGTGGATATAACACATGTAACTGTGACAGGGAAGGTGGTCCCTCTCAACTCTGGGCCCCATATCAGTCCCATCATTAGCACCCAGCGAATCACGAGCCTGAGGGGGAGGGGCCAAGATGACATTGCATCCCTCCTGTCCCACCCATTTCACTATGAAGTGGGCTGGTTGTGGGAGAATTTTCTACTCCTCTGGGAGTCTGTGGGGACTCCTCAAAATATGTGAGTGCCCTGGGCATCTAAAGAAAGTAGTCAAGTAAGATTTATGACTATAAACTATACACATCGCCAAGTCTATATTTTTTTCATTCAGACATGTCCTCAAACACACCAACCAAGCATCATTTTGACTCCAGTGTAGTGGTGCAAGTATGCAGGTACGCTCGGGATACGGAGTATCCTTAAGAAATTGGCAGCAGGTACGCAGTACCACCCACTGCAACCTTTGCACCTGTGACTGCCATTACAGCATTATAATGCGCTGTCGAGCAACATGACCATGGTGATCAGCAGCATGACAGCGCCTCACACTTTGTCAGGGCTACAAGGAGCGCGGCGGTAACGTCATGAGATCCCATCACGCTTCCTCTCCTGGTGGCCCCAGCTGGCACAAAGAGAGGAGCCTGGGGACTGGGCTGGTGGCCTTTTCCTGCAGTGTCCAGCTGTTTCCCTTCACTCGGCTCGAGTGACGCATCAGCACTGAGCGGCTTTTGTTCTTCACAGGCTGGGCTTTCGGCTATCTCTTCCTGGATGTCCCAGCACATCCTTAAACTTAACAGGTCTAAGACTGAGCTGATCATCTTCCCTCCCTCCCGCATAACCTCACCTCCCTCAATTTAATTATCCACTGATGGCACTACTATCTCCTCTAGCCCCCAAGTGTACTGTCTTGGAGTAATCCTCAACTCCTCCCTCTCCTTCAAACCACACATTCAGTACCTCTCACAGTCCTGCCGTTTCCATCTCAAAAACATCAGACCCTTTCTCATCCAGGACGCCACTAAGACCCTCATCCACTCACTGGTTATCTCAAAATTGTACTACTGTAATCTCCTCCTATCTGGACTTCCAGAAAAATCCCTCTCTCCACTTTAGTCTATCATCAATGCTGCTGCCAGTCTCATCTTCCTCACCAAATGTACTACATCCATCTCCCCTCTCTTGCAGGAACTTCACTGGCTACCCTTGCCATTCAGAATCCAATTCAAGCTTCTCGCACTAACCTACAAAGCCCTCACCCACTCTTCTCACTCTTACACCAACTGATTACCTCCTTCCACTCCTAGCTACAAGATTTTGCACATGCTGCTCCCTATCTCTGGAATTCTCTACCTCTCCCCATCCAACTCTCCACCTCTCTACAAAACCTCATATGGGCTCTCAAAACCCACTTCTTCACCAAACCCAGCCAACGCTCCTCCTCACCCTCTTGTCTATGCTCACTGTCTACCCCTCTTGTGTCACCCCGGTCTGTTAGCCCCTCACCTTTTATATCAGTGATTTTCAACCATTTTAAATTCGTGGCACAGTAAACCAGATTTTAAAATTGCCAAGGCACACCATCATTTTTTTTGGGCCCCACAGTAATAAAACACATTGGCCCCGCAGTAATAAAACAAATGCTTTGACCCCTGCAGTAATAAAACACATTGGCTCCCCCCTCAATAAAACAGATTTAGATTAATGACACACAAGACACAACTGCCCCCATAGTAATTCCACTCATTACCTCCCCAGTAATGCCACACACCTGCCCCCCATAGTAATTATTTACACATGCCCCCATTGTAATTCCACCCACCTGCCCCTCCATAGTAATGCCACACACTTGCCCCCCCATAGTAATTCCACACACATGCCCCCATTGTAACTCCACACACCTGCTCCCCTATAGTAATGCCACACACTTACCCCCCCATAGTGATTATACATTTAATGCCTCCATTGTAATTATACACACCTGCCACCCTATAGTAATTCCACACACCTGCCCCCCTATAGTAATTCCACACACCTGCCCCCCCTGCAGTAATTCCACACACCTGCCCCCCCTACAGTAATTCCACACACCTGCCCCCCCACCATAGTAATTCCTCACACATTAATGTGTATATATATATATAATTTTTTTTTTTTGTAACCTTAAATCTTTCCCTCTCAGTCGGGAGAAGTGAGAAGCGCTGGGACGAGGCAGCATGGAGGAGCAGTAGCGAGTGAGGGTGCACTGCAGACGGGGGAACGCGACGTGTGGTGCGTGACCTATGAGTCACCATAGGTCACGGACCGGCTGTTGCGAAGTGCTGCGTTGCCCGGTGACCAGGCATATCTAGCTGGCGGCTGCGGCGTGTCTGTGTGGTGGCGGCGGGCAGCGGTGGTGGCACACCTGGCAACTGCTTGTGCCGTGGCACACCTGTTGAGAAGGGCTGTTATAGATTGTAAGCTCGCAAGAGCATGGGCCTTCTTTCCTTGATTCCAATATTGGATACCTATGCAGGCAGACCTATAGGACAACTGCTGGAAAATTAAAGGGATATTTTTATCCTAAGTTTACAAGTTGATCCCTTCTGTTGGACTTCACTGATACTTTGAAAAACTGAGGATGATGATGATGGTGAGAAACATCACGATTGGCATCTTATTAGACGTGTTATAAAGATTTCATCTGGTACGCATTCATTTATTATTAACGTCAAAATACACCTTTAAGAACTTACTGCACCATAGGCGCTTGTTCTTCTCCATCTTTTTTGCTACAGAATTTATGCCATATACCTATGGTACATTGAGGAACTGAGCAGCCACCCTGAAGAGTGGAAGGTGCTGACAAAGACTTATTCAAGCCTGGGAAACTGACACCAGCCATTTGCGGCTACCTTATTAGTATAAATTTAAATTGCGCAGATAAGTACTTTATCATTGTCGATTCCTAGAGAAGCGCACTGGTCTATACATTCTTTCTTCATATATATATATATATATATATAATTTTTTTTTTTTGTAACCTTAAATCTTTCCCTCTCAGTCGGGAGAAGTGAGAAGCGCTGGGATGAGGCAGCATGGAGGAGCAGTAGCGAGTGAGGGTGCACTGCAGACGGGGGAACGCGACGTGTGGTGCGTGACCTATGAGTCACCATAGGTCACGGACCGGCTGTTGCGAAGTGCTGCGTTGCCCGGTGACCAGGCATATCTAGCTGGCGGCTGCGGCGTGTCTGTGTGGTGGCGGCGGGCAGCGGTGGTGGCACACCTGGCAACTGCTTGTGCCGTGGCACACCTGTTGAGAAGGGCTGTTATAGATTGTAAGCTCGCAAGAGCATGGGCCTTCTTTCCTTGTCTGCCTTTCCTTTTCTTACTTACACTATCTTATACTCCATACTCCCTTTGATGGTGTTATGATCTTGGGAATATATCTGGACGGAGTGTTGCAGAGAACTGAGTACTAGGAGGTGATGAATAGATAACTTGACACGAAGAATGGTGGTGAGCTTGACACGTAGTTGATCTTCTGACGATAACCCCAGACGCCTGGGTGTAAGACTCGTAGAGTAACACTCAGCACACCTTCATGCCTATAAGAGCTGCTTTTCCCATAAGACTTTATATGTCTACCGGTACTGGGATACCCCCCAGGACTTACACCACTGGCGACAGTAGGAGCTCCCCCCGAAGATGACCAGAGTTATCAGTTGTCAGAAAAGACAGGGGCATAAAGAGAGAGACTGAGACCAAGCTTGGGTCAGAGGACAGGCTAACAAGGAGGAGACTAAGTACAGGAACTAAGAGGTATGCAAGAAACACTGTTATGCAAAGAGCTGTGGTGATGAAGGGTAAATGTGGTGATAATGTATGAAGCAGCTGAATGAAAATAAAATAATAATGGACTATAGCAGATACACCAAAGAGAAAGACAAGACAAAGAATAAATGCTGTGTGGAAGAGTCCACACTACACCTGGAGCTAAGTAGACAGGATCTAGACAAGACTAGGACTGGCAATAACCGACTGACAGGCAGGATACACAGATTAAAGAGACAGACAGGGAACAAATATTAACTAATACATAATGATACAGAATGCTCCAAGCCAGTGGATGTTACTGCTGGCAACTGCAGAGACAGACACCAAGGAGCAATACTATTGTTAGGAGATGATACTGTATAACTGACCAGGACAGACAGAAACCAGGAATTGGTCTGAGGACAGATTAAAAGAGCTGTGACTATGTACATGGGTAATGCCTGAAAGAGACTGTAGTAAAATGGAACTGTGGTAAAAGAGTCAAATGCTGTGGTTATGTGTAAAGCAGCTGTATGCAAATAAAATGATAATGGATAATAAACAGAAAGACCAAAGATACAGACAAGACAAAGAAACAAGTACAGTATAGTATAGTACTACAGTATAGTATAGTGCTAGGACAGACAGGAACCAGAAAGGACTGGGTCTGGCAAGAATAATTTAGCACGGGATCTCACAGCACTGGATTATGAAACAGAGAGCCAAAGGCTTCCGCAGCAACCAGGATCTTTCAGCAGCAGGGAGTAATGGGCAGACTGGGAATATAAAGGGAGCACCAACCAATGACAAGGTTCAATGCAGCCAAGCCCCCTTTAATTAGTGATCCTATGCAGCCATGCACTGCACATCCACTAGGCTCCTGACTTTCACAAGAAACAGGCTGGAGTCAAGTAACAAAGCATTCCCCAACAGGTGTGCTTTTACAGCAATTAAGCAGACAGAATAGAGCTGCAATTAAACTGACAGAACAGAGCTGCAGACAGCACATGTGACAGATGGCACCTAACCCCTGGTTTTCCATACTTGTCCTATATTGTCTTCAACTGTAAGTGCTGTTTTCTTGTTTGCTTATTTTATAATGTACTCTGTAATGGGTGCTGTGAATCCCTTGTGGAGCCATATAAATAAAGGATGATAATAATAATAATGATGATGATGATAATAATAATAATAATAATAAATTGCGTTGATGAGACATTCATTTTTTGTGCAGCAGGAGGGATCCACCCAAACAGGGAAGAGAAGGCAGGTGTGAGTACAATTAATTGCTGTAGAGGAGAGTCTGTCTGGAAAACTGTGCAGTCAGGACAAGCTGTGGCCAGTATAACCTGCCTAACTGTGGTTGGGAAAGTATGCAAGGAAGCTACTGAGGGCCAGGAGTCCTGAGCCAATACCTTTAGGAGACAAGGAAGGCCACCAAACCCTGGGATTGAGCTACATGTGGATGAGAAGAAACCAGGCCGGTGAGCCTGTTGAGTGTAAGTGGGCCAGGAGGTGCTTTAATGTACCTGTGAGAGATAGGACTAAGATTGTGAGTAGCTGTGGCAGCCAAGCCAGGCTGAAGCCTGTGATAGACCTGCAAATAAGCAGGCAGAGACTATAAGAGACATTATTTGCAGACTAGCTGCACAAGGATAGTCAGGGGCGATGAAGTGATTTAGTGCCCTGAATGGGGGCTAGGTGTTTGTTGTTTATGTTATGCTGCCAGTAAAGCACCATTCAATTTATTACCTGAAAAGCTGTGTTTGGATCCTGATTAAGCATCTAGACCAGTGGTTCCCAAACTTTTTTTAATCATGGTGCCCTAGAGTATCAGAATTTTTTCACGGCACCCCTAGGCCAAAAGTTTCTTATTGAGATTTTTAGAAAACAATAAGTAAATTATGTTTATATGTCACCCTTAGTTTCTTTAGTGTGGTGCAGGACAGTATTATCTTCTGTTTGTCCTCCTATTTTATAATTGGCAGCCACAAGCACTGGTTTTGTCTATTACTTTGACCAAAAATAGTTTGAATTGGTCCTGGACCACCAATCCAGGGCACCCCTGCTAGTGTCCTGAGGCACCCCAGGGTGCCTAGGCACACAGTTTGGGAACCACTGATCTAGACACTTCACCAACACACCCCTTTACCAAGCTATGTACTCCAAGCCATCACAATATTTAAAAAAATTTCCTGTATGGCTTGGCTACAGTCACAATCCGACATCTCTGGTACTTATTCAGTAGTATTTTGCTGCGTATGCTGTGCAAATAGGAGAGTGAGCAGAGAGTGGTAGGAGTTTCAGATGCCCGCAATGACTGATTGGACTAATTCCCTCAGTGCCTGTTCATCAATGCATACCCTTCCACCACATAACCTAGCCTCAAGGTCACTCTGCCGCCCTACCATGTTCACTTCCTGCCCTTAGTCCCCTTCTCTTATACCCCTTTTCGACTTAAGCATGGGTCGCAGCCGTGTCGCCTGACACGGCTGCGACCCGTGCTGCAGCCCCCATTCAGCAGCGCTCACCAACCTGGCATATTGCCGGGTTGGTGACGCGGCTAGTAACGCGGCAGGGGGGGCGCTGGGAGATCACATGATCTCCCAGCGCCGCCCTCCCTATACACTGTGAACGGGCTCCCGTTCACACTAGACAGCTAGCCGGGTTGAACACGTGTTCAACCCGGCTAGCTACCCAGGTATCCGGGAATTTGCCGGGGGACCCGTTTCCACTAGGGAAAAACACAGGTAAATGCGCGCCCCCGCACATTTACCCGTGTTTTAAGGAGCTAGTGGAAAAGGGGTATGACTTGCACTTTATGTCACCTCTGTGTCTCCCTCTTCTCCTAGATTGTAAGCTCCTTGGAGCAGGGCCCTCTTCTGTTCTCACAGCCCTCTTCTCTCGCACTTAAACTACAGCCCTCACCTACTCTGTGGCCATCTAACCCGTATCTTCTCTCGCTCATAGCCGTTCATCTCTCCCCACAACTGCACTCCCCTAATAGTACGCAGATTACTCCTTTGCTTACCTTATATCCCAGCTGTATTGTGTATTGAGATCTTTGGTGCTAATTGTTACTTGTGCTCCGTTTTAGGGCCTAATTCAAACCTGATTGCTAGGCTGCTAAAATTGTTGCCTGCAATCAGATAGTCGCCACCCAAGGGGAGTGTATATTCGCCGTGCAAGTGTGCAATTGCATGTGTTCGCCGAGCTGCTAAAAAAAAAACCCTCAGTCAGCGGACAGCTGCAGATCCGTTCGCAGCTCACTCATCATTGAATGATTTGTCCTGTGTGTGCAGTCTGCGCAGTCCAGGATTTACTCCTACAGTGCGATGAGTACAGGCTGATCGGGTCCGGAGCTGACGTCAGACACCATCCCTGAAAATGCTTGGGAACGCCAGTGTTTTACCTGACACTCCCAGAAAATGGTCAGTTACCACCCACAAATGGCCTCATCCAGTCAATCAGCATGCGAATGGCTGTGTGGTTAGAATTTTTACACCAGCCTGTCGCTGACTGGCGATGCCTGTTGTTGTTTGCTGACGCGTGTGTGCATTGCGGTGCATGCGCAGTTTATCCCTGATCGCCTGCTGTGCGAAAACACACCAGCGATTAGGTCTGAATCGCCCCCTCAGTTTTAGTTACTGTAACGTGATGTTGTGTTTACCCCGTATTGTTTTAATGTGTGCCATATTTATGGTGCTATGAACCACTTGTGGTGCCTTATAAATAAAATGTAATAATAAGAAAACCTGCAGTTTTTGGCTGAAATAAGGATTTTCCTCATATAACGCCATTCTGAGACGGCATTATATAAGGCTATCCTTTTACGGATTTTTTAAATGTTTTTCTGCTATCTGTATAGCAGAAAATGTTAAGCATTAGAGAGAGAAATGCAATGTTGTAGTATTCGGGCTTTAATGGAGAAGATAATATCATTATCTTCAATGCTAAGTCTTTCTTACATAGATGGGATTCTTAAATCATGAAGACATGTTAATTTCTGCTTGATTTAGGTACATTTTTGCTTGCTAGTTATTAATAACTTTTATGTAGCTATTGCCGCACTTCCTATTGGATTAATTGTTTGAAAATACTTTCATGCCTATCTCTGTACTATTATACTTGTCAACACTCCCAAGTTTTGTAAATTTTTTATATATATTATTTTCAGCTATGCTGTAATTTCTATGTACTTTTACATTACCTATATACCAAATTAAAATTTAGTTGTGATCTTTTTAGTGGCAAACAAGTTTAGGTATTAAGTAGAGAAGAGCAAAGCCTCAGTAAAATGTTGTGCAAATTGTGTATGCAACTGAGGAATCTGTTTTACAGAGCTGCAAAGTCCCAACCATACAATCTGCACATTCCTTTGCCATTATGCAGCATTTGTAAAACACTGGTAATCCAGCAGGAGGCATGTGTAGGAAAAAGACGCCTCCTGCCATTATCTGCGATCCGAGTGTTGTGTCCGAAGACGCAGGATCAGATCACCATCGTGACCATTGTGATGTTTGCGGCATCAGTCATCTAAGTATGCCGATGGTTACTCAGAATGATGGCCGGAATTGCTCAGCCAGGGCCAGGAAATCTGCGTCGGAATTGACAGACCCTGCTAGGCCATACTTGCCTACTTTTGAAAACTAGTTTCAGGGAGATTCCAAGAGGCAGCAGAATGGTATCCGGTTGATAGATAGACAGTGTCTAGTTAGACAGTCAATAGATAGACACCATAGGTTAGACAGACATTAGGTCGACAGGATCAAAAGGTCGACATGAAAAAGTTAGACAGTACAAAAGGTCGACAGGGTCAAAAGATCAACATGAAAATGGTCGATATGAAAAAGATAGACTTTTTTTAAAACTGTAACATGTTTTTGGACTTTTCATACCTTCTCTATCCATGTCGGCATAGAGTTGGTTATAAACCTTGTGGCGAGCGCAGCGAGCCACCGTTCCCAAAGCGTGGCGAGCGAAGCGAGCCCCGCAAGGGTACGTCTTTCTACAATTGGGGGTCCCAGATGACAAAACTATCCACACAAACCACAAAAATGTAAAAAACATAGTGTCTACCTTTTTTAGGTTGACCATTTTCATGTCAACCTTTTGACCCTGTCGACCTTTTGACCCTCTCAACCTTTTGTACTATCTACCTTTTCCATGTCGACCTTTTGACCCTGTCGACCTAATGTCTGTCTAACATATGGTGTCTATTGATTGTCTAACTAGACACTGTCTATCTATCTATCTATCTATCTATCTATCTATCTATCATACCACACCCAGCAGAATACGCCGCACTTTCTGTTGAGGGGGTGTGTCATGCTCCACCCAAAGGGCATGTTTAGGTCCACCTATGGGCGTATTTATTGCAACTCAGGGGTGTGTCCTGCAATGGCAGGTGTAAACTATAGTACAAATAGCAGCACTTACACCATGGTAGACAGTAGCACTTCAGCATGACCCGCAGCTCCACATCTCACCCTCCTCTGCGAGCTGCTCTGGGACCCACCGCTCCACGTCTCCAGCAGCACCACACAGGGGTTGACACTCGGGGTGCCCAGCGCTACCTGCTGTAATATACACAGCAGGCAGTGCTGCAGCCATCAACAGCTATGCAGACAGAGAGGGGTAAGTGCAGACGATGTGTCCGCATGAGAAGTGTGCAAGTCACCGTTTGCCCCACCCTAGTTACGGCCCTGTACACAGCACCATAATATATTACATTATGCACAGCCCACCTCCCCCATATTGCACCCAGTACCATATTATATTACATTATACACAGCCTCACCCACATTACACCCAGTACTACATTACATTCTACACAGGCCCCCTTCCCTCGTATTCCACACAGTACCTATTACATTGCATTATGCACAGCATACACCACCCATATTACACCCAATAGCACATTACATTTTACACAGCCCACCCATATTACAACCAGTTGCACATTACACTACATTATACACAGCCCCCGGCCCCATATTACACCCAGTACCATATTATATTGCATTATGCACAGCATACACAACCCCCCATATTACACCCAATAGCACATTACATTTTACACAGCCCCCCCCATTTTACATCCAATAGCATATTACACGGACCCCCATATTACAACCAATAGAATATTACACAGCCCCACCCATACTACACCCAGTGCACATTACGCTACATTTTACACAGCCTCCCCCCCCCCAATATTACACCCAGCAGCACACTACATATTACACCCCCCATATTACACCCAGTAGCATACTACATATTACACAGCCCCCCCCCCATATTACACCTAATAGTATATTACACAGCCTCCTCCATATTACACCCAGTAGCATATGACACAGACCCCCAATATTACATCAAACAGAATTACACAGCCCCACCCATATTACACCCAGTGCACATTACACTACATTTTACACAGCCCCCCCCCCATATTACACCCAGTAGCATACTACATATTACACAGTCCCCCACCTATATTACACCCAGCTGCACATTATATATCACCCCCCCAACATATTACACCCAGCAGCACACTACATATTACACAGCCACCCATATTACACCCAGCAGCACACTACATATTACACAGCCACCACACCTATATTACACCCAGCAGCACACTATATATTACACCCCCCCAACATAGTACACCCAGCAGCACACTATATATTACACCCCCCAACATATTACACCCAGCAGCACACGATATATTACACCCCACCGCAACATATTACACCCAGCAGCACACTACATATTACACAGCCACCCCACCTATATTACACCCAGCAGCACACTATATATTACACCCCCCAACATATTACACCCAGCAGCACACTACATATTACACAGCCCCCACCTATATCACACCCAGCACCACACTATATATTACACCTCCCCCCCAACATATTACAGAGCCCCCATATCACACCCAGTAGTGCACTATATCTTACACTCAGCCCCCCCATATTACACTCAGTGGCACACTACATATTACACAGACCCCCTCCCCATATTACACCTCCCCATCCCCCATATAGCCTCAAGTACATACAGAACCCACCTGGTCTTGTTGCTCCCCCTGTAACGAGCAGGGAGCCGGCCGCGGGACAGTGTGGTGGGGGTACAGCAGCCCAAGTGAAGTCAGCCACATCCAGGAGCAGGAAAGCTGGGCTGATAAACACAGGCCATTGTGAGTGTGGTGGGCGGGGCCAGCCAGATTGAAACAGAGCACTGCCTGCCGGGTTATGGGCTACACAGTATGGGCGGCTGCTCTCTTTGCACATTATTTCTACACTGCTGCCGCTCAGACACCTCCCTGCTCTCAGACAGTCTGACGGCCACCGCTACCCACAGCCCAGCAGTGGCTGCCCGCCAGTGACCGTTCCTGTGTGAGTCCCGCTCCCCGCATTTCCGGACTCGCACATGCGCAGTCCGGATTTGCCTTGAGGAACTGTCAAATACCGGGAGTGCTGGCAATGTTTGCGGGGCAGCGGGAGGCTCAGTTAAAAATCGGGAGCCTCCCGCTAAATGCGGGAGGGTAGGCAAGCCTGTGCTAGGCACCCCCAGGAAATGGGTGCGACACATCCCCGTTTTTGGAAACGATTGTCAGTTCCACCCGCCTCCAAAGGCCTGCAACCTGTCAATCAGGTTGCGGCTTAGAGGGCACTGCATGCAATCACCCAAGACCCATTCTGCACCTACCATCTCAGATCTACGCAAACCATGGGTCAGGGCACTGATTTTGTCTTTGTAAATAGAGCTGGGGATGACAATGGTAAACTTATTTTCTTTTATAGTGTGGTTGGCACACAGAAAAAGCCAAATTCCGCTGGAGAAATAAAATGTTATAGTAAGTCTAATTGGGGTATTTAATATATAGTTTATATCTTCAGCAGTCATACAGCTTACCATATGGGATTTATTGTATGCAGTGGAATTCTCTTGTTAGTGATCTCTTCTAAACCTATCCTAGGTGGACTGCATGGAAATGTGGTGAGGTAAATGGCTCAGGAGGCACTGGCTAGTACCAGGACCAAATTTACACACAATATATGAGCCCAAGGGTGCATGTGGGTATTATACACAGGTGCAGCAGTATATACTGCTGGAAATTTGGTAAGTTTTTATCAGAGATGTGTGGAAAAGAAAGGCAGGGGAGGCACTGCATCTCCTGCCATAGACTTTTTAATCCAGAGTTTTGAGTATAAAAAGGATTAGAATAATACAAAGATATTTCTAATATAGTCTTTGTATTTTTCATATACTTTATAGTTAAAACTCTGGCGTATAATTAGTATGATGACAGGAAAGGCTCTGCCTCAACTCACCGCACGTCACTGGTGGACTGAGTCTTTTAATGGCTTGCAAAGCATATGCTAATGCAATGGATCAGCAATATAGCCCTGTCACTCAACAGTTTCTGAACTATTATTTACAAAATACTAATGGGAAGATTGTCATCAGTTAGCGGCAGCCACTCAGAATTATTCAAAACAAGGAATTTGTGAATAAGAAAGTACCCAAAATGATTCCGGTGATTCTGAATAATATCCACCCCAATGACATCCTGTTATTCTGAACACCAAGTTACAGGATTTTTATCATGCTTGTTAATTCTTTTTTTTTTGCTTTTTATTGTTGTGTCCTGTCCGTGACTTACAGTGTGACTCACTACCATTACGGTCCAAGCTACTGAAGGCCATATTTCAGTATTCAGTTAACTAAAAAACAAGTGATCCTGATGTAAGTTTGGCTAAACCATACTTGCCTACCCTCCCGGAAGCTGCACGAGGCTCCCGTTTTTTGGGGTAGCCCCCCGCACCCCTGGAAGAGTAGGTAGGTCTCCCGCATCCTGCTCGCACCCTAGTGATGTGGGCAAAATGGAGAGATAATCTCCCATATTCGCGGGGTGGGGAAGGGGTTAAAATTATGCAAATTGCGTCATTTTAGCCCTGCCCCCTTCCCGCGGACCCGCGAATCACGGCTTTTCCGATTTGATGATGTCACAACCCGGCCCTGCCCCCCGAAGTCTCCTGCAGCGTCTCCTCTCCGGGCTTCTCCCGGAGAGGAGAAATTTAAAGTCGGCAAGTATGGGCTAAACTTATCACTGTAACCCAGGGCATTAGCTTATGAACAACAAAAAAAGTATTTTATTTGCTGAATAGGAAGGATCTCAAACTCTCCACTTAGCAGCATCTACTACTGCATACTCCTTTAACATGTACAGATCATACATACACATTCTCTTACAAATCAACTCTTCAGGCTGCCAGGCTTATAGAAACATAGAAACATAGAATTTGACGGCAGATAAGAACCACTTGGCCCATCTAGTCTGCCCCTTTTTTATTTTATCCTTTAGGCAATCTCAACCCTTTTTTAACCTTAATTCTTTGTAAGGATATTCATATGCCTGTCCCAAGCATGTTTAAATTGCCCTACAGTCTTAGCCTCTACCACCTCTGATGGGAGGCTATTCCACTTATCCACTAACCTTTCTGTGAAGTAATTTTCCCTTAAATTTCCCCTGAACCTCCCCCCCTCCAGTCTCAATGTATGCCCTCGAGTTCTAATACTTCTTTTCCTTTGAAGAATGTTTCCCTCCTGAACTTTGTTAAGACCCTTGATATATTTGAAAGTTTCTATCATGTCCCCCCTTTCCCTTCTCTCCTCCAAACTATACATGTTAAGATCTTTTAGCCTTTCCGGGTAAGTTTTGTGATGTAGGCCATGCACCATTTTAGTTGCCCTTCTTTGTACACTCTCTAATGTATTTATATCCTTCTGGAGATAGGGTCTCCAGAACTGGACACAGTATTCCAGATGGGGCCGTACCAATGACCTATACAGTGGCATTATCACTTCTTTTTTCCTGCTACTGATTCCTCTCCCTATGCAACCAAGCATCTGACTTGCCTTTCTCATTGCTTTGTTGCATTGCTTTCCTGCCTTCAAGTCACTTGAAATAGTGACTCCTAAATCTCTTTCCTCCTCAGTAGTTTCCATTATAGTACCCTTGATACTATACTTAGCCTTTGGGTTTTTGAGACCCAAGTGCATGATTTTGCATTTATTAGCATTAAACTGTAGTTGCCACGTTCTTGACCATTTCTCAAGCCTACCTAGGTCATTAATCATTTGTTTGACCCCTCCCGGTGTGTCTACCCTGTTGCATATCTTTGTATCATCTGCAAAAAGGCATATCTTCCCTTCAATACCATCTGCAATGTCACCAACAAAGATATTAAAGAGAACTGGACCAAGTACAGATCCCTGGGGTACTCCACTGGTAACATTTCCCTCCATAGATTGCACTCCATTAACTACGACTGTCTGTTTCCTATCCTGCAACCAGGTTCTTATCCATTTAACTGTTTTATAATCCACCCCCAGGCTTTCAAGTTTATTTAGCAGTCTGCGATGTGGGACAACGTCAAATGCCTTACTAAAGTCTAGATATGCTACATCTACAGCTCCCCCTTGATCTATTATTTCCATCACAGAGTCAAAAAAGTCAATAAGATTTGTTTGGCATGATCTCCCACCAGTAAATCCATGCTGTTTTGGATCCTGTAAGTTGTTTGATTTAAGATATTCCACTACTCTTTCTTTTAATAGTTTTTCCATTACTTTCCCTACTACTGATGTAAGGCTTACTGGTCTGTAGTTACTTGCTTCTTCCTTGCTTCCACTTTTGTGCAGTGGAACTACATTTGCTCTTTTCCAGTCCTCTGGAATAGCACCTGTATTTAGTGACCGGTTAAATAATTCTGTTAAAGGTGTAACCAGTACATCTTTTAGCTCTTTGAGTATCCTTGGGTGTATCCCATCTGGTCCCATTGATTTTTCCACTTTTAGTTTTGAAAGTTCTGTTAGGACCTTCTCCTCTGTAAATGTATTTTCATCTACCTTATTTTTATGAATGTCCTTGCAACTTAACTGTGGCCCCATCCCTTCTTCTGTAGTAAATACTGAGCAAAAATAATTATTTAGGTGATCTGCTATTGCCTTGTCTCCCTCCACCAAATGCCCACTCTCTGTCTTAAGTCTTATTATTCCTCCATTTGATTTTCTCCTTTCACTTATATACTTAAAAAAAGTTTTGCCCCCTTTATCTACTGACTGGGCCATTTTCTCCTCAGCTTCTGCCTTTGCACGTCTGATCACTTTCTTAGCATCCTTCCGTCTGTCCAGATACACCTCTTTGTCGTTATTATTTTGAGTCTGTTTGTATTTCCTAAAAGCCATCTTTTTTGCTTTCACACTAGTTGATACTTCTTTTGTGAACCACACTGGCTTCCTTTTCCTGGTGCTTTTCCTAACCATTTTGATACAAAGGTCTGTTGCACTTAGCATTGCACTTTTCAGTTTTTTCCACCTCTCCTGCACTCCTTCCAAGTTCCTCCAGTCTGCCAATGAATCACTTAAACATCTCCCCATTTTTGCAAAGTCAGCATTTCTAAAATCCAACACCTTTGTTTTTGTGTGACAGGAGTTGTATCCTGTCTTTATACTAAACCATACTGCTTGATGATCACTGGATCCCAGGTGCTCACCCACATATATATCAGATATCCTATCACCATTTGTAAGAATTAAATCTAATATTGAGTCTTTGCGAGTGGGCTCCCTCACCAATTGCTTGAGAGATGCTCCCTGTAAGGAATGTAAAAATTTGCCACTTGTAGCTGAACTTGCAAAAGACCCGTCCCAATTTACATCAGGTAAATTAAAGTCTCCCATGATTATGACTTCTCCCTTAAAAGCCATTTTAGAGATGTCCAACAATAGGTTCCTGTCCAAATCCTGCCCCTAGCCTGGTGGTCTATAGATCACCCCAATGCGAATAATGTCCTTCTTCCCAGTTTCTATGGTGACCCAAAGGGCCTCAGTTTTGGCTTCAATATTTTGTATTAAAGTAGCATTTATGCTTTTTTTCACATACATTGCTACCCCTCCTCCTATTCTTCCTATTCTATCTTTCCTAAATAAATTGTATCTTGGTATAACTAAGTCCCAGTCATGATTCTCATTGCACCAAGACTCTGTAATTGCCACAAAATCCAGGTTATCCCTTGTCATTATTGCAATTAGCTCTGGAATTTTGTCTCCTAAGCTCCTAGCATTTGCAGACATAGCTTTAAGAATTTTGTCTGTGCATTTGTTATTAGTAGCCATGTCCAGAGCGTACAAAATAAATGACAAGTTTAAAGTTGAAATTACCTGTTTGGGGATGTTGCTCAGTATTTGTTTTCTTTTACTAATCGGTAATCATACTCTATATTTAGTAAGGTGTAGTCATGGTGTAAAGGACAAAGATATAGTACACCTGACCACAATGGTAAATGTTCAAAGGAGGTAAACACCAGTCAGTATGCAATAATAAAATGTTTCACCGAGCAACTTCCCCACACATGCAATGACATTTACAAGAAATCATTACATCAAGAAACATACATAAGTTTGCCTAAGAGAGAACTGTAGTGAGCAGATTGGGGATGCCTTTTCATAGGTTTTTAAAAACAGATAATATGCATAAGATGAATTACATACTTTTGAGGCATTAAAGCAGTCCTTTTGTGGTAGTGTTGGTGTGTTGATGTTTCCTTTCTGTTTTCCTTTGGTTTAACGCAGGTATAAAGCTATTTTTATAATAACACTTTTATGTCAGTACTTCTATGGAAGCACGACCAGCCGATGGCTATCCAGCCGTATACTAGACTTCAAATAGGAACAATATCCATGTGAATGCAATGATTGCAAACTCCACCCAATACAACCCCCCCTTTAAGCTAAGGCCATAAATTAGCTTGGAAAAACAGACATTACATACCAATAAGGCAGCCAACTATATCTTTACAAAGAGAAAAACAAACAAAACAAAAAAAAAACTCGCATTTTCAATATACCTAGACTATTCAATCATGATATTCATTTGACATAATCAGCAAATGCAGTACAACTTGCTGGGATGTGTAGTTCCACGAATCATACCTAGACTATTCAATCATGATCTTCATTTGACATAATCAGCAAATGCAGTACAACTTGCTGGGATGTGTAGTTCCACGAATCATACCTAGACTATTCAATCATGATATTCATTTGACATAATCAGCAAATGCAGTACAACTTGCTGGGATGTGTAGTTCCACGAATCATACCTGTTGAGCAGGTTGTTCTGCATCTCTCTACACTTTAGGGCGATACCCATCTAAATACCATACAAACCACATCTTTGTGGATGTTCATGATTATGAGCACCAACACCAACAAAGCATTTAACAATCTAACTGGTTTTCAATTTAATTAGCTCAACGGCGGTTAGACCTGCAAAACTTCCAATATATTGTACTTAATCAAATAACTGTGGTCTACAGATAATAGGCTGCCCGAATGTACAACATTTTTGTGGTTTCAGTGTTTTGAATAATGTGTGTGAAGGTGTTGATATTGCAGAGTGATATAGGCACACAGCAGTGGATGACAGAGTATGAACAGCCCAATTATTTAACAAGTGGAGTTGGGTTATTGATAGATATTAGGTAAAGACGTACTCACTGTTTCATGTATACTAGTGATGGAGTGGAGCTTGAGCGTAGTCGGGTTTCATACAGCTCACCAGCCAGTAAGTGTATGCTGCATATAGTAGTAGTGCTGGGAAGCTGAAACAGCCTTTTAGCAGGTATTAACCAGGTCTCTCATATGAGCTCAGGAGGAGACTTCTGTCTCCTACCATGTTACTATTCACAGTAAAGACAAGATAGCCTGCATATGCTCAGTAGAGATTCAACAGCCATCTTGGGATAGGGCATAAAGCCTTCCTGGAGAACAGAACATTCTTCTTCCAACATTCAGCTCCTAAAGTCACTTATGTCAGCTGGACTGGTGGTCCTAGCTACTATAGCTGGCACTGTCACTATATGACATTACATCTCTTCTCAGACTGTAAGTACGTTTCCCATGTGGTATTGCAGCCAAAGACGGTCTGTTTCCTCACATGGAGCCGTCGATGGGGCATGCGTACTGCCATCTTGCTTGCAGTCAGCTGACTGCTGCTCAACCAATCTCTGACCTGTTCTCCTGCACATGACTCCTATGACCTATTAGCAGCACAGGCACCCTATATAGGTCTCTCCTGGCCATGGTCCTTTGCCATAACTGTTGGAAATCAGTGAACAGGCTTGATGGTGAGCAGAGTACTGTACATATCAGCAGTTAAATTGTAGGCAATAATCACTCAGGTACATTTAACCAGAATCTGTAGTTTATTTTGAAGTAGTCGTTGTACAGCCGGTATTCGGTCTCGAGGTCGACAGTGTCTAGGTGACCACTATTGGTCGACAGGATTTCTAGGTCGACAGGGTCTCTAGATCAACAATGTTATAGGTCGACAAGTCAAAAGGTCGACATGAGGTTTTTTTAAAAAAAATAAAATCTTTTTTGGGAACTTTTTCATACTTTACGATCCACGTGGACTACAATTGGGAACGGCAACCTGTGCTGAGCGCAGCGGTAGTGGAGCGAGGCACCTTGCCTGAATCATGGCGCGCGAAGTTCGCCATGCGAGGGGACACGGTGCACTAATCGGGGCTCCAGGTCACTATACGGTGAAAACGACACCAACAAAAATATTTTAAAACCCCATGTTGACCTTTCGACCTAGACCATGTCGACATAGTGACCCTGTCGACCTAGAACCCTGTCAACCTAGTTACTGTCGACCAATAGTGGTCGACCTAGACACTGTCAACCCAAGTGTGGTCGACCTTGCATACCACACCCATACAGCCATACCTACTGTTACAGGTATCTGGTTCTGGATGGAGCGGAGCCTGTAGTGGAAACAAAGTTGCTGAGAGATCACCAGCCGATGACTTTCCTACCTGTATGGGTAAGGGCGAGGGTTCTGGAACAGCAGATCTATTAGGTAACGTAGTGGATCACTGGAGCGGAGGACATCAGAACTTCACCATATTGCTCATACACAGTGGCAAGATGGTGCAGTGCATGTCCAGATACACTATCGGTGGCGATCTTAGTAAAGGAATGATGCATCCCTTGAGAAACCATTTTGTTACAGACTGCAAAGTAGCGCACGACGGGGTCATTCTGACCTGATCGCACGCTGCCATTCATCGCAGCGATCAGGTCAGAAGTGCGCGTGCGCCGGAGCATGGCGGACAGCCGACAGCTGTCATTGCCTAGCGATCGCCTCTGCCTGATTGACAGGCAGAGGCGGTCGCTGGGCGGAAGGGGGCGGTACGACGGCATTTGGCCACCGTTTTGTGGGCGCGGTCCGGCCAACGCAGGCGTTGCTCGATCGTGCGGGGGGCAGGCCGCAGGGTAATACAGGTGGAGGATTACCAGAAGAGAGTGTATAGTGGGCGTTTCAGATGTAACCTTAGGGTAACTGGCTCCGGAACCTAGTTCCCTCGTCCACGTCACAAACGTCTGGTCAGCCTTTCCCCTGTCTGCAGTTCATCCAAATCTCCAATCTCCTGCTGCTACGCGTTTCGGGATCAACCCTTCATCAGGCAGTGAGAGTGGAGTGTACAGAAATCTTATTTATACCCTTAGTGAGATTCATTTCCGGGTCAAGGGTCATGTCTCAGCCCGGATAGGGAATACAAAGTTCTTTTGGTTTTAGTTTAAATATACCAATCAGTCAAGTATAAAATATACATACATCTTATAAAACATTTTTGAAACTATAAATTATCATGGAATTATGTGTTTTTTAAAATCGCGTCCCGGTCACCGGAAGTGACGTTGCCGCAACTTCCGGTTGCGGCCGCGAAATAGATATGCTTTGAATTCTTCTATTAGGACGTGCGGCGGTGTTGAGGAGCAGTACTGAATGCTCCTTTCTTTGTTTGTCTGTTCAAAGTTAAGATATCTTGTGGTCACAGTTCCGCATTCACTTCCGTGTGATGGAACGCACCTTGCACCGCACCGGTACTTCCGGTGACGCACTTCCTTCGCATACTGATAATGGAACACAGCGTCCCTGCTGGTGGTGTGGATAAAGTTTATGGCGATTATGTATCTCAATGGGCAGTATATATTTTTGGTTCAGCGTTCATACCTGTGCCCAAATGAATAATACAAATCACGTTATCAGCACAACATCATAATAATAAAATTAATAGTAAAACAAGTTTAGCAGCTAAAAAAGTCTTTTTGCAGGTCTCATAGGAGGTCACGTATCCATTTCTCAAAAGTGGTACTTCATAAATTGGAAATCTCTTGAGTATATACTGGATGATAGTTCATTAATAATTAGTCCAGAGCAATTTTCAGTGATATGGTACGCATTCTGAGACGTACCATTGTTTCCAATGGCTTATTTATTTGACAACAGTTTCATTTGGATGATGGAACACAGTGTCCTTACTGTTAATCTAAATGAAAAAAATAGATATATATCTAAATGGATATCATGAATGATATATGTGGGACATTTAGATTAATTTAATTATTAGGTGACAGTAAAGATGTGGTATGCATGCATTGTATAGACATAGGTAAATGGTGCCTATACATGGATAAGGGTGAGGGTGATGGTGGTAAAAGGGGTGTGGAATGTTACTGAAGGAACCATTTTATTTCAAAATCTGCATTAAGTCCATGGGGAATCAAGCTTTTGGTTTTATGTATCCATTTCATTTCGCTTTTAGCCAGTCGGGTCGCTTCGTCTCTATATCTCCAGTTGTTCTTTACATTCTCGATTGCTAGGAAACGGATGATGTTTTGAGTCGAACAGTTGTGTTTTTCTTTGAAGTGATTTGATAGTGAATGTGTGGTCAGCCCTTTTTTGATGTTCCGGAGATGCTCACCAAGTCTGGTTTTTAAGGCTCTACTGGTCCGGCCGATATAGATAAGATTGCAACTGCATTCAATCATATATACTACATTGGTAGTATGACACGTCATGAATTGTTGTAACTTGTATTTGGTATTCTTAACTGTGAAATCTTCAAATTTGGATTGTTCTGATTTAATTTCTCGACATGCTTGACATGCTCCGCATCTGAAGAAACCTTTGTTCCTTATGGGGTGATTGTCGTGGTATGGTAAGGCACTTCTGGTAAGCTTATCTTTGAGATTTGGTGCTTTCCTATAAATGAATTTGGGTGCTTGGGGTAAAGCTTCTTTGAGAACCGGATCTTTTAATAGAAGATGCCAGTGCCTTCGTACAATGGATTCCATTTTTTTATGTTGGTGGTTGTACTGAGTGATGAATGCAAACTGAGTTGTTTTGTCCTCCACTTTTTTCTTCTTGAAATTTACTAGAAGATCTTTGCGTTCTTGTTGGAGAACTTCATTCTTGAATCTTTCTAAGTTATTTTCTTCATATCCTTTGTCCAGGAAACCCTTCTTCATTTATAGGAAAGCACCAAATCTCAAAGATAAGCTTACCAGAAGTGCCTTACCATACCACGACAATCACCCCATAAGGAACAAAGGTTTCTTCAGATGCGGAGCATGTCAAGCATGTCGAGAAATTAAATCAGAACAATCCAAATTTGAAGATTTCACAGTTAAGAATACCAAATACAAGTTACAACAATTCATGACGTGTCATACTACCAATGTAGTATATATGATTGAATGCAGTTGCAATCTTATCTATATCGGCCGGACCAGTAGAGCCTTAAAAACCAGACTTGGTGAGCATCTCCGGAACATCAAAAAAGGGCTGACCACACATTCACTATCAAATCACTTCAAAGAAAAACACAACTGTTCGACTCAAAACATCATCCGTTTCCTAGCAATCGAGAATGTAAAGAACAACTGGAGATATAGAGACGAAGCGACCCGACTGGCTAAAAGCGAAATGAAATGGATACATAAAACCAAAAGCTTGATTCCCCATGGACTTAATGCAGATTTTGAAATAAAATGGTTCCTTCAGTAACATTCCACACCCCTTTTACCACCATCACCCTCACCCTTATCCATGTATAGGCACCATTTACCTATGTCTATACAATGCATGCATACCACATCTTTACTGTCACCTAATAATTAAATTAATCTAAATGTCCCACATATATCATTCATGATATCCATTTAGATATATATCTATTTTTTTCATTTAGATTAACAGTAAGGACACTGTGTTCCATCATCCAAATGAAACTGTTGTCAAATAAATAAGCCATTGGAAACAATGGTACGTCTCAGAATGCGTACCATATCACTGAAAATTGCTCTGGACTAATTATTAATGAACTATCATCCAGTATATACTCAAGAGATTTCCAATTTATGAAGTACCACTTTTGAGAAATGGATACGTGACCTCCTATGAGACCTGCAAAAAGACTTTTTTAGCTGCTAAACTTGTTTTACTATTAATTTTATTATTATGATGTTGTGCTGATAACGTGATTTGTATTATTCATTTGGGCACAGGTATGAACGCTGAACCAAAAATATATACTGCCCATTGAGATACATAATCGCCATAAACTTTATCCACACCACCAGCAGGGACGCTGTGTTCCATTATCAGTATGCGAAGGAAGTGCGTCACCGGAAGTACCGGTGCGGTGCAAGGTGCGTTCCATCACACGGAAGTGAATGCGGAACTGTGACCACAAGATATCTTAACTTTGAACAGACAAACAAAGAAAGGAGCATTCAGTACTGCTCCTCAACACCGCCGCACGTCCTAATAGAAGAATTCAAAGCATATCTATTTCGCGGCCGCAACCGGAAGTTGCGGCAACGTCACTTCCGGTGACCGGGACGCGATTTTAAAAAACACATAATTCCATGATAATTTATAGTTTCAAAAATGTTTTATAAGATGTATGTATATTTTATACTTGACTGATTGGTATATTTAAACTAAAACCAAAAGAACTTTGTATTCCCTATCCGGGCTGAGACATGACCCTTGACCCGGAAATGAATCTCACTAAGGGTATAAATAAGATTTCTGTACACTCCACTCTCACTGCCTGATGAAGGGTTGATCCCGAAACGCGTAGCAGCAGGAGATTGGAGATTTGGATGAACTGCAGACAGGGGAAAGGCTGACCAGACGTTTGTGACGTGGACGAGGGAACCAGGTTCCGGAGCCAGTTACCCTAAGGTTACATCTGAAACGCCCACTATACACTCTCTTCTGGTAATCCTCCACCTGTATTACCCTCCATTTGGGGAATTATTAATTTTAAAGAAGGATTATTAGTTTTTTACGTGTATCTTACTTGTGTTATCTGTACTTTGAATGTTAGTGTAATAAATCTTCCCTACACAAATATACTACACTATATGCTTTTTTATCTGCTCTTTTCCATATGGAACCTCTCTAAGGACCTCATTTGCATATGTGAAGTATTAAGGGAAGTATGACCTTTTATTTTTACACCTAAGCAATTTGGTGGCCACGCACTACATTTATCTGAAGCGCACCCTATTGCACCAACTCTTTTCATACCCACTACTACTGGGCACTCTTCACCGTTTCCAGTGTGTTCCTGTGATACTCCTAGCACCAGTCACTACTACGGGGAACTCTTCACTATTTCCAATGTGTTCCTGTGATGCTCCCATTGCCAGTCACTACTACTGTGTGCTCTCCGCAGATTCCAGTGTATTCATGTGACAGCCCAAGCAACAGTCACTACTACGGGGTGCTTCCACAGTCTCCAGTGTATTCCTATGATACTCCCAGTGCCAGTCACTACTACTGGGCACTCTTCACCGTATCCAGTGTGTTCCTGTGATACTCCCAGTGCCAGGCCTTACTACTAGGCACTCTTCACCATTTCCAGTTTATTCCTATGATACTCCCTGTGCCAGTCACTACTACTGTGTGCTGTCCGAAGATTCTAGTGTTTTCCTGTGACACCTCCAGCACCAGTCACTACTACTGGGTGCCTCCACAGTCTCCAGTGTATTCCTATAATACTCCCTGTGCCAATCACTACTACTGGGCACTCTTCACCATTTCCAGTGTGTTCCTGTGATACTCCCAGTGCCAGTCTTTACTACTGGGCACTCTTCACCATTTCCAGTGTGTTCCTGTGATACTCCCAGTGCCAGTCTTTACTACTGGGCACTCTTCACCGTATCCAGTGTGTTCCTGTGATACTCCCAGTACCAGGCCTTACTACTGGGCACTCTTCACCATTTCCAGTTTATTCCTATGATACTCCCTGTGCCAGTCACTACTACTGTGTGCTCTCCGAAGATTCTAGTGTTTTCCTGTGACACCTCCAGCACCAGTCACTACTACTGGGTGCTTCCACAGTCTCTAGTGTATTCCTGTAATACTCCCTGTGCCAGTCACTACTACTGGGCACTCTTCACCATTTCCAGTGTGTTCCTGTGATACTCCCAGTGCCAGTCTTTACTACTGGGCACTCTTCACCGTATCCAGTGTGTTCCTGTGATACTCCCAGTACCAGGCCTTACTACTGGGCACTCTTCACCATTTCCAGTTTATTCCTATGATACTCCCTGTGCCAGTCACTACTACTGTGTGCTCTCCGAAGATTCTAGTGTTTTCCTGTGACACCTCCAGCACCAGTCACTACTACTGGGTGCTTCCACAGTCTCTAGTGTATTCCTGTGATACTCCCTGTGCCAGTCACTACTACTGGGCACTCTTCACCATTTACAGTTTGTTCCTGTGATACGCCCAGTGCCAGTCACTACTACTGGGCACACTTCACCATTTCCAGTGTGTTCCTGTGATACTCCCAGTGCCAGTCTTTACCACTAGGCACTCTTCACCATTTCCTTTTTGTTCCTGCGATACTCCCAGTGCCAAGCACTACTACTGTGTGCTCTCCAGAGATTCCAGTGTATTCCTGTGGTACTCCCAGCACCCGTCACTACTACTGGGCACTCTTCACTGTTTCCAATTTGTTCCTGTGATACTCCCAGCACCAGTCACTACTACTGGGCACTTTAGGCAGTTTTTATTGTGTTCCTATGATAGTCCCAGCACCAGTCACAGTTTCCAGATTCTGAGAACAGAATAAACCCATTCTACCTGAGTCCACCAGTAGCAAAAAATAAGTTCCATTTTACCTATGAAGGGAAACCTCATAAAACCTCTAAGATGGCCTCCAACCATATATAAATCTCGGGTCCTGCTCAGAGTCCAGAAAATTCACAGATCCTGACTCCATACAGTATGTGCAAATATTTCCAATAAGCAGTACAAAGCCCTCAAATCAAGAATGTTTAATCTTAAATGCGATTGTTGGTAGGTATGGTACCAGGGGTGAATTGGGATGGAAAACCAGACTGGGAAATTTATGGAAGCAGCCCTAATGGGGGTGGGGTCTGGTGTGGGGGTGGAGTCTGAGGGGGCGGGATTCATCCTCATAGGGTCTCATTCTGAGTTGGACGCAGTTGTTGCCTTGTGTCTTTTGCAACAGTTGCTTCTGTGACTTTATGCTAACAATGCTACGATGCAGTTCCCTAGTGTGCATCCGTGCATTCAAGTATGCAAGGACTAAGACGCCCACTTTTAGTGTCTACAGATGCTGCAATCATGCTTTGTGTGTCTTTAGACACCACCATCGTTCGCTCCATTGTAACGTTAACCAGCCCTATGCTAAAGCAATTCAACGTCTCCATATGCAACCACTATCAGCAACATGCCCACACTATGTTAGATCTGTGTCTGACTAGCCAGCTCTCTGTAAACACACAGGAATGCCCAACACATGTCTAATACACATCTTGGTGTGTGTTTCTGACTGCAAGCCTGTGCGGTGCAACTCAAACGCAAGCGCAGATGAAAAACATTGCACAAGCAAAAAATAAAACACATTGGCCCCCACAGGAGGAAACACACACATTGGCCCCACAGAAAACAATAAAACAAATTAGTCCTCACTGGGGGGGGGGGGGGGAATATGTATAATATAGCTTTTGGTATTACAGTTTGTTTAAGATTTTCACTGCTGTTTGAAAGGCCCAGTGACACCAAGTGGTTTTATAATTCTTGGCTGTAACATCTCCTGATTGGCTGAGCGCTCCTGCCCTGTCAATCAGGCAGAGCGCAGTGGCTAGAATGTAGCTTAGCGCAGCTCCATTCTGCCCTATGATGGAAACTTTGCTGTCTGTGGTTAACTGCGAGATTGATTGGGGCCACTCTTGTGGGTGACCCCAATTAACTTTGCGGTTAACCGCAGACCGCAAAGTTCCCATCATAGGTTAGAATGGAGGAGCGCAATCCTCCATTCTAGCCACTGTGCTACTCCTGATTGGCTGTGCGCTACTGGCCTGTCAATCAGGAGAGCGCCATTATGTGGCGCTCCCTGATTGGCTGCTGGGATCTCCAGTGACAGGAGTCACGGGGAGTTTGGGGAAAGGTGTTCCATGTGTAAACATGGAACCCCTTTAGTGGCGTGGACCGGGATTTTGTTTTTTTATTTTTTACAAGGCCGTGGATTACTTCAGGACAGAAGAGGACAGATCAACACTGGATTGTTTGTAAGTATATTTTTAATTTTTACAGGTACACGAATGGATTCTACAGGACAAGTGCACGTGATTGGTCGGTGTGGGATGTAGGTAAGTATGTTTGAGTGTGTAAGTGTGTTTTAATAAATTTGTACTGTCACGGTGTGTGTGTCTTGTTTTTATTTCTTTTGTTGTAGAACTACAGGTACCAGCGGGCCCGTTATTTCCCTGCATGCTGGTACGTGTGGTTCTCCAAGTACCAGCAAGCGGGGGAGGCTTGCTGGGACTTGTAGTCCTAAAACAAAAGACAATATTCTTTTTTTACACACAAAAAGGCCATCAGTCAGCACCCACCACCCAAGGGTGCTGGGGACAGCCTCGGGCTTCACCCCTGGCCCTTGGGTGCCTGGAGGGTGGGACTACTTGATTTAAGGGGTCCCCACTCCTCCAGGGTACCCCGGCCAAGGGTGACTGGTTGGGGGTGGGGTACTGCCACAACCGCAGGGACCAGCTAGTGGAGCCCGGTGCTGGTTTTAAAAATACGGGTGACCCCTACGTCTTTTGTCGCCCCGTATTTTTGGAACCAGGACTGGCTCAAAGAGCCCGAGGCTGGTTATACATAGGAGGGAGGACCCCCACACAATTTTTTTGTGTGCCATTTTTAACTATTTCTGACCCATTTACACAGATGAACACGCCAGCAAAAAGTATTTCTATTTGAAAGCTCCTTTTTTTAACGAATTCTATGCTTTCCCGACAGTGTTTGGCTATTGTCGGCAGTGATTGAGAATACGAATTCTTAGTAAATTACCAAGTTGTATAAAATAACAACCGTCTTTGACCGATGGTCTATTCATTCGCATTTGTGAACTCTGCCTGGAAAAACAATACGAATAGCCCCAACACTGCCGAGATTTGTGTTTAGTAAATTCCTGTGATGACACTTTTAGACAAAAAAACAAAAACAAATGAATTCGGGACCTTAGTAAATGCACTAATGTACTAGTGTGAGAGACTGTTAGAGACTGCCCTGTCATTGAGGCAGAGTTAGCGGTGCCTTATCCCTTCGTATTTTTCAATGGGCTTTTCCTGCCTGCTGCTTTGGCTCCGCCCCCCTTTGTACACATTATAATTGTCAGTGGGACTGCCTCCCATCCAGGTATGGCTAGGATTTTTACTGAAAAAATAAGTAGAATAATACAAAGAAGAATCTGTGTTATAAATAATAAGATTTTACTTACCGATAAATCTATTTCTCGGAGTCCGTAGTGGATGCTGGGGTTCCTGAAAGGACCATGGGGAATAGCGGCTCCGCAGGAGACAGGGCACAAAAAGTAAAGCTTTTCCGATCAGGTGGTGTGCACTGGCTCCTCCCCCTATGACCCTCCTCCAGACTCCAGTTAGGTACTGTGCCCGGACGAGCGTACACAATAAGGGAGGATTTTGAATCCCGGGTAAGACTCATACCAGCCACACCAATCACACCGTACAACTTGTGATCTAAACCCAGTTAACAGTATGATAACAGCGGAGCCTCTGAAAGATGGCTTCCTTCAACAATAACCCGAATTAGTTAACAATAACTATGTACAATTTATGCAGATAATCCGCACTTGGGATGGGCGCCCAGCATCCACTACGGACTCCGAGAAATAGATTTATCGGTAAGTAAAATCTTATTTTCTCTATCGTCCTAGTGGATGCTGGGGTTCCTGAAAGGACCATGGGGATTATACCAAAGCTCCCAAACGGGCGGGAGAGTGCGGATGACTCTGCAGCACCGAATGAGAGAACTCCAGGTCCTCCTTGGCCAGAGTATCAAATTTGTAAAATTTTACAAACGTGTTCTCCCCTGACCACGTAGCTGCTCGGCAAAGTTGTAATGCCGAGACCCCTCGGGCAGCCGCCCAAGATGAGCCCACCTTCCTTGTGGAGTGGGCCTTTACAGATTTAGGCTGTGGCAAGCCTGCCACAGAATGTGCAAGTTGGATTGTGCTACAGATCCAACGAGCAATCGTCTGCTTAGACGCAGGAGCACCCATCTTGTTGGGCGCATACAATATAAACAACGAGTCAGATTTTCTGACTCCAGCTGTCCTTGCAATATATATTTTTAATGCTCTGACAACGTCCAGTAACTTGGAGTCCTCCAAGTCACTTGTAGCCGCAGGCACTACAATAGGCTGGTTCAGATGAAATGCTGACACCACCTTAGGGAGAAAATGCGGACGAGTCCGCAGTTCTGCCCTGTCCGAATGGAAAATCAGATATGGGCTTTTGTAAGATAAAGCTGCCAATTCTGACACTCTCCTGGCAGAAGCCAGGGCTAGAAGCATGGTCACTTTCCATGTGAGATATTTCAAATCCACCTTTTTTAGTGGTTCAAACCAATGAGATTTTAGGAAGTCCAAAACCACATTTAGAACCCACGGTGCCACTGGAGGCACCACAGGAGGCTGTATATGCAGCACTCCCTTAACAAAGGTCTGGACTTCAGGGACTGAAGCCAATTCTTTTTGAAAGAAAATCGACAGGGCCGAAATTTGAACCTTAATAGATCCCAATTTGAGACCCATTGACAATCCTGATTGCAGGAAATGTAGGAATCGACCCAGTTGAAATTCCTCCGTCGGAGCACTCCGATCTTCGCACCACGCAACATATTTTCGCCAAATTCGGTGATAATGTTGCACGGTTACTTCCTTCCTTGCTTTAATCAAAGTAGGAATGACTTCTTCCGGCATGCCTCTTTCCTTTAGGATCCGGCGTTCAACCGCCATGCCGTCAAACGCAGCCGCGGTAAGTCTTGAAACAGACAGGGACCCTGCTGAAGCAAGTCCCTCCTTAGAGGTAGAGGCCACGGATCTTCCGTGATCATCTCTTGAAGTTCCGGGTACCAAGTCCTCCTTGGCCAATCCGGAACCACTAGTATCGTTCTTACGCCTCTTTGCCGTATAATTCTCAATACTTTTGGTATGAGAGGCAGAGGAGGAAACACATACACCGACTGGTACACCCAAGGCGTTACCAGCGCGTCCACAGCTATTGCCTGCGGATCTCTTGACCTGGCGCAATACCTGTCCAGTTTTTTGTTGAGGCGAGACGCCATCATGTCCACCATTGGTCTTTCCCAACGGGTTACCAGCATGTGGAAGACTTCTGGATGAAGTCCCCACTCTCCCGGGTGAAGATCGTGTCTGCTGAGGAAGTCTGCTTCCCAGTTGTCCACTCCCGGGATGAACACTGCTGACAGTGCTATCACATGATTCTCTGCCCAGCGAAGAATCCTTGCAGCTTCTGCCATTGCCCTCCTGCTTCTTGTGCCGCCCTGTCTGTTCACATGGGCGACTGCCGTGATGTTGTCCGACTGGATCAATACCGGTTTTCCCTGAAGCAGAGGTTCTGCCTGGTTTAGAGCATTGTATATTGCTCTTAGTTCCAGAATGTTTATGTGAAGAGACGTTTCCAGGCTCGTCCATACTCCCTGGAAGTTTCTTCCTTGTGTGACTGCTCCCCAGCCTCTCAGGCTGGCGTCCGTGGTCACCAGGATCCAATCCTGTATGCCGAATCTGCGGCCCTCCAATAGATGAGCACTCTGCAACCACCACAGAAGAGACACCCTTGTCCTTGGAGACAGGGTTATCCGTAGGTGCATCTGAAGATGCGACCCTGACCATTTGTCCAACAGATCCCTTTGGAAAATTCTTGCGTGGAATCTGCCGAATGGAATCGCTTCGTAAGAAGCCACCATTTTTCCCAGGACTCTTGTGCATTGATGTACAGACACCTTTCCTGGTTTTAGGAGGTTCCTGACAAGCTCGGATAACTCCTTGGCTTTTTCCTCCGGGAGAAAAACCTTTTTCTGAACCGTGTCCAGAATCATCCCTAGGAACAGCAGACGAGTTGTCGGCATTAACTGGGATTTTGGAATATTCAGAATCCACCCGTGCTGTTTTAGCACTTCTTGAGACAGTGCTAATCCCATCTCTAGCTGTTCTCTGGACCTCGCCCTTATTAGGAGATCGTCCAAGTATGGGATAATTAATACGCCTTTTCTTCGAAGAAGAATCATCATCTCGGCCATTACCTTTGTAAAGATCCGAGGTGCCGTGGACAATCCGAACGGCAGCGTCTGAAACTGATAGTGACAGTTTTGTACAACGAACCTGAGGTACCCCTGGTGTGAGGGGTAAATTGGAACGTGGAGATACGCATCCTTGATGTCCAAGGATACCATAAAGTCCCCCTCTTCCAGGTTCGCTATCACTGCTCTGAGTGACTCCATTTTGAACTTGAACTTCTTTATGTACAGGTTCAAGGACTTCAGATTTAGAATAGGCCTTACCGAGCCATCCGGCTTCGGTACCACAAAAAGAGTGGAATAATACCCCTTCCCTTGTTGCAGAAGAGGTACCTTGACTATCACCTGCTGAGAGTACAGCTTGTGAATGGCTTCCAACACCGTCTCCCTTTCGGAGGGGGACGTTGGTAAAGCAGACCTCAGGAAACGGCGAGGTGGATCTGTCTCTAATTCCAACCTGTATCCCTGAGATATTATCTGCAGGATCCAGGGATCTACTTGCGAGTGAGCCCACTGCGCGCTGTAATTTTTGAGACGACCGCCCACCGTCCCCGAGTCCGCTTGAGAAGCCCCAGCGTCATGCTGAGGCTTTTGTAGAAGCCGGGGAGGGCTTCTGATCCTGGGAAGGAGCTGCGTGTTGCTGTCTCTTCCCTCGACCTTTGCCTCGTGGCAAATATGAATAGCCCTTTGCTCTCTTATTTTTAAAGGAACGAAAGGGCTGCGGTTGAAAAGTCGGTGCCTTTTTCTGTTGGGGAGTGACTTGAGGTAGAAAGGTGGATTTCCCGGCTGTAGCCGTGGCCACCAAATCTGATAGACCGACTCCAAATAACTCCTCCCCCTTATACGGCAAAACTTCCATATGCCGTTTTGAATCCGCATCGCCTGTCCACTGTCGCGTCCATAAAGCTCTTCTGGCCGAAATGGACATAGCACTTACCCGTGATGCCAGTGTGCATATATCCCTCTGTGCATCACGCATATAAAGAAATGCATCCTTTATTTGTTCTAACGACAGTAAAATATTGTCCCTGTCCAGGGTATCAATATTTTCAATCAGGGATTCTGACCAAACTACCCCCGCACTGCCCATCCAGGCAGTTGCTACAGCTGGTCGTAGTATAACACCTGCATGTGTGTATATACTTTTTTGGATATTTTCCATCCTCCTATCTGATGGATCTTTAAGTGCGGCCGTCTCAGGAGAGGGTAACGCCACTTGTTTAGATAAGCGTGTTAGCGCCTTGTCCACCCTAGGAGGTGTTTCCCAGCGCTCCCTAACCTCTGGCGGGAAAGGGTATAATGCCAATAATTTCTTTGAAATTATCAGCTTTTTATCAGGGGCAACCCACGCTTCATTACACACGTCATTTAGTTCTTCTGATTCAGGAAAAACTATAGGTAGTTTTTTCATACCCCACATAATACCCTGTTTAGTGGTACCTGTAGTATCAGCTAAATGTAACGCCTCCTTCATTGCCAAAATCATATAACGTGTGGCCCTACTGGAAAATACGGTTGATTCGTCACCGTCACCACTGGAGTCATCGCCTGTGTCTGGGTCTGTGTCGACCGACTGAGGCAAAGGGCGTTTCACAGCCCCTGACGGTGTTTGAGTCGCCTGGACAGGCACTAATTGATTGTCCGGCCGTCTCATGTCGTCAAACGACTGCTTTAGCGTGTTGACACTATCCCGTAGTTCCATAAATAAAGGCATCCATTCTGGTGTCGACCCCCTAGGAGGTGACATCCCCATATTTGGCAATTGCTCCGCCTCCACACCAATATCGTCCTCATACATGTCGACACACACGTACCGACACACAGCAGACACACAGGGAATGCTCCTAATGAAGACAGGACCCACTAGCCCTTTGGGGAGACAGAGGGAGAGTTTGCCAGCACACACCAAAAGCGCTATATATATATCAGGGATAGCCTTATAATAAGTGCTCCCCTATAGCTGCTTTGTTATATAAAAATATCGCCATAAATTTGCCCCCCCTCTCTGTTTTACCCTGTTTCTGTAGTGCAGTGCAGGGGAGAGACCTGGGAGCCGTCCTGACCAGCGGAGCTGTGAGAGGAAATGGCGCCGTGTGCTGAGGAGATAGGCCCCGCCCCTTTTCCGGCGGGCTCGTCTCCCGCTATTTTGAGAAATCAGGCAGGGGTTAAATATCTCCATATAGCCTCTAGGGCTATATGTGAGGTATTTTTAGCCTTTATAGGTACTCATTTGCCTCCCAGGGCGCCCCCCTCCCAGCGCCCTGCACCCTCAGTGACTGCCGTGTGAAGTGTGCTGAGAGGAAAATGGCGCACAGCTGCAGTGCTGTGCGCTACCTTTAGAAGACTGCAGGAGTCTTCAGCCGCCGATTCTGGACCTCTTCTGTCTTCAGCATCTGCAAGGGGGCCGGCGGCGCGGCTCCGGTGACCATCCAGGCTGTACCTGTGATCGTCCCTCTGGAGCTTGATGTCCAGTAGCCAAGAAGCCAATCCATCCTGCACGCAGGTGAGTTGACTCCTTCTCCCCTCAGTCCCTCGCTGCAGTGATCCTGTTGCCAGCAGGAATCACTGTAACATAAAAAACCTAGCTAAACTTTCTCTAAGCAGCTCTTTAGGAGAGCCACCTAGATTGCACCCTTCTCGGCCGGGCACAAAAATCTAACTGGAGTCTGGAGGAGGGTCATAGGGGGAGGAGCCAGTGCACACCACCTGATCGGAAAAGCTTTACTTTTTGTGCCCTGTCTCCTGCGGAGCCGCTATTCCCCATGGTCCTTTCAGGAACCCCAGCATCCACTAGGACGATAGAGAAATATTCTTTGTATTATTGTAATCATCAGATTGGAATATGACAGAGGAGGCTGTGCCTCCCCTGACTGCATGTCCTTGTTGAAAGTCTCCCAATTAGTCAGCTTTACATAGGGGAGACACTGCATATTCCACTGTGTATATTTATATAACTACATGTGTTTGTTGCTGACACTGATATGCATTATTTGGCACATTAAATTTTATTCACGTTTTCTGCAACTTTATTCACATTATTTTGTCTACAGAGTACACAGTGTATGCTACTATTGTGTTCCATCAACCCATTTCATTACTGGATCCCCCTCCTCCATGTGTACTGTATTGTGCCCCAGTGCCTGTGTTTTCCCTATTATGCTGTTTACAAGTGCAAACCACCCATCGGACTGTAAGATCCGTACTATCTGTGGTCCCGCAGAAAGCCCCACGCAAGGTCGTAGCTACCATAGATACAGGGATATCAGATGCTATGGGGCCGAGAGCTGGGAGGGGCCACCTTCCCTTTCACAGTTACATGTGTTATATACAAGGGCGTAGCTGCCATAGGTGCAGGCAGTGCAGCTGCTATGGGCCCCACAGCTGAGAGGAGCCACCTTTGCTGTCACAGTTACATGTGTTATATACATTTTTCACCATTGGGTGGTACATAGGGGTCCTTACAATCTTTTGCCTTGGAGCATAAGAGAATTGGGTGTAACCAAGTATTATAAAATAAGTGCACCGCCATGTTTAAGTGTTATTGTCATCTAACCCGGGCTGACAGTATGCTGCCTCTCAGCCTGTATATGGGCACGGTCTTTCAAATAAATAATTAATTGTTTTATTAATCTGAATTCAATTCAATCTTTTACTTAGATGCAACAAGGAAACACACAGTTAAAATTAGTATTCAACACTAGTTATGTCTCCGGACCTACTCATTGTAATGTGGTAGAAAATGAACTGGAGTTACATAGTATAAACTGGGACACTAGTAATGTGGCACAATATGAAATGGAGGCTCTATAGTGTGGCATAATGTGAACTGGGGCACTGTAATGTGGCACAATATGAAGTGGAGGCTCTATAGTGTGGCATAATATGAGCTGGGGACACTGTATGTTATAATATGAACTGGGGCACTATAATGTGGCATACTATGAACTGGAGGCACTGTAATGTGACACAATATGAAATGGAGGCACTATACTGTGACATAATATGAACTGGGGACACTGTATGTTATAATATGAATTGGGGGCACTGTGTTGAATGCTGTGTACTGGCAACCCTGCACTGTGACATAATGTGAACTAGGGCACTAATAGGGATCATAAAATAAACTAGGCCACTACTATGGGGAATAACACTAACTAAGACACTACTATGGATCATAAAATGAACTAGGGAACTATTATTAGTGATGAGCGCCTGAAATTTTTCGGGTTTTGTGTTTTGGTTTTGGGTTCGGTTCCGCGGCCGTGTTTTGGGTTCGAACGCGTTTTGGCAAAACCTCACCGAATTTTTTTTGTCGGATTCGGGTGTGTTTTGGATTCGGGTGTTTTTTTCCAAAAACACTAAAAAACAGCTTAAATCATAGAATTTGGGGGTCATTTTGATCCCAAAGTATTATTAACCTCAAAAACCATAATTTACACTCATTTTCAGTCTATTCTGAATACCTCACACCTCACAATATTATTTTTAGTCCTAAAATTTGCACCGAGGTCGCTGTGTGAGTAAGATAAGCGACCCTAGTGGCCGACACAAACACCGGGCCCATCTAGGAGTGGCACTGCAGTGTCACGCAGGATGTCCCTTCCAAAAAACCCTCCCCAAACAGCACATGACGCAAAGAAAAAAAGAGGCGCAATGAGGTAGCTGTGTGAGTAAGATTAGCGACCCTAGTGGCCGACACAAACACCGGGCCCATCTAGGAGTGGCACTGCAGTGTCACGCAGGATGTCCCTTCCAAAAAACCCTCCCCAAACAGCACATGACGCAAAGAAAAAAAGAGGCGCAATGAGGTAGCTGTGTGAGTAAGATTAGCGACCCTAGTGGCCGACACAAACACCGGGCCCATCTAGGAGTGGCACTGCAGTGTCACGCAGGATGTCCCTTCCAAAAAACCCTCCCCAAACAGCACATGACGCAAAGAAAAAAAGAGGCGCAATGAGGTAGCTGTGTGAGTAAGATTAGCGACCCTAGTGGCCGACACAAACACCGGGCCCATCTAGGAGTGGCACTGCAGTGTCACGCAGGATGTCCCTTCCAAAAAACCCTCCCCAAACAGCACATGACGCAAAGAAAAAAAGAGGCGCAATGAGGTAGCTGACTGTGTGAGTAAGATTAGCGACCCTAGTGGCCGACACAAACACCGGGCCCATCTAGGAGTGGCACTGCAGTGTCACGCAGGATGTCCCTTCCAAAAAACCCTCCCCAATCAGCACATGATGCAAAGAAAAAGAAAAGAAAAAAGAGGTGCAAGATGGAATTGTCCTTGGGCCCTCCCACCCACCCTTATGTTGTATAAACAAAACAGGACATGCACACTTTAACCAACCCATCATTTCAGTGACAGGGTCTGCCACACGACTGTGACTGATATGACGGGTTGGTTTGGACCCCCCCCAAAAAAGAAGCAATTAATCTCTCCTTGCACAAACTGGCTCTACAGAGGCAAGATGTCCACCTCATCTTCACCCTCCGATATATCACCGTGTACATCCCCCTCCTCACAGATTATCAATTCGTCCCCACTGGAATCCACCATCTCAGCTCCCTGTGTACTTTGTGGAGGCAATTGCTGCTGGTCAATGTCTCCGCGGAGGAATTGATTATAATTCATTTTAATGAACATCATCTTCTCCACATTTTCTGGATGTAACCTCGTACGCCGATTGCTGACAAGGTGAGCGGCGGCACTAAACACTCTTTCGGAGTACACACTTGTGGGAGGGCAGCTTAGGTAGAATAAAGCCAGTTTGTGCAAGGGCCTCCAAATTGCCTCTTTTTCCTGCCAGTATAAGTACGGACTGTGTGACGTGCCTACTTGGATGCGGTCACTCATATAATCCTCCACCATTCTATCAATGTTGAGAGAATCATATGCAGTGACAGTAGACGACATGTCCGTAATCGTTGTCAGGTCCTTCAGTCCGGACCAGATGTCAGCATCAGCAGTCGCTCCAGACTGCCCTGCATCACCGCCAGCGGGTGGGCTCGGAATTCTGAGCCTTTTCCTCGCACCCCCAGTTGCGGGAGAATGTGAAGGAGGAGATGTTGACAGGTCGCGTTCCGCTTGACTTGACAATTTTGTCACCAGCAGGTCTTTCAACCCCAGCAGACCTGTGTCTGCCGGAAAGAGAGATCCAAGGTAGGCTTTAAATCTAGGATCGAGCACGGTGGCCAAAATGTAGTGCTCTGATTTCAACAGATTGACCACCCGTGAATCCTTGTTAAGCGAATTAAGGGCTGCATCCACAAGTCCCACATGCCTAGCGGAATCGCTCCCTTTTAGCTCCTTCTTCAATGCCTCCAGCTTCTTCTGCAAAAGCCTGATGAGGGGAATGACCTGACTCAGGCTGGCAGTGTCTGAACTGACTTCACGTGTGGCAAGTTCAAAGGGCATCAGAACCTTGCACAACGTTGAAATCATTCTCCACTGCACTTGAGACAGGTGCATTCCACCTACTATATCGTGCTCAATTGTATAGGCTTGAATGGCCTTTTGCTGCTCCTCCAACCTCTGAAGCATATAGAGGGTTGAATTCCACCTCGTTACCACTTCTTGCTTCAGATGATGGCAGGGCAGGTTCAGTAGTTTTTGGTGGTGCTCCAGTTTTCTGTACGTGGTGCCTGTACGCCGAAAGTGTCCCGCAATTCTTCTGGCCACCGACAGCATCTCTTGCACGCCCCTGTCGTTTTTTAAAAAATTCTGCACCACCAAATTCAAGGTATGTGCAAAACATGGGACGTGCTGGAATTGGCCCAGATTTAATGCACACACAATATTGCTGGCGTTGTCCGATGCCACAAATCCACAGGAGAGTCCAATTGGGGTAAGCCATTCCGCGATGATCTTCCTCAGTTGCCGTAAGAGGTTTTCAGCTGTGTGCGTATTCTGGAAAGCGGTGATACAAAGCGTAGCCTGCCTAGGAAAGAGTTGGCGTTTGCGAGATGCTGCTACTGGTGCCGCCGCTGCTGTTCTTGCGGCGGGAGTCCATACATCTACCCAGTGGGCTGTCACAGTCATATAGTCCTGACCCTGCCCTGCTCCACTTGTCCACATGTCCGTGGTTAAGTGGACATTGGGTACAGCTGCATTTTTTAGGACACTGGTGACTCTTTTTCTGAGGTCTGTGTACATTTTCGGTATCGCCTGCCTAGAGAAATGGAACCTAGATGGTATTTGGTACCGGGGACACAGTACCTCCAACAAGTCTCTAGTTGGCTCTGCAGTAATGATGGATACCGGAACCACGTTTCTCACCACCCAGGATGCCAAGGCCTCAGTTATCCGCTTTGCAGTAGGATGACTGCTGTGATATTTCATCTTCCTCGCAAAGGACTGTTGAACAGTCAATTGCTTACTGGAAGTAGTACAAGTGGGCTTACGACTTCCCCTCTGGGATGACCATCGACTCCCAGCGGCAACAACAGCAGCGCCAGCAGCAGTAGGCGTTACACGCAAGGATGCATCGGAGGAATCCCAGGCAGGAGAGGACTCGTCAGAATTGCCAGTGACATGGCCTGCAGGACTATTGGCATTCCTGGGGAAGGAGGAAATTGACACTGAGGGAGTTGGTGGGGTGGTTTGCGTGAGCTTGGTTACAAGAGGAAGGGATTTACTGGTCAGTGGACTGCTTCCGCTGTCACCCAAAGTTTTTGAACTTGTCACTGACTTATTATGAATGCGCTGCAGGTGACGTATAAGGGAGGATGTTCCGAGGTGGTTAACGTCCTTACCCCTACTTATTACAGCTTGACAAAGGGAACACACGGCTTGACACCTGTTGTCCGCATTTCTGGTGAAATACCTCCACACCGAAGAGCTGATTTTTTTGGTATTTTCACCTGGCATGTCAACGGCCATATTCCTCCCACGGACAACAGGTGTCTCCCCGGGTGCCTGACTTAAACAAACCACCTCACCATCAGAATCCTCCTGGTCAATTTCCTCCCCAGCGCCAGCAACACCCATATCCTCCTCATCCTGGTGTACTTCAACACTGACATCTTCAATCTGACTATCAGGAACTGGACTGCGGGTGCTCCTTCCAGCACTTGCAGGGGGCGTGCAAATGGTGGAAGGCGCATGCTCTTCACGTCCAGTGTTGGGAAGGTCAGGCATCGCAACCGACACAATTGGACTCTCCTTGTGGATTTGGGATTTCAAAGAACGCACAGTTCTTTGCGGTGCTTTGCCTTTTGCCAGCTTGAGTCTTTTCAGTTTTCTAGCGAGAGGCTGAGTGCTTCCATCCTCATGTGAAGCTGAACCACTAGCCATGAACATAGGCCAGGGCCTCAGCCGTTCCTTGCCACTCCGTGTGGTAAATGGCATATTGGCAAGTTTACGCTTCTCCTCCGACAATTTTATTTTAGGTTTTGGAGTCCTTTTTTTACTGATATTTGGTGTTTTGGTTTTGACATGCTCTGTACTATGCCATTGGGCATCGGCCTTGGCAGACGACGTTGCTGGCATTTCATCGTCTCGGCCATGACTAGTGGCAGCAGCTTCAGCACGAGGTGGAAGTGGATCTTGATCTTTCCCTAATTTTGGAACCTCAACATTTTTGTTCTCCATATTTTAATAGGCACAACTAAAAGGCACCTCAGGTAAACAATGGAGATGGATGGATTGGATACTAGTATACAATTATGGACGGGCTGCCGAGTGCCGACACAGAGGTAGCCACAGCCGTGAACTACCGCACTGTACTGTGTCTGCTGCTAATATAGACTGGTTGATAAAGAGATAGTATACTCGTAACTAGTATGTATGTATAAAGAAAGAAAAAAAAACCACGGTTAGGTGGTATATACAATTATGGACGGGCTGCCGAGTGCCGACACAGAGGTAGCCACAGCCGTGAACTACCGCACTGTACTGTGTCTGCTGCTAATATATAGACTGGTTGATAAAGAGATAGTATACTCGTAACTAGTATGTATGTATAAAGAAAGAAAAAAAAACCACGGTTAGGTGGTATATACAATTATGGACGGGCTGCCGAGTGCCGACACAGAGGTAGCCACAGCCGTGAACTACCGCACTGTACTGTGTCTGCTGCTAATATAGACTGGTTGATAAAGAGATAGTATACTCGTAACTAGTATGTATGTATAAAGAAAGAAAAAAAACCCACGGTTAGGTGGTATATACAATTATGGACGGGCTGCCGAGTGCCGACACAGAGGTAGCCACAGCCGTGAACTACCGCACTGTACTGTGTCTGCTGCTAATATATAGACTGGTTGATAAAGAGATAGTATACTCGTAACTAGTATGTATGTATAAAGAAAGAAAAAAAAACCACGGTTAGGTGGTATATACAATTATGGACGGGCTGCCGAGTGCCGACACAGAGGTAGCCACAGCCGTGAACTACCGCACTGTACTGTGTCTGCTGCTAATATATAGACTGGTTGATAAAGAGATAGTATACTCGTAACTAGTATGTATGTATAAAGAAAGAAAAAAAAACCACGGTTAGGTGGTATATACAATTATGGACGGGCTGCCGAGTGCCGACACAGAGGTAGCCACAGCCGTGAACTACCGCACTGTACTGTGTCTGCTGCTAATATATAGACTGGTTGATAAAGAGATAGTATACTCGTAACTAGTATGTATGTATAAAGAAAGAAAAAAAAACCACGGTTAGGTGGTATATACAATTATGGACGGGCTGCCGAGTGCCGACACAGAGGTAGCCACAGCCGTGAACTACCGCACTGTACTGTGTCTGCTGCTAATATATAGACTGGTTGATAAAGAGATAGTATACTCGTAACTAGTATGTATGTATAAAGAAAGAAAAAAAAACCACGGTTAGGTGGTATATACAATTATGGACGGGCTGCCGAGTGCCGACACAGAGGTAGCCACAGCCGTGAACTACCGCACTGTACTGTGTCTGCTGCTAATATAGACTGGTTGATAAAGAGATAGTATACTCGTAACTAGTATGTATGTATAAAGAATGAAAAAAAAACCACGGTTAGGTGGTATATACAATTATGGACGGGCTGCCGAGTGCCGACACAGAGGTAGCCACAGCCGTGAACTACCGCACTGTACTGTGTCTGCTGCTAATATAGACTGGTTGATAAAGAGATAGTATACTCGTAACTAGTATGTATGTATAAAGAAAGAAAAAAAAACCACGGTTAGGTGGTATATACAATTATGGACGGGCTGCCGAGTGCCGACACAGAGGTAGCCACAGCCGTGAACTACCGCACTGTACTGTGTCTGCTGCTAATATAGACTGGTTGATAAAGAGATAGTATACTACTAATATTATATACTGGTGGTCAGGTCACTGGTCACTAGTCACACTGGCAGTGGCACTCCTGCAGCAAAAGTGTGCACTGTTTAATTTTAATATAATATTATGTACTCCTGGCTCCTGCTATAACCTATAACTGGCACTGCAGTAGTGCTCCCCAGTCTCCCCCACAATTATAAGCTGTGTGAGCTGAGCAGTCAGACAGATATATAATATATATAGATGATGCAGCACACTGGCCTGAGCCTGAGCAGTGCACACAGATATGGTATGTGACTGACTGAGTCACTGTGTGTATCGCTTTTTTCAGGCAGAGAACGGATATATTAAATAAACTGCACTGTGTGTCTGGTGGTCACTCACTATATAATATATTATGTACTCCTGGCTCCTGCTATAACCTATAACTGGCACTGCAGTAGTGCTCCCCAGTCTCCCCCACAATTATAAGCTGTGTGAGCTGAGCAGTCAGACAGATATATATAATATTATATATAGATAATAGATGATGCAGCACACTGGCCTGAGCCTGAGCAGTGCACACAGATATGGTATGTGACTGAGTCACTGTGTGCTGTGTATCGCTTTTTTCAGGCAGAGAACGGATTATATTATGTACTCCTGGCTCCTGCTATAACCTATAACTGGCACTGCAGTAGTGCTCCCCAGTCTCCCCCACAATTATAAGCTGTGTGAGCTGAGCAGTCAGACAGATATATATAATATTATATATAGATAATAGATGATGCAGCACACTGGCCTGAGCCTGAGCAGTGCACACAGATATGGTATGTGACTGAGTCACTGTGTGCTGTGTATCGCTTTTTTCAGGCAGAGAACGGATTATAAATAAAAGTGGTGGTCACTGGTCACTATCAGCAAAACTCTGCACTGTACACTACTGAGTACTCCTAATGCTCCCCAAAATTAGTAAATCAAGTGTCTCTCTAATCTATTCTAATTCTAAACGGAGAGGACGCCAGCCACGTCCTCTCCCTATCAATCTCAATGCACGTGTGAAAATGGCGGCGACGCGCGGCTCCTTATATAGAATCCGAGTCTCGCGATAGAATCCGAGCCTCGCGAGAATCCGACAGCGTCATGATGACGTTCGGGCGCGCTCGGGTTAACCGAGCAAGGCGGGAAGATCCGAGTCGCTCGGACCCGTGAAAAAAAACATGAAGTTCTGGCGGGTTCGGATTCAGAGAAACCGAACCCGCTCATCTCTAACTATTATGTGACTTAAAATTAACACCTGATGCGGAGAGGTATCACTCGAGGAGCATTGAGACAGGGGCCCCTTCACAATGTTGCTATGGGGCCCACAAAGTTCCGTCTATACCCCTGCCCCCATGGGTTACTTACCTAAAAGTTGTTTCCTTGTTTTCCATAATAATTGGCATGGTTCCTCTTACAGGCGGCAGCAGCAGTACAGAGATGCTGCTGGGTGCAGACATGTATTCAGGTGCTGCTTGCTGCTGGAGAGCCAGGATCCAGGGGCCTGGAGGAGATGCATCAGAGCTATGAGGAGTGGCCGTATGGTGGGTCCCTCAGGAGCCATAGTTACATCCGCCTCCTATGTGCCTCCACATGACTTGATGGTACACATGTCAGCACGGAGGAATCGCTGAGACATTATACATACCCTCCAACATTTTACACATAAAAATCGGTACAAATTAGGAAAGGGGGCGTGGTCACACCCCTTTTCCTATACTTTCAATGGAAGTGTTTAGAGCCAAAAATCGGTACAGACCATAAAAAATGGTACTGTACCTGCCAAAAAGGTACAGTTGGAGGGTATGCATTATATGGACCAGCCTGATAGAAGCGGCTGCACCTGATTAAACCTGCAGCAGCAGCCAGCACAGTGTAAATGGAGGAGGCTGCATACTGTACAGAGACATCCTTCAGTTTTTTGGAAGATGAATTCAGTGGCAGCCTCCATGGGCCGGCTCCCCTAGGCAGCTGCCTAAAGCTGCAAGGTAGAGCCGGCCCAGGCTGCAGGCATGAATGTAGCTGCTGTCTCTCCCACCTCGGCTAGCTTGTGTGACTGCATTTCCCCCATCGCAGGTTTTCCATTTGTCGGCCTGCCCTGGGACACTGCTGGGGCTGCTGCTGTGAAGCTGTGCCTGTCATACAGTTTGACAGGTGCAGCGGCAGGCAGCAGCATCAGCGGAAAGCGACAGGTTAGCAGGGCGGGGCAAGCACCTCTCAAGCCCGCCACCTCCCTGCTTTTCATACTCTGCTAGGTGAGTAGTGTCGGTGTGACAATCTGAAAAGGACCCCTTGTGATCTGGACGTATGGAGAATGTATTTAACTGCAGGCACCCTCACTCATTGACTGAGACCCCTAAATGAGCCCTTTTCACTAGCTGGCCCAGTCACACTGAAGGGGTTAACAATCCATCCTGTGGCTGCCTGGGAGACGTCAGCAGCACCACGGCAGGAATCCTATGGACACTAGGACCCTGAGTGCCCCTGCAGTGCTGACCAGAGCGGGAAGGTTGAGAGAACATTGATTGGACTTGGCAGAGCGGGAATAGAGAGGAGGCGGGGTTCGCGTGCTGGGAGGCTGTGTGAGGAGAGGCGATGTGGAGGGCGGGGCTGCCACTGAGGAGACCGCTGAGAAGAACTGCCAGAGACTGTGAGGCGGTATGCTCCCCCTGAGGTGACACACTGAGGAAAGCCACGCTGAGGTGACCGGAGGCCGAGCATCACTGCCAACACACACCTTACTGATGGGAGCCGGGGTTTGAAAAGGAGCCGCTGGGGGCAGAAGCGCCACTGGGGACAGAGCCACACTGCTGAGAGCCGAGTAGCTGAAGGGAGCTGTGAGATCGCCAGCCGATCCGCCGCTGAAGGGATCTTAGAGACAGAGTGTGACCAGCCAGAGGTACAGGGACAAGAATGGGTGAGCCAGGGGCAGGCAGCGACTGGCAGGTAGCCATACCCCACCGCTTCATATGCCACCAGCCCAGTCAGAGACGGTATTGGAGCTACTTAGAGTAAGCAGCCTTGTTCCAGATACAGAGAGGGAGGGAGGAATAGTCCGCCACACTAACCCCACGGGTGTAAAGCACTAAGTATAGTTTACCCAGTCAGCAGAGGAAAGATAACCTGTCAGACTGAAATTGTACCATTAGCATCACAGACTTGGTAAAAGAGTTTGTGATTATTTATCAGTGTAACCTCAGCCTCTTGACAAAAGGAGCCAGTACCCACTAGTAGCAGGCTAGAGACTGAGTTGCTGCAGACAGAGGGCACTGCAGAAGTCCTTCCTATCCTCCGTATTAAGGAGAGACTCCTTTATAGTTCAGTAACAATTCTGTTTTTTTTAAATTACAAAATCTGCTCATTCATCATAGAGACTACTCTGCCGCCACTGCTGCTGTATGATCCTTCTAATAGTTACTGCTCCTGCTTGTAGAGGGCTTCCGCTATAAATTGCTTTGCCTCCATTCTCTGTCTGTCCGAGACTGTTCTCCATTACATTGTAATAGCACTCTTTTTCCTGCATGTTTGAACTACTGTTAAGCTTGACCGCTTTGCATGTCTTCATTGACCGAACTGTGAGAGGAATCTGTATGTTATTCAGCTCTATAGAACTGTGCTACCTTCTGCTGTTACATGCTATGGAACTGTGCTATATGCTTTGCTACTGACTTTCAATTACCAGCTTTAACTGCTATCTCTTAAATTGCAATCTGTAAAGTGTGCACACCTCAAAGAGACTAAAGGGACTTCTTAACCACTTAGAATAGCGGTGAACCGAGTACTTGCTTTACATTAAAAGGAGATTAAAGTGACAGCAGAGATTCTACCATTACTATGTGCCTAGGGCGGTCAGTACCGTTAAAATAGAGAGAGGTACCATACAAATACATTGTGATTTTTCATTCTCGTTTTTTTGTTTGTCATTTTATTGTACATTCTTATTTGCACTATTGTCCTAGGTGTGGAATTGTATTTGCTTTGTACCCTATTAATTCCATAGCGGTGACCAGTTCCTCCGGACTAATAAATCTTTATGTTACCGTCCTAACGTGTAGTGACTTTGTGTTGGGTCCTCTGGGGTTGGGGTTCCTCGCCTATCTGCTTAGGGTTCCAGCAGAAGATCTGGTCCAGGAGGTGATACCGGACGAAGAATCTAGGTACGTCAACCGACACCTGCACTCGCAAACAACACTACACCATACTTGCCTGTTACACCGGTTCTGAGTGTTTGTGAGTGTGTGTATTTGTTTGTGTGTGAGGAGCTAGCAAGAGGGTATTGGGGAGGTGCAGTGGTAGGGTGAAACTTTGCCTAGGGTGCATAGAAAACTTCCACTAGCCCTGGCTACTGGGTGTAACAATGCTACGATCAGGGATGTCACTATGCTTGGTGACACCCAGTATCGGTGAAATACCCAATCCGCTAAACAAGGGGCATGGCCTCATGGGAAGGGGGCATGGCCTCATGTGCCAACCCATGTTTTCATGACTCTGTGGGTCACGGAGATGCTGGGCAGCCCCCGGAGTGTGTCTGCAGTGCCATCTTCTACACTGCAATGTTACGGTGTAGTACCTGTCTCCTGCCACTGAGGAGGAGCCTACATTTTAGTGTCCTCTTCTGTGTTTCCAGCAATCAAATCTCTCCCCCTTGTGTGTCTCCAGCAATCAAATCGCTCCCCTTTGTTTGTCTTCAGCAATCCAATTCCCAACCTATCTCTTTAACAAGCTCTCATAATTGACTTACATTTACTGTCTCCCCTCTGCTTCTGTCCCCCATGGCGCACTCTCTGCTGTGAATGATGCTGGCATGACCTTAGGTCAAACCAGTGTCACAATTATGAAAGCTGCTTGAGCTGTATGATACGCGTTGGGCTGTACAGACTTTTCTGCTGCTGCTGCTGCTTTGCTGCCTTTCATTTAATACGACAGGCAATGTTGCAGCAGTGTCGGAAAGCCTATACATCCCATCGGAGAAAAGCCCCTTTCAGCCGGGAATTCTGAAATCTAGAGTCGGGGTGGCAGAGCTTAGATGTCCAGCCTGCCCAGATGGCCATAGCTTTACAGATGCCACTAAGTTTTTCTAGACCTATACTGCCTATGCTTACGGCCGGCTCTGAGGAGTTTAGTTACAAGAGATAGGAGTTTAGGAAGTTGTGGATAGTAAAAATAAAATTGATGACATGCTAGAATAGTCACTTAGGAAGACCATGAAAATGATTTTATTATTCCCATACTATAATCATTTTGATCAGTGACTCTAATCAGAAACTGGAAAGAAACAAACAATACAATAAGCTACAGATGCAAGCTGAGAAGACTTATCAGCAAGGGGATGAAGTTAGGATCCCAGCGTTCAGAATCCCAACAGCCAGTAAAATGCCTGGGGGTTGGAATACCGACCGCTCCATTGTATTCCAACTCGGGTGGTGGGTCTGCCACCACCCTAGAGGGGAATAGAATAGTGTGGCGAGCGAAGTGGGACTCGCTGCGCTCGATGCTGGTATTCTGGATGGCGGGATGCCGTTGTCAGGATCCTGACAGCCGGCATCACGTCAGCCGGGATATCATACCGAATCCTCGTCACGATCTTCTAGTGTGTCAAAGTCAGAAAAATATCTCTATGCACACTGCCATATTTGCACCTCATTCATGTCCACGCTGCGCATGCGTACGCTCTCCCGTACGTGCACATACTCACAGCCGCGGGCACCCGCAGGCGCACGGTATGCGTATTTACGGTAGAGTTTATGTAATCATAGCGTGCGACTCAATCGTTACATATTTTCATTAATAATGTATTTTATAGATCATGGTCCCTTTGATAGATTCTGAAAGTTTGGTTAATATAGAATGTCCCTGAACGGAGGAATCCCTCTTTGTATTGTGCGAAGGGTCTAACAGGAGTCATACAGTGGTGTTTGGTACCCATCGGAAGAGTATTTAAATAGCAATATTCCGGTGTTGGTTTGGAGCGGATTAATCGCTCGTGCGAATAGTTATGGACATAAGAAGTTATGTCCATTTATTATTATTTGTTCTTACTTAGTCATGCACCTGAACAGTTGTAGACAGGTATCAGTGGGTCTCAAATGGCTCTTTGACCTCAGAGATCCCCCAAACAATAGTTTGCATGTTGGGAGGGCCTCATATCTTTACATGCATAAGGTAAGCACCGGAATAGTAATTGAAGATCAATTGTACTCCAAATCAGTATCTTTCCCGCAGACGGAGTACAATAGTCTTCAATTACACTGAGCTTTGAGACTCAATGAGGAGGGCCAACACCTGTGTTTTCGAATGGATTAGGGTTTGTATCCAGGAGAATGAGGGCTGAGATGTCATTGTCTCGACTGAAAGTGGACATCATGAATATAGAACAAAACCCAGACAGGATTCTGTTTTGTATTCGCCAAACAATAGCTCTCCAGAAGACAGGAATGTGTTGGTCATCACCCATTGTGTTGCATAACCAAGGCCACTGATACAAGACAGCCCACCTGTATGACTCAACCTATGACCTTTGTTATAATGCGAAGCCGAATTCCTGCGTCCAATGGACAATGAGATTGTAGGGACCATTGGATTGCATTGTGTGAGTAGCATAAAAGACGGGCCTGTGGCATCCAGCTGGCACTTCTCATCAAACGGTTCTCATTGCTGATAATCGGGAAGCTGGCTGTCCAGAAGCGCTTGCGATCGTTACCCTTGTGCGTAAGTTTCTCTCCGTAATCATTGTCTTTCTGTGAGCCATTTCTCTCATCTCTCTCTCCCTATCTCTCTCTCTCTCTCTCCGTCTCTCTCTCTCTCTCCCTTCTCTTTTCTCCCATATCTCCCCTTGACTAGTATTGTATTGTATTGTATTAGATTGGTATTGTATTGTATTTCTAGTGTAGCTATTTTGGTTAGGAAGTCTCTGTTATATTGTAGTGTATCATTTGTACTGTGATTCCTTTTTGCAAGTATATTAGTTATAATACATATAATAGGCTTTGGACCCTAAACAAGTATCTGTGTATTTCTTATAGTGTTAAGTGTTCACTTGAGCGTCGGTGACTCTCAAGCAGCTTTGTAGTTAATCAGGTTACACCAGGTTGCACTTACACCCTGTCTCAACACTAAGGTATACTGTGTATTTCATTGTTAAAAATATAGATATAAAGGTATAGCGTTGTGAGCGTCTGCGCCGCTGGTGATCTCCTCGTGGTCTCGAGCGTCTGCTACGCCATAGCGAATCATTACGTTAGTCAACAGCCAATAGCGTGCCTGCCTGTGATCTCTGGGCCGTGAGCGAACGTGACGCTTGAGCGTCTCGCCTACGGCTAAGCGATCGTTACGCAACTAGCGTACCCTTACGGTACTTCTTAAGTAAACAGCGTACAGTGTTCTTAGACCTCATAAAGGGTTGTTTATACGATAAAGGAATCCAGCTTTATCAATTGGGGGCCGTCCAGTCCTTCACATATCTGCACTAGGTAGATCAGCAGACATTATCCCTCAGCAAAGGGCGGGAGGTTGTCTCGCAGTGCTGATGGGATAAGCGTCTGCTTCGCTTAGATAAAGAGTGCTGAAGGAACCCGGGAACCGGAGGTAAGAACAAAACGCTTGTGTTTTTTTTAAAACTGTTTATTTTTCTTCTGTCTTGCGTATATACGCACGCATACATATATATATCTGCATTTCTTTTCCATCTGTGTATTTCATTTTTCGTATATCACTATCCTGTTTGCCAGTTTTATAGTTGAAAGAAAAGTGCTAAAAGAGACTTGCTGTTATTTCATAGTTTAAGAATAGAGGTAATAGTTAAAAGTGTAGACAAACACACAGGTTTGCCTGGGAGATAAGGCAAAGCCAGTGGGGTACGCGGTAGATGATCAGGGATCATTTACATTGATAAAAGTATATTGTGTTACGGTGGATCTTTGTTTTGCGTACACGTGTCTCTAACAAAGACTAGCGTACGCAATCCAAAGGCCGACGCACGCAGCGTTCATTACGCAACGTAGCGTCCGGTTACGCCCACGTAGCTCAAGTCACGATAAGCGATAATTAGCGCAAAGCGGTAAGTAACGCACAGCGGTAAATAACGCAAATCTATTTTTGGAAAATTTGAAATTTAGTTTAACAGATCCTGCTCCTAATTGGTAACACAGCTGGGCTAAAGGAAAAAAATTTCTGCGCAGAAATAGAAGTGGAAGCAAAAGTGTACATGTGTTGAGTGAGTGTGTTTTTGTATACATAAGTTTATATAACTTAGAGGTTGAACCAAAAAGAAATCGGGTACTCGTAAAGGACATACGTGTAAGTGACATATACGGTGGCTAGGGAGGCATCCCTGGTTAAATAATATTTGAGCATTAGAGTATAGCGGATCACAAGGTAACAAGGCCAGGAGGTCACAAGGTAACAAGACCAGGAGGTCATAAGGTACAAGAAGGTCCGCTATAAAGGTACAAGAAGCACAACCCCGGGGGTTGGTGCTAAAACCCATATAGGCCATTGGAAGCTCTGGCTGAAGGAATTCGCAGCCGCAATTTTCGATTCCATTGATCTCTCAGTACATAACAAGTAGTGCTTATGTACTGAACGATTGTACCGCACGTAATTGTGTGCAGTAGTTAGTAATCTGACCTAATACCATTAGAGTAAAGTGGTCACAAACGCTATTTGTACATTCTGACGTGATTTGTGTAATTTTTTATTTTTGGAAGGGAAGTTCGCTGGTCACTCAGGAACTATCTAACAACCCCACCTTTACTGGAAAGAGTAAGTGTCCTTCGGGTAACCCTCGTATGTTCCAGTAAACAGAAGGTTTTTGGTAGGGCCCTGTATCGAGTACGCCAGCACCATATCGGTGTGATCAGGTCGTATTGGTCGAGGTGGGCGAGTGAGTGGGGTACTCGGTAAACCGCCACCGCCGGCCTATTTTGAATAATTTGGTTTGCTGTAAGGGTTCGCTGAAGACCGTGATATAAAGATCAAAGGAGTAGTAAGCAACACCTGCAGATTATGGGGGCCAGTTGTTCAGGTAGGGGGCGATCAACCTCGGTTCGGGTTGATTCAGAAGACCGTCCAGTAGGATCGGCCAGGTACATAATGTGTGAGAAACATGGAAGTCACACAGAAGTTTTATGTGATGAATGGGAAAGAATGACTGTACATGATGGGGAGAAGTTCCCAAATATAGACAGCTTTAGCCCAAAAGTGTTACAAAATTTAAGGAGGAGGATATGTCTCATTGAACCAACAAAGAGACGAAGTAAACATTATGATTATTTGCAGTTATGGCAACAGGAAGGTGAATTACAAAGAGAGTCAATTGACTTTTCTGACTCTTATCTTGAGAGGAGAGACATGGCATCAGGGAGGATTGTGGTTGCGGAGAAAAGCACAAGGTTGAACAATAAAAACGCTCTTAGCAACTGTAGTATAGATCATAAGAATAAGTGTAATAAATGTAACAATGATTATTGTAATGTTGTTGAATGTACAACTATTAACCTATGCAAGTTGCACCCCATGTCAAACTTTCCCCAGGAATACAAACAAGAAAGTGAGCCCAGAACAATGTCGGCACCTCTTCCAGAAGCCATCCTACAAGACATCCAGGTGGACACGATCAAATCGGTAAAGGCAATAATCAAACCCCCTAACGGAGGGTCAGGTGAGGTCGTGTCCACAGGTACGTACAATGTTTTATATCACGCACAAACAAATGTACCCCATATTGTAAGACCAAAACAAGGTGATGTAATTGAGTTTAGTCCTGTCAGGGTGATCACAGTCCCCAATGGGAAGACTGACGATCAGGGAACCATTCCCGTCAAGGACAGTGCAATGCGCCATCCCTGGTCCCGGACAGAATTGAGATCAATCATGTCTGATTACCCAGATCCTAGGAAAGATCTAACTGTATGATCAAAGATTCACAGAAGGTATATGAACCCCCTAGACAACGACATAATCATGGTATCCAAGGAATCAGGTAGGTACAGGGAAAGCGGTTGATGGTGATGAGCATCCAAGCGTTTGAGGAGGCATCAAATCAGCCAAGACCCCAGTTCACTGACACTTGGAGAAAGCCAAGGATCTGTTACCATTGTAGAAGAGAAGGGCATTATGCCAACAACTGTAATAACCCACATAAAGTTAGACCCCCTAGACCAAGAAATGAGCAAAATTACAACACACACCATTATAATCAGAGATCAGATAGGAGGAAATTTTGAGCCACACCCATGATAGGTAGTCAAGAAAGATGAGCATACGACGGATGGTAAGCCTGAGGTAACGGTTAACAAAGTGGGAGGTCATTCACTGAAGACACAGGAATGACCAGGTGAAAAGTTGTAAATGTATTTGTGAAAAATGTTTTTTTTTTTCTCTCTCTCTCTATCCCCATCTCTGACGAGTAGTGGTAAGAATTCACACATTGCATATCCACTTGGTCCTTGCAGAAGTCTACCAAACCCCAGCATGACCTCCGCCACAATGTATTTCTGGCCAGATACAGACAGTGGAGTAATGCAGGTGCTGGTGGGGAGGGACTGCTCAAGGAGACCATTAGACACATAGATATGACAGCCTAATAAGTCTGACAATGTTTTTCTAATGCTAACAATGTTTTCTTAATGTTGACAATGTTTAAAAATGTTTTGTTTCTCTTTTCTTATTGATGGTTATTGTCGAGTTATGTAATGTATATATGTATATGAATTGTTCTCTATCTCTTTTGTTTTTTGTTTTTTTTCTCTCTCTTCTCACTCATGTTTTCATGGTTTAAAGATGGTATGTCACCCCTCAGTTGGACCAATGGTAATGCCAGATTTTTGCTCCTTACAGAAAGATCGCCGGCTAGGAAGGAATATTGCATCACCAGAATGTTCGTTTGGAAGACTGAGAGACAGCACCTTTGAGAGGACAGCAGAACAAGAAGAACAACAAGACGAGAGAACTTATTATCGTAACAAGTTCTCTCCCCCTCAAACTGTTTTCTTATACCCCCTTTACAAATTTCTTCTTTTCTCCTCCTGTAAGATGGACTTGCCCCAAGAGACTGTGATATGGATTTTCCCGTTAACCATGATGTTGACCAGAGCAGTCTGTTTCGGTGAGAGTACCAGTGAGGTCGAGAAAGGATCCAGAAAGGTCCTGATGACTGAGACGGAGGTGTAAATTTCCAATAGCAACCCAATCACCAAGCAAAGGCGAGTACCGGGCACGATCTAACAACCATGTTATCTGTAAACATTTTCTTTGAAGGATTGTTAGTTAAAAAGAAAACTGTATCTGTAGGCTCTGTAACAAAAATGCCAATCCAGTTTTAATATCCATATGGACCGGCATCCATTGAGTGACTATCACTCCTTAGTGGGTAGTGTGTTAAATAAAACAGATTGTTGGGTATGCTCTCAAGTACCTCAGGGTCATAGTAAATCAGGGCTAGTACCATTTCCTTTAACGGTAGGGGAGGTACTTGAGCTAAATGGTGGGAGACCGGTGGACAGGAGGTTTAATATCTCCAGCCCTCCTAGTTTGAAGCTCCACCAATACCATGTGGATAGGTCCCTCTTATGTTTCAACATCTCCAATCCCCGAAAGCCGGGAAATTGGGAAGTGTCATGGAGCAACTTAACCATGACCTTCTCGCATAGAGCAGATAGAATGCCTACAGATACAGAGCTTGTACGCCACATAGCCAGTAGAGGAAAATCTTTCCGGTATAGATACACCCTAGGAAATAGAATTACTAGAGTTGGAGAAGTATCACCAGGATACTGTGCACATATCGTACAGTCTGATACGTGCATTAAGCAGATGGAAGAATTAGGGTCAGGAGATTTCACCTGGAAGGTTTGTAACATGGTCATGTCCTTCTCCGTCCCTCATGTTCTCCCCGATGATGCATATTTCATATGCGGGAGAAAGGCGTACAAGTGGCTTGCCCCAAACTCTGAAGGATTGTGTTATATTGGAAAAGTATTGCCTGAAGTGATGACTGTAACACATGACAAAATGAAAGACATACACCGTGGTGCCCAAGCTCCTTATACTCACACTCATTACGAGCACCGAGTTAAAAGACAACTGTCAGAAAGGTTAGAGCATCCGGCCTCTGATCTTATCCATGAATCCACCGGGATTCAGGTTCTGGTAGCGTTAGATTTCACTCGCACCGCTCGAGGAGTGATGAATTATAGATACATTTCCGCACTCGCCAATTTGTTAGATAATATCACTGAAATGTATGATGACACGTTTAGATACACTGGAAGAGAACTTCAAGCTTATAAAACAGAACTAGTTCAGCATAGAATGGTTCTTAATTACCTCACAGCAGTGACAGGCGGATATTGTGTTACATTGGCAACACAGTACGGTATAAAGTGTTGCACGTATATCACAAATAGCACCGAGGATCCGGTAGAGGTCATAGACCAAAAGATGGACGATATTCTCCAATTAAAGTGGGAATTTCGCCGAAAACACAATCTCACCCTTGCTGCTGTAGGTAATGAGCTGACTGGTTGAGTGTCATGGTTGAACCCGCGAAATTGGTTCTCCGGTTTGGGAGACTGGGCTCAAGGAGTCATAATGGATGTTGGAAAGTTTCTACTATGTATCTTAGGTGTTGTTATATTTATTGGATTGATATTTAGATGCGGGCAGGCTTTAATGAGGTGCCAACAAAGTACAAGAGTGATGAGCTTGAGGAGCGAGGAAACTGTAATTAACCTGGATTTGATTTATGACCCAATGATAGAAACCAGGATGTGATGAAAATGCGATTATACGGTCCGCTTCTTTCACCTGTTTTTCTGCCTTTCTCCAAGATACAAAGACCCCCTTGGACGAGGAAGCTGACGAGACGATATGTATACAGACAACGGATGGACCAAAGACGGAGTTTTGACCACTTGAGAAATGGACATTTGATGAACTTTGCCATGGATCCCCAGTTTCCCTAGTATTTTTAAACTCACGCTAGCCCAACATTTTTTGTAAATCTAATGGCACTGACAAAGCTTATTGCTCATGCCTAAGGAGCAATACAGCGCAAAGAAGACGACTCTCAACAGATACCGAACAAAACTTCAACAACAGATGTACATTTCCCTGACATAGAATACCACCGCATTTACCGTAATTATGTCTTTTCTTCATTTCTACAACCCTCAGGTAATGACACACATAGTATAGGGAATACAGGCACAGATATCAGCAATCACATATTCCCCCATTCATGTATCATCAACTAAAATGTGCTCCCCATTTTGTTCAAAATCCGAAAAAAGAGCTCGGTAAAGTTTGACAGCCCATCCACAGACCTGTACCACGGGATAAGAAGGAATTCAAATGTATACTTCGCAATACCTCGAAGCTTGATTTACAACACGTACGGCACGATGATACATGACCCCCCAAACATGGACTCATACACACACGCTTCTGCTATCTCACTAGGTCATACCCTCTTCACACCTACTCCTCTCTCCTCCCCTACCCAACCATGGAAATGAATTAACCCCTGACCTATATTTTTCTCCTTTTGAAATGTTTTAGAAGGTGGCAGTTATTATTGACTGCCAAAGGGTAGACTGTCAAAGTCAGAAAAATATCTCTATGCACACTGCCATATTTGCACCTCATTCATGTCCACGCTGCGCATGCGTACGCTCTCCCGTACGTGCACATACTCACAGCCGCGGGCACCCGCAGGCGCACGGTATGCGTATTTACGGTAGAGTTTATGTAATCATAGCGTGCGACTCAATCGTTACATATTTTCATTAATAATGTATTTTATAGATCATGGTCCCTTTGATAGATTCTGAAAGTTTGGTTAATATAGAATGTCCCTGAACGGAGGAATCCCTCTTTGTATTGTGCGAAGGGTCTAACAGGAGTCATACAGTGGTGTTTGGTACCCATCGGAAGAGTATTTAAATAGCAATATTCCGGTGTTGGTTTGGAGCGGATTAATCGCTCGTGCGAATAGTTATGGACATAAGAAGTTATGTCCATTTATTATTATTTGTTCTTACTTAGTCATGCACCTGAACAGTTGTAGACAGGTATCAGTGGGTCTCAAATGGCTCTTTGACCTCAGAGATCCCCCAAACAATAGTTTGCATGTTGGGAGGGCCTCATATCTTTACATGCATAAGGTAAGCACCGGAATAGTAATTGAAGATCAATTGTACTCCAAATCAGTATCTTTCCCGCAGACGGAGTACAATAGTCTTTAATTACACTGAGCTTTGAGACTCAATGAGGAGGGCCAACACCTGTGTTTTCGAATGGATTAGGGTTTGTATCCAGGAGAATGAGGGCTGAGATGTCATTGTCTCGACTGAAAGTGGACATCATGAATATAGAACAAAACCCAGACAGGATTCTGTTTTGTATTCGCCAAACAATAGCTCTCCAGAAGACAGGAATGTGTTGGTCATCACCCATTGTGTTGCATAACCAAGGCCACTGATACAAGACAGCCCACCTGTATGACTCAACCTATGACCTTTGTTATAATGCGAAGCCGAATTCCTGCGTCCAATGGACAATGAGATTGTAGGGACCATTGGATTGCATTGTGTGAGTAGCATAAAAGACGGGCCTGTGGCATCCAGCTGGCACTTCTCATCAAACGGTTCTCATTGCTGATAATCGGGAAGCTGGCTGTCCAGAAGCGCTTGCGATCGTTACCCTTGTGCGTAAGTTTCTCTCCGTAATCATTGTCTTTCTGTGAGCCATTTCTCTCATCTCTCTCCCTATCTCTCTCTCTCTCTCTCTCCGTCTCTCTCTCTCTCTCCCTTCTCTTTTCTCCCATATCTCCCCTTGACTAGTATTGTATTGTATTGTATTAGATTGGTATTGTATTGTATTTCTAGTGTAGCTATTTTGGTTAGGAAGTCTCTGTTATATTGTAGTGTATCATTTGTACTGTGATTCCTTTTTGCAAGTATATTAGTTATAATACATATAATAGGCTTTGGACCCTAAACAAGTATCTGTGTATTTCTTATAGTGTTAAGTGTTCACTTGAGCGTCGGTGACTCTCAAGCAGCTTTGTAGTTAATCAGGTTACACCAGGTTGCACTTACACCCTGTCTCAACACTAAGGTATACTGTGTATTTCATTGTTAAAAATATAGATATAAAGGTATAGCGTTGTGAGCGTCTGCGCCGCTGGTGATCTCCTCGTGGTCTCGAGCGTCTGCTACGCCATAGCGAATCATTACGTTAGTCAACAGCCAATAGCGTGCCTGCCTGTGATCTCTGGGCCGTGAGCGAACGTGACGCTTGAGCGTCTCGCCTACGGCTAAGCGATCGTTACGCAACTAGCGTACCCTTACGGTACTTCTTAAGTAAACAGCGTACAGTGTTCTTAGACCTCATAAAGGGTTGTTTATACGATAAAGGAATCCAGCTTTATCAAGTGAAATGAATAACCTTATTAAGAAACTTATAGCAGCAAATCTCCAGTGCAAAGAATCATACTAGGTGGCTGCAATTGTTCTAAAACTGAGTGACTGCAGTTGTGTTACATACGGTATGAAATATAAATGAATAACATCACCACCAGATTTTCTATAGCCTGTTCCTCAGCTCCATTAAATATGAGAAAATAAATCACACCTCACACTGGGAGTGCCAAATCAAATCAACACGACGCTGCAAATCAGAAAACATCATGCCACCTGGGAGTTTTTCTATTTAAATGTGAGAGCATAGATGTTATTCACGTAAGTCATATCCACAGAAACAGTATAAGTTCTTCAACTATAATACAATATTGCTCAAGTGCATCATCACAGATTGCTAGGACTTTCATAATTTGTTTGTTTTCTGTCCACTGCCAGTAACATCCGTCTGTCTGCACCTATTAAATATACACATACTTGCCTACTTTTGAAAAAGCATTTCTGGGAGATTGTGAAAGTAACACCTATCAGCGTGCACATGTACTGCTACATCTGAGAGGCGTGTTATGAAAACGACTTTACATCCAAACGTAAATGAGCCCCAAAATTTGTATACTGTACACACATATACTGCAAGTGACCATAAGAAACCTTATTTAAAATGCATGTAGCCATACGGATCATTGTTCCTTATAACCAATACAGGGAAATGGTACTGATGATCCCTTTTGAATGGCTGTATCTCTGATTTATTCCCCCCCCAAAAAATGTAACATCTATATAACGGGGGTAAAGTACAATCAGGGAGATTGCTGGACTATTCAGGGAGTCGGGGAGATTGCTACTATTTCAGGGAGTCTCCTGCAGAATGAGGGAGGGCAGGCAACTATGAATATACAGCATAGCCTCCAACATTTTACACATAAAAACCGGTACAAATTTGGAAAGGGGGCATGGACACAGGTAAATTTGGTGTGTCAAAAATCGGTACAAAGCCCTTTTGGCAGGTATAGACCATAAAAAAAGGTACTGTACCTGCCAAAAAGGTACCATTGGAGGGTATGTATACAGGCCACACCTATTTGCAGACACAATTCATCTTGAAAATTGAGTATTATACTTGCTGATCAGTGGCAATGAGTGACATAAAAGTAAAACAGCAGCCAGTTTGGGGGCAGGAGTAATCCTGACAGGCAGATGCCGAATACTGTTAATTACAGTACTTTCATGTTAATCCTTTCCTCCTCTTGGCAAGTTAATGCCATTGAAATATCTAGGTCACAAGTTCACACCTATACCAATTTGTTAACCTTTTTAGCACAAGAAATAATAATTCTGACTCAAAATATCTGTCCTGGAGGTAAACTGTACTTTATCATACATTTTACTTTTATATGTATACCTAGACTTCACTATCACTAGCTTCATAATAACCAAAGGTGGCTTCTGTGTGTCACAAGCATGTCACATACAGTCACCGCTCAATGCTGGGACCTCTTCCTAGTTAGATCAGCACATGTATAATAGCTGGCATGTGTGAATACCAGGAGAGGAGTTTACTATGTGTCAGCAATCGAAAGAGAGAGAGAGAGAGAGAGAGAGAGAGAGAGAGTGTCAGGAGTAAAGTCCTGTAAGAGGAGATAGGCAGGGTTGGACTGGCCCATAGGGGTACAGGGGTACACTGCATGTACCCCTTCTCAGGGGGTCAGGTTCCAAACCAAACACTCTCTAATGGCTAGCCAAGCCTCTGTGTCAGCTGGCCTCATCTCCTCTAGAGACTGGTCACACCACTAATCATGGGCCTCCAACGATTGCATGCCCCAGTGGGCCCTTCATGTCCCCGTCCGACACTGGAGATAGGCCTCAGGAAAATCAGGCTGTGCACCTGGGTAGTGTTATATCTGCACCACCTGTGACAGTGTATCAAAGAAGGTGATATTCAGGCTCATGACAATGTAGAGCCTTCCCCGCTATGGTAATTCCTGTGACAGATTTGGAGGGAAGAATATCATGGAGTTCCTATGAAGCTGCACAAGATATGGCTGTCATTCCAATGGGGCAAAATTAGGGTCAGAACACAAACAACTTCACAAAGCCATAGAGTACTACAAATGGGGAAACCCCACATGTGGGAAGCTGTGTTATACTGACCATTCTTTAAAGCTGAGACTTAGATGGACAATATGGTTAGGAATTAAAACTAATTAAAAATAATTTCAACAGTTTAATTTTGTATAGAGCTTCACAAGTTATATAATCACAACACAATATTATTTGGGGTTCTGCAGTGCATTGCACCTATCCTATTACACCCTTCCCCATGTCTACTGCATTTCAGCATTGCTCTGCATACTCCTGACTTTGTTGGCTTTTTGTCATACACACAGCACGTTATTGATGGACAACACGTTGAGAAAGGGATGGGGAGAGTACGGTCAAGGAACAGCATGGCCAAAGAAACTGCCGGATGGTGTAGAACTTGAGATCCCTAGCAAGCAATATTATGTGCTAATTTATAACTTAAGGAGATCCACTCGGAGGTGATCATGTGGTTTTGGGTACAGTTATACATTGCAGTCTGGAACTGTCATGTATGGTATGGTTATATTGTGTGTATTGTTTCCACATTGTGTTCTTTGTATAGAATTACTTTTTTTCAGGTGTGTAAAAGTTTGCACGGCCACTGTGGATACACTGCCATGAATTATATACTTTGTATTCCCTCGCTGCTTGAAAGCCAGAATGTCAGTGTCAAACTAAAGAGCACGTACAGACTCTCAGGGCCACATGTGTATTACATAATCCTTCCTCATAGAAGGAGCAGCACTGTGAGGGCTTTGGCCCTTAATGATATCTTATCTCAAATCCTTTAAACCTAGCCACCTATCTTACATTTAAGGCATCCAGTTCTTGTAGAGCAATAAATGGTATTTGTGCACTTTAACTTTCTCAGTGCAATCTAACTGCTTTAGTGTAGACGGAATTGTTATCACAGCTTGAAATGAACCTAAAATGATGATTATCTCTGCTCACAAGCCTTCCACGAGACAGCCACCTTTCTCACCTTTGTTAATATGCTATTTTAGCTCAATCTAATAAGCACTCTATCAGCAAACAAAAAAAATGACATCACATACCTACACTCGCAATCACACAATTAGCATTAACAATGACGTACGTTTATATGCGTACATACTGTATACTGCACACCTACACATTCACACACATGCATGCCCCACGCACTTACCTTCCCACTCATTCTACTGCATTAACATCCACAGTTACAATGATGCACAGTGATGCTATAAGACACATTATCAGTTATACAAATCAGAAAATGACCACAGGAGACACAAAGCGATACAAGTATGTATGTGAGACTTCCCACAGTGTGATTGGCAAGGGGAACAGAGGCTGCAGAACGTGGCAGAGCGGACGTTATAAAGACCCTTCAGATGGCTCGTCCCTCATGATGCCATAGGTTTTTAATCTCAATTTCTCCAGCATTGTATTGTGCTACTAATATAAATGTATCTTTACTGATCAGTATCTTACAATCATCAGCCTTTCTGCCTACATCACTCTGTCCCTAGCTATGTGCTCACCTGTCTTGCATTATCACACCCTGACCACACTACCCCTGTCTCTCCCAGCCCCTTACCCTCACTCCCACCTGCTGTCTTCTATCACTCATTTCACCTGTCTTGCTTATTCCATCGTCTCCTGTACACTTTCTAAGCCTGGGCTCTGGCACTTTCTTCTTACCTCTCTCTCATTCTCTTCTCTCTTTTTACCTTCTCTTCAGTTTCAGAAAGAGAGCTCAGAGCGACATCACCATGGTAATAAGGTTGTGAGGATTGTTAGAGAAGGAGCGAGAGAGAATGTGAAAAGTGTGAGCAGAAGTGACGGAAAGGATGGGGGTAGCGGAGCACAGAAAAGGGAAAGATGGTAAAAGAGACACCCACAAGAGAAAAAGAGTGAGCTGGAGAAGAAATAGTGGTGGAGGAAATGATTAGAAAGGGGCGTGTGATCAGTGGGTGTATTTCTACGTGTGCTGGTAGGAAGGCAATGCATGGATGTTTTTCTCAGGATTTCTCTGAATTGATAGACGGGGTTGGAGGGATCAGAGTGTGCTGTTCTGTTTTAGGAAACTATGCAGGGAAGTTGTAATAGACAGAACAGGTTTAAGGATGGTACTGATAATACAGGACTATTGCTCATGCATGTATCAGTGACATCAGGGCCGAAACTAGGATTTTCGTCACCCGGGGCAAGGCAGTAATTTTGCGCGATCCCAGGTACTGGAGCTCACTCGCACAGCATCGGAGCCAGCTGCGAGCAGACAGGTGGGTCAGATACATTGCCCTGGGAGCTGTCTGCTGTCTCACTTGAGCAGCAAAGCACTGCCGGTAGAAAAAAACCCCTGCTCCTCTGTAACTCCTTGGTGCCCCCTCAAATCCTGCACCCGGGGCACATGCCCCCTTAGCCCCCCCCCCCCCCCCCCCCTAGTTACGGCACTGGTGACATCTCTCTATTTAGATTAGAACCTGCATGTCATTGCTATATGCTATGGCTTCTCTATAATAAAAAGCTGGACATTACAGCAGATTTCCATGAGAGCCAGCCTAACAGATGACGTGTTTAGCGTTCAGTGTTGCTGATTCCCAAAGTGCAGATGTGTGTTCATGAGATTCACAGCTGGATTGAGGAAAATTATAAAGTAATGGTTAGAGGGTGCCTTTATAGATAAGACAGGTAGAGCATTAATATGGGTTGGCTATGTTTGACAAGGTGAAAAATCCACATTTTGTAAAGATGCACATGTAAAATAAAATGACAGAATGGTGACATTTTAAAGTGGAGCTATAATTAACTTTTTTATAGTAATTAATGTAATATTGTGGTGACAGAGACTCAAGCAGCTGCAGCTATTGGAACATGTCACACACATTTGATAACACTGAGTTACACCAGTTTGCTATAACCCACCTTTTTCCAAACAGGTTAATTTGTGACAGAAAATTGATAGTTTCCTTGCTGCATACTTGCGTCATCATTGTTTCATATATGTTATGAACACAGGGGGTTATTCGGAGATGAACGCAGATCGCTGCATACGCAGCTGGATCTCTGTTCATCTCTGCACATGTGATGTCACGCAGCTGCCCCGAAAACTTCCTGCCCCGCCCCCGTTCGCCCTGCTCCACCCCGCCAATGCTGCGTCGCTGCCGGCAATCCCATTGCGGTCGCATCCATCAGGGATGAGACCACAATGTCTCTGCCCACACAGCCGCAATTCGGCAAACTGAACTGCGGCCAGCAATGTCGGCAGGGCCTGAATGACCCCCATAGTCTTTAGCATAGTCAGGACCAGTCAGTAGGATCACCGCCTGAAATGACAGCATCTGTCACTACAGGCAGATGTCTCTGGATGTGCTGGAAAATATTAATCGCAGTATTTTGCATGAAAGTATTATATAGAAGTTAAAGAGAACCCGATGCCTGCAGACACCTGTATATTATTATACAGAACTGACTTTTCTTAACTAAACATGTTACATTAACTGTGTGTCACATTTAATAAATTGTCTTCTATAGTCCATTTTTTATGCACACATATGAAGTTAACCATCTTCTGGGTAGATATACATATTTTTAATCAGAGGGAGAGTATCCTGTGTACTGGCAATAGCCTGCTCACTCCTGAGAAATGCCTGTTATATTGGGCCAGATGTACTAAGCCTGAAAAGTGATAAATATCACAGTGATAAAGTACCAGCCAATCGGTTCCTAACTGTCATTTTTCAAACACAGCCTGTAACATGGCAGTTAGGAGCCGATTGGCTGGTGCTTTATCACAGTGATATTTATCACTTTTCAGGCTTAGTACATCTCCCCCAGAATCTAGCTGTAGGAAGTTTGCCTGGCTTCAGCATATTGGCTTTATATAATAAGATTAGTGCCCCAGGATCTGCAGCTCACAAGATAGCCCACAGTTAATTGAAATAATGTTTAGATATATTAAGAGGAATTACAAGTGGTAGGGAGAAGCAAATATATGTCTTTCCCTGTAAAATGACTCACTGTACATTGCACAGGGCAGTAGAGAGCCTGGCTGGGCCCGGGTACTTTGCAGGAAGCGTGGCCATGCACCCTTATGAAAAAAATGTTACAAAATAGTATTTTAAGCACCTCCATGGTCACACTGCAGCCCAGTACACAGCAGTGTTCTCTGGACTGAGAAGAGCTGCAACTGCTGCTGCCAGGTAAGGGGGAAGGGCCCAGGGGCCCCACAGGGCCCCTCCATCAGACTTGGGCCCAGGTAATTACTAATTAGTACCCTCTTCGCCCCCACTGTGCGCCACTGATTGCACTTAAGCAATTAGGCTGTTTGATTATTGATAGATTTTTTAAATTGCATGATAGGTACAAACAGAAAGAAACTTGTCCAGAATGCTACAAAGTTATACTCTCTGTTAGTGGTGCACCTATGGTGGCTGCATGGAGGGGGGTGGAGGATATTAGCGTAGGAGACCCCATGAGAGAGGGCACCTTCAGGGCACCCAGCTCACATTGGCACATTACCTTATTAGGGGGAAGAGACACAGAGAACAGTCCAGGTCAGTAAGCTTAGCCACCACACCACACTTCATGCATTTCCCACTTCCCTCATGCAGTGCTGAGCCATCCCACCTTGATATGGTGCCAATCTGGTTTCAAAATGTATGTGCGGTTAGTGGCACTGAGTGTTCCAAATTGTGCAACTTTTGATTTGACCAGCTCAGGCTGACACTGGTACACACAGCGCTCTCGCTGGCTGTCAGAATATATGTGAACTGGGGGCACTACAATGTGGCATAATTGAACTGGGGGAATTACAATGTGGCTTAATGTGAACTGGGGGAACTACAATGTGGCATAATGTGAACTGGGGGCACTACAACGTGGCATAATGGGAACTGGAGACTCTGAGGAATAATGTGAATTATGGATCTACCATAGGACATAACATGCCCTAGGCCACTACTATTCGGGCATAAAACAAACTAAGGAACTATGGCGGTGTATAAAATAAAATAGGACACTGCTCTGGGGCAGAAAATTAACTTTCTTTGAGTCATACAATGCTGCAGAGACAAGTGTTTCTAGGAGTATAGGGGCAGGAGCCAAAATGTTGCTCTGGGGCCCACAAAATGTTAGTTATGCACATGTGTTCTATACATTGTATACAGCAGTATTGTTTTGTTGTATCCTTTATTATTAAAAGGGAAGATTACAGCATATTTGGACCAAGCAAGTGATATTACAAGCAAGCATTCTACTGTAAACAGGGGAACGAATTCAATTTTTATGAACGGTTAGAAGAGTTCTTTCTTGCGAATTGAATTATATAAGTGGTGTGCATTGAAACATACCAGAAGGCATTTATTTATAAGTAATAGTGTTGATAAATCTGAGCCAAAAATAACAATACAAAAGCCATGTGATATTTTCAAAGTGATCTAACAAGCAGGGGAAAATATTACAACAGATTTGTTTCTCTGTGACATTCCAGTTCTTTGCAGTCACACTGGTGAACATCCTGTATATTGTGTTTAAGGTCCACAGGGACCCTGTTTCCAACACCTACTTACAAATAGCCGCACATTTAAATACAAATATAAGAAATACATGTCGCCTGTTGATTTGGGGTTGACAATGTGTGACCGGTGGTCAGGAGACCGATGGTCACCATACCGACGCCGGGATCCTGGCTTCAAGATGGGGGTCAGGGGGGGCGAGCGCAACGTAGACCCTTGTGGACTCGGTGGTGAGCTGTGCTCGCCAAAGGTTCTATTCCCACTCAAGTGGGAATAGTCCCTGTTAGTCGCATGCTGACTATCGGGACTGTTAGGGAGCGGGATCCCGGTGTCGGTATTGTGACTGGCAGTCTCCTGACTGCTGGTCACACAACTACATCCCATTGATTTGTTGTGCAGATTCAACTTTTGGATTATTAAGCAAACCCATAAATATTCCCATTCTTACGCAGCTAGCTCTTCATAGGTTTGGGAACTGCTAAATATTGTAATTAAAATTACTTATTTATTTATTACCTTTATTTACGTAGCGGTCAGAATAATCTGCTGTCCTTTATAATTAGGAATGAAACAGTAATAAAACAAGAATGGGTAATAAATAATAGACAGACAAACAAACAAACAAACAGGTAAGCGGGACCTGTGCACAAGCTTATACTGTGTAGGGAAGTAGGAATTTGAAAGTGGATATTAAAGTGCTACATATAGAAAGTGCTTAGTGGGCTGTATGGTTATATAGCGATGTTGGCAGCAATGTTAGCCTGTGTGTTTTTTGAGCATGGATTTGCACTGTGCAGAGGGGAATGCAGTTAGGCACAATAGCTGCGCTGGAGATCCGCTCACTCGAATCAGAAATAGCCACTTTACTAACTCAACATAAAACATCTCCCGATGCTTCTCTGCTCTCTCAAATCGACTCTCTCTGGGGCCAACTTAATACCCACCTAATTCTCCGGAAACTCCGGCAACGTTTTTACGATAAAATTGATAAAATAGACTCCCTACTGGCCAATAAACTACGCCGTAAACAGGCGCTATGCGCAATAGATAAGTTGTACTCACCACAGAGGGGAACCTATACATATGACCCTGAGGTGATGACCGAAGATTTCTGAATGTTTTATAGTTCCCTCTATAACCTGTCTGATTCGCCCCCTCTGTCTCCTGACGGAGTTGGGGGAGTGCACTCATACTTGTCTGATACCCCCCTTCCAGCCCTATCTGACACCCAGTTAGATAGCCTTAATAGTCGGATTTCGGATGAGGAGACAATAGCTGCTATACATTCTATGCGTACGTCAGCCGGTTTCACGGCCCAATATTATAAATTGTTTGCGAAAGAGCTAGCCCCGCACCTCTCCTCTTTATTCAATTATATTCTTGAGGGAGCCTCCTTTCTGCCTGAGACGAACGGGGCCGATATCGTGGTAATCCCAAAACCTGATAAAGACCCAACTAGATGCTCAAATTATAGACCAATTTCGCTACTGAACGTTGACCTGAAGATATATGCGAAAATATTAGCCAACCGTCTGGCTCATCTGCTGCCTGGTCTGATTCACCTGGATCAGGTCGGGTTCATCCTTGGACGCCAGGCGTCAGACAACACTAGAAGGGCCATAGACCTAATCTACTCCATCCAAAAGCGGAAGTCTCCTTCCCTTATTCTAGCTCTCGATGCGGAGAAGGCCTTCGACCGCATTTCGTGGTCATTTGCCTTTGCAGTCCTTGGCAAAATGGGATTCTCTGGTAAATTTTTAGAGGGGATCAAAGCACTTTACCGCTACCCATCGGCCCAGGTTTTGGTTAACGGTGTTTCATCCGCTAGTTTTGGGATTGCCAATGGCACCAGGCAGGGGTGCCCACTTTCTCCTCTAATTTTTGCACTAGTCATGGAGCCTCTGGCAGCAAAGATTCGTAATAACATTACTATCCACGGGGTGTCTACGGGCTTAACCGAGCACAAGATTGCGTTATACGCTGATGATGTCCTGATTTCTCTTACGGATCCAGCCCGATCCCTTCCCTCTCTTTTATCCGAGATCCGTTCGTATTCTCAATTCTCCGGTTATAAAATTAACGTTGACAAAACGGAGGTCCTTGACTTTCATATCCCGGCAGCACTCAAACATGATTTGAAAACTATGCTGCCCTGTAACTGGCATAAAAAGAAAATCAAATACCTCGGTACGTACTTGACCCACCATCACCACCAACTTTTCCAGGCAAATTATCCCCGCTTATTGCAGAAAATCAAAGATGATTAAACTACTTCAGCGCCCTTCCAGAGAGGGAGGGCTGGGTATCCCAGACTTTAGAAAATACTTTTATGCTGCGCAGCTCTCTCAGTGTGCACAATGGTGAAATGAGGGCGGGGCGGGGAAGGTTTGGGTGAGGACTGAGGCAGAAGAGATGGGTCTAGCTACACAATCCTCCCTACTATGGCTTCGCCGGAACCAGCGCCCCTGTGCGGTCCTTTCACATCCCGTAGTATGTCTTTCATTATCGACATGGGACTTGGCAAATAGACGGTTTACTTTGGCCCCACATAGACAAAAAACAGTTATTGAACCTGTATAACACACAGTGCACTTAAAGAAAAAGAAACTAATACATCCCTTATTAGGAGAAGTGGTAGGAGATTTTTCATACTGTGGATCCATCTTTTGACGTTCTACAGTATGTCCAGAGCATGTGTCCCAATATAGAAAAAAAATTACAATAAATAATACAATGTGTAGTATGTTCTTATGACAATGATGAATAACCGTGCAAACTTCTAGAAGCTGTTCACGGGCGTACCCCACTCACACAAGGGATAGAAGAGATATACACATCAAGGTATCTTTAACCGATGGTGCCCTTAATCCTTTTTAGAGTCTGAACCGGTGTCTTTCACTCTCTGGGTGCAAACTAATCTGGTGATATTCCCACAAGATAAACAGCTTGCAATATTTAGGAGAGCGTACCGCAACACTCACAGCAAGAGGAATGAAAACAAGCACATCAAGGTTTCTTTTTTATGAGGCGTTGTTCTCAGTCCTTCCACTCATGGTATGCATCCGGGACGTATACCCCAATATGAAAAAACAATAATAAACAGTGCAATGTGTAGTATATCCTTAATAATCGAGGGTATATGCTGTAGATATTTAAAAAGGGTTGTTCAAAGGCGTACCCCACTCACACAGAGGATAGGGGGAGTACACTCATCAAGGTATCTTTTGACCAAATAGTGCCCTGCTCCCTTTAGAGTCCGATCTAGTGTCTTTCATTCTCTGAAGTGCAAACCCGTCTAGTGGTGTCAGGGCCGAAAATAGGATTTTTGTCACCCGGGGCAAGGGAGTAATTTGGCGCCCCCACCCCCGTGTCTCTGCAACACATATACCTATTAACACAGTACCTCTAGGACTATCGCACAAAGCATACCTCTATAATATCACTACACTTCTAAGACTATCGCACAAAGCATACCTCTATAATATCATTGCACCTCTAGGACTATCGCACAAAGCATACCTTTATAACATTGCACCTCTAAGAGTATCACACTTATACTCAATGGGGTCAATTCAATTCGGCAACTTATGAATAGCGCCGGGAATTAGCTCCCGACGCTATTCAATTCAGCTCCAGTTAAGTCGGCGATGTCCCGTTCTCGCCGACTAAACAGGTTGAATTGTCGGGAGAACGGGCATTCTCCGACTTAACTCCCCGGCGCGAGGCTGATTCCCGACAGAATCAGCCTCGCGCCGGCTGCGAGGAAGCACTTTTGTCGGGTTTCTTCTCTCATCCCCGGGGATGAGAGAAGAATTCCTGACAATTGCGGGTAACTAGCAGCTGAATTGAATAGCGTCGGGAGCTAATTCCCGGCGCTATTCATAAGTTGCCGAATTGAATTGACCCCAATGACTACACCACACAAATACCTAATAACACCGCACCTCTACGACTATACCACACCGCATTTTGTATGTCTATGGCCAGACTTATAACCCGTGCTAGCTACAGTATGTCACTCTATTGAGCTTTTTTGCTTGCAAGGCCTGACAAAAGTGCTTTGATACATACATATGGAAACGACTTGCCTAACCAGTGACATGCAAATGGTGACGCTAGGCTAAGAAGCAAAATAGATGTAGTCACAAGTTGGTCACACTATGCAGATTATTACCACACACACAAACTTTCCTGGAACGTGGGGTAAAAGGAGCAGCCATGGAACATGTATCACCCAGACGGCATTGTCTACTGCAATGATACATGCAAGCAGTCATTTACATTACTATATTGCAAGCTGGGGCTTAATTATGACCTTGCAACTGCATAAGCAAATATGCCTCTGTTTGTCTCCACTTCTAATAATCTCCAGTACCCACCTATGAATGTAGAAAACAGCAGGACATTAGCAACTCAATTCCTGGGCAATGAGTGGGAAACCAACTTGTAAGCAGTGAGTGACACTGGCGTAGTGGGGAATTAAGGTCCCCTGTGCCCAAAATGAATTGTGTGGGATGCGTTTAATTTGCCGGCTGTGGGATCCCAGTGGTCAGGATACTTACACCGGAATCCTGACAGCCGACAATGCTGACAGCCAGAATTCCAGCTCACCAGGGCTATTCCCATTCTTGGATGTCCAAACACCCATACAGTAGGAATAGATCCTGTGGCAGGTGCCGCGAGCCCGAAAGAGGACTCTTGCGCTCACCCTTTTGCCGGCATTCTGGCGGGCGGGATCCTGCTGTCAGGATATTGACAGCCGGCATCCCGTCCACCAGTAAAACATACTGAATCCTATTGCGTTAACACTGGAAAACACACTCCCATAAACACATACTGGTAAACGTCAGAATCATTTATAGATTTAAACCAGAACAACACTGTACAACACAATGTTGTTTACACACTGTTCTGCTGTCCCACTAACCTTCTATATACTGTATATACTGTACCAATAAATGCATCAGAATGGTAACACAGAAACATGCAATTAAGCATATAACACTTTTTATACAGTAGCTGCAAGAAGACACAGGAGGGGCACAGAAACCGTATAAATATGTCTGTTTGAGACCATGCAGCCCTCAGTCATCTATTTCAGCCTCCAGTGGAATGACTGAAGGAAGGAGCGATCAGGGACACAAACTGTCAGCTAACCTCTGACACAAGTCACAGCAGCACTTACCACCAGTCACACGAGCCCAGCCAAGATGCCTGACTCTCCCTCACAGCATGCAGCTCTCAGCCCAGGCCAGCTCCTCGTCTCATCTGGGAGACGGAGCTTGCTTCCCTGAGTCTGGCTTGGAGATTGAAAGGAAGGAGACACTGAGACAGCAGGGGACGCGACCCGGAGCCAGCCTTGCTGCACAGTGATGTCAGATTCGTCAGTGATGATGCTGATGTGACCAGCCCATTTCCGAAACCAGGGGAAGAGCTGTGGCTGGTAGGACCCGCGGCCTGCACAACATCTACAGCATTTAATGAGTCAGACTGACTCATAGTGCCGAATGCTGCGGGTCTCTGCTCTGCGGCGGGTACTGGTGCAATACACCGGATGGATGGCGTCTAGTTCCAGCCGAAGCGGACACCCTGATGGTGACCATGTTGGAGGTTGTGCGTTTCAGCGCCCCTCAAATCCAGCGCCCGGGGCATGCGACCCCCTAGCCCCCCCCTAGTTGCGGCTCTGAGTGGTGTTATCAATGAATGTGTAGCTTACATTATCAGAAAAGCGTACCCAACACTCACAGCAAGAGGAGGGAAAGCACATCAAGGTATCTTTTAAACATGTGTTCTGTCCAATATATAGCGTACCCTAACTCACAGTTTGTGATATGTGGTTGTTCCCATAAAGGTATCTTTATATGGCTGGAAGAATTTCTTTTCATAAAAGGGCCAAAGCACTCAAAAGCCGTAATAGCAGTGAACAAAAGACAATATTTATTGGATTAGAAAATCCATAAAAAACTCCATAAAAAGAGTTATAATACCAGATTTACATACAAAGATAAAGATAAAAAGTTGGACCAACATCCAAACAAAAACACATCTAGAAAAAGTAAAAAAGAATAAAAAGCATCTGTTGGATAGTATGAAGCTACTCACACTCCTGTGTCAACGCGTTTCGGTGAATAACCTTTATCAAGACCTCTACTTTGGCCCCACACCCGTCTTCTCTGATTCCATTGTTCCATAACCCAGCCTTCCCCCCAGGTACGTGTAGATCCTCGTACGCAACCTGGCGCCCGTGCGACATATTGTATATTAATGACATTACTCTTGACGCTTCCTTCCCTCAATTTGCAGATATCCGAGACGGAACAGTAATTCCTGTTTCAGACTTCTTTCGCTATCTGCAAATTAGACACTTCCACTCCACCATTACCACCACCCTTCTCAATAGAAAACTATCCCCCTTCGAATACATTAGCTGGAAACGCACCAACACTAAGGGCCTCATTTCTGATATTTATGCTTTGTTTAGCGACAAATCTACTTCACCCCGGGCTCCTCACGAATTGGCGTGGGAAAAGGAGCTGGGATTTACAATAGACAATGAAGACTGGGTAGATATCTGGGATAATGCAACTTCCAGTTCCGTGTTAAAATTAAAGAAAATATTTACAAATTGCTCTACCGCTGGTATTATGTCCCTTCCCGCTTACATACTATGTTCCCCGACACCTCGGATAGATGCTGGAGGGGTTGTGCAGATGTAGGCTCGTTTATACACATCTGGTGGACCTGCCCAAAAATTGTTAAAATCTGGGGTTAGCTTATTGTCCAGCTCTCGCGCCTATTTGAAACCTCCATTTCTCCTGACCCCCAATACTTTCTGCTCCCTATGACTCTCCCTACTCTTAATTGACACCAAAACAAGCTATTTTGACATGTAGTTTCGGCTATGACATGCCAAATAGCCATGGACTGGAAGAGCCCGACTCCCTCCCCCATGCCGGTGATAATCTCCTGAATTTGGTATGTACATAAAATGGAATACATGACTGCTGTTATTCGTAACTCCTCTAAACAATTTGATAAAATATGGTCTCCCTGGCTAGCCTCTCAACAGGCTTCCTCCCCATTTGTAACTTGATACCCTACATTGCTGCTCCCCCAACCTCTTGTCTTTGGAGGCCACCCCTCCACTTCTCTCTCCTCCTTTTCTATTATTCTGACTTGACTTGTTCTTTCTCCCGTTTCCCTGCCTCCTTCTATTTTCTCTTCGATTACTACTCTTTCTTCTAATCTCTACTACCAGCTCTCTTTGACGGACTGCCACTCCGTTGCCGAGAGTAACCCTTTAAATTACCTTAAATTTCAAAATTGGATCCAACCTGTTGATGTTACAATTCATTGCAGTTACATCTGTACTTTGCCTACCTGCTTTGCCTGGTATGTTTTTTTTTTTTCTGTAACAACTCTGTGATCCACCCAATAAAATGTGTTTAAAAAAAAAACTGACAGAGCAGAGAAACAGAAGAATGTTATAAAAAAATCAGACTAATCAGTGCACTCGAAATAAGTTGTAGGGATGAAGTCTATGTAGGGTAAGACCAGCAAATCAATGCAGTAGATAATGAGCCTGATTCAGATATGGTTGGAGTTGCTTTGGCTGCTGCTTATATAGAAGCAGCAGCAATAGCAGTGATATGGTAATGCAGCAGAAGGCATCACGCATCCTGCTGCATTACTGATCCAAACTGCATCCCAGGATGCGGTATCGAATCTTCCCATAGGGACATGAAAGCCGTGCAACGGAGATCCCTGGCCTCTTCCCTCCCCCTAAACAGTGGCAACACGCCTCCGTTTTTCACAAACGTAGGCCGTTGCTACTCACTCCCTTCCCCCAAATGGCATCAGACTGTCAATCACTGGCAGTCTAATGCTATCTCTGGGTCCTGTGTCACAGGACCAGTTTATGAATGTGCAGAATGGGTACTGCACATCAGGGACGTGTGGTAAAGTAAATTGCTCAGGAGGCACTGGCTAGCACCAGAGCCAGATTTACATGCAGTATATAAGTCAAAGGGTACATCTGGGTATTATACACAGGTGCAGCAGTATAAACTCCTGGAAATCTGGTGAGTTTTGATGAGAGATGTGCGGAGAAGATAGGCTGGGGAGGCACTGCCATAGACTCTTTACTCCAGAGATTTGGTTATAAAAATTATAAGAATAATACAAAGAAGATATTTCAAACAAATTAATTGTATTATTTATATACTTTAAACAGTCAAAACTCTGGCACAAATGTTAGTGTGACAGGAAATGCTCTGCCTCACCTGCCTCACTCCACCGCGCGTCACTGCTGCACGTGAGCAAAGTACCGAACTTCAGGCAGCTGAATCAGGCCCAACATGCGCATGAATGAAAGTGTTTGCAGTGTCTTGTGTGAGATATGTGCGTATCCTGGAATTATTTCTTAAATAAATGTAACAGGTTACGGAAACTGATTGATGGTGGGGTGGACTGGGCAGTTCCAAGTCAAGGATGATACAGTACCTAGATTACAAGCTTGGGGACAGACTGATTGTTGCTTTGTCAGCAGATATTGAGATGTCAGGTGTGTAATGTCTATTGACTGGTGGGAATATACTGTACATCTGTTTTTCAAATATTGAGTGTGAGATGATAAGAGGACATCCAAGCTAAAATGGCAGATAGTAATGCAGGTCAGTAAGGAGAGGATAAGTTCATTTGCATATAATTAGCATAGATGTGATAATGAAATACAAATGAGTTTTTTGGCACTGTCCCGCTGTGGTGGGGAGGCTCCCTGTCACTCGCTGTTCTGCTGCAGAGCAGCAGTGAATAGCATCTATTCATGGGAGACAGAGGGACTGGGGGCATGGCCAGCAGCTCACAGAGCGCTGGGCATACCCACATAAAGAGGAAAAAGGGAGGCATGGCTCGTGTTCATTGCATTCGCATGAAGCCACGCCCCCTTTGCTGTGGCCACATGTCCCCCATCCTAACCTGGCCACTTGAGATGTAGGGAGGTATGATACAATCAGTTGGGCCCTGTGCTGTTATAAACATTGAAGACACAGGGGAATATTTAATAAACATAATTATGTAAAAAAAGAAGAGATAAATATCTATTTTCCAGTGGCAGTAGCAGCACAGTCCAAAATTTAAATAAGGGAGCCACAAGAACTGCCACCCCACACACTGCCAAACATTGCTGGCTGGGACTCACTGGCAGTTGGTGTGGCTTCCCTATTGAATTTTGGACTGTGCTGCAACTGCCACTGGAAAATAGATATTTATCTCTTTTCTTGATTTTGGGAGATAATCATGTTTATTAAATATCCCCCGTAGCAATACTTTTATCATCAATGGGGGCACAGTGCTACCACAATGAATAGGGATGATGTAAGTATAATGAGTTGGTATAGCCATTTATTACCTTAATTACTATTTATTGACAGACTGTTTCTTCATTATTCTCACTTGTTAATATTCTTTCCTTTCATAACCCGTGCACAGTTCATTCTGTACAGTACATTAGTCTATTTTCCTATATTGTCATTGCTATTGTAAGAGTACATTAGTTATGTTGTTGCATTTTCAAGTGGTCCTGATTTTGAATTTGGAGTAAAAATTTTTTGAACTGTGCATCTGAACAAACCATGGACAAACCATGCTGCAATGTAATGGGTGCAAATACATGTGTTTGTTTTGCATGTGGGGTATATACTGTCTTCTTTTGCATGAAGCCCACAAATATTATGCAGGTATATTTTTACACTGCTCCCGATTTTTCGGCGAGTCCCCTAAACCCCCAGAAGAGAAGGCAGATCTCCCGCATCCCACTAGCTTCCTAGTGAAGTGGATAGGATGGAGAGAAAAACACTGATATACAGCACCATGTAGAGGAGGAGGGGCTAAATGACTTGATTTGCACAATTTATCCCTGGCCCTAGTCCACAGATCTGTGAATTGCTGCATTTTTCCATGGTGGGGGTGGTGCCTAATGATGTAAATATCTCAGCACATTTTTCATCTGCCCCACCTGCAGAGCAACATGGTTTTGCCAAGGTGTACAGTAACTTGCTCTTGTCTCCTTTACTCCCAATTCAGAATATGGGGGGTAATTCCAAGTTGATTGCAGCAGAATTTTAGATAGCAATTGGGCAAAACCATGTGCACTGCAGGGGAGGCAGATATAACATGTGCAGAGAGAGTTAGATTTTGGTGGGGTGTGTTCAATCTGCAATCTAATTTGCAGTGTACAAATAAAGCAGCCAGTATTTACCCTGCACAGAAATAAAATAACCCACCCAAATCTAACTCTTTCTGCACATGTTATATCTGCCTCCCCTGCAGTGCACATGGTTTTGCCCAACTGCTAAAAAATTTCCTGCTGCGATCAACTTGGAATTACCCCCATGGTCCTATCTATGTACCAAATTCACTGTGACTCACAGATTACATAACATATACAGTAGGTTCCATCACATGCCGTGGACCCTGGTAACAGGACCTAACTGTGCTGTAGGCATATCACAAAATAACATACTATTGTACCTAGTCCTATCAGAAAAAAAAACATAGCTTTTTTTGCAATCATATCCTAATCTAGGTACGTGATGAAAATCAGCTTATATAATACACAGTGCACAGAACATAATGTCCCACAAGAACTATACAGCACTTTATACACGATGACCCCGTTATACAGACTATATATTCCTGAGATCATGCATCAAACGCCTTCATATCCAAAACTGTATTACCACTCCATAACACAGCACTGATAGCCCACTGACAATGTACAAAGCCCAAAATATTTATCCTAGGACAAAAAGTGAAATGTATTATATAATACACAATCAGTAACTACATACCGATTTTGTGACTAAACATGATGTCCTTGCACATATACAAAAAAATTATTTTCATCCCAACACATAACCTCACCTCACATCCCTGGTTAGGAATTCTGAAGATCCTTGTATACTTCAGGCAGTGCTTAATGTGTCCTTGTCCTTGGACAGCTAACTAAGAATGTGTTATTACATTAGTGGTATATGCTATAACAAAAGTGTGGTGTTACAGAGTTGTGTATGAGAGAAATGCGTCCAGCCTCCCCACATTTCCTTTGTAGGAAGTGGCCGCTCTTCCTGTTTCCCGGAGATGATTCCACACACTATTGTTGTGTATCCGACAACTTGTGTGTCCATATGGGTGTGCCCTTACTGCAAGTTCCTTGTAAAGCGTATATGTGTGGGTTGTGTGTGTAACATTTGTTAGCAGTTGGGCAAAACCATGGGGGTAATTCTGAGTTGATCGCAGCAGGAATTTTGTTAGCAGTTGGGCAAAACCATGTGCACTGAAGGTGTGGCAGATATAACATGTGCAGAGAGAGTTAGATTTGGGTGGGTTATTTTGTTTCTGTGCAGGGTAAATACTGGCTGCTTTATTTCTACACTGCAATTTAGATTGCAGATTGAACACACCACACCCAAATCTAACTCTCTCTGCACATGTTACATCTGCCTCCCCTGCAGTGCACATGGTTTTGCCCAACTGCTAACAAAATTCCTGCTGCGATCAACTCAGAATTACCCCCCATGTGCACTGCAGGGGGGCAGATATAACATGTGCAGAGAGAGTTAGATTTGGGTGGGGTGTGTTCAAACTGAAATCTAAATTGCAGTGTAAAAATAAAGCAGCCAATATTTACCCTGCACAGAAACAAAATAACCCACCCAAATCTCGTTTATGCACGTTATATCTTCCTCCCCCCTGCAGTGCACATGGGGGGGGTCATTCCGACCCGTTCGCACGCAATGGCCTTTCGTTGCGGTGCGAACGGGTGCGGAATGCGCATGTGCGGCAGCTGCAGTGGGTGCGCGCGATGTTGTCCGGCGACAGGGGTCACCGGGTTACGTCGCGTCTTGAGATGGAAGCGGTCGCAGAGCGGACCGCAAAGAAGATTGACAGGAAAGAGGCGCGACAGAGTGGATCCGGACCGTTTGTAGCCATTTTCGGGGAGTGGTGAGTGTAACGCAGGCGTGTCCAGCAGAACGGAGGGCGGAGGTGTGACGTCAAAGCCGGGCCCATTATCGCTGGATCCATCGCACAGGGTAAGTATGTCCAGGGCTAGTCTACATTTGCTTGACATTTTTTTAGCTTAGCAGGGCTGCACAAGCGATCGCAGCCCTGCTAAGCTACAATACAACTCCTCATAGGCGTGGACTATTGATCGCAGCAGCAGCAAAAAGTGCGATCAGATCTGAATTAGGCCCACTATACGCTCCTTTTTAATTATTTGTTCCAAACTATATTGAAAAATAGAATCTATAGCCATCTGGATTAGTGATGAGCGGGTTCGGTTCCTTGGAAACCGAACCCCCCCAAACTTCACCCATTTTACACGGGTCCGAGGCATACTCGGATTCTCCCGTATGGCTCGGTTAACCCGAGCGCGCCCGAACGTCACCATCCCGCTGTCGGATTCTCGCGAGATTCGGATTCTATATAAGCAGCCGCGCGTCGCCGCCATTTTCACTCGTGCATTGGAAATGTTAGGGAGAGGACGTGGCTGGCGTCCTCTCCGTTTATTCATTGTTGATGCAAATATTTGTGCTTGCTTATATCTTAATTGTGGGGACTGGGGAGCAGCTGTATATTAATATAGGAGGAGTACAGTGCAAAGTTTTGCTGATCAGTGACCACCAGTTTTATCCGTTCTCTGCCTGAAAAACGCTCCATATCTTTGCTCAGTGTGCTGCATATATCTGTGCTCACACTGCTTAATTGTGGGGACTGGGGAGCAGCTGTATTATATAGCAGGAGTACAGTGCAGAGTTTTGCTGACAGTGACCACCAGTATACGTTGTCTGCCTGAAAAACACTCCATATCTGTGCTCAGTGTGCTGCTTTATTGTGGGGACTGGGGACCACCAGTATAATATTATATAGGAGGAGTACAGTGCAGAGTTTTGCTGACCAGTGACCACCAGTATACGTTGTCTGCCTGAAAAACACTCCATATCTGTGCTGCATTGTAGACAGTATATAGTAGGAGTACAGTGCATAATTTTGCTGACCACCAGTATATAATATATAGGAGTACGGTACAGTAGGCCACTGCTGTACCTACCTCTGTGTCGTCAAGTATACTATCCATCCATACCTGTGGTGCATTTCAGTTTTGCACAGTTTGCTGACCACCAGTATATAATATATAGCATTACGGTACAGTAGGCCACTGCTGTACCTACCTCTGTGTCGTCAAGTATACTATCCATCCATACCTGTGGTGCATTTCAGTTTTGCACAGTTTGCTGACCACCAGTATATAATATAGAAACATAGAATTTGACGGCAGATAAGAACCACTTGGCCCATCTAGTCTGCCCCTTTTTTTTTATCCTTTAGGTAATCTCAACCCTTTTTGAACCTTAATTCTTTGTAAGGATATTCATATGCCTATCCCAAGCATGTTTAAATTGCTCTACAGTCTTAGCCTCTACCACCTCTGATGGGAGACTATTCCACTTATCCACTACCCTTTCTGTGAAGTAATTTTTCCTTAAATTTCCCCTGAACCTACCCCCCTCCAGTCTCAGTGTATGTCCTCGAGTTCTAATACTTCTCTTCCTTTGAAGAATGTTTCCCTCCTGAACTTTGTTAAGACCCTTGATATATTTGAAAGTTTCTATCATGTCTCCCCTTTCCCTTCTCTCCTCCAAACTATACATGTTAAGATCTTTTAGCCTTTCCGGGTACGTTTTGTGATGTAGGCCATGCACCATTTTAGTTGCCCTTCTTTGTATACTCTCTAATGTATTTATATCCTTCTGGAGATATGGTCTCCAGAACTGGACACAGTATTCCAGATGGGGCCGCACCATTGACCTATACAGTGGCATTATCACTTCTTTTTTCCTGCTACTGATTCCTCTCCCTATGCAACCAAGCATCTGACTTGCCTTTCTCATTGCTTTGATGCATTGCTTTCCTGCCTTCAAGTCACTTGAAATAGTGACTCCTTAATCCCTTTCCTCCTCAGTAGTTTCCATTATAGTACCCTTGATACTATATTTAGCCTTTGGGTTTTTGAGACCCAAGTGCATGATTTTGCATTTTTTAGCATTAAACTGTAGTTGCCACGTTCTTGACCATTTCTCAAGCCTAGCTAGGTCATCAATCATTTGTTTTACCCCTCCCGGTGTGTCTACCCTGTTGCATATCTTTGTATCATCTGCAAAAAGGCATACCTTCCCTTCAATACCACCTGCAGTGTCACCAACAAAGATATTAAAGAGAACTGGACCAAGTACAGATCCCTGGGGTACTCCACTGGTAACATTTCCCTCCATAGATTGCACTCCATTAACTACAACTGTCTGTTTACTATCCTGCAACAAGGTTCTTATCCATTTAACTGTTTTATAATCCACCCCCACGCTTTCAAGTTTATTTAGCAGTCTGCGATGTGGGACAGTGTCAAATGCCTTACTAAAGTCTAGATATGCTACATCTACAGCTCCCCCTTGATCTATTATTTTCGTCACAGAGTCAAAAAAGTCAATAAGATTTGTTTGGCATGATCTCCCACCAGTAAATCCATGCTGTTTTGGATCCTGTAAGTGGTTTGATTTAAGATATTCCACAACTCTTTCTTTTAATAGTTTTTCCATTACTTTCCCCACTACTGATGTAAGGCGTACTGGTCTGTAGTTACTTGCTTCTTCCTTGCTTCCACTTTTGTGCAGTGGAACTACATTTGCTCTTTTCCAGTCCTCTGGAATGGCACCTGTATTTAGTGACTGGTTAAATAATTCTGTTAACGGTGTAACCAGCACATCTTTTAGCTCTTTGAGTATCCTTGGGTGCATCCCATCTGGTCCCATTGATTTATCCACTTTTAGTTGTGAAAGTTCTGTTAGGACCTTCTCCTCTGTAAATGTATTTTCATCTACCTTATTTTTATGAATGTCCTTGCAACTTAACTGTGGCCCCATCCCTTCTTCTGTAGTAAATACTGAGCAAAAATAATTATTTAGGTGATCTGCTATTGCCTTGTCTCCCTCCACCAAATTCTCACTCTCTGTCTTAAGTCTTATTATTCCTCCATTTGATTTTCTCCTTTCACTTATATACTTAAAAAAAGTTTTGCCCCCTTTATCTACTGACTGGGCCATTTTTTCCTCAGCTTCTGCCTATGCACGTCTGATCGCTTTCTTAGCATCCTTCCGTCTGTCAAGATACACCTCTTTGTCATTATTTTGAGTCTGTTTGTATTTCCTAAAAGCCATCTTTTTTGCTTTCACACTAGTTGATACTTCTTTTGTGGACCACACTGGCTTCCTTTTCCTGGTGCTTTTCCTAACCCTTTTGATGCAAAGATCAGTTGCACTTAGTATTGCACTTTTCAGTTTTTCCCACCTCTCCTGCACTCCTTCCAAGTTCCACCAGTCCTCCAATGAATCACTTAAACATCTCCCCATTTTTGCAAAATCAGCATTTCTAAAATCCAACACCTTTGTTTTTGTGTGACAGGAGTTGGATCCTGTCTTTATACTAAACCATACTGCTTGATGATCACTGGATCCCAGGTGCTCACCCACATATATGTCGGATATCCTATCACCATTTGTAAGAATTAAATCTAATATTGAATCTTTGCGAGTGGGCTCCGTCACCAATTGCTTGAGAGATGCTCCCTGTAAGGAATGTAGAAATTTGCCACTTGTAGCTGAATTTGCAAAAGACCCCTCCCAATTTACATCAGGTAAATTAAAGTCTCCCATGATTATGACTTCTCCCTTTAAAGCCATTTTAGTGATGTCCAACAATAGGTTTCTGTCCAAATCCTGCCCCTGGCCTGGTGGTCTATAGATCACCCCAATGCGAATAACATCCTTCTCCCCGGTTTCTATGGTGACCCAAAGGGCCTCAGTTTTGTCTTCAATATTTTGTATTAAAGTAGCATTTATGCTTTTTTTTCACATACATTGCTACCCCTCCTCCTATTCTTCCTATTCTATCGTTCCTAAATAAATTGTATCCTGGTATAGCTATGTCCCAGTCATGATTTTCATTGCACCATGACTCTGTAATTGCCAAAAAATCCAGGTTATCCTTGTCATTATCGCAATAAGCTCTGGAATCTTGTCTCCTAAGCTCCTAGCATTTGCACACATAGCTTTAAGAATTTTACAATATTAATACATAAACACACAGCACTTATATAACCACCAAAAAATCTATTAGCATTAACTGTTTTAATTGATATCAAGTTTCTGCAGCTCCTACTGGTGGTACTGTTCCACCCACTAATTACCAGAGATATAAAATAACTTATAAAGGAGCACTAAAACAAAGATATACAATCAAATGGAATTTTAATCAATTTATTTAAATACACTCCACATAAAGCACAAAGATAAAATTATAAAGTTATAAAATGTGCAATTGCTTCAATCCCATGCCTTTATTTCAAATAGCCGTCCATTAAGGTTTCCCTTAGTAACAATCCATAGGTCTGCTTGTGACCAATTTGTATCAGCTGTATATTATATGGACACACTGGTCCCTTTAGTGCAAATTTTCACAGTCTCTGTGGTACCACATTAGATGTATGTCCAGAGCGGGGGAGAGCGCTGTGTGAGAAGATGAACACAGCGGTATGCTACGACCCCTTTTAAAGGCTCCTTCCCAGCCGTAGTATGAATTGCTGGATACTCACGGCCACCGCGGCTCCTATTACACGGGGAGCGGGCCTCCTTTGCCAGGTCCCGCTTCAGCTGTATCCCCGGTCAAACGGCTCGCCGGCCTGCCACAGGTCACAAGATGAAATGTAGAAACTGAAGGCAACGGGATCAGTCAGAAGTGCCCTGAGGGGAGGCCCTGCAAAGGAGGCCCGCTCCCCGTGTAATAGGAGCCGCGGTGGCCGTGAGTATCCAGCAATTCATACTACGGCTGGGAAGGAGCCTTTAAAAGGGGTCGTAGCATACCGCTGTGTTCATCTTCTCACAAAGCGCTCTCCCCCGCTCTGGACATACATCGAATGTGGTACCACAGAGACTTTAAGAATTTTGTCTGTGCATTTGTTATTGGTAGCCATGTCCAGACTGTACAAAATAAATGACAAGTTTAAAGTTGAAATTACCTGTTTGGGGATGTTGCTCAGTGTTTGAGATATATATATATATATATATATATATATATATAGCAGTACGGTACAGTAGGCCACTGCTCTACCTACCTCTGTGTCGTCAAGTATACTATCCATCCATACCTGTGGTGCATTTCAGTTGTGCGCAGTATATATAGTAGTAGGCCATTGCTATTGATACTGGCATATAATTCCACACATTAAAAAATGGAGAACAAAAATGTGGAGGTTAAAATAGGGAAAGATCAAGATCCACTTCCACCTCGTGCTGAAGCTGCTGCCACTAGTCATGGCCGAGACGATGAAATGCCATCAACGTCGTCTGCCAAGGCCGATGCCCAATGTCATAGTAGAGAGCATGTAAAATCCAAAAAACAAAAGTTCAGTAAAATGACCCAAAAATCAAAATTGAAAGCGTCTGATGAGAAGCGTAAACTTGCCAATATGCCATTTACGACATGGAGTGGCAAGGAACGGCTGAGGCCCTGGCCTATGTTCATGGCTAGTGGTTCAGATTCACATGAGGATGGAAGCACTCATCCTCTCGCTAGAAAAATGAAAAGACTTAAGCTGGCAAAAGCACAGCAAAGAACTGTGCGTTCTTCTAAATCACAAATCCCCAAGGAGAGTCCAATTGTGTTGGTTGCGATGCCTGACCTTCCCAACACTGGACGGGAAGAGCTTGCGCCTTCCACCATTTGCACACCCCCTGCAAGTGCTGGAAGGAGCACCCGCAGTCCAGTTCCAGATAGTCAAATTGAAGATGTCACTGTTAAAGTACACCAGGATGAGGATATGGGTGTTGCTGGCGCTGGGGAGGAAATTGACAAGGAGGATTCTGATGGTGAGGTGGTTTGTTTAAGTCAGGCACCTGGGGAGACACCTGTTGTCCGTGGGACGAATATGGCCATTGACATGCCTGGTCAAAATACAAAAAAAAATCAGCTCTTCGGTGTGGAATTATTTCAACACAAATGCAGACAACAGGTGTCAAGCCGTGTGTTGCCTTTGTCAAGCTGTAATAAGTAGGGGTAAGGACATTAACCACCTCAGAACATCCTCCCTTATACGTCACCTGCAGCGCATTCATCATAAGTCAGTGACAAGTTCAAAAACTTTGGATGACAGCGGAAGCAGTCCACTGACCACTAAATCCCTTCCTCTTGTAACCAAGCTCCTGCAAACCACACCACCAACTCCCTCAGTGTCAATTTCCACCTTACACAGGAAAGCCAATAGTCCTGCAGGCCATGTCACTGGCAAGTCTGACGAGTCCTCTCCTGCCTGGGATTCCTCCGATGCATCCTTGAGTGTAACGCCTACTGCTGCTGGCGCTGCTGTTGTTGCTGCTGGGAGTCGATCGTCATCCCAGAGGGGAAGTCGGAAGACCACTTGTACTACTTCCAGTAAGCAATTGACTGTCCAACAGTCCTTTGCGAGGAAGATGAAATATCACAGCAGTCATTCTGCTGCAAAGCGGATAACTCAGGTCTTGTCAGCCTGGGTGGTGAGAAACGTGGTTCCGGTATCCATCGTTAATTCAGAGGCAACTAGAGACTTGATTGAGGTACTGTGTCCCCGGTACCAAATACCATCTAGGTTCCATTTCTCTAGGCAGGCGATACCGAAAATGTACACAGACGTCAGAAAAAGAGTCACCAGTGTCCTAAAAAATGCAGTTGTACCCAATGTCCACTTAACCACGGACATGTGGACAAGTGGAGCAGGGCAGACTCAGGACTATATGACTGTGACAGCCCACTGGGTAGATGTATTGCCTCCCGCAGCAAGAACAGCAGCGGCGGCACCAGTAGCAGCATCTCGCAAACGCCAACTCGTTCCTAGGCAGGCTACGCTTTGTATCACCGCTTTCCATAAGAGGCACACAGCTGACAACCTCTTACGGAAACTGAGGAACATCATCGCAGAATGGCTTACCCCAATTGGACTCTCCTGGGGATTTGTGACATCGGACAACGCCACCAATATTGTGCATGCATTACATCTGGGCAAATTCCAGCACGTCCCATGTTTTGCACATACATTGAATTTGGTGGTGCAGAATTATTTAAAAAACGACAGGGGCATGCAAGAGATGCTGTCGGTGGCCCGAAGAATTGCAGGTCACTTTCGGCATTCAGCCACCGCGTGCCGAAGACTGGAGCACCACCAAACATTCCTGAACCTGCCCTGCCATCATCTGAAGCAAGAGGTGGTAACGAGGTGGAATTCAACCCTCTATATGCTTCAGAGGATGGAGGAGCAGCAAAAGGCCATTCAAGCCTATACATCTGCCCACGATATAGGCAAAGGAGGGGGAATGCACCTGACTCAAGCGCAGTGGAGAATGATTTTAACGTTGTGCAAGGTTCTGCAACCCTTTGAACTTGCCACACGTGAAGTCAGTTCAGACACTGCCAGCCTGAGTCAGGTCATTCCCCTCATCAGGCTTTTGCAGAAGAAGCTGGAGACATTGAAGGAGGAGCTAAAACAGAGCGATTCCGCTAGGCATGTGGGACTTGTGGATGGAGCCCTTAATTCGCTTAACCAGGATTCACGGGTGGTCAATCTGTTGAAATCAGAGCACTACATTTTGGCCACCGTGCTCGATCCTAGATTTAAAACCTACGTTGTATCTCTCTTTCCGGCAGACACAAGTCTGCAGAGGTTCAAAGACCTGCTGGTGAGAAAATTGTCAAGTCAAGCGGAACGTGACCCGTCAACAGCTCCTCCTTCACATTCTCCCGCAACTGGGGGCGCGAGGAAAAGGCTAAGAATTCCGAGCCCACCCGCTGGCGGTGATGCAGGGCAGTCTGGAGCGAGTGCTGACATCTGGTCCGGACTGAAGGACCTGGCAACGGTTACTGACATGTCGTCTACTGTCACTGCATATGATTCTGTCACCATTGAAAGAATGGTGGAGGATTATATGAGTGACCGCATCCAAGTAGGCACGTCAGACAGTCCGTACGTATACTGGCAGGAAAAAGAGGCAATTTGGAGGCCCTTGCACAAACTGGCTTTATTCTACCTAAGTTGCCCTCTCTCCAGTGTGTACTCCGAAAGAGTGTTTAGTGCAGCCGCTCACCTTGTCAGCAATCGGCGTATGAGGTTACTTCCAGAAAATGTGGAGAAGATGATGTTCATCAAAATTAATTATAAACAATTCCTCCGTGGAGACATTCACCAGCAATTGCCTCCAGAAAGTAATATGGACCTGAGATGGTGGATTCCAGTGGGGACGAATTAATAATCTGTGAGGAGGGGGATGTACACAGTGAAAGGGGCGAGGAATCGGAGGATGATGATGAGGTGGACATCTTGCCTCTGTAGAGCCAGTTTGTGCAAGGAGAGATTGATTGGTTGGTTTGGGCCCCCACCAAAAAAGAAGCAGTCATTTCAGTCACAGTCGTGTGGCAGACCCTGTCGCTGAAATGATGGGTTCGTTAAAGTGTGCATGTCCTGTTTATACAACATAAGGGTGGGTGGGAGGGCCCAAGGACAATTCCATCTTGCACCTCTTTTTTCTTTTAATTTTTCTTTGCATCATTTGCTGTTTGGGGACAATATTTTTGAAGTGCCATCCTGTCTGACTCTGCAGTGCCACTCCTAGATGGGCCAGGTGTTTGTGTCGGCCACTTGGGTCGCTTAGCTTAGCCTTCCAGCGACCTTGGTGCACCTCTTTTTTTCTTTGCATCATGTGCTGTTTGGGGACTATTTTTTTGAAGTGCCATCCTGTCTGACACTGCAGTGCCACTCCTAGATGGGCCAGGTGTTTGTGTCGGCCACTTGGGTCGCTTAGCTTAGCCATCCAGCGACCTTGGTGCACCTCTTTTTTTCTTTGCATCATGTGCTGTTTGGGGACTATTTTTTTGAAGTGCCATCCTGTCTGACACTGCAGTGCCACTCCTAGATGGGCCAGGTGTTTGTGTCGGCCACTTGTGTCGCTTAGCTTAGCCATCCAGCGACCTCGGTGCAAATTTTAGGACTAAAAATAAAATTGTGAGGTTTGAGGTGTTTAGATTAGAATAGACTGAAAATGAGTGTAAATTATGGTTATTGAGGTTAATAATACTATGGGATCAAAATGACCCCCAAATTCTATGATTTAAGCTGTTTTTGAGGGTTTTTTGTAAAAAAACACCCAAATCCAAAACACACCCGAATCCGACAAAAATTTTTCAGGGAGGTTTTGCCAAAACGCGTCCGATTCCAAAACACGGCGGAACCGAATCCAAAACCAAAACACAAAACCCGAAAAATTTCCTGTGCACATCACTAATCTGGATACATACGTACAGACAGACATAATAATATACATGTAGCCAGCTAAATAATATAATAATGTACAATTGTAATAGAAAATGTGCAATGATCATACAGAACAAGTAGCACATTTCAGTGATTATTTACAGAGAGCTGTGCCTGTAGATTTAATAAGCAGAGTGTGGTATTTACATTGTACTCACATTATAGTATATGTCTGTACATTTCCTGAAGCAATCACCAGCTTTGTCTTCCTTCTGCTCATACAACTTCCTGGCCAACTGGCTTTCCTGCAGCCTCCTCTGATTTATTCTATTCTCAGTCTGCGCTATTTTCTACATTTCCTCACAGTGGATTGCAATTATATTAAAGATTATTGTTGAGGAACATCCCATTGTTTTTGTTTTAATTTATTTGGAGCTGACCTTGACAAAGATGACACTTGCTAAAAGTAGGCCCCAGCTTGATCAGTCCAATGATGACAATAATTTTAAATGTCATTGTATTTAGAAAATAATTCCAAAGAGCAAATACAGGCCTAGCGCTACCCGCTCAGCGAAGGGATGCAAAGCAGGTAAGCGCCAGGCAGGAGAGGCGCTCTACATGCCCTGCATCCCCGCTGCTGCGCCTGCCGCATGTCCCCTGCTGCCGGCTGCTGTGCCTGTCACTGCATGACTGGCAGAGGTACCGGCAGCTTGTAGCCTCCTCCTCCCTGTGAAGCGGCTGGGGCTATGTGCAGTGGGTCCCGGAAAGCGGGCGGGGCTACCCGTCGCAAGGGGCGGGGCTACACGTCATGGAGTGGGCAGAGCTACACGGGACCAGGCTGCTGTACAGGGGGAGCGTCGACGGTGGTGGCCTGGCACACTTGGTAAGTAGAGGGTGAAAGAGAAATGTGTGTGGAGTGTATGGTGGGGGTTTGTATGTGTGTGGAGTGTATGGTGGGTGTGCGTATATCTGTGTGTGGGGAGTGTATGGTGGGTGTGTGTGTATGGTGTGTGTGTGTGTGTATGTGTGCGCGCATTATAGATGCTACTACTGGGGGGCATTACTTATAAGGAAGCTACTAGTGAGGGGCATTACTTATAAGGATGCTACTAGTGGGGGGCATTACTTATAAGGACGCTACTACTGGGGGGCATTACTTATAAGGACGCTACTAGTGGCAGGCATTACAGATAAGCACACTACTACTGGCGGGCATTACAGATAAGAACGCTGCTACTGACGGGGAGTACGGATAAGGACACTACTACTGATGGGCAGTACGGATAAGTGAGGACGCTACTACTGACGGGCAGTACGGATAAGGACGCTACTACTGATGGGCAGTACAGATAAGGACACTACTACTGACGGGCAGTACGGATAAGGACACTACTACTGGCGGGCATTACTTATAAGGACACTACTAGTGGCGGGCATTACAGATAAGGACGCTACTACTGATGGGCAGTACGGATAAGGACGCTACTACTGACACGCAGTACGGATAAGGACGCTACTACTGGTGGGCAGTACGGATAAGGACGCTACTACTGGCGGGCATTACGGATAAGGACGCTACTACTGACGGACAGTACGGATAAGGACGCTACTACTGGTGGGCATTACGGAGAAGGACGCTACTACTGACGGGCAGTACGGAGAAGGACGCTACTACTGGCGGGCATTACTTATAAGGACGCTACTAGTGGCGGGCATTACAGATAAGGACGCTACTACTGACGGGCATTATGGATAAGGACGCTACTACTGGTGGGCATTACAGATAAGGATGCTGCTACTGACGAGCATTACGGATAAGGACGCTACTACTGGCGGGCATTACAGATAAGGACGCTACTACTGACTGGCATTATGGATAAGGACGCTACTACTAGCGGGCATTACAGATAAGGATGCTACTACTGATGGGCATTACGGATAAGGACGCTACTACTGGCGGGCATTACGAATAAGGACGCTACTACTGACGGGCATTACGGATAAGGACACTACTACTGGCGGGCATTACAGATAAAGATGCTACTACTGACGGGCATTACGTATAAGGACGCTACTACTGACGGGCATTATGAATAAGGACACTACTACTGACGGGCATTACGGATAAGGACGCTACTACTGGTGGGCATTACGAATAAGGACGCTACTACTGGCGGGCATTACGAATAAGGACGCTACTACTGGCGGGCAGTACGAATAAGGACGCTACTACTGGCGGACATTACGGATAAGGACGCTACTACTGGCGGGTATTATGTATAATGACGCTGCTACTGGGGGGCATTATGTGAATGAGCAGCACTACTACGTGCGGTGTAATGTGAATAAGATACGGTGTGCGAAAATTCAAATGGGGGTACTATTGTGTGACCACGCCCCTTCCTTGTGAGACTACACCCCTTTTTCTGACACGCCGAAGGTGCGCGCTGACCCTTTGTGAAGTATGGGAGGGCGCAAATTTATAGTTTGCAGGGGGGCGCCGAACACCCTAGCACCGGCCCTGAGTAAATAAATGAACTCTAGAGTTGTGTATTATAAATTGCCTAAAATAAAATAATAAAGGGTAACGTACTGTATCTGCTGTGAATTATCTTTAGTACAATTGAGCAGTGGCGTCACTAGGGGACTGCTGGCCGCTCCCGGGTGTCACCCTCTGAGGGGTGACACCTAAATGCAAGCTTCTTCTCAGTGACAGGAGCTTGTGTTGCACTGTAACATTATGTGGAGAACTTAACAGTGTAACAGTGTAGGAGCAGGCAGAGTAGCCACAGCAGTGTCTGTGGGCAGGCCAGCGTCCAGGGGTGTTGAGAGCTGTGGCAGGCCCAGGTACATTTTCAGGGGTTTAGTCTAATTGTGGGAGGCATGGCAATGCCCCCTTATACAAATGAATGCCCCGCACAGGCAGAAGAGGCTGCTGCTGTTGCTGCTAAGTGACAGAAGCCTTCCTGCACCACCACAGCCCAGCGCACAGCAGCATGGGCTGGCGAAGAACTAATCTTCTGCTGCTGACAGGTGGGGAAGGGAGGCTGCAGACACGGGTCCCTCCATCAGGCACGGTCCCAGGTAATTAGTACCCGCCCCTCCCTCCCCTCTCAGTGGCTGAGTCTGCACCTCCTGAACCCCCGGAGTGATAAAAAAGGGGGGTGGGCCATGAGGCCATGCCTCTCCATGTGAGGCCACACCCCATTTGCTGGCAGTGCCGCATCGGGTGTCACAGGGCATAGGGACACCCCTGCTATTGAGCCCCCCAATTTGCTTTGACTTTCTACTAAGGTACATGGATTTGCAGAACAAAATGGGAGTTTGGCAGAGGAGCGGGACAGGCTAAAGGGAGTAGTTGGCCAGAATGGCAGTTACTGTTGCGGAGCACTGCAAACATGAGAATTTCACTTGCAATGTAAGATTATGAAAATGAGGTAGTGTGCGGTGAGAAGGCATTTTTAGGGATGCCACTTGCTTTGCAGAAGGGCACAGAGCTACCATATGTGCACTCTATAACCTGAATTTTGTAAGGGGTCATAGCTTGAGGTTTTTGTTCCTCCATGTTGCACTTGTACAGAGAAATGCATTTCTATATGCACTTGTACCAATGTAATAATAATTGTCAAAATGTAATAAAAACAGTCCCGATGTACCCTCACTTTGATTAAATTAAGCCACAGATTAGGTTACCAGAAGAAAGATAAATATTTGAAATGATACTGAATATGTGATAATGAAATGGTAGAGTTGGGCAGTTTCTCAGCCATCTGCAGTCTGTACACTTATTGTAGGTAAACTTCCAATTTGGGAAGTGTCTCTCAAGAGTGGAGAGTCAGCGTGCATCTTAAAGTGTGCTAGGAGGAACATAATGCAGAATAACCTATTGAGGTAGAGTTATGCAGGTGGCGATATCATACCTCCCAACTGTCCCGATTTTCGCGGGACAGTCACGTTTTTTTGGGGACTGTCCCGCTGTCCCACCCGTGGGCCGCAGTGTCCCATGGTGGGGTGGGGGGGTAGGGCAGTTGGGAGGCACCTGTCAATCACTGCTCTGACATGCCCCCTTAGTGACGAAAAATGGGAGCATGACCAGCGACCGCGAAGCCACACCCTTTTCGGCGCAGGCGCGCGTGACTAAAGTGTCCCTCTTTCATTGAATTAAATGTTGAGAGGTATGCGACATGGATGTTAGTCCACATGGGAATAGTGAACCAGGAAAGTTTTTATTGCTGTTAGCGCCGGGAGACGCGTGTCCCGGCCGTTGCCGTGGAGCCGGGACGCCGCACCTCCCGCTGACCCCCGCCCAGCGCCTAGCAACAGGCGGACGCCGGGCGCAAGGTTTTCTGGTCCCAGCCCAGCGCCTAGCAACAGGCAGACGCCAGACGCAAAGTCTCTTGGTCCCCGCCTGGCGCCTAGCAACAGGCAGACGCCGGGCGCTGTGAGCTGCCATATCCCTAGCAACGGGGACGCCAGAGGCAGACGGTGTTCCCTGTTGCTGGGTAAATAAGTACCCAGCTGTGTACAAGGACGTGCAGCACGACAGCTGCATGATATTTGCAATTAAGGAGTTTCTAAACATCTTAGTGATATTTGGTGGACCCCTTTCTTTGAAAGTAAAGCATTCATAACCTAAAACCAGAAATAACGACACGGAAACTTGAATTTTGGCAGAAAATTGCTAGCTATTTATTTGTCCCTATCCATTAGGAAACCTGTAATAAAGAAATTAATTAAATATGCCGCTCCAGCCGGCATATGGTGGCGGCCCAAAAGAACGGCTCAATTAACCTAAATTAACCTTAAATAACTAACCCTATAAATTTACTAAAACTTATCATAAACCGGTAATAGGTGACAACTCAACCCCCACAGTGACTACCCACCACTCCTGGGTGCCCTGCCGCTGCCTTCCCGGACGGGTGGTCAAGCGGCCATAAGTCGATGGAGGTGAGTGCACCTAAACCACAACAAACTGTAAAACACTACAGTTTTCTCTACCATACAAAACTGCCGTTCTTTTCCGCCCATAAATAGCCAACGATAACAGCCAACAACTTAACGCCAAAGCACCACGTGCCAGAATTTCTTACTACCAGGGCGGGAGGGCGGGAAAGCAAATCCACCAAGAGAACTAAGATGGCCTCACCTTCCCTATATATATCAAACCCTCCCCCTAAAGAAGGCTGTACTTTCCTCACAGCTAGGTCCACCCCTCCCCAGATGTTTAACTCTTTCCTCTCCTATACAGTCAATACTCTCTCCTTCTGTGACAGGTGTAGCACCATTTATATTCTCTTCCTGGTCACTCCAAAGACGCTGGTGATAGTTCTTACTTCTGTGTGAACCTGTCAACTCGTTGGAGATCCTGCCTGTGTTGTGCTGTGACCTGGAGACTTTGACTGATCGATTCTTGACCAGATCTTGCCAGCCGGTGTTCTGGTTTTTGTGGAGTATCCACGCTAACAGTTCTTTGTTTATATTTATATCTTTAACATTCCTGAGCATTGTTGCTCTCACTATTCATTTGCTTATAACATCTAAGACCATTGTTGTTCTCATTATCACTTGTGCATTGGTGTTGCAGGGTTAGTTAGGTTCCCCCTTACTCACTCGCAGTCTCGGGTGGTGCCTTGTCACTTAATAAGACCGGGGGCATCGGAGTTTGGGCGGACCTAATTCGCCCATTCAAACGCGGCTGCCGTGGGCAGAAGAACACTAGCACCACAGGCACCATCCAACCACTAAGAGGGGTAACGGAGTCAGGGGTAGAGCACGAGTTGCTGCAGACATCAACTCTAGCTGCAGCTTTACCTGTGAGTACTAGAACTTCCCAGTTGTCGCATACTCCCCTGAGTTCCAGGTACTCATCCATAACAATTGGACACAAAGGATATACAGCATTCAGTACACATAGAGAACGCTGTACACGTGCACCATGAACATATAAGAAGTACATGTAAAGTTTACATATGAGGCTTGTCCGTACAAGTCTGCATCTAGGACTAAGGAGGAGATGTACTAAGCAGTGATAAAAGTTGTCCATGGCAACCAATCAGCATTGACGTAACATTTATAATTTGCATACTCTAAAAGTATACAGAGCAGCTGATTGGTTTGCATGGGCAACTTCTCCACTGGCTCACTTCTCCACTTTTATCACTGCTTAGTACATGTCCCAAAAAATGCTGCAGATGCACTAAACAGTGGTGCACATGTGCAGTAGAACAGTAGACTGTTACTGGAAGCACAGGTAGTAATGCAGGTACCAGACCGCAAACTTTTGTAGGATGAGCACTGATTACAACATGGAGAACTGGAGTTGAATTCTTGCTGCAAAATGAAAAACACTTAAGACAGGACTGAATAGAAGTAGCTGTAATAGGAGCACTCTGAATAACACCCGACTGGAAGAGATGCAGGCAGCTCAGGAGATAGACACCCGCTTCTGACTTCAGGGTCCAGGAGTAGCTTGAAGAAAAGTTGGTCATGAGTAGGTGTCAGAGAACTGTTTAACAGGGTGCTCTCTACCAGGATTGGACACTGGAGTCATGTGAGGAGTAGAGACACTGGGGGTATATTTACTAAGGTCCCGATTTTGACCGAGATGCCGTTTTTTCTTCAAAGTGTCATCTCGGTCATTTACTAAACTCAAATCTCGGCAGTGATGAGGGCATTCGTATTTTTTTTGAAGTCCAACAAAAAAAATACGAATGAATACACCATCGGTCAAAACGCGGCTGTTTAAGTATGAATCTCGGTCATTTACTAAGAAGTGCAAAGCCAAAAAAAAAAAAACACTGCCGTGAAAAAATACAACTCGTAAAAAAGTGCTAAAAAAAAACAGACCTGCTTTTTTGAGCCGTGATTGGATAGGCATGCACGGATCCATGAGATCCGTGCATGTATATCAGTGGGAAAAGGTGGGAAAGTGTTAATTTTTTGGAAAAAAATTGCGTGGGGTTCCCCCTCCTAAGCATAACCAGCCTCGGGCTCTTTGAGCCGATCCTGGTTGCAGAAATATGGGAAAGAAAATGACAGGGGTTCCCCCATATTTAAGCAACCAGCATCGGGCTCTGCGCCTGGTCCTGGTTCCAAAAATACGGGGGACAAAAAGCGTAGGGTTCCCCCGTATTTTTAAAACCAGCACCGGGCTCCACTAGCTGGACAGATAATGCCACAGCCGGGGGTCACTTTTATATAGTGCCCTGCGGCCGTGGCATCAAATATCCAACTAGTCACCCCTGGCCGGGGTACCCTGGGGGAGTGGGGACCCCTTCAATCAAGGGGTCCCCCCCCCCAGCCACCCAAGGGCCAGGGGTGAAGCCCGAGGCTGTCCCCCCCCATCCAATAGGCTGCGGATGGGGGGCTGATAGCCTTTGTGAAAAGTGATTGATATTGTTTTTAGTAGCAGTACTACAAGGCCCAGCAAGCCTCCCCCCCAAGCTGGTACTTGGAAAACCACAAGTACCAGCATGCGGCGGAAAAACGGGCCCGCTGGTACCTGTAGTACTACTACTAAAAAAATACCCCAATAAAGACAACACACACACACCTTGAAAGTATAACTTTAATACATCCATCCACACCTCCATATACACATACTTACCTTATGTTCCCACGCAGGTCGCTCCTCTTCTCCAGTAGAATCCATGGTGTACCTGTAGAAAAAATTATACTCACATAATCCAGTGTTTTCGGCTCCTCGGTAACTCCTTTTGTAATCCACGTACTTGAAAAAATAAAAAAACGGATACCCGACCACGAACTGAAAGGGGACCCATGTTTTCACATGGGACCCCTTTCCCCGAATGCCAGAAACCCACTCTGACTGATGTCTAAGTGGGTTTCTTCAGCCAATCAGGGAGCGCCACGTTGTAGCACCCTCCTGATCGGCTGTGTGCTCCTGTACTGTCTGATAGGCGGCACACGGCAGTGTTACAATGTAGCGCCTATGCGCTCCATTGTAACCAATGGTGGGAACTTTCAGGTCAGCGGTTGACCGAAAGTGACCTCACCGCTGACCTGAAAGTTCCCACCATTGGTTACAATGGAGCGCACAGGCGCTACATTGTAACACTGCCGTGTGCCGCCTGTCAGTCAGTACAGGAGCACACAGCCGATCAGGAGGGTGCCACAACGTGGCGCTCCCTGATTGGCTGAAGAAACCCACTTAGACAGAAGTCAGAGTGGGTTTCTGGCATTCGGGGAAAGGGGACCCATGTGAAAACATGGGGCCCCTTTCAGTGCGTGGCTCGGGTCTCCGTTTTATTTTTTTAATCAAGTACGTGGATTACAAAAGGATTATCCGAGGAGCCTGGTACCCTGGATCTGGTGAGTATAATTTATTCAACAGGTACCCCATGGATTCTACTGGACAAGAGGACCGACCTGCGTGTGAACATAAGGTAAGTATGTATGTATGTTTGTGTGGATGGATGTAATAAAACTTTACTTTCAAGGTGTGTGTGTATTGTCTTTTTTTGGGTATTTTTTTAGTAGTAGTACTATAGGTACCAGCGGGCCCGTTTTTCCGCCGCATGCTGGTACTTGTGGTTCTCCAAGTACCAGCATGCGGGGGAGGCTTGCTGGGCCTTGTAGTACTGCTACTAAAAACAATATCTTACACTTTTACAAAAAGGCTATCAGCCCCCCATCCGCAGCCCATTGGATGGGGGGGACAGCCTCGGGCTTCACCCCTGGCCCTTGGGTGGCTGGGGGGGACCCCTTGATTGAAGGGGTCCCCACTCCCCCAGGGTACCCCATCCAGGGGTGACTAGTTGGATATTTGATGCCACGGCCGCAGGGCACTATATAAAAGTGACCCCCGGCTGTGGCATTATCTGTCCAGCTAGTGGAGCCCGGTGCTGGTTTTAAAAATACGGGGGACCCCTACGCTTTTTGTCCCCCGTATTTTTGGAACCAGGACCAGGCGCAGAGCCCGATGCTGGTTGCTTAAATATGGGGGAACCCCTGTCATTTTTTCCCCCATATTTCTGCAACCAGGATCGGCTCAAAGAGCCCGAGGCTGGTTATGCTTAGGAGGGGGGACCCCACGCCATTTTTTTTACAGTTTTACAGTGCTTATTTAAAAAAAAAAAAAAAAAGGAACCCCAGCACGGATCACACAGATCCGGCCGAGATTCATTTAGAAAAAGTCGTCAGTGTTTTGCTAATCACTGCCGTAAAAAACTAAAAAAAAAACACGAATGACATCGACATCGGAACAAAAGAAAATGCAGAATACGACAGCTTAGTAAATTAGTCGTAATAAATTCAAAAAGTTGCAGTTTTACACTTTCGATATCATTCGTGATTATTCTCCCACCAAATCGGGAGAATTACGAATGTTAATAAATATACCCCACTGTGATTGGCTGTATTAGCATCAGCTGACCTCAGTCAAATGGCAGCACCCATGGCATGCCGGATTGCAGCAACAGGTGCATCCTGAGATGACTAGCCAGCACAGAGTGTGGTAAGAAGGTCTGAGTGGGATCCAGTCTCTAGGTCGACAAAACTTAGGTCGACAGTCTCTAGGTCGACCACTGTTGGTCGATAGTAAGTAGGTCAACATGGTTTCTAGGTCGACAGGGACTCTAGGTCGACATGTACTAGGTCGACATGACAAAAGGTCGACATGAGTATACACTTTTTTAATTTTTAAACTTTTTCATACTTTACGATCCACGTGGACTACAATTGGGAATGGTAACCTGTGCCGAGCGCAGTGGTAGCGGATGCGAGGGTATACGGTGCACTAATTGGGGTTCCCAGTCACTCTACGAAGAAAACAACACCAAAAATATGTAAAAAACTCATGTAAACGGTTTTTCATGTCGACCTAGAGCCCAGTCGACATAGAAACCATAGAAAGAAAGCAGGTCCAGACGCGCTGTCACAGCTGCCAGCAAGGGATTGTCAGTCCCAAGGAAATTTTTAACAAAGAAAAACAATAAAGCTGGCGCTAGGTGTTTCTCCAATAATAAATAATTGAATAACTGTGGATGAATGTAAAATCACAGTTTAGTTTATTAACTAAACATCACGTACTAAAACCATGAATAAAAATTCACATATACACATAAAATTTAGGGCATAAATGGAGCTATGAATAAATTGAGAATGGCTGCTAATGAGTGTCCACAGGGGATCCCGGACTATAACAATGGGCAAAGTTCCCTGGGGAAAGAAAATTAGTACAGCTGGTGTTACCCGTGACGACGGAGACTTCCAGAGGCTTGAAAATTAACAGCAAGCAAGCTGTGCCATTTGTGCAGAAACTGGGTCTCTCCAATCGGTGCTGTAAAATCAAAGTCCCACAGAGAAAGTTCCAAGGCAGGTTTTCCAAGGCAGGTTTTTATAAGTCCATATCTGGATCCTTTAGAACGTGAAACACTTGTAGTAGTAGTAGTAGCAGCTTTTACACTTAACGCGTTTCCCTAGGCTCGGTCACCTAGCTTCATCAGACATAGAAACCATGTCGACCAATAGTGGTTGACCTAGACACTGTCGACCTAAGTCTATTCTATCTAACATACCACGCCTGGTCTGAGTACCCGGGTTGGGAGGCCAGGAATGAGATAAGATAGATCAAGCAGGAGAGTTTGCAGCCATTTATCAGCCAGCGGTCCTGCTTATGCACTGTACAATTATCAGGCCGATCATACATCATAATTATCGTCTGATTAACCCAATAACTGTATAGTGTTTATTTCTTATTGCTTGCTCTGGAAAGTTTGCTTAGGACGTCTGTTTATCATTCACTTACTGATGTAGGCCTTAGTTTACCACCAGATGACTCTCCCTATAGTATCAGTGCCTCCACTCAGACCTTTGATCTGCTAATGACTATTGGCAGACTGGGGAAGTCTGAGAAACCCCTTTAGTGCGCCATAAATTAAAACCCACTATGGGAATTGTATTCTCCCAAATTTTACACCTTAACACTCTAACACTTACTGGATTTATAGTGTGGTTCCAAAGAGCCTTCAGTGCTTCCGTCGAATCGAGGAGTAAGCAATGACATGACAATATCGAATACGATTCACAACTTTACTTTTACTATTGTTACTGTTATATGAAGGCAGCAAACATTAAACAGTTAACGTGTATTTATGAAACATTACACCGTATATGATACAATCTTACTACTTCTATAGCCCTATTCTCCCGGTATAACCCCTTTCCCCTTCTCGTTATATATTTGCAAATATATATATATATATATATATATACATACACACAGAGTAAAAACCACAGCACTCACCGCACCAGAAGCGGGGCACAGCTATGCACTTACCACTCACAGGGTGGGGTGCATGTAACACTGCACTCTCCACCACAGAAGCGGGGTACACAGCTGTACTTACCACTCACAGGGCGGGGTGCATGTAGCCCATGACCACATCGCTCTAATAAATACAAACAGAGAACCCAGCACTCACCAAAGTAAACTCACTTATCCTCAACAATTCAATAAATAAATGATGGGGGTTTAGTTGGTGGATTGGCCAATGCACGGAAGCCTGTATACCGATTCAAGGTACCCCACCTTCATACAGGTCCTACACTATCACAGAGTCTTAAAACCTGACTACCACACTGCTGCATCATCTGCCTGCTAGATGTAATGTGTACCTGCCACAGACTATATGGCTTTTAAAGGCACACTAGTCACCTATTGCACTGGCTCAAAGATGATTGCTAAAAAACAGCTGAGACAGCTAGTGTGCCTTTAAAAGCCATATAGTCTGTGGCAGGTACACATTACATCTAGCAGGCAGATGATGCAGCAGTGTGGTAGTCAGGTTTTAAGACTCTGTGATAGTGTAGGACCTGTATGAAGGTGGGGTACCTTGAATCGGTATACAGGCTTCCGTGCATTGGCCAATCCACCAACTAAACCCCCATCATTTATTTATTGAATTGTTGAGGATAAGTGAGTTTACTTTGGTGAGTGCTGGGTTCTCTGTTTGTATTTATTAGAGCGATGTGGTCATGGGCTACATGCACCCCGCCCTGTGAGTGGTAAGTACAGCTGTGTACCCCGCTTCTGTGGTGGAGAGTGCAGTGTTACATGCACCCCACCCTGTGAGTGGTAAGTGCATAGCTGTGCCCCGCTTCTGGTGCGGTGAGTGCTGTGGTTTTTACTCTGTGTGTATATGAAGGGGTTAATCTATGGTTAGCTCTTATTAACCGTGGCCACTAGCTTTCTCATGCACCCCTGTGTGGACTTCATTATCCTGAACCTGTCTCAGCTGTTTTTTAGCAATCATCTTTGAGCCAGTGCAATAGGTGACTAGTGTGCCTTTAAAAGCCATATAGTCTGTGGCAGGTACACATTACATCTAGCAGGCAGATGATGCAGCAGTGTGGTAGTCAGGTTTTAAGACTCTGTGATAGTGTAGGACCTGTATGAAGGTGGGGTACCTTGAATCGGTATACAGGCTTCCGTGCATTGGCCAATCCACCAACTAAACCCCCATCATTTATTTATTGAATTGTTGAGGATAAGTGAGTTTACTTTGGTGAGTGCTGGGTTCTCTGTTTGTATTTATTAGAGCGATGTGGTCATGGGCTACATGCACCCCGCCCTGTGAGTGGTAAGTACAGCTGTGTACCCCGCTTCTGTGGTGGAGAGTGCAGTGTTACATGCACCCCACCCTGTGAGTGGTAAGTGCATAGCTGTGCCCCGCTTCTGGTGCGGTGAGTGCTGTGGTTTTTACTCTGTGTGTATATGAAGGGGTTAATCTATGGTTAGCTCTTATTAACCGTGGCCACTAGCTTTCTCATGCACCCCTGTGTGGACTTCATTATCCTGAACCTGTCTCAGCTGTTTTTTAGCAATCATCTTTGAGCCAGTGCAATAGGTGACTAGTGTGCCTTTAAAAGCCATATAGTCTGTGGCAGGTACACATTACATCTAGCAGGCAGATGATGCAGCAGTGTGGTAGTCAGGTTTTAAGACTCTGTGATAGTGTAGGACCTGTATGAAGGTGGGGTACCTTGAATCGGTATACAGGCTTCCGTGCATTGGCCAATCCACCAACTAAACCCCCATCATTTATTTATTTATTGAATTGTTGAGGATAAGTGAGTTTACTTTGGTGAGTGCTGGGTTCTCTGTTTGTATTTATTAGAGCGATGTGGTCATGGGCTACATGCACCCCGCCCTGTGAGTGGTAAGTACAGCTGTGTACCCCGCTTCTGTGGTGGAGAGTGCAGTGTTACATGCACCCCACCCTGTGAGTGGTAAGTGCATAGCTGTGCCCCGCTTCTGGTGCGGTGAGTGCTGTGGTTTTTACTCTGTGTGTATATGAAGGGGTTAATCTATGGTTAGCTCTTATTAACCGTGGCCACTAGCTTTCTCATGCACCCCTGTGTGGACTTCATTATCCTGAACCTGTCTCAGCTGTTTTTTAGCAATCATCTTTGAGCCAGTGCAATAGGTGACTAGTGTGCCTTTAAAAGCCATATAGTCTGTGGCAGGTACACATTACATCTAGCAGGCAGATGATGCAGCAGTGTGGTAGTCAGGTTTTAAGACTCTGTGATAGTGTAGGACCTGTATGAAGGTGGGGTACCTTGAATCGGTATACAGGCTTCCGTGCATTGGCCAATCCACCAACTAAACCCCCATCATTTATTTATTGAATTGTTGAGGATAAGTGAGTTTACTTTGGTGAGTGCTGGGTTCTCTGTTTGTATTTATTAGAGCGATGTGGTCATGGGCTACATGCACCCCGCCCTGTGAGTGGTAAGTACAGCTGTGTACCCCGCTTCTGTGGTGGAGAGTGCAGTGTTACATGCACCCCACCCTGTGAGTGGTAAGTGCATAGCTGTGCCCCGCTTCTGGTGCGGTGAGTGCTGTGGTTTTTACTCTGTGTGTATATGAAGGGGTTAATCTATGGTTAGCTCTTATTAACCGTGGCCACTAGCTTTCTCATGCACCCCTGTGTGGACTTCATTATCCTGAACCTGTCTCAGCTGTTTTTTAGCAATCATCTTTGAGCCAGTGCAATAGGTGACTAGTGTGCCTTTAAAAGCCATATAGTCTGTGGCAGGTACACATTACATCTAGCAGGCAGATGATGCAGCAGTGTGGTAGTCAGGTTTTAAGACTCTGTGATAGTGTAGGACCTGTATGAAGGTGGGGTACCTTGAATCGGTATACAGGCTTCCGTGCATTGGCCAATCCACCAACTAAACCCCCATCATTTATTTATTGAATTGTTGAGGATAAGTGAGTTTACTTTGGTGAGTGCTGGGTTCTCTGTTTGTATATATATATATATATATATATATATATATATATATATATATATAAATAGTTCAGTGCACTGAGTCTGGACCCTAGAGTAGGATTTCCCGCAAGTACAGTGTATTTAGCAGTATCTTTACTAGATTATGTTGCTCAACCAGTGAGTTAATCCTCTGTCTCTACGATAATCCACTAGCCATAGTATAAACAGGGTAGTACTCCGGATACTCAAAAGTAGCAAATATCAAATAGTTACGACCTGTGGTGACTCCAGTCGGTAAATAAGAAGCCTTTATGGGAGTGCTAGCCAGTATAAGTTTCTGTTCCCTAACTCCCTTCAACTGACGCTGGTATCTCGGTAGTGGGTGTATAACCCAGTATCCTTTATAGTATGCACTATTCTGGGTTGCGTGGTGACAGTGAGAAGTGTTCCATCAGGGCGTATGGCCAATTAAATTCAGATAGGAGTGTCATTCACCAATATATATATATTGTCTAGTAGTCCTCTTATTATCAGTATTTTATAACTCCTGAAAACAGGATGCCTTATTGGCGTAGTGACACATTGTCCTTCTTTATTTTAGGGTAGCTGGATTTCCTCTCTAAGGGGTCTATTCATGCAGCAGTGAAAAGCCCTGTTTTGCGTTAAACAGGGCTTTTCACTGCTTACCGCAATTCACAGAGCCGGTTACCGTGGAGAAGTCTCTGACTTCTCCAGCGGTACCCCCGCTCTGTGCCTGAATCGCATCACCATACCTTTGTATGGTGAGTGCAATTCATGAAGGTGCGGAAAGCTCTGCTTTCCGCTTCTCCATGGAGTTCAGGTTCGCCATCTCAGGACGGCGTAACCTGAACTGTAGTGCAGAGACGTCAGGGAAGCCCAATGCTTCCCTGATCGCTGCTCTGCACCTCGCGCTGGCTCCGCCCCCCGACCTCCCAGCAACCACTGCGGCCTGCCGGGAGGTCATCAAGCTGCGCATGCGCAAAGGGACCCGCCGCTGGACTCCGCGCATCGCAGGGCGGCACCGCTGGAGAAGACCTCACCGCAGGAGCCCCAGACACCGCAGCGCATCGTCGGAAGGGTGAGTATACATGAATTGCTATTTATCACAGCTATACATCGCATCGAAGAGATGCGATGTATAGTGATAAGTAGCAATTATGTTTTAGTTTTCTACATGAATAGACCCCTAAGTCTTAAGATATCTGCAGTGGATTAACAGGTAAGTGTGCGTTTGCGTCCAGAAATCCTCCCCGGCTTACTGTACTCAGAGTCTGTGTGATGCTGTTATAATATTGAGCTACATACAATATGGTACACTACTACATGTAGTGGTGGATACTATCTCTGCGGTGTTTTGTATCTGTCTCACTGAACCTGTGCAAAGGTGTGGCGGCGTGTCACTTACTGTGCGTGCTGTCGGCACAGCTGTGAAGATGTGCTCTGGAGAGTTGTCCCCTGAAGTGCACGCCTCCTCCAGCTAGGCGATCCTGCCCACAGCAGCAGCTTTGTTATGGAGGCTCGGTCTGTACCTCCTAAGGCGGTCCCTTTGCAGTCAACCCTCCCACAGTAGGAGGCTCCCGAGTGATCGTCTGTCCAATCTGACTGCCTTTGATGGGGACGGGGCGGTGACTCATTCACAGCCACACCGCTTCCAGTGAGGCTGCTTGCGGCTCACATACTCTTCTCCCCCGGCTCTCAGGTACGCCGTATCCGCGCTCTCAATGTAGCTGCTCACCTCCACTGTCCTCCGTCTTCCCGTTCAACCGCCGCCACTGGCGCACTTGCTCCTCTCTTTGGGGTCTATTCATGAAGCAGTGAAAAGCGTGGGGAAGTGAGCCTGTGGAGAAGTTGCCCATGGCAACCAATCATCTGCTCCGTACAATTGTATAGTATGCAAATTATAAATGTTATTTCAATGCTGATTGGTTGCCATGGGCAGCTTCTCCACTGGCTCACTTCTCCACACTTTTCACTGCTTCATGAATAGACCCCTTTATACTGGCCTCCCGACTTCTCGTTCAACCTCCCAATCCGGGCACCTCTCTAATGTCCCGTTCACGGGTCTCTCCCGCACGGGATCCCCGCGTGCGAGTCCCAGCTCCTGGCTCTCGCAATGTTAATCACAGTCCACATTACTCTGCCTCTTTAGCAGGGTCCCTCACTAATGCATTAATATAACATATATAGTATAAGCAATTACACATTACAAACAATATTACATGTCATTTACTATTAAATGTACCTCTACACTGACTTATGGCCTAGTCAAGGGATTTAATCAAATTGTTGTCCAAATGGCTGAGCCCCTTAAAAGTCATATGTATAGTAAGAAAAGTAAATTACAAGATTACGCTGTAATTAGAAACAGAAAATAAATACTGTATACCACGTTAAACTGTTAAAGACGTGGAAGGATTAAGTTGCTTTATTTGTGCACCCGGCTGTGAGTGAACCTGATGCTTAATTCTGTCTTGCCACAGTTTCTGCATGTTTTTACAGCAGAATTAGCTTGATAAACATAAACCACCATACTGCTAACTAGGCCGGAATTAAAAAACATCTATTACCATAAAATGTACTTGGAGATGTGTTTGTTTTGCACCTGTTTGATGTCACCCTGATTGCTGTGCAACTGCAGATGCGGTGTGATTCTACATGTCTGCAAAAAGATGCAGAAACATGAAACCTGCTTATTTCCTCATCACTGACCCACAGAGTCCAATACAACACCCTCATTTTTTGTTAAGTCACTTTTTCCTTATATAAAGCTACAATAGTAAAATAGTATGATCTACACACAATATTGTACAATAAATATACAGTACTATTTAGTACAGAGGTTCCCAAACTGTGTGCCGTGGCTCCCTGGGGTGCCTCGGGACACTTGCAGGGGTGCCCTGGGTTGGTGGTCCAGGACCAATTCCAATTATTCATGGTCAGTATAATAGGCAAAACCAGTGATGGTGGCTGCCAGTCATAAAATATGTGGCTAAACAGAAGCAAATCTTGTCCCTCACCACACAACTGACCCTAAGGATGACATATAAACGCGATCTACTTAATGTAATATTTCTTTCTAAATTTCTCAATAAGAAATTTTTGGCCTAGGGGTGCCGTGAAAAAAATTCTGATATTCTAGGGTGCCGTGATTCTAAAAAATTTGGAAACCACTGATTTAGTATAACACTGAACGACTCTGTGTCAGCACCTGGTGGCCAAACGTGATACTGCATTTTTTTAATTTTTTTTTAATGTAATACTGGATATTTATTTATTTTTAGGTAAAGCTAGGTACACACTATACAACAATTGGTCTGATTTGCCAATTATCGGGTGATCGTCCTGTTTTACTGTGTAGTGTGTAGGCATGGGCGTTTTGGTAAAACGCTGATAAAGTCTAAAACAGACAGAAATGCTCCTTTTGTTAAATATCTGATCACCCAGACTTGCCAGAAAAAACTGCAAAATATATGTGACCATATTTACTATGATTTTTCGTGACATCATCTTCCTTGTGGGCGGACAGATGCAAATTCTGTGAGGAGAAGGAGGCCAGGCTGTCAGCAGTACCTTTGTCAGTTCTGGCATTACACCTGTTACAAGCCTCAGTGCATGCTGTATTGGAAATTCAAATGAACTAAACACTTGTTTGAGAATGATATGGAGCAGCTAATTATACTAAAATAATTTTATGTGGTAATGGAAGTAGCAGTGTTGAATGACTGGCAAAACAATATGTGCTTTCTCTGTTCTACTTGTAACCTAAACCGTTTCACTGGCCAAAGCATCAGGATACCAAAATGTGAGCAAGAAGGTATACCGACGCTGGAATGCCGACACAGTTCGGAATGCTGGCGCCGGCATCCAGACTGGGATCACAATCCCAGCATCCCAACACCCAGTATCACAAATGAGACACTGCCGGGCCACCAGAGAGGAAAGCCACGGGGGTGGGGAAGTAGGTTTTGGCGGAGTGGGGAAGGTTAGGTTTAGGCTGCGGGGAAGGGGGTTAGGTTTAGGAATCCCCGGGGAGGGTTAGGTTTAGGCTGCGGGAAGGGGGAGTTAGGATTAAGGGGCCATTGGGAAAAGGTAAGTATACTTACCTTCCCCCTGTCGGGATTCTCACTGTCGGGACGCCGCACTCAGTCTTCTGACCGCCAGCATTTCGAACCGAAGTATACAGACTGTATCTGCATTAGCCCTGTTAGCACATCTCTATTTTTGAAGGAGGAGTGCACTACTGTGCAAATTCCAGTCTTTCTGTCCTTCAGGGAGGCTTTATACCCTATTCCAAGATGGCCATGGAGATCCCTACTGAGCATGTGACATCCCTCTTCCCTCAAGCTCTGGTATGCATAACAGTGATTAAACCAGTACCTGCTTTATCTATCAATAAAACAACCCCCCTGGTTAAGTAACGTGATAGACAGGAATATCAGTGAATAACACATAAGAAACCTGTACGTGAGAGCTGCATATTAGAAAAACCCATACTAGAGATAGTACATTGAGATGGGTGTGGCCCAACAGGAGTCAGTAAGGGGAGACAGATGCCTCATGACATTCATAGATGACTTCATAAGAATGACACATGTATACTGTACTTCATCAGAGAGAAATCTGGAGTAGCAAAGAAAATTGCAGACTACAAAAGGCTTGTAAAGAATCAAATTGGTCACAGATTCAGGACTCTGAGATCTGATTATGGAGGAGAATATCTCAACACAGAGGTGGAACAATTCTTGAACAAATATGGAATAGAGCATAAATTGACCATTACCTATACTGAGCAAAATGTTGTCAGTGAATGAGAAAACAGTACATTAGTGGAAAGAGCAAGATGCGCATGGTAAATGACGTAGGCCTAGACAAACAGTTTTGGTCAGAAGCTATGTCCACAGCAGTTTATCTCAAGAAACATTCTCTTACAATTGCCAAAAAGGACATAACAACTATTGAAGTGTGGTCAAAGAGAAAATCCAGTGTACGACATCTTACAACTCTTGGGAACTCAGCTTATGTGCATATACCGAAAGAAAGAAGACACAAGGCGGATTCAAAATCAGTAAAGTGCATAGTGCTTGGCTATTGTCATGAAACAAAGGCTACAGATTATGGAATACAAATACCAAAAAGCTATTTAAGTTGAGATGTTGCCTTCAAAGAAACAGCACAAGTTGAAGAAAAGCTGGAAGTTGATATGCAGAACTAGCAGTGGCGGGCTGGGTTGGGGAGCAGGTTGCCATCTACCCCTCGGCTAGCAGAATATTGCTGTTTAGGGCCACAGGCAAGGTCCACATGTGCATCTGGGAGACTTCCAGAGAGTGCTTCAGGGATACCCTCATGATAATACACACGCACAGCCACAGTTTGGCCACAGATGGTGGAGTTTGAGGGGGGGGGGGCGAAGCCATCAGGGTCACAAATAAAATTAGCAGTTGGGCAAAAACCATGTTGCACTGCAGGTGGGGAAGATATAACATGTGCAGAGAGAGTTAGATTTGGGTGGGGTGTGTTCAATCTGAAATCTAAATTGCAGTGTAAAAATAAAGCAGCCAGTATTTAACATGCACAGAAACAATATTACCGACCCAAATCTAAATCTCTCTGCACATGTTACCTCTGCCCCATCTGTAGTCAATATGGTTTTACCCAATTGCTAACTTTTTTGGTTTGCTAACAACTCTGAATAACCCCCACTAACAGTGGGCGTCCCAGTCCTTACGCATGGTTGTATACCAGGGAAGGGCTTTGTAATGTATTTAGTTTAAAGTCGCAGAGGTGACTGCGTCTGACTCAGAATCAGGCCCATCATATGGAAAACAGCAAAAAGAGCAATATTTCAGTGTATTGAAACATTTTTTTGTCAGGATTAATATGTTTTTCCTGTGTGTTTATTTCATGTTCCGCTTACAAATTTATTGGATGTGCTGACAGAAAATCTGGGTCACTAGTTTGAGTGTACCCCCCAGGCTGAAAGTGGCCAGCCAGCCCCTGAGGACTAGTTTGTGTCACAGGACATTCCAGCAGCTGAAGATATAGCTGTATCTGAGTCAGAGACTATCAACGTGGAACGTCAGCCACAAATAAGGTATTCTGTAAGATCAAATTTCAGCAAGCCACCTAAGAGGTATGATCATACCTCCCACCATGACCCTCTCCAGGAGGGACAGAATGCTCTGCTCCTGGACTTCCCTCTTACTTTATAATTACAATCACCTGTGCTGAAACACCTTTCTCATCCATGAACCTGTTCAAAACAGGTGCCCGCAATCATAAAAGAAGAGAAAAGTCCAGAAGCAGAGCGTTGTGTCCCTCCTGGAGAGGGTCATGTTGGGAGGTATGTATGATGAGTGTCACAACTGAGGGCCTGAGCTGACGGGAGGCAGCCTCAGTTGTAGGGGCTGAGATGTAACGGAACCTGGGAGGTTGTATCAGACCCCTAGACATGTAAGTAACATGTAGAATAACTGCCCGAAGGCGTGACCACGACAACCAGGATAAAAGTCAATGATGTTTATTATGACATACTCCGTAACACAGCAGCAAATAAGAAAACATAAAACTCAGCAGGGAAATATTACAGTTCCTGGGTACTACAGGGTGGCAAGGACCACAGGGCTCTGGTAGTATGAGATAGTTCTTAATAATCTTCTAGGTGGAAAGTCCTTACCAGGCCCGACTGTAGCAATGGAAATAGCCCAGGATCGTACCAGCTGGTGTTCCAGGAAAGGCTGGGCTGCTGTGGGTAAAACGGCTGCTGTGGATACTGGCTGAAACCAGACTGATGTTGACACGGAGTGAATACTGGCTGGAACCAGTTAAATAATAAATGTAGCTTGAGAGCGATGAAATATGAAGTGATGTTTGGAGCTTGAGAGCGGTGAAATAATAATGCCGGTGATAAATGATAATCTGCAGAAAAGGATACCGGCACTTTAAGAAGAGCTGACCTCTGCTGGAAGCTGGATGCTGAAAGCAGGTGGATCTGTAGCTGGAAGCAGATGAATCCAAATGGATAGGAGAGTCAGGCTACACCGCAGGTGGAATGCTGGTGCGGGTCTCTTTAGTGGAGGTTTGGAGATAGGAACTGGAACCTGGAAAACAACCACAGGAGAGAGACAAACTGGAACTAGGTTTGACAACCAAAGCACTGACGCCTTCCTTGCTCAGGCACAGAATATTTATACCTGCAGCAAGGAAGGGATTGGCTAGGCAATTATGCAGATTAACAATGCAGACAGCAGATTGGTGGAAATGAACAGATGACAGAATCCAAGATGGCTGCGCCCATGCAGACACTTGGAGGGAAGTTTGGTTTGTAATCCATGTGGGAATTAAAACAGCAATGGCGGCGCCGGCCACAGGAGACAGGAGACGCCAGACTGATAAGTGCACATCTAAACCACGCGGGCACAGCGGAGGCCGCGGCTGACGTAATCGCCACTCTGACACTCTGCATGCAGAAACTCAGGGACAGCGGCGGAGGCCGCGGGAGACGCCATTCCGGATGTAACATGGCGCCGCGGTGACCGCGTCTCAGAGTGACAGGAGAGGAGGCAGGAATGTGGATATCAGTATAACAGATGGGATCCGGTCCTGGAACGCTGAGCCAGCCTTAGGAGGCATCTGAAGGGTAAGTAATGGCGTCCAGATACCCGGATCGTGACAATGAGGAATTTATAAACATCGCATTCAGTGAGCCTCAGTATATTAGAAGGCAAAATAAAGATCCGATTGGTTTGAATGGAAGTCAAAGATAGGGAAAAGGATTTTACAAGATTTAAAAACCACAAGTGTTAAAAGCATCAAGAGTCATGATAATCATGGGAATCAGCTGTCTCAAGTTTATGAGTCCAGAGACTGTTGTCATGGCCTATGCTGTCAATAAGGAACTATCACTAATATATCTTCCAAGAAAATGTACAGGCTACAGAAAAGCTGAAATGTAATGTCTGTGTAACAAGTAGAAGCTTGTATTGTATGTGTGTGTGTGTGTGTGTAGGAGTGGGGGAGGGAAGGCAATATTGAAAAAGAAGTGCACTATTGCACAAAGTCCAGTCTTCCTATTCTCCGGGGATGCTTCAAGCCCTATTCCAAGCTGGCCGCCAAAATCACTACTGAGCAAGTGCAGGGACCATCTTGAGATTGACATCTTGAAACTGTGCTAAAGCATCACAGTGGAAGACAAGACACATGTCTTCCATTTAGCTCCAGAGAGACCAGCGATTACCTGTACTCCACAACAATTCCAGCTTTCCTACACCACTACCAGGTTCCTACATACAGTCACTGGCTGGTAAGCTGTATGAAACACCACTCATCTCAAGCTGCACTTGAAAACCAGTGTGTAACTATGAGTACAGCTGTAACTGCTATGTTTCAGTAAACAATCACCACTGGTTAAGTAACAGGACTGTTCATTGTGTCATCCGCTGGCCTGTGCCTATATAACTCTGCAATATCAACAACAGCACACACGTCATTTCCAACTTATATCACAATGTGTGCCATCTGCAAATTTACAGACTGCATCAGGATAGGGTTTGAAATATTTTGAATGCATCACCTGTAAAATGGTCAAAATCCCCTCAGGACACTTGCAGAAGTGTGACTTAACTAAGTACAAGTTATATTGAACATTGATAGTAGCAGCACTTCCTGTAATAACAAAAACAAAGGCATGGGACTGTCCTGCACCCCAATAGGTGCTTCTTTAGGGGATTCATTGTCCATCATGATAGGTGCTCAGACACCCTCAGCTGGTGTCAGGTGAGGTGGAGGACTCAGGTGGTGCCTTTTGCAATCATACCAAAAGCATCATATTGCACCACATACCTGCACTGTCCTGACTTTGTCAAACACAATAGGAGTCCGGATTTAGACGGACTGCCCATGGGACCAACTGTCTTAAGGGCCCCATACACTAGAACAATAATGCCCGATTTCATCTAATTTCGGGCGTTCGGCCCGATATATCGGGTGAAATCGGGCATTTTGGAGGTGTTTCCGATCCGATGCGCGTTCCCGTGGCTATCAGATCGGATCCTCCAGATTGAACATGCTGCACTAGCGATCATGTCCGACCCTGCAGGCATGGCTGGGATCGCCCAAGATATATTGTATGCAAAAGGACAGCATACAAAGTATCTTGGGCGATCCTGCCACCCGGGAGGCTGCCGGGGTGATCGCCTGCGACATGTTGGTTGAAGTGTATGGGGCCCTTTAAACAATGAGAATCTTTAGCTTTGAGTATCTTTGAGTCACAACCTAGAGTTCTGCAGAACATCTTGCACGCCATTCTCGACTTGTGGTCAAAGGGCCTAATTTAGACCTGATCGCAGCAGCAAAATTGCTCTCTAATGGGCAAAACCATGTGCACTGCGGGGGGAGGGGGGGCAGATATAACATTGGCACTGTGGGGGGGACACAGATATAACATGTGCAGTGTGAGTTATATTTGGGTGGGTTATATTGTTTCTGTGTAAGGTAAATACTGGCTGCTTTATTTTTACACTGCAATTTAGATTTCAGTTTGAACATACCCCACCCAAATCTAACTCTCTCTGCACATGTTATATCTGACCCCCCTGCAGTGCACATGGTTTTGCCCATTAGAGAAAATTTTTGCTGCTGCGATCAGGTCTGAATTAGGCCCTAAATTTGAACTTGGTGGTGGGAATGATGTTGATGACTGTGGCACTTGTCAGTTTGGGAGATAATCTATCGCGAACCTACTGCAATATGAATCCACTAACACAAGGTGCTCTTTCCAGCTCCATTCAAAGAAACTGCAGCAACAATGGACCAAGGGATATCAGGAACCTAAGGGAGAGTGAGCGGTTTCTTGAAATGATGGGCCCATAAAGCATTGCAGGGGACACAGGAAGAGACAACCTGCTCAATGCCAGCAGCCATGAAGGGCCAAAACAGGGCATCCTTAGCTAGCCGTATGGGGGCTTTGTATCCATGGAGCCCCTGGTGGGCCTGCTGAGCATTAAAACCTTGAAAGGCATAAGGTACCACAAAATGCTGACCATGTAGGAAGATGTCATCCAAGAGGGTTAATTCAACATGAAAAGAGAAGAAAGACTTCATACACGTATTGTGACGCTGTAGATTGTACCCCAATTTTATAAAAATATTGTGATGCTGCAAGTCGTACTGCAGTGTAATATTCGTACAAGTATTATGACGCTGCATGTTGAACTGCAGCTTATTACTATTATCTTTTATTTATATGATGCCACAAGGGGTCTGCAGTGCCCATTACAGAGTACAAATTAGCAAAACAAGAAAAAAAAAAAACAGCTTTGAGACAATACAGGACAAGTACAAGGTATATACAGAAAACCAGGGGTTAGGTGCCATCAAAAGGAGTATTGAGTATAAGTTAGTGTAAGTAAGAGAAGGAAAGGCACATGAGCGGAAAAGGCCCTGCTCTTGCGAGTTTACAATCTAAAAGATTAATATTGATACACATATAGTGACGCTGAAGGTCATACCCAAGTTTCATACAAGTATTGTGACATTGTAGGTCATACCCAGGGCATTATTAAGCCTTCCGCCTTTGGCATGCAAGACAGCCTGAATTCTCCTTGCAATGGTCAAACATAAGTCCAAATGGTCAACAATGGAATCTTAGAACATTCTTCATGCAAAACTTGTTCAAATACCCGGAGTGATGTTGAAGGCGGATAATGTGACCGAACCCTGTTCTTCAAAACTGTCCACAGTGGCTTTTTGATATTGAGGTCCAGCGATTCGGAGTGGGGGGATCAGGGAAGATGAGTCACCTAATCTGCATGCTCAGAAAACCACGATTGGATGGCACAAGCTGTATGAATCGGTGCCTGATGATCTTGGTACCAGGCGTCACCTGTCGGAAACAATGTCTGCACCATGGGATAGACCTGGTCGACCAGAATCTCTACATAGTCCTTGGCAGTGACTGAACCATGCATGGTGATAATGGGGCCAGCAGAATACCATAATATGGCTGCCCAAATCATAGACTTCTGCACCCAGGGCTAGATTAACAATGGGGCTGATGAAGCTACAGCTTCAGGCCTCCACATAAAAATAGGCCCATAATGACTAGCAGCCCAGCTGGTCATACAGTCGCCCATAAATCATAAGTATTGAACTTGTTTTTCTAGTTTTCTATTTTTATGTATTGAGGGAGACATTGGGCCTATATAGGGGGTGTGCATACCGACATGGCTCTGGTTATACCCATATAGCACTGGTCACACCCACATGGCACTGGCCACACCCACACTGCTCTGGTCACAGCCCTTCCCCTCCTTGGCAACTGCAGCTCATCCATGACTACAGTGTCAGACTGGGGCAAGAAGGGCCCACCGGGGTAATGCAGTGGTAGGGGCCCATGCATAAGGGTGTGGCAAGGCAATAGTAGAGGTGTGGCCAACCACCACAGAGGCCCGGCTAACTGTAAGAGAGTGCATTGGCTGGGCCCGTAGTCCTATGCAGTATAAGGGAACATATGTATAATGTATAGTATAAGTGCACTAGGATACAGTTTGGAACCTAATCCCTAGAGGAGGAGGTGGGCCCACAGACAGTGGGGCCCACCGGTGGTTTACCCTGTTCCCCTGTAGGCCAGTCCGACCCTGCATGACTAACATACTGTACTTGTGGAGTTCCCTCCTCACTGTTCTTGTAGACACAAGGGGGCCAAATGTAACAGAGGGGCAGATGTATTAACCTGGAAAAGGCATAAGGAAGTGATAAACCAGTGATATGTGCAAGGTGATAAAGGCACCAGCCAATCAGCTCCCATATGTAAATTAACAGTTAGGAGCTGATTGGCTGGTGCATTATCACCTTGCAGTTAACACTGCTTTATCACTGGTTTATCACTTCCTTATGCCTTATACAGGTTGATACATCTCCCCCAGAGTGAGAGTTTCAGAAAGTGAGATATTTGGTAAGGTTTTTTTTTTTTTTTTTTTTAAAGTGGCAATCATTTATACTGCAAAACCAGGTTGATCTTGCTGTGTAAATGATTGCCACTTAAAAAAAAAAAAACTTGCAAAACCTTACCAAATCTCTCACTTTTTGAAACTCTCACTCTATTACATTTGACCCTTGGTGTGAAACATGGGAATTCAGCTCAGCTGTCACATTTGCAGTGGTTGTCTTCTTATTCTTGGCCACAATCTTCCTCAATGCCCTTCTGTCTCTGACAGAAGAGCCGCTGACAGGGGAGAGCTGTCCCTCACTTCAACTCCAGCTATCTGTACGGTACCAGGGGGTTGTAAACGGAGGGGGGGGGGGGGGGTGTAATAGACTGTGTAACCTATTTAGGTACACAGTTGGCGCTGGCAAAGGGTGTCCTTTATCTTTGGAAGCACTGTGTGTGGGTTGGCTCCAAACTCTGTGTCGCTCTTGGCAGGGGTGTAGCGAGGGTGGCTCCAGTGGAGCGCGAGCTCCGGGCGCCAAAAAAGTTAAAGGGCGATCTGCCAGTCACTACCTTCCTCCCTTCCTGCGCGCCACTGTACTGGCAGCTGCAGAGCAGGAGGAGGAGAAGTAGATGTGGCACACACTGACTCAGACTCGGAGACTGTGCAACAGGGTTACTTCTGTCCTGCAACACCACTATCTGCCTCGGCTGCTGCAGCACCTCTCTCTGCAGCAGCTGCTGCAGCAACTCTTTCTGCCCCGGCTGCTTCAGGAAGAGGCTTTCTGCCTCTCTCTGCCCCGGATGCTTCAGCACTTCTCTCTACATTGATGCTGCAGCACCTCTCTCTGCCCGTCAGGCAATTCTGTGACATTTTTATTGAAGCATAGCAGGATTATCAGGTCTGAGACGGCAGTTCTAGAGTATTATTTTCATTGGGGCTTTGGGGGATTATCAAGTCGGGGAGGGGGGAAATTTTGGTGCATTATTTTCATTGGCGGTTTGGGGAGTTTCAGGTCTGTGGGGGATCACATTTAGGGCTTTATTTTCATTGAGGAATTGGGGGGTTGTGAGGTCAGGTCTGTCGGGAAATATACAGTATATAGTGTTTTTAATTTATTTGAATTAAACAAGTAAATAGTTAAATACAGCTACTTCCATAGTGGCTCTACCATGATGTAATGTGTACAAGGGGCTCTACCATAGTGTAATGTGTATAAGGGGCTCAACCATAGTGTAACGTGTATAATGGACTCTACTGTGTGGCATAATATGTATAAGGGGCTCTACTGTGTGGCGTAACATGAATAACGGACAATACTCTGCAGTGTAATGTGAATTGGTACTGTACTGTGGCCACACACCTTCCTAATGAAGCCAAACCCCTATATTGATGTTTCAAGCCTTCAACAAGCGCTGACCCTATTTTAAACATGGGGGGCACCCAAAGGAAACTTTCACCCTGAGCTCCACAAGGTCTAGAACTGGCCAATTTAGGATTTTTAAATATTGTTTCTTTCTAAATGTATCATGCCACCACATGTTGGCTATGCCCCCAATTCAGTACAGGGGATGGGGGGCGCCACAACATACACTTGCTTCAGGCACCATGGCGCCTAGCTACACCTCTGTCTCTTGGCATGCTTAGGGGGGAAACTCTGTCTGCATTTCCTTGTGTGTGTGTGTGTGTGTGTGTGCTTGTTAGCTCACAAAATGAACCATGTCTAGGGACTCTGCGTCATATGCTGCAGAGGATATGTCCTCTCAGGAGGATTACATTCCATGTCATAAGGATTGCACTGTTTTAGCACAGATTCCTATAAGAGAACCGGAGTGGTTATCCTCTATTAAAAGTATGATTTTGCAGATTTCTACTAGGGTAGCACAAAATGAAACTGCAACTCAGGTTTTGCAGAACTCTATGGCTGTTTGGTCTTGGTCGGCACCTTCAGGGCTCCCTGGCACTCACTCTCAAAAACGTGCTCTTGCCCAGATAATGCAAGACGACACGGATACCGACTCTCACACGGTAGACGGTGACGGGGACGTGCTGCGGGGGGCGGCATCTCTTGCAAAAGGGGTGCAGTTGATGATTGAAGCCATTAGAGATGTGTTAAGTATTGCTGACACAATACCTAAACAGGTTGAGGAGGCTTACTTCACAGAAAATAAGAAAGCCTCGCTAACCTTTCCTGCATCAAAAGAGTTAAATGCTATATTTGAAAAATCCTGGGAAAACCCAGAAAAAAAATTCCAGATCCCAAGAAAGGTTCTGGTTGCATTCCCCTTCCCTGAGGAGGATAGAAAGAAATGGGAAAACCCACCCATAGTTGTCGCATCTGTGTCCAGACTGTCAAAAAAGGTGGTTTTACCTGTCCAGGGATCTGCCGCGTTGAAAGAACCGGCTGATCGCAAAATTGACACTACGCTCAAATCCATATACACTTCTTCGGGGGCGATATTACGGCCTACTATTGCCTGTGCATGGATTTCTAAATCTATAGTAAAGTGGTCTGGCACGTTACTTGAGGAATTGGATACATTGGAAGATACAAAAGTGACGTTGAATTGTTCTTACGTAACATACAGGATTCTGCGGAATTTACGGTGGAATCCATGAAAGACCTGGGTTCGATGGCTGCAGGGATATCTTCCATGTCGGTCTCGGCTCATAGACGACTCTGGCTGCGCCAATGGTCTGCCAACACGGAATCCAGGAGAGGCGTGGAGAACCTACCCTACACAGGTCAGGCTCTATTTGGGGAAACGCTAGATGCATGGATTTCCACAGCAACTGCGGGTAAGTCACCTTTTCTTCCTTCTGCTGCGCCTGCTACGAAGAAACCCTTTTATTCAGCTAATGTCACAGCCCTTTCGGACTCCTAAATCAAGAAAGAGCAAACCGCATAACACCTTCTTTAGAGGAGAGCGGGTAAAATCCAAAAAACCTGCTACTGCAGGCTTCCAGAACCAGAAGCCTGCTTCTGGTACATCAATATCCTCAGCATGACAGTGACCGCACGGCCTGGAAGAAGGACTGGTGGGGGCGAGACTCAGAATGTGTAGTCACGTTTGGGTGGCGTTGGGCCTTGAGCCCTGGGTGCAAAATATTGTGTCCCAGGGGTACAGGCTGGAATTTCAGAAGCTCCCGCCTCACCGATTCTTCAAATCAGGCTTGCCTGCTTTGCTGGCAGACAGGGCTATCCTACAGGAAGCCATCCAAAAATTAGAGGGGTCACAGGTCATTGTCCCAGTTCTACCTCATATGCACAACAAGGGTTACTATTCGAACCTTTTCGTGGTACCGAAACCGGATGGTTCGGTCAGGCCAATTTTGAATTTGAAATCATTAAACCCCTATCTGAGGGAGTTCAAATTCAAAATGGAATCCCTGAGAGCAGTGATTTCAGGTCTGGAGGAGGGGGAGTTTCTGGTATCCCTGGATATCAAGGATGCGTACCTCCACATTCCGATTTGGCCACCACGTCAGGCTTATCTTCAATACGCACTGTTAGACTGTCACTATCAGTTGCAGGCACTGCCATTCGACCTCTCCACGGCACCGAGGGTGTTCACCAAGGTGATGGCAGAGATGATGGTTCTTCTCCGCAAGCAGGGAGTGAACATAATTCCATGCCTGAATGATCTGCTGATAAAGGCAGTGTCCAGGGAGTTGTTGCAGTCCATTGCTCTCATGACTGGACTGCTCAGGGATCACGGTTGGATTCTGAACCTTCCAAAGTCACATTTGGAACCAACAAGGAGATTGTCATTCCTGGGGATGATCCTATACATGGAATTGCAGAGGGTATTCCTCCCAGTGGAGAAAGCATTGGTGATACAATCAATAGTCGGGGAAGTCTTGAAACATGCCCGGGTATCGGTTCATCAGTGCATTCGCCTTCTGGGGAAGATGGTTGCCTCCTATGAGGCTCTACCGCATGGAAGATTCAATGCGCGATCCTTCCAGCTGGATCTTCTAGACAAATGGTCAGGATCTCATCTGCACATGTACCTGAGGATACATCTCTCACCAAAAGCAAGGATTTCGCTCCTCTGGTGGCTGCAAATACCTCACCTTCTAGAAGGCTGCAGGTTTGGAGTTCAGGATTGGATCCTTCTAAACACGGATGCAATTCTCAGAGGTTGGGGAGCGGTCACCCAAGGGGAAACCTTCCAAGGAAGATGGTCAGCTCTGGAAGCCGTTCTTCCAATAAACATTCTGGAACTAAAGGGGGGTACACACTGAGAGATCCGTGCTTAAAATCTAAGCAATTTTGCTAGATTGCTTAGATTTTAAGCACGGATCTGCCGTGTGTATGCCCCCCAGCGATAGCGATGCGCGGCCCCGCGCATCGCTATCGCCGGTGCTAGATTGAGCCGGCATGCAGGTTCAATCTAGCGGGTCGCTCACTTCACCGTTGTGTGAAGTGAGCGGCCGCCCGTCAGCCTTTCCCCCTCGCTCAGCACATCGCGCTGTGCTGAGCGGGGAGAGAGATGTGTGCTGAGTGGTCTGTGTTAAGATCGCTCAGCACACATCTCTCCCGTGAGTACCCCCCTTAAGAGCTGTGTACAACGGTCTTCTCCAGGCAACACATCTTCTACAAGATCGGGCCATTCAAGTTCAGTCGGACAATGTAACGATGGTTGCCTACATAAACCGACAGGGAGGAACAAAGAGCAGAGCTACAATGTCAGAGGTGACAAGAATCCTCCTCTGGGCAGAAAGGCACGAGTTGGCGCTGTCAGCGATCTTCCCTCCAGGAGTGGACAACTGGGAAGCGAACTTCCTCAGCAGACATGATCTCCATCCAGGAGAATGGGGCCTCCATCCGGAGGTGTTCACGGACGTGATGAGTCGTTCGGGCGTGCCTCAAATAGACACGATGGCCTCACGTCGCAACAAGAAACTTTGGAGGTACTGTTCCAGGTCGAGAGACCCACAAGCAGTGGCGGTGGATGCCCTGGTAACGCCCGTGGGTGTTCAAGTCAGTGTATGTGTTCCCTCCAATTCCACTCATTCCAAGAATTCTAAAGCTCATAAAGAGAACAAGGGTTCAGGCCATTCTCATTGCTCCGGACTGGCCAAGGCGAGCTTGGTACACGGATCTTCTGGACTTACTGCTGGAAGATCCGAGGCCTCTTCGCGAGGAACTTCTGCAACAGGGGCCATTCGCTTATCAAGACTTACCGCAGCTACATTTGACGGCATGGAGGTTGAACACCAAATATTAGCTCGGAAGGGCATTCCGAACAAAGTCATTCCTACCCTGATACAGGCTAGGAAAGGAGTAACGTCTAAACATTACCATCGCATTTGGAAAAAGTATGTTTCTTGGTGTGAATCCAAGAAGTTTCCTACGGTTGAGTTTCAACTGGGACAGTTTCTCCTCTTCCTGCAAGCAGGTGTGGATATGGGCCTGAGGGTGGGATCCGTAAAGGTCCAGATTTCGGCATTATCCATTTTCTTCCAGAAACAATTGGCTGCTCTCCCTGAGGTTCAGACTTTCTTGAAAGGGGTTCTGCACATACAGCCTCCCTTTGTGCCGCCTACGGCACCCTCGGATCTTAACGTGGTGTTACAGTTCCTCCAGTCGGATTGGTTTGAGCCTCTACAGGAGGTTGAGCTCAAGTTTCTCACGTGGAAGGCTGTCACTTTGTTGGCCTTAGCTTCTGCTAGACGTGTGTCGGAGTTGGGGGCTTTGTCTTGCAAAAGTCCCTACTTGATCTTCCATGAAGATAGAGCTGAGCTCCGGACACGTCAGCAGTTCCAAAGGTTGTGTCGGCTTTTCATATCAACCAACCTATTGTGGTGCCAGTTGCTACTGACTCTCAAAGTTCTTAGATGTTGTAAGGGCTCTGAAAATCTATGTGAAGAGGACTGCTCGTCACAGAAAATCGGACTCTCTGTTTGTCCTGTATGATCCCAAGAAAATTGGGTGTCCTGCTTCTAAGCAGACGATCTCTCGCTGGATCAGGTTCACTATCCAGCATGCATATTCTACGGCAGGATTGCCGTGTCCAAAATCTGTTAAGGCCTACTCTACTCGTAAGGTGGGTTCTTCCTGGGCAGCTGCCCGGGGTGTCTCGGCTTTACAGCTTTGCCGAGCAGCTACTTGGTCAGGGTCGAACATGTTTGCTAAGTTCTACAAGTTCGATACTTTGGCCTCTGAGGACCTAAAGTTTGGTCAATCAGTTCTGCTGGAGCCTCCGAGCTCTCCCTCCCGTTCTGGATGCTTTGGTACATCCCCATGTTACTAATGTGGACCCCAGCATCCTCTAGGACGTAAGAGAAAATAGGATTTTAATTACCTACCGGTAAATCCTTTTCTCGTAGTCCGTAGAGGATGCTGGGCGTGCGCCCAACGCTTTGTTACCCTGCAGTGGTTATCTGGTTCAGTACGACTTTGTTCTTAGTTAAGTACTGCCTTGTTACTTGGTTAAGTAATGTTTTTCAGCCGTTGCTGAGTTCAAGCTAGTTAGCTTGGTTTGCCTTGTATGTGTGAGCTGGTATGAATCTCGCCACTATCTTTGTTAAATCCTTCTCTCAAAGTATGTCCGTCTCCTTGGGCACAGTTTCTAGACTGAGTCTGGTAGGAGGGGCATAGAGGGAGGAGCCAGTCCACACTCTCAAACTCTTATAGTGCCTATGGCTCCAGGTGGACCCGTCTATACCCCATGGGTCTAATGTGGACCCCAGCATCCTCTAAGGACTAAGAGAAAAGGATTTACTGGTAGTTAATTAAAATCCTATTTTTTTCTGGATCCGGTATATGCCATCATTGTCTTTGATACAGTGCCTTGCGATATCCCAAATAAACTGGCTACTGCGGTCACTAGGTGGGCATCAACAATTTGCCTTCTCTGAAAGTCTGTAAGCTCAGACGTGATTCACTAACACCTGCACAGAACAAGGTCAACAGAGCAACTGAGACTTCAACTGGCTTGACAGGTTTTCCCTCATTCAAGAAACACAAACTACTGTGGCGCCACGTACGGTTTGATGTAAAAATGCACGTCTAGTTCACGCATGCTGTCGGCATGCAGCTTCCATATTTTTGTCTAACCTCTGTGTGTGTGTGTATATATATATATATATATATATATATATATATATATATTATAGTGTAAAACATAGATAATACAGTACATTTACAAAAATAAACAAACCTTTTATTCTTGGTTTCTCAGCCCTGCATCTAAGTCATGCTTTCCCAAATGAAAATTGGAAGAGAGAGAAGGAGAGGTGAGCTGGGGGAGGGCGTCCGTACTGGTATCACAGTGGAAGTCAGTGAGCCCTGGTGTCATAGACAGACCAGTTTGGGGTGATGGCTCACAGTGGGTTTGGGTATAGCAGGCTGATATATCTGCAGCCGCCGATGCCATGTAAAATAAGGATGTCGTTTTCAGAGACATTGGGGGTCATTCTGAGTTGATCGCTAGCTGAATTTGTTCGCAGCGCAGCGGTCAGGCTAAAAAACGGCAGTTCTGTGCATGCGTATGTGCATGCACGACGTACAGGCACAACGAACGATGTCGTTTTGCACAGGGTTAACTTCATTGTATACGCTATGATTCTATTTCATACAGTACAGTATATACTAAATCTGCATTGTGCTTATTGATTTAACACCACCTTGAAGCAGCAACTACTTTACAGAGAACTCTGAGGACTGGCGTAGCCGATGTTTATGAGAACGTGTGGAGGAACAGGTTGGTGATTAATGAGACTTTCAGTAACAATGTATGGAGATAGCAGATGCATAATATGTAATGTTCTCTTTTTGCATCATTCATTATATAGTAAACATCCAAGCTTTCAGTTACATGAAATACAGTGCCCGATTCAGTGCTTGAATGCAGATGTGTCAAACGAGATGAAATTATTCAGTGTTATATTATTAGGTGTAGGTGTTAATGTAATACTAATAAAGAGATAACATAAGTAAAAAATGTATACATACTACAATGAATTTGTATCTCTGACATTCAAAACCTCCTAATGATAATGTGTGGACCCCTTATTCAAAAGTAAAGCATTCAGTACCTTTAATACCAAGAAATAATGACACGGAGACTTGAATTTGGCAGAAAATTGTTAGCTATTTATTGTACCCTAACGATTAGAAAACCTGTAAAATGAAAATTTTAGTTAACATGCTGATTCAGCCGGCATATGGTGGCAGAAAAAAGAACGGCTATATATCAACTGACGATAACCTCAAAACATTAAATTTCCAAACGATCCTAATTTAACACAAACTATAAAATTGGTAATAGGTGCCCGACTCAGACCCACACGGTGACTACCCACCCTGATGGGTGATGACGCTGCCCCCGGACGGGTGGTCAAGCGGCCTTAAAAGTCAATGGAGGTGAGTGCACCTAAACCACACCAAAACTGTAAATCACTGCAACTAACAAGACAAACTACAACCTGCCGTTCTTTTCCGCCAACAAATAGCCAACGATAAAACCACACTAACAATTCAAAGCCAAGGCACTCCGTGCCAGAACCTCTACCAAACAGGGTGGGAGGGCGCAGTGGCAAACGCAGGATTTGCATGGGGGGGTTTCCAGAACTGGGCGGAGCCAATCACGGGGGTGGGGACTGAGGTGACCCAGTATATGCTGGGTCCGTAAAACTAGTGTGTCTGTGTGTATATATATATATATATATATATATATACATATATCTATATATATATATACATACACACACACACACACACACACACACACACACACACACACACACACACACACACACACACATAGCATATTAAACATGCATATATATATATATATATATATATGTGTGTATACACACATACAGTACATACTGTATATATATATACACATGTATATATATATATATCAAGTGTGTGTGTGTGTTTATATGTATGTATGTATATACATGTGTATATATGTATGCACATGGATATATATATGTACTATAATTAAAATAAAGTAAACTTTTATTGCACTTACAAGTGCCACTAGGAAGACAGCAGGCTGCAGAGGACGCTAGACAGCCATTAATAATACTCATGCAGCTAAAAAAAATAATAATTTTTTTTTTTTAGTGGAGGGGGGTTTCTGGGTGCTCGGAAACCCCCCCTGGGTGCGCCACTGGGGCGGGAAGGCAATTCAGCAGCAAGAGAGACCAAGCTGGCCTAGCAGTCCCTATATATACTGAACCCTCCCCTCTCTAACATGGGCTGTACTTTTCCTCACAGTTAGGTCCACCCCTCACAGGAGGTTTAACTCTCTCTATTCCTATGCAGTCATTTCGCTCTCCTAAACCTCCTAATGATAATGTGTGGACCCCTTATTCAAAAGTAAAGCATTCAGTACCTTTAATACCAAGAAATAATGACACGGAGACTTGAATTTGGCAGAAAATTGTTAGCTATTTATTGTACCCTAACCATTAGAAAACCTGTAAAATGAAAATTTTAGTTAACATGTCGATTCAGCCCGCATATGGTGGCAGAAAAAAGAACGGCTATATATCAACTGACGATAACCTCAAAACATTAATTTTCCAAACGATCCTAATTTAACACAAACTATAAAATTGGTAATAGGTGCCCGACTCAGACCCCACGGTGACTACCCACCCTGATGGGTGATGACGCTGCCCCCGGACGGGTGGTCAAGCGGCCTTAAAAGTCAATGGAGGTGAGTGCACCTAAACCACACCAAAACTGTAAATCACTGCAACTAACAAGACAAACTACAACCTGCCGTTCTTTTCCGCCAACAGCGAAAGACTCCTCCCCAGAGTCTTCGCACCGCCACCATACCCTCAACCTAACTCCTGCAGCACCAGAAACAGATCCTCCAGGAAAAGCACCATCCCCTCCTTGGACAGATGCACACCATCAGGCCGAAAAAGGTGACTGTCACGAAACCGAATCCTAGGGTGGCGAACCACTTTGCCTCCGTGGGCCAACACCCACTTCGCCACCGCCCCATTCACCTTTTGCCTGGCCTCATCAATCAGGCGACCGTCCGCCACACCTCGCCAACTCAACCTTGGCACCATCATAGAGAACACCAAGACACAATTGGTCCATGCTGCGGCCACACTGGCCAGATCCTTCATCATGGCCCACCGCAGCTCCAAAGATGTCCTCTTCCCCAGGTCGTTGCCACCTAAATGGACAACCAGCACCCTAGGGACTCCATGCTCGCTGACCTGACTGACCAATCTACTCCTCAGATCTTTCCACATCATCCCCCGCCAACCAAGCCAACGAACGCCATGAGCCCTAGGAAACATCTGTGCCCCCTCCGAGGCCAAAAACCTGGCTGCCCAGTACACATAAGAGTGGCCAACCACCCAGATTCCCAAATCATCTTCTACCCAACCTGAAGAGAAGGAAAGGGGTAAAAATTTGGTTAATAAGAATCTAAAGCAGAGTTTATTAAACGCATTAACCTGAAGGATCTGCCACGGCCTAGCCGAACTGCACAAGCTTCCAGCCAATTGAAGCAGAACATAAACACACAACGGGAAAAATCAAAATAATATAAGGAAAATAAACGGGGGGGGGGGGGGGGGTATAAAAAGGGAAAAAACATGTAAGAACTCAGCTGGAGGTGAAAGCGTAAAAACCTGCTGAGGGACTTTGATTAGAACTGATCAGCCGAATTGTAGATTAGAATTCAGTCCGTCAAGTCAGGCAAAAAATCGCAAAAGAACTCCAGACCCCCGCTGCCAGCAGCGGCGAGTAGCTAATCCCTGAGTAGGATAAACAGGGGAGACAAACAGACACACTACACAAGGACGTACTGAACTTCATAACATGAACTTATACAACTACGAATAAACAGAACCGTTAGTCAAAAAAACAAATCATGCAACGGGGCGAATATATCGTCTGTAACTCGACGACTTCCATCGCCCCACTGCCTGGATTTCCGCCACGGAAAACCCTGCCAACGCAGCCGACGTCGCAGCCCCGATGCGGAAGGAATGCGTCCCGAAAGCAGCGGGTGGAAGGCCCAAGCTCGCCAGACAGCGACCCAGCATCCAACGAAACTGATATTTCGTCAAGGGTAAACTGTCATAATGCAGCAACCACGACCCCCGCCCACCGGGCCGAACTGCCGCATATTTCGATGCCAACCTCACCGGGCAAATGCTCTACTCCAGCGACGAAACCAAGGTGACCCATCGACCTCTACCTACTTGGTCCGTCTTAGAGCGACGCAATCTGCACAGCAAGGACCTCTCACCCACCACCACGTCCTCGAGAAGCATGCGCGAATCTGCCCGCTTAGATGGCGCTACCAGCTCCAAAACCCGAAAGGCTCCGTGGTAAGCCATGGGAACGCCAACCGGAACAGAAGCGACCCAAAAATAGACGACGCAATACCGCCAACCGCCCTGATGACAGCCGGTAGCAAGGCCGCATCGATGGGCCGCCACCTATCAGGCGGCGTTGGCACCACGCGTGCCCACCACTTCATCGCCTTAAGCAGAAGCGCGCTCTTTGTCACGTCAGGGACCCCCTTGATTTTATTAAAGAACGAAATTCCAGCTAAGTACCGGGACACCATCGCTCTGGACCTACCCGTAACAAACAGCTGCCAAATAAAAGAAAGCATCATCCGATGCCCGCTCTTACCTTCTTGACTTCGTCCTCGGACAAACTCCTCCCACTCGCTCCAAGCTTGTCTGTAAGCCTTGAGCGTGTTCGGAGCCACTGACCGCATCGCTAGACCCTCCAGTCCGGCCCGATCACCTGCCAGACATAACCGAGACATTGAAACCCCTGCTCATCGGCCTCGGGTGCCAACAAACGAAATCTCCCCCACTGACCTCGGGACAACGCGTCGGCAATTCCGTTCTCCAGCCCAGGCACATGCTGCGCGCGGAACCATACATTCTCACGCAAGCATGTCAGCAGCAACCGCCCCAGCAACCGCAGGACCACCAGCGACTTCGCCCTCTGGTTATTGATCGCATGCACCACGCCCAGATTGTCACATCTAAACAAGATGCTGCGGTGAGCCAGATGATCGCCCCAAACCTCCGGCGCCACCATAATGGGGAAAAGCTCCAGCAGCAAAAGGTCCTAAGTTAAACCCTCGCGATGCCATTCCTCCGGCCACGAGGCCACGCACCAAGATCCCTCAAGGTAGCAACCGAACCCAGAGGAACCCGCCGCGTCAGTAAACAGCTGCAGCCGAGCGCTGTCAACCGTTGGGGCCTGCCAGATACGCACCCCGTTGAAGTCCCCCAGGAACGAGGCCCATACGGCCAAATCCCTCTTAATCTCGGAGGACAAGCGGATGAAATGATGCGGCCTGGCACACCCCGCAGTCGCCCTCTCCAGTTTCCGGCAGAAAACCCTGCCCATCGGGATTACCCGACAAGCAAAGTTCAAAAGGCCCAGCAAGGACTGCGCCTGCCGCAGCGTGACTTTGCGCGACCTAACGAACTGGCAGATAGCTTCGCGGAGCTTCGCAACCTTGGCCTGAGGCAGGCGACACGATCCCGCTACCGTGTCGATTTCAATCCCCAAGAATGACAAACAGGAAACCGGCCCCTCTGTTTTATCCTCGGCCACAGGAACGCCAAAGTGAGAAAACAGAGCTCGGATGCTGAACAGCAAGTCGCCGCAGCGTGGCGAATTCGCCGGACCCACACACAGGAAGTCATCGAGGTAATGTGCAACTCCATGACCCCCTGACGAAGACTCCACGCACCAATGTAAAAATGTGCTAAAACGTTCAAAAAACGAGCAGGAAACGGAACATCCCATCGGCAAACATTTGTCGATGAAATACTCCACTCCGATCCGAAAACCCATTAAACGGAATGAGTCCGGATGCAACGGTAGCAACCGAAACGCGGATTCCACATCGATCTTAGCCATCAGGGCCCCAGGGCCGTAACTACGGACCAACTCAAGCGCCTCATCAAACGACTGGTACACCACCAAGCAATGAGCTGGTGGTATCGCGTCGTTGACCGATGACCCCGACGGGTAAGAAAGATGCTGAATGAGCCGAAAAGCACCTGGAGTCTTCTTGGGAACTACCCCCACTGGGGAGATGACCAAGTCATCCACCGGGGGTGAGCTAAACGGTCCCTCCATCCTACCCAGCCGTAACTCCTTATCAACTTTCTCTCGCAGAACCGACGGCAAGGCGCGAGCAGACTGGAGGTTCCGGTGAGCACGGACCAATACCTCGCTCGCAACAGGCAAGCGAAAACCAAACTGAAAACCCTGAAACAAAAACTGAGCGTCTGCACTATTTGGATACCAGTCCAATCATTTGGCCATTGTATCCAAATTAATTGGCGTTGGTTCCCTGCGGAGCGCTACCGCACGTGCCGGGTCTTGCGTAACTTTGCTTACCCCGCGCACCCTGGCGACTGCCTTTAAAACAGGTAGAGGCTGGGTGGGAGCCGCCACATTGCAAGCACAAATGTCGAAACCGACACTGCTTGCCGAAGGAACAGGACGCATTGTTAAATGCGAAGCACTTCCCTTTCGCGGCGGCCTGCCCCCCCTCGGACGGCCAATCGACCTGTCTTACCCGATCCTCCATCCGCGCCGGTCCCTTGGGCGGACGACCCTGCGTGGTGCCCGTCCGCCCCCGGATTCCGGGGCTCCCTAGTGGGTTGAGAAGTCCGGGTGACCTGGAGCCAGACTTCCACGTCCTTGCAACCAAAGTCAATCACCTGCAAGCAGTCCTGTTTCTCCCGGAATTTCTCGTCATACATCCGCCATTCGATGCCTGACGATGTGCGCTGCATATCGTGTATTAAGTGCAGGTATCGTATGACGTTCATATGTTCGCCAGGCCTATCTTCTAGGTAACAAGCCGCAAAGACGCAAAAACCGGCCAGCCAGTTGTCGAAAGTACGGAAAGCCTCAGCTCTGATGCCCTTCTTAGCTGCCGCTGACTTATAGTCCTTCTTTGCGTCCTTCGTCAGGACGAATATATCAACGTAATTGCCCCTGCAGATCTTCCTACGGCAGCTATCCCGCAACCCCCGCAGCACGGCCGTGTAATCGCAGTGGACTACCCCGGGCAAATCGCAGCGCTTTTTGGCCCTGCGAGCGTCCTCGCTAAGCCGCTTACGTCTCTTCCGCCTCTCCTGCTGCCCCGCCGCCCTCTTAGTGTATTTAGTCGCGCGCTTTTTCGCCCTAGTTGTGCTACTGACTTCGGACGCCGGCGACGACAGGGAAGAAGAAGAGGAAGAACTGAGAGAACTGGAGCGCGTGCTGGAGCCAGACGCCGACTGCTCAACCTCACCTGATGCTGTTGACTGCTTGGACTGGGAATCCTCCGGTGTGGAAGCTGTGAAATCCTCCTCGTCGCTCCCAACCACCTCAACTTCACCGCGATCACCTGAAGAAGAAGACGGAGCAAAGGACCCAGAAACCACTCGTGGCGCATGCCTAGCACTCCGGGGCGAAGGTGTACCCACCTTGCGCCCCCGCTCATCCCGCACGGGACGGTGTCCCAGCTGCGCCGCGTCCGCCCCCAGATTACGGCAAGCGTGAGCAATACGCTGAGCCGCCGACCCCAGCCGCGCGCCGGACACGCTCGCTAGCGCGCGCGTGCCAGTACGCCTTGCCGCCCCCGGGGATGTGGCAGCGGCCAGCGGGCCCAATGTCACCACCACCATCGACAGGGCCGACGCCAACTCTCCGGAGGGGTCCTGCCCTCCCCAAAAGTCACTGCCAGCACCCGCGGGGGCCCCCGCAGATGCCGGCGCGCGCCTCCCTGCCCGGCGCCCGGCAGTAGTCAACAGGGGGCCCGATGGCCGAAGCTGCGACTGGCCCGCCGGGGAACTGCTGGCGCCCCTGACCACAAGCGTCGCGGTCCCCCACCAGTCACCGCCCCCAACTTGTGCCTGCTGTCCCTCGCCAGCGCTGCTCCTGCCGCTATCGGCCCCCGCGCGCGCCCTCCTCCCGCAGGCCGGAGCTCCCTCCGCCCGCAGGGAGGGCGCCTTGGTGGGACTCCATGCTGCCTTGCTCGCCCCCGGTACATCCCCCCCGCCGCCGCTCCCCGCCGGACTCCGGCTGCAAGGGAGGCAGCAGGGGAGATGAGGACACCAGTGGCGCCGCACGGCCCGCCGCTTCCCGCCACTATCCCTCCACCACTGGGCCCAGCTGAGAGGACCGCCGGACGAGACCCCGTGACAGGCCTTGTCCGACTCGCCGCCGTCCGCACGCTCCGCCCCCCTCGCCCGGCACCACCTCGCGCCCGCGACAAGGGGGAAGAGAGGGGAGACGAACTAGCAGCCTCCGTCGGCCGCCCAACTTGGCGCGCATGCGTGCGCCCGCGGGCGCCTGAACCCAGCACCGGAGCCGCAAACTCTGCACCCCGGAGGTGAGGGCCGATGCCCGGCCACCTCCGTGCGTCTTGCCTGTGCCCCCAGCCCTCCCCGCCGCCCGCGCCCGGCCGGTAACACCGGACCGGAAACCAGCGGCAAGGAGGACCGAGTCCGCCGAGCCACCGCTGCACCGGCCCCGGAAGACGGGTAGCCAGCAGCAGGGCCAGCCAGCCCATCCTCGGGCCCAGCCCCACCGCCTGATGAGCGGTAGCGAGCTGGGGTCCCGGCGGCACGGCGTGGGTGAGAGGCGGCCATCTCAAGCAGAGTGTGGAATGGAAGTGGGGCAAAAGAGAACACAGTGACCAATGCTAAAGCAATAAACTAGCAACAATTCTAGTGACTCTGCAATGCAGCACTCACCAGAGGCAATTCAGCAGCAAGAGAGACCAAGCTGGCCTAGCAGTCCCTATATATACTGAACCCTCCCCTCTCTAGCATGGGCTGTACTTTTCCTCACAGTTAGGTCCACCCCTCACAGGAGGTTTAACTCTCTCTATTCCTATGCAGTCATTTCGCTCTCCTGAAAGTGCCCAGTGTGCCATCAGATTGTAAAGTTAGAGTGCCAGTCCTACTAGCTAAACTTCTATTTATTCTTAAGTGCTGTCAATCTAATTCATTACATGTATATAAGTGCTGTCAATCTAATTCATTACATGTATATAGTTATATTTGTACAGCATCACAGATGTGCATATTACATGAAAATGCTATGCAGGCATAAAGTATAGTCTAAAATAAGAAAAGTATATTGCATGGAGCTATTAATATGTAGTTACAAGCAGGCTGGCAGTAATACAGATACAGGTTGTTATGAATCATTGTTGTTGCTGCACAGGTTACCATAATAAAACACAAGATGTCATCAGCCCACATTTTATATCACAATCACATATATATCGTGATGTGTAATCATATTATATCCATAAATAGAAAGCAAATGTTGTATTACATATACTAATGGCAATAGAAAATGTTAGAAAGTCTTATAACAACTTAAATATAAGGAGACTTCATAATACAAATGATTCATAACCTGGTTATTGTTATATAAAGAGAAGTGGTAGTGGGAATTTCTGTTGGTCACTGAGTAAAGGTCCATACACACGGTGAAATTCTCTCTATGCGACATGGACTGTGGTCGGTATCACAAGCGAAGATGACTGTGCTTGTGATACTGATTTTGACTCAGTGACGATTTTGACTATCTTTTACACGAGAGTCAAAATGAACTTGCCTGCACAGTCTATTTTTGCTTGCGATGCCGATCCCGCACGTACACACGGTGCAATATGCACTAACTTTCCTTACAATTTTGACTATATAGTCAAAATCGTAAGAACTGTTAAGTGCATATCACACCGTGTGTACACACCTTAAGAGTAGAGATGAGCGCCGGAAATTTTTCGGGTTGTGTTTTGGTTTTGGGTTCGGTTCCGCGGCCGTGTTTTGGGTTCGACCGCGTTTTGGCAAAACCTCACCGAATTTTTTTTGTCGGATTCGGGTGTGTTTTGGATTCGGGTGTTTTTTTTTTAAAAACACTAAAAAACAGCTTAAATCATAGAATTTGGGGGTCATTTTGATCCCAAAGTATTATTATCCTCAAAAACCATAATTTACACTCATTTTCAGTCTATTCTGAATACCTCACACCTCACAATATTATTTTTAGTCCTAAAATTTGCACCTAGGTCGCTGGATGACTAAGCTAAGCGACCCTAGTGGCCGACACAAACACCGGGCCCATCTAGGAGTGGCACTGCAGTGTCACGCAGGATGTCCCTTCCAAAAAAACCCCCCCCAAACAGCACATGACGCAAAGAAAAAAAGAGGCGCAATGAGGTAGCTGTGTGAGTAAGATAAGCGACCCTAGTGGCCGACACAAACACCGGGCCCATCTAGGAGTGGCACTGCAGTGTCACGCAGGATGTCCCTTCCAAAAAACCCTCCCCAAACAGCACATGACGCAAAGAAAAAAGAGGCGCAATGAGGTAGCTGTGTGAGTAAGATAAGCGACCCTAGTGGCCGACACAAACACCGGGCCCATCTAGGAGTGGCACTGCAGTGTCACGCAGGATGTCCCTTCCAAAAAACCCTCCCCAAACAGCACATGACGCAAAGAAAAAAAGAGGCGCAATGAGGTAGCTGTGTGAGTAAGATAAGCGACCCTAGTGGCCGACACAAACACCGGGCCCATCTAGGAGTGGCACTGCAGTGTCACGCAGGATGTCCCTTCCAAAAAACCCTCCCCAAATAGCACATGACGCAAAGAAAAATTAAAGAAAAAAGAGGTGCAAGATGGAATTGTCCTTGGGCCCTCCCACCCACCCTTATGTTGTATAAACAGGACATGCACACTTTAACCAACCCATCATTTCAGTGACAGGGTCTGCCACACGACTGTGACTGAAATGACGGGTTGGTTTGGACCCCCACCAAAAAAGAAGCAATTAATCTCTCCTTGCACAAACTGGCTCTACAGAGGCAAGATGTCCACCTCATCATCATCCTCCGATATATCACCGTGTACATCCCCCTCCTCACAGATTATCAATTCGTCCCCACTGGAATCCACCATCTCAGCTCCCTGTGTACTTTGTGGAGGCAATTGCTGCTGGTCAATGTCTCCACGGAGGAATTGATTATAATTCATTTTAATGAACATCATCTTCTCCACATTTTCTGGATGTAACCTCGTACGCCGATTGCTGACAAGGTGAGCGGCGGCACTAAACACTCTTTCGGAGTACACACTTGTGGGAGGGCAACTTAGGTAGAATAAAGCCAGTTTGTGCAAGGGCCTCCAAATTGCCTCTTTTTCCTGCCAGTATAAGTACGGACTGTGTGACGTGCCTACTTGGATGCGGTCACTCATATAATCCTCCACCATTCTTTCAATGGTGAGAGAATCATATGCAGTGACAGTAGACGACATGTCCGTAATCGTTGTCAGGTCCTTCAGTCCGGACCAGATGTCAGCATCAGCAGTCGCTCCAGACTGCCCTGCATCACCGCCAGCGGGTGGGCTCGGAATTCTGAGCCTTTTCCTCGCACCCCCAGTTGCGGGAGAATGTGAAGGAGGAGATGTTGACAGGTCGCGTTCCGCTTGACTTGACAATTTTCTCACCAGCAGGTCTTTCAACCCCAGCAGACTTGTGTCTGCCGGAAAGAGAGATCCAAGGTAGGCTTTAAATCTAGGATCGAGCACGGTGGCCAAAATGTAGTGCTCTGATTTCAACAGATTGACCACCCGTGAATCCTTGTTAAGCGAATTAAGGGCTCCATCCACAAGTCCCACATGCCTAGCGGAATCGCTCCGTGTTAGCTCCTCCTTCAATGTCTCCAGCTTCTTCTGCAAAAGCCTGATGAGGGGAATGACCTGACTCAGGCTGGCAGTGTCTGAACTGACTTCACGTGTGGCAAGTTCAAAGGGCATCAGAACCTTGCACAACGTTGAAATCATTCTCCACTGCACTTGAGACAGGTGCATTCCACCTCCTATATCGTGCTCAATTGTATAGGCTTGAATGGCCTTTTGCTGCTCCTCCAACCTCTGAAGCATATAGAGGGTTGAATTCCACCTCGTTACCACTTCTTGCTTCAGATGATGGCAGGGCAGGTTCAGTAGTTTTTGGTGGTGCTCCAGTCTTCTGTACGTGGTGCCTGTATGCCGAAAGTGTCCCGCAATTCTTCTGGCCACCGACAGCATCTCTTGCACGCCCCTGTCGTTTTTTAAAAAATTCTGCACCACCAAATTCAAGGTATGTGCAAAACATGGGACGTGCTGGAATTTGCCCATATTTAATGCACACACAATATTGCTGGCGTTGTCCGATGCCACAAATCCACAGGAGAGTCCAATTGGGGTAAGCCATTCCGCGATGATCTTCCTCAGTTGCCGTAAGAGGTTTTCAGCTGTGTGCGTATTCTGGAAACCGGTGATACAAAGCGTAGCCTGCCTAGGAAAGAGTTGGCGTTTGCGAGATGCTGCTACTGGTGCCGCCGCTGCTGTTCTTGCGGCGGGAGTCCATACATCTACCCAGTGGGCTGTCACAGTCATATAGTCCTGACCCTGCCCTGCTCCACTTGTCCACATGTCCGTGGTTAAGTGGACATTGGGTACAACTGCATTTTTTAGGACACTGGTGAGTCTTTTTCTGACGTCCGTGTACATTCTCGGTATCGCCTGCCTAGAGAAGTGGAACCTAGATGGTATTTGGTAACGGGGGCACACTGCCTCAATAAATTGTCTAGTTCCCTGTGAACTAACGGCGGATACCGGACGCACGTCTAACACCAACATAGTTGTCAAGGCCTCAGTTATCCGCTTTGCAGCAGGATGACTGCTGTGATATTTCATCTTCCTCGCAAAGGACTGTTGGACAGTCAATTGCTTACTGGAAGTAGTACAAGTGGGCTTACGACTTCCCCTCTGGGATGACCATCGACTCCCAGCAGCAACAACAGCAGCGCCAGCAGCAGTAGGCGTTACACGCAAGGATGCATCGGAGGAATCCCAGGCAGGAGAGGACTCGTCAGAATTGCCAGTGACATGGCCTGCAGGACTATTGGCATTCCTGGGGAAGGAGGAAATTGACACTGAGGGAGTTGGTGGGGTGGTTTGCGTGAGCTTGGTTACAAGAGGAAGGGATTTACTGGTCAGTGGACTGCTTCCGCTGTCGCCCAAAGTTTTTGAACTTGTCACTGACTTATTATGAATGCGCTGCAGGTGACGTATAAGGGAGGATGTTCCGAGGTGGTTAACGTCCTTACCCCTACTTATTACAGCTTGACAAAGGCAACACACGGCTTGACACCTGTTGTCCGCTTTTCTGTTGAAATACCTCCACACTGAAGAGCTGATTTTTTTGGTATTTTCACCAGGCATGTCAACGGCCATATTCCTCCCACGGACAACAGGTGTCTCCCCGGGTGCCTGACTTAAACAAACCACCTCACCATCAGAATCCTCCTGGTCAATTTCCTCCCCAGCGCCAGCAACACCCATATCCTCCTCATCCTGGTGTACTTCAACACTGACATCTTCAATCTGACTATCAGGAACTGGACTGCGGGTGCTCCTTCCAGCACTTGCAGGGGGCGTGCAAATGGTGGAAGGCGCATGCTCTTCACGTCCAGTGTTGGGAAGGTCAGGCATCGCAACCGACACAATTGGACTCTCCTTGTGGATTTGGGATTTCGAAGAACGCACAGTTCTTTGCGGTGCTTTTGCCAGCTTGAGTCTTTTCAGTTTTCTAGCGAGAGGCTGAGTGCTTCCATCCTCATGTGAAGCTGAACCACTAGCCATGAACATAGGCCAGGGCCTCAGCCGTTCCTTGCCACTCCGTGTGGTAAATGGCATATTGGCAAGTTTACGCTTCTCCTCCGACAATTTTATTTTAGGTTTTGGAGTCCTTTTTTTACTGATATTTGGTGTTTTGGATTTGACATGCTCTGTACTATGACATTGGGCATCGGCCTTGGCAGACGACGTTGCTGGCATTTCATCGTCTCGGCCATGACTAGTGGCAGCAGCTTCAGCACGAGGTGGAAGTGGATCTTGATCTTTCCCTAATTTTGGAACCTCAACATTTTTGTTCTCCATATTTTAATAGGCACAACTAAAAGGCACCTCAGGTAAACAATGGAGATGGATGGATACTAGTATACTTATGGATGGACTGCCGAGTGCCGACACAGAGGTAGCTACAGCCGTGGACTACCGTACTGTACTGTGTCTGCTGCTAATATAGACTGGATGATAATGAGATGTAGTATGTATAAAGAAGAAAGAAAAAAAAAAACACGGGTAGGTGGTATACAATTATGGATGGACTGCTGAGTGCCGACACAGAGGTAGCTACAGCCGTGGACTACCGTACTGTACTGTGTCTGCTGCTAATATAGACTGGATGATAATGAGATGTAGTATGTATAAAGAAGAAAGAAAAAAAAAAACCACGGGTAGGTGGTATACAATTATGGATGGACTGCCGAGTGCCGACACAGAGGTAGCTACAGCCGTGGACTACCGTACTGTACTGTGTCTGCTGCTAATATAGACTGGATGATAATGAGATGTAGTATGTATGTATAAAGAAGAAAGAAAAAAAAACCCACGGGTAGGTGGTATACAATTATGGATGGACTGCCGAGTGCCGACACAGAGGTAGCTACAGCCGTGAACTACCGTACTGTGTCTGCTGCTAATATAGACTGGTTGATAATGAGATGTAGTATGTATAAAGAAGAAAGAAAAAAAAACCACGGGTAGGTGGTATACAATTATGGATGGACTGCCGAGTGCCGACACAGAGGTAGCTACAGCCGTGGACTACCGTACTGTACTGTGTCTGCTGCTAATATAGACTGGATGATAATGAGATGTAGTATGTATAAAGAAGAAAGAAAAAAAAACCCACGGGTAGGTGGTATACAATTATGGATGGACTGCCGAGTGCCGACACAGAGGTAGCTACAGCCGTGGACTACCGTACTGTACTGTGTCTGCTGCTAATATAGACTGGATGATAATGAGATGTAGTATGTATAAAGAAGAAAGAAAAAAAAAACCACGGGTAGGTGGTATACAATTATGGATGGACTGCCGAGTGCCGACACAGAGGTAGCTACAGCCGTGAACTACCGTACTGTGTCTGCTGCTAGTAGACTGGATGATAAATAATGATATAAAAAATATATATATATCACTACTGCAGCCGGACAGGTATATATTATATAATGACGGACCTGCTGGAGTGGACACTGTCTGTCAGCAGAATGAGTTTTTTAATTTTTATAGAATAAAAAAACACCACACAAGTCACACGACGAGTGTACTTTTTCAGGCAGACATTCAATCACAATATACTATACTGGTGGTCAGTGTGGTCAGGTCACTGGTCACAGTGGTCAGTGGTCAGTCACACTGGCAGTGGCACTCTGGCAGCAAAAGTGTGCAGTGTTTAATATGTACTCCTGGCTCCTGCTATAACCTATAACTGCTCCCCAGTCTCCCCCACAATTAAGCTGTGTGAGCACAGTCAGATATTATACATAGATGATGCAGCACATCTATGTATAATACATGGTATGTGAGTGTGACTGAGTCACTGTGTATCGTTTTTTTCAGGCAGAGAACAAGAACAGAACGGATTATTAAATAATAATAAATTATAAAACTGCACTGGTGGTCAGGTCACTGGTCATCAGTCACTAGTATAACTCCTCCTAAGCTCCAGTAAGTAAATGAAGTGTCTCACTCTCACTCTCCTATCTATTTTAATTTCTAAACGGAGAGGACGCCAGCCACGTCCTCTCCCTATCAATCTCAATGCACGTGTGAAAATGGCCGCGACGCGCGGCTCCTTATATAGAATCCGAGTCTCGCGATAGAATCCGAGCCTCGCGAGAATCCGACAGCGTGATGATGACGTTCGGGCGCGCTCGGGTTAATCGAGCAAGGCGGGAAGATCCGAGTCGCTCGGACCCGTGTAAAAAAACATGAAGTTCGGGCGGGTTCGGATTCAGAGAAACCGAACCCGCTCATCTCTACTTAAGAGATAAACTCAAAGTTGAAAAAAATTTGGTTGACTTCTCTGTATTGATAATGATAATGAAAATCATTGAGTGTGGTGTCTATCTGACTAATGTGAAGATACCATATAAATATGTTCTCTCAACAAGCATATATGAAAAATTAAAGAGTCTGAGCAGACATACATATAATTATAGATGAGCGGGTTCGGTTCCCTGAGAACTGAACCCCCCCGAACTTTACTACCCGAGCCCGGATCCTAGTCCGGCTCGGGTTTTCCCGCCTGACTTTGGAAACCAGAACGAGGCAAAATGTCATCATCCCGCTGTCGGATTCTCGAGGGGTGCTGCTCAGTCCAGTGTAGTATCTTATGCTGCATCAGTCCAGTCACAGTGGTGGTGTCCTCTCCTGCCATATGTCCAGTGTAGCTGTATAAGTCCAGTGCAGTGGTGCTGTGTTGTCCTGCATCAGTACAGTGTTAGTGTCTAGTGCCGCATCAGTCCAGTCACAGTGGTGGTGTCCTCTGCTGCCATATGTCCAGTGCTGCTGTATAAGTCCAGTCCAGTGGTGCTGTGTTGTGCTGCGTCAGTCCAGTGGTGGTGTCTTGTGCTGCATCAGTCCAGTCACAGTGGTGGTGTCCTCTGCTACCATATGTCCAGTGCTGCAGTATAAGTCCAGTCCATTGCAGTGGTGCTTTGTTGTCCTGCATCAGTCCAGTGGTGGTGTCCCTTTGCTGCTGTATAAGTCCAGTGGTACTGTCGTATATGTCTAGTGATACTGCCGTATATATGTCCAGTGATGCTGCCGTATATGTCCAGCGGTACTGTCGTATAAATCCAGTTATACTGCCATATATGTTCAGTGGTACTGTCATATAATTCCAGTGATACTGCCATATATGTCCAGTGGTACTGCCGTATATGTCCAGTGGTACTGCCATATAAATCCAGTGATACTGCCATATAAATCCAGTCCAGTGGTACTGCCGTATAAGTCCTGTGGTGCTGCCCTATAATTCCAGTGATACTGCCATATATGTCCAGTGGTACTGGCGTATAAATCCAGTCCAGTGATACTGCCGTATATGTTCAGTGGTACTGCCATATAATTCCAGTGATACTGCCGTATAATTCCAGTGATACTGCTATATAAGTCCAGTGATACTGCCGTATAATTCCAGTGGTACTGGGGTATAATTCCAGTGATACTGCCGTACAATTCCAGTGATACTACCGTATAATTCCAGTGGTACTGCCATATATGTCCAGTGGTACTACCGTATAAATCCAGTCCAGTGATACTGCCGTATATGTTCAGTGGTACTGCCATATAATTCCAGTGATACTGCCATATAATTCCAGTGATACTGCTATATAAGTCCAGTGATACTGCCGTATAATTCCAGTGGTACTGGGGTATAATTCCAGTGATACTACCGTATAATTCCAGTGGTACTGCCATATATGTCCAGTGGTACTACCGTATAAATCCAGTCCAGTGATACTGCCGTATATGTCCAGTGGTACTGCCATATAAATCCAGTGGTACTGGCATATAAATCCAGTCCAGCGGTACTGCCGTATAAATCCTGTGGTGCGGCCCTATAATTCCAGTGATACTGCCATATATGTCCAGTGGTACTGGCGTATAAATCCAGTCCAGTGATACTGCTGTATATGTCCAGTGGTACTGCCATATAAATCCAGTGGTACTGGCATATAAATCCAGTCCAGTGGTACTGCCGTATAAGTCCTGTGGTGCTGCCCTATAATTCCAGTGATACTGCCATATAAATCCAGTGATACTGCCGTATAATTCCAGTGGTACTGGGGTATAATTCCAGTGATACTGCCGTATAATTCCAGTGATACTGCCGTATAATTCCAGTGGTACTGCCGTATAATTCCAGTGGTACTGCCATATATGTCCAGTGGTACTACCGTATAAATCCAGTCCAGTGATACTGCCGTATATGTCCAGTGGTACTGCCATATAAATCCAGTGGTACTGACATATAAATCCAGTCCAGTGGTACTACCGTATAAGTCCAGTCCAGTGGTGCTGCCATATAAATTCAGTGGTGCTGTCCTGTGCCGTATATTATTTGCTCCAAATAAAGGGGTTATTAATATTTAATCCAAATAATTTTTACAAGGTTTTTCCTGTGTGGTGTAGAGGTACGTTCTCTTTTGCTGCATTTTGTTGTATAACTCTAGAAAAATAATGGAGAACAAAAATTTGGAGGATAAAATAGGGAAAGATCAAGGACCACTTCCTCTTACTGCTGCTGCTGCCACTGCTGTTGTTGCTGCTGGGAGTCGATCGTCATCCCAGAGGGGAAGTCGGAAAACCACTTGTACTACTTCAACTAAGCAAATGACTGTCCTACAGTCCTTTGCGAGGAAGATGAAATATGACAGCAGTCATCCTGTTGCAAAGCGGATAACTGAGGCCTTGACAGCTATGTTGGTGTTAGACGTGCGTCCGGTATCCGCCATTAGTGCAGTGGGACTGCAGTGCCAACCCTAGATGGGCCAGGTGTTTGTGCCACACACTTGTATCACTTAGCTTAGTCATACAGCTACCTCATTGCACCTCTTTTACTTCTTTGCATGATGTGCTGTTTCGGGCCTAGTTTTTTTTTTTTAAGTGTCTGACACTGCAGTGCCACTCCTAGATGTGTTAGGTACAGGGAGACTTCTGGCAACAGCCTCCCTGCTTTGTGGGACTTAGGGGGGGGAGTAGTGTCCAACCCTCTGAGGTTAATGGCCACTATCTCCGCTGACAGGACACAGCTCCTGAGGGTGTCGATCGCAAGCCCCCGATGCGATCGCTCGCTCCCGCAGCACTGCCGCCGCCCCCTAGCAGAGCCAGAAGACGTCGGTGGTGAGTTGGACATCGGTGACCCGACAAGCGGGGATCCGGTGAGAATTGTGGCATCAGAGTGGGAGCGCAGAGCTGCGGCTGTGCTCCGAAGGGCTCAGAGGCACAGAGAGGCGGCGCTGTGAGGGGCGCTCTGGGCCAGCGCAGATACCCTTACACTGGTCACAAAAGCTATCAGGGACACTGTACTGCTGCTAGCATTGATTACCTCAGGCCAGTATAATCTTTAAAAGTGTGGGAAGACGTGCCATTTTAGGGGCGGAGCTTCTCCTCAGCAGATCCAGCAGCTCACCAGTGCCATTTGCTCCCTGCAGATCACATACAAAGACTCTGACAGGGAGCGCTGACCCTCCCCACAACTCCAGCTATCCTGTGCGGTACCAGGGGATTATAGAAGGGGGGAGAGAATGTACATTACTGTGTAGTCTATTAAGGTTGCACAGTCAGTGCCAGACAATTATTTTATAACTGTCTACTGGGGCGCTGTGTGGGCTGGTACCATAACGCTGTGTCTCTCTGAAGATACATGGGGGAAACTGTGTCTGACATTTTTCTGTGTGTGTGTGTGTGTGTGTGTGTGTGTGTGTGTGTGTGTGCTATATATCTCACATTACCATGTCTAGGGACTCTGTATCTTGTGCTGCAAAGTATGTATCTTCTCCAGAAGAGTCCATTCCATGTACTCAGGAATGCAATACACTGTCTCAGCCCTCTGAACCCGAACCCAAGTGGGTGGCTTCTATTAAGGGGATGATATCCCAGATTTCATCTAGGATAGCTCATTATGAGACTGAAACACAGGTTTTAAAACAATATGTGGAGGTATTCATCCCCCACTACTTCATCTAATTCTCCTGGTATATGCCCCCAAAAGCGTGCTCTTGACCAGGTAATGCAAGTCGACACGGATACAACTCTGATACGGGTGATGTGATGGGGACATTCTGCGAGGGGAGGCATCCCTTGCTAAAGGGGTGCAGCTAATGATTGAGGCCATTAGGGATGTTTTACACATTACTGACAAGGTACCTGAACAGGTCAAGGAGGCTTTCTTTACAGACAATAAGAAAGTCCCCCTTACCTTTCCTGCATCTAGGGAATTAAACGCAATATTTGAAAAATCCTGGGAAAACCCAAAGAAAAAATTCCAGATCCCAAAGAGAGTTCTGGTTGCTTTTCCTTTCCCTGAAGAGGATAGGAAAGAGTGGGAAAACCCTCCTATAGTAGACGCATCTGTTTGTAGATTGTCTAAAAAGGTGGTTTTACTTGTCCCTGGGTCTACAGCTTTGAAAGAACCGGCAGACCGCAAGATTGAGACTACGCTCAAATCCATATACACTGCTTCAGGCGTGGTGCTTAGGCCCACTTTTGCTTGTGCATGGATTTCTAAAGCCATAATAAAGTGGTCAGGCACTTTAATAGAGGAATTAGATACTATGGATAGAAGTGACATTGAAATGTTTTTACGTCACATATAGGATTCTGCGGGTTTCATGGTGGAGGCCATGAAGGACCTTAGTAATCTGACTGCACGGACGTCTTCCATTGCTGTTTCTGCACGCAGGGGTCTCTAGCTGTGCCCGTGGTCTGCGTATGCAGAATTCAAGAAGAGTGTGGAGAACCTCCCCTTCACAGGTCAGGCTATCTTTGGGGAAGCTTTGGATTCGTGGATCTCCACAGCAACTGCGGGTAAGTCCACCTTTCTTCCCTCAGCCCCTCCGACGCCAAATAAATCCTTCTCTGCGTCTACAATGCAGTCCTTTCGGACCGCAAAGGTTAGGAAGTCAAAGTCCCCTTCCACCTTCTTTAGAGGTGGTCGGCGAAAATCCAGAAAACCTGCACCGGCAGGTTCTCAGGAACAGAAAGCGGGTTCTGTTTCCTCAAAATCCTCAGTATGACAGTGGACCACCCAGCCTAGGGGTCGGGCAGGTGGGAGCACGTCTAAGAAATTTCAGTCAGGTCTGGGCTTCCTCAGGCCTTGACCCTTGGGTACAAGAAATCGTAACTCAGGGGTACAGACTAGAGTTTCAAGAGCTCCCACCTCACAGATTTTTCAAATCGGGCTTACCATCATTGCTGACAGAAAGGGCTATCTTAAGGGGGGTACTCACGGAGCGACCGCTGCTTAAAATCTAAGCAATCTGACCAGATTGCTTAGATTTTAAGCAGCGATCACTCCGTGTGTACCCCTCACAGCGATAGCAATGCGCAGCCCCACGCATCGCTATCGCTGGTGCTAGATTGGCTTGCATGCAGGCCAATCTAGCAGGTCGCTCACTTCACCCGCTGAGTGAAATGAGCGGCCCCCCTGTCTCCCCCCGCATGCTCAGCACACATCACGCTGTGCTGAGCGGGGGGAGAGATGTGTGCTGAGCGAAGAGCTCAGCACACATCTCTCCCCAAATCGGCCCGTGAATACGGCCCTTTACAAGACGCCATTCAAAAATTGGAAAAGGCAAATGTCATTATTCCAGTTCCATCTCACCTGGAAAACAAGGATTACTACTCAAACCTTTTTGTGGTGCCGAAGCCAGACGGTTCGGTCAGACCAGTATTGAACCTCAAATCGTTAAATCCATATTTGAGGGAATTCAAATTCAAGATGGAATCTCTGAGAGCGGTGATCTCAGGTCTGGAGGAGGAGGAATTCCTGGTATCCTTGGATATCAAGGATACATACCTTCACATTCCTATTTGGCTGCCAGACCAGGCTTATCTCAGGTTTGTGCTGTTGGACTGTCACTATCAGTTCCAGGCGCTGCCATTCGGCCTATCCACTGCACCAAGGGTGTTCACCAAGGTAATGGCAGAGATGATGCATCTGCTCCGCAAGCAGGGTATGCACATAATTCCATATCTGGACGATCTGCTGATAAAAGCATCGTCCAGGGAGAAGTTGTTGCAGTCCATTGCTCTCACGACTCGACTGCTCCGGGCTCATGGATGGATCCTGAATCTTCCAAAGTCTCATTTGGAGCCGACGAGAAGACTGTCCTTCCTGGGAATGATTGTCGACACGGACGTGCAGAGGGTGTTTCTACCAGTGGAAAAATCATTGGTGATCCAATCAATGGTCTGGGATGTCCTGACGCCAGCCCAAGTATCGGTTCATCAGTGCATTCTCCTTTGTGGGGAAGATGGTTGCCTCCTACGAGGCTCTACAGTGCGGAAGGTTTCATGCACAGTCTTTCCAGCTGGATCTCCTGGACAAATGGTCAGGATCTCATCTTCATATGCACCAGAGGATACGTCTGTCGCCGAAAGCCAGAATCTCGCTCCTCTGGTGGCTGCAGACTTCTCACCTACTGGAGGGCCGCAGGTTCAGGATTCAGAATTGGTTCCTTCTAACCACGGATGCAAGTCTCAGAGGTTGGGGAGCAGTCACTCAAGGGGAAAACTTCCAAGGAAGGTGGTCAAGTCTGGAATCCATCCTTCCAATAATCATTCTGGAACAAAGAGCCGTGTACAACGGTCTTCTACAGGTGGCACATCTTCTAAAAGATCAAGCCATTCAAGTTCAGTCGGACAATGTAACGACAGTGGCCTACATAAAACCGACAAGGCGGAACGAAGAGCAGAGCTGCAATGTCAGAGGTAACAAGAATCATCCCCTGGGCAGAAAAACACGCGGTGGCGCTGTCAGCAATCTTTATTCCGGGAGTGGACAACTGGGAAGCGGACTTCGTCAGCAGATACGATCTACATCCAGGAGAGTGGGGCCTCCACCCAGAGGTGTTCGCAGAGGTGATAAGTCTTTGGGGCGTACCTCAAATAGACATGATGGCCTCACGCTTCAACTAGAAGCTTTGGAGGTATTGTTCCAGGTCGAGGGACCCGCAGGCAGTGGCGGTGGACGCCCTGGTAACTCCGTGGGTGTTCAAGTCAGTGTATGTGTTTCCTCCACTTCCACTCATCCCATGGACTCTCAAAATTATCAAAAGAACAAGAGTTCAGGATATCCCCATTGCTCCGGACTGGCCAAGAAGGGCTTGGTACGCGGATCTTCTAGAGTTACTGCAGGAAGATCCGAGGCCTCTTCCTCTTCGAGAGGGCCTTCTACAACAGGGGCCGTTCGCTTATCAAGACTTACCAGGGCTACGGCATGGAGGTTGAACCACAGCACGGAGGTTGAACCACGGCATGGAGGTTGAATGCCAGATCTTAGCTTGGTTTGCTTGGTTTGCCTTGTATGTGTGAGCTGGTGTGAATCTCGCCACTATCTGTGTATTTCCTTCTCTCAAAGTATGTCCGTCTCCTCGGGCACAGTTTCTAGACTGAGTCTGGTAGGAGGGGCATAGAGGGAGGAGCCAGCCCACACTAATAAACTCTTAAAGTGCCCATGGCTCCTAGTGGACCTGTCTATTCCCCATGGTACTAATGTGGACCCCAGCATCTTCTACGGACTACAAGAAAAAGATTTACCGGTAGGTAATTAAAATCCTATTTTTACTTATTATTTTATGATCATTATTTTGCTGTATATATTGTAATCTCCTGTTAGTCAACTACAGCCTTCTCATACTACTTCTTTCAGGGTAAAATGTATTCTATGTACTCTTACTGTAAACAAAAGGAAGCAAATGATAGACAGAACAGTATGATTTGGTAATCTGACCTGTATGTGTTTGTGTAGCCCATACTCAAGTTTCTTTGGGTTATAGAAATGTTTTTTTTTTTACTGGAAATCTGCATTCAGCACATAGATCTACTTTATCTCCAGGATGTTACAGAGCCAAGATGGGAAGGGATTTTATTGGGTAAGCTGTGATGAATGAAAATAGTAATCAATGTTGGGAATTTTCTAGCAACAAAAGCCACAATCATGGGCTGTAAGTACACATGCCAGAGAACCATTTGGGGGGAGTGTCAGGTCACGTAGGCAGAGTTCCATGCTAGTTTGTATATTCTCCCTGTGCTTGCGTGGGTTACCTCTGGGTGCTCCGGTTTTCTCCAACAATCCAAAAATATGCTGGTAGGTTATCTGGATCCCAACAAAATTAACTCTAGCATGAATGTGTGTGTACATGTGGTAGGGAAAATAAATTGTAAGCTCCACTAGGGCAGGCAGTAATGTGAATGGTCAAATATTCTCTGTAAAGCGCTGCGGAATATGTAGGGGTGTTTCTATGGGACACCTGTTTCAGATGGATCTTTTGTACCCAGTATCTTGTAGGTGCAAGTGTCTATACTAATGATTGCAGCTATAGATGGAAAAACAGTAGGGGTGTGATTATATGCAAGAATCAATTCATATAATCATATTAACATATGGATCCAAATCTGGCTGCAGCGTCCTGATCAGGCCCAATGTCTATCCCATTGCTGCTGCCTAAGTGACTACAATCTCAATGTTCTGCGTGCAGCTGTTTTCACCCAACCAGGTTTGGGTACACTATCAAAATAATAAAAAGTGTCTAGTGTCCATATACTGTACAATAAACCAACATGCTGGGAACAAACTACTTTAAATAGACTAAAATAAGGAGTAACACATATAGGGGGGTAGATGTATGAAGCAGTGAGAAGAGTGAAGTGTGCCAGTGGAGAAGTGTGCCATGGTAACCAATTAGCTTTGAAGTAACATTTATCTAGTGCATTCTATAACATTAGACGTAGCCATGGCACACTTCTCCACACTTATCACTGCTTCATACATCTTCCCCTATAGTTTTTTTTTATGTCACTGGGGGATTGCCTAAGTCAAATGTACACAGTAATAAAATCTATATTGAAACTGGCTACACTTGTGGTATAAAACATTTCTTCTATATTACTTCTATAATGATTATTGACTGTAGGAACCTCAACAGCAGCAGCTCTTCTCCAGGATGCTAGCAAGATGTCTGCAATATAATGCCTTTTCGGAGGGAGGCTGGAGATATTTACAGATGTGTCCTCATTCACCAAGCCTCAATATGCCATGTGCTGCTAGACGCCCGCCACAAGTGATCACTGCCGAGCGGTGTAGCATAGCAAACTTTTCTTAAAATTTGCATCATGGGTGCGTGACCTAGCAGGCATAGTGAGAGGACGTGCCGCTGCTGAGCTCCGGTGCCTGACTCCCTTAAACCATCTTGGGAGCGGAGCTTCAGCGTTCTAGGCACATCACCCGCTTACCTCCACAGGCCAACAACACAGGGGGACCTAGGACGAGCAAGCATGGAGCCGGAGAGCTCCGCGGGCTACTTCCTGATGCGAAGCCGCGGCCTTGGGTACAGAGCTCCGGTCCAGGCCTCCGCATCTCCACGCCGGCTGACGTCCTCCACAGCCCCAAGGCATCCCCAAAACTCACAGGGGACTCCGGGGGCTCAAACTAACCTTGGGCAGCGGGGTCCTCGGCTGAGGGCCCTACATTACGCTGAACACCATCACCTGCTTCCAGTAAAAGGGCTGCTGTGCTCCTGGTGCTGCATAACACCACCCTGCTCTCCCACCTGTGGTGCCTTCTGGGGTAAGCTGTTTCATATCCCCCACATCACTGTGATCATACTGCCCCTGGACACAGGACACCCTTACCCCATACTTATGATCTATTTTACACTCACATTTGTGGTTTGTGGGGCCTGGGAATAGGGGATTGGAAACGTCTCCTCACCGCATCATTGCATTAGATGCTGATAACTGTTGGCAGGCCAGGTTGTCTGACATCTCACTGCTTGGAATTACCACGTTTTCTTTTGTTTGATCTCAACGACTCTCCAGTATTACAGTAATTATGGATAAATATGTGGCACGGTCCAACAGAGGCGCAAAAGGCGGCAAGTCTGGCAGGGGATGTGGCAGCGACACTCCGTCGACAGCTTCACTGTAGTCTCAGAATGTTAGGAGGGGAGAGGTGGATAGAGAATTGGACTACGGCACAAATCCTCCTACTGTCACTGGCTCTCTAACCTCACTACTCGATCAGAAATTGGCGCCACTAAAGGATTCCATTGATTCTGCACTGACCCAGCTTACAAAACACGATCAACGTCTCTCTGAGGTGGAACAGCGCATATCAGATTTGGAAGACGAACTCACTACGGCCAGGGCCACTTTATCTGACCAGGAGAAATCGGTGGCGATCATGGCAGACAAATTAGAAGATTTAGAGAATAGAAATCGTAGAAACAATGTCCGCATCATTGGCCTCCCCGAATCAGTCAAATATGCAGATCTGATGCCACTGGTCTCTCAATGGCTGCCGCAGGAATTAGGATGCATTACAACTGGTAGCTCATTATTAGCGGAGAGGGTGCATCGTGTAGGCCTGGACAGACAAACAACAAGAGATCGCCCTCGCCCAGTGATATTACGGATCCTGAACTATACCGACAAAGTACATCTGCTAGAAGCTTACCGCAAAAGTACCGACCTACGATATCAAGGTGCAAAGCCTTTGCTATTCCAAGATTTCTCATACCTGGTGGCCATGAAACGGCGTGAATTTGCCCCAATGTGCAAGAAATTGTTTGAAATGGGATGCCGATTCTCGTTATTATATCCGGCTAAATTTCGGTCTTTTATAATGGCAAACCCCACTTTCTTGAATCACCTCAGGCGGCCAAGAACTTTGTGGACTCATTATCTTCAGATTCCATGGCACCCGAATCAGACGAGGACTGAGGATGAGTAACATTATTTGCATTATAGTCTTTCTTTTTTTTTCACATTCAGGTCCCTAAAATCGCTATTGGCCATTAAGGCCTCTGTTATATCCTGTATTTTTTAGACCGCACTATTGTGGCTGTTTGAGAAATTTTACGCTAATTATGATGTACTTGAGCTATGTTTTGTACAAATTGCACTTTTATTGCATCGACTATATATACGGTTATATGCTGTTTTTGCTATTTTTCTATTTCAATATCGTTTTACTGACAATGTTATGTTATTCCATGATATCCCCATGTTTTCCCTGCCCATCCCCCTTGGCCCTACGGCAACTGTTGTAGATTCTGGCAATCTTATATATTGCATGCTTGGGTTCAGAAAAGTTATAAGTTATTACGAAGTTTGAACATTTGGTTTATGGTTTTGAATTTGTGGCATATGTATGCAGGTCTAACACAATACTCTGGGTTCTTATTTACAGGCCCCACCTGGTCGCTGGGACGGGTTGGACAAGATCTTATTCTATTCTTTTGCTTATTTTTTGGCCTAGAGTAGGTATAGGATAAAATGACTATCCCGGCTGCTAGCTCCACCAAGACTCAATCCTCTCTCAAATTCTTCTTTTGGAATGTGGAGGGGCTTAACTCCCCTATTAAGAGACGCAAAATATTAACACATCTGAAACGTCTTAAACCGGACATTGCCTTTTTACAAGAGACCCATTGAGACATAAAGGACCCGAATACACTTAATGGACCATGGGTGGGAGAAATTAGAACGGCCTCATTTACCACTAAACGTAGGGGGGTTCTGATACTATTCAGGAAGCATTTACCTTACACAATCACTGATACATGGGCCGATTCGGATGGACACTTTTTATTTATAAAGCTTTCCATATTTGGCTTCCTATACACTTAAGCAGCGATATATGCACCAACAGGTTCGACCAGACCATTATTCACGGCTCTTTATGCTAAACTGCAAGATTGGGCAGATGGGGAAATTTTACTGGGCGGTGATTTTAATTGTGTTGTATCCAAGGGACTTGATCGCTCCTCAGGTCAGGGGGTGGAGAGTGATGTGTCCTCATTGGCCTTATTGATTGACTCATTGAAGCTCTGCGATCCATGGACCGGCCAACACCCAGTCTCACGGGAATATACATTCTACTCCCATCCCCATTACACCTCTTCTAGGATTGATTTCTGGTTACTCTCAGATACATTATATAATAGAGTAGTTGACTCAGGCATCGGCCTTATCGCTCTTTCAGACCATTCACCGGTCTGGGTAACACTTTCTATTAAAGATTCCCTACTTACTTCATATAATTGGCGATTCCCGGCCTATCTAGCTCAATCTACTGATTTTTGTAAACATTTGGAAACAGCATTTTGTAATTACGAACAAGATAATGCAGGCCATCTTGATGATATTCAGCTATTCTGGGCGGCAACAAAACCGGTAGTTAGAGGTCAGGTGATGGAATATGTGGCCAGGAAAAGAAAGAAGCTTTCAAAAATAATTGAAGAACACAGCAAATTGCTGTATTTAGCCTATAATGCTATGTTACTTTCTGACTCTGTAACGTCTCATCAGCAATACCTGGACTCTAAACACGCTTATGATACTCTATGTACGGAGCGTGCTCAATTTGCCCATGACATGCAACGTAGTAAATATTTTTATGGATGTAATCAATCGGGAAGATTGCTTGCTAACCTAGTACGCTCTCACAATGCCCCTTCTCATATATTACAAATTAACCCGACAACGGGCCCTCCACTTGTCGATTCAACAACCATATCTGACTGTTTTAGGGAGTATTAGCAATCGCTTTATATGTCTCCACCGGATAATCCGTCCGATGGTACACGTTTCCTCGATAGGGCTGATTTACCTGTTTTGACGGAAGAGGAAAGAGATCTACTGACTGCGCCTGTAACTGATGCAGAGTTGACCTCTTTGATTAAATCATTAGCCAAGGGCAAATCTCCAGGCCCAGATGGCTTTGGAGCAGAATACTATCAACTCCTCTTACACCGTTTATTACCACTCCTAACTACCTTATTTAATTCTTTGCTTGTGGGTGGTCAACACCCTTCGCAATTCACGGAGGCGAGGATTGTAGTTTTTCCGAAACCCGGCAAAGACCCTACATTGGTCCAGTCATATAGGCCCATATCCTTATTAAATCAGGATTTGAAACTCTTTACTAATATCCCCAGGATATTACATCCAGCTCAGAATGGTTTTGTAAAAGGCCGAACCTCGGTTCATAATGTACGCATGCTTGTAGCGGCATTGCACCGCTATCACCAAAATGACAACAGTAATGCCATTATAGTTAGCTGCGATGCTGATAAGGCATTTGACAGAGTTTCCTGGTCTCATATTTCACGCATACTTCAGGCCCAACAATTTGGTTCAAAATTTATGGGGATTTTTGACATGTTATATTCACACCCAGCTGCTTATTTAACTGTTAATGGACTAAACACAAAATCTTTCACATTGTCCCGGGGCACCCGCCAAGGCTGCCCCCTTTGGCCATTGTTATTTAATTTAGCGCTCGACCCCTTAATTCGAGTATTTGGTAAAGATACGTTGTGGCAGGGAGTTAAATTTGGTGTTACGGAAATCTAAGTGTCGGCTTTCGCAGATGATCTCCTGTTATATTTTAGTAATCCAGAACAGGCTCTCCCTTTCATTCAAAATATATTGAATGATTTTCGGCAGATATCTGGTTTTATAGTTAACTTTAAAAAAAACAGAAGCTTTAGATCTACATCCCACTGCCAAACTTGACTGGCGCTCTTCCTTTCCCTTTCGCTGGGCCCAGAATCATTTATTATATTTGGGTCTGCTGTTCCTTAGCGATTTAACCACATTATACACTATTAATTATTCTTATTTCTTGGAAGCAATGTTGAAAGATTTTGAGAGGTGGAGACACCTTCCACTATCATATATTGAGAGGGGCCATTTATTTAAAATGATCTCTTTCCCAAGGTTGCTATATCCAGTCCAGATGCTACCTTTTATATTGAATGACAAAGATACAGCCTCTATTAACAAGGCCTTATCCAAATTAATTTGGGCAGGTAAGCGCCCTCGAATCTCACTTTTCAAATTACAACAACCAGTCTTGCTAGGGGGTATAAACCTTCCCAACATACGGGACTATGCGATTGCATCTAACCTACGATATGCTCTAGACTGGATTGGAGAGGCCTCCACTTTTGTTAATTTAGATATTGAACGAAGCTTCCTTACTGACTGCTCTTTAATTTCCATTCTTCACACTCCTCCAATTTCTATGTCCTTATTAGTCAAGTCAAAGCCACTACAATATAACCCATGTGTGGCCTGGCATGTCACCCGTAAACGACTAGGATTGTCATATACTCACACAATTGTTTTGCCGCTATTACATAATAATGCTTTTCAGAGCGGTAGGCCTCACACAATATTCCGAACTTGGCATCTCCATAGATTACGTCTAGTATATCATCTGTTGGAGGAGGATCTCTCCTCCACCCACACCTTAACACAGCTCAGGGAATTGTTCCCAGATATCCAAGTACCCCTTTTTGCATATTTCCAGGCCCGTAGCTTTGCAGCGAAGTTATTACTAGATTTGAAAATCTAAAATCATCCCATGATGTTTGACTCTTTGATAAAAATTGGTATAGGTACTCCCTTTCCTACCTCGTATTTATATGAACAGGTTAGGAAGAAAATTGATCTTGCTATTCTATCTATAGGTATGGCCAAGTGGAGAAATTCATTCCCAGACCTCTCCTTACAAACTATAGTTGAATTCTCGACCATATTGAATAAGAAACCACTGTTTTCTTCATCATGTCTGATGAATTCGGAATGACCCCCTATGTCTGCAGCTCCACACTAAACATTTTTGTACAGGTCCACCTCTCTGTGTGATCACCCACTGTATTCTGAGAAAAAGAGTACTGAGATAAAGCTGGGTGGCAAGTAAGAGGATCTCCAGAGGAAGGTATTATCTAGTATAGGTATGAAATTTAGTAAAAAAAAAAAAATTCCATTTACTAGTATACTATATACAGTACTTAAAACATTCAAGGAAAATCTCCTTCAAGCATAGTTGTTTCAGGACGCCATACAAGATGGTATTCAAAGTGCAGAACACACTTCAGTCACAGTAATAACAAACAAAAAATGTACAAACCTAATCTATTGTCCATAGACAATAACCTGCCAGATGGCTTAAGCTGGCATTCACTGCACTGAAGTCAATCATACCACTCAGGAGGTTTAATAATGTTCTAATCATAAAGACACAGCGTTTCAGCAAATAATCTTTCCAGCCACAAGAAAATGAATGTGAAAAGGTGAAACACATTCTCTTCAATATATAAAAAAATATTAGTCTCCTTGTAATTAAAATAAGTATACTGTCACAATAGAGGAAAACAGCAACTAAATCATCTTGCAGAATAGATAAGTATGGATCATCTTGTAATACTGGTTTGCATTAAAAAGAAATGAAATTAGAATAAAATAGTGTTCAGTTAGTAAAGGGAGGAAATGGCAAATTGTTGCAATTATAACAGACTTGGGGGCTGATGTACTAAGCCTCGGAAAGTGATATAGTAGAGAGAGAGAGATAAACTACCAAACAATCAGCTCCTTACTCTCACTTTCCACAATCATTTTATTGTTTTCGATACAAAGTAAATGGGTGTACCGAAAAAGGAGAAAAGGAAATGAAAAACGGGTTACATAAGGGAGAAATAAAGGTCCAGCATTACATTGCACGTCAGACAAAACTTACTTAAGGCACATACTGGTAAGTACAAGTCAGAGAATGACACAGCAGGCATCCATATCAGACTCACGGGTAGGAGGCTGCAAAACAGTTAGGTCAGTATCCCTGCTTGGAGCATAAGAACGTCCACATGTCTCCATGGCTAAATTACCAAAACTGCAACTGGCTACAATCGCATGCAGGGGGCCGCCCAGTACAAGGCAAGGCCGTCCAGCATGCTAATGGCAGCCAGCAATGCAATTGCAAATCAATTGAGATCGTATCGCGGATTAAAGGAAGCCCTCCTGTCTCCACAGCCTGCCCATTTTCCTGTTCGCAGCAGCCGCATGTGACAACACATGTAGCTCAGCTTTATGAGTTATCTAATGTAGCTGCTTCAGTCTCAGCCTGTTGATAAGCATGCTCGCAACTTGGATAGCTAACAACTCCCTTCAAGGAGCACCAGAAATATTGATGTGTCCTCTTATTGGTAGCTAAAAACATGGCTGAAGATTGCTGGATAGCTTGACTTTGGGCTGCTTTAAGATAAGACTACCCAACCTCCAGGAACCCGGATCTTCCCTCCTAGTGCCTACATCCCATGATAAAAAGAGTGGCGAGTGGTCCAACTAAGAAATTGGCAAGATATAAATTTTACTAATTCTGACAAAGTTCGTTTATCGGACACAACCAGATCTATTCTGGTATATGAGCTGTAGACATGTGAGAAAAATGTCTAGTCATGTTCACTAGAATGTTTGGTTCTCCAGAAACAAGACAGCTCACATTTAGTCAATAAGTTACAGAAGCCCTTGACATATTCCTGAGATTGCTGTGACTGAGAGGATACGAATCTAGACATATCCATCATAGGATAAGGAACCATATTAAAATCCCCAATAATCATCAACGCACCTTTATAGTGTTTCCTAAGGGTGGCGCAGAACTGTCTACAGAAGGTGAGCTGAATGCTCTAATGATCAAAATACCTAGAAAAAGTGAAGTAGGCACTGTGCCAATGTGAAGCCTTAATTAGTAATCACTGAAGGTAAAATGGGGACCATATAACTGCTCAGAAGCAACAAAGGATAATCAGGCTATAGTCACCATCCATGGACGCAACCTGAGAGCTCTTCTGGCTAGTATTGATGATGCCATAACGCTGAAGAAGCCACAGTATCCACTGAGGCTTCACATAAAAATACAATTTCTGTCTATATAATACCAAGACTATTCAGTGAATATTGCTTATTTACTTTCTCCTGGATATCTGTCTGGAGAGTTTCTCCTCAGAGTCAGAAAACTCTTGACACTCAAGCAATTGCAATTCCAGATAATGCTGTACCTGAGGAAATATGTTTTTTTTCTTAAGTACAGTACTTTGCAGTTTCCTGTCAATAATGTGATTAATATTAGGATATGGGGGGGTCATTCTGACCCGATCGCTCGCTGCAGTTATTCGCAACGACTGTGTCGGAACTGCGCATGCACCGGCGCCGCAGTGCTTCTGCACATGCCGGATGGCTGAAGGCCGTCATTCCCTAGTGATCGCCTCTGCCTGATTGACAGGCAGAGGTGGTCGCTGGGCGGGAGGGGGCAGCACGCGGCGTTTTGCCGCTGTTTTGGGGGGGTGGTGTGGGGGCGGACGCAGCGCCTGCGTGACATCACACACAGCCACTGTGACCAGGGGCAGCAACGAGCAACTCCCGGTCAGCCGCAGGAGCTGCGCTGGCCAGGAGATGCTCAACAAGTACAAAAGCATCGCCACTGTGGCGATGCGCTTGTACTTGTGCAGGGGGGGGGGGGGTCGGACAGACATGCGGGGTGGGCTAGCCCTGTGCTGGGCATCCCCCTGCATGTCTGGGAACATGATCGTAGCGGTGCTAAATTTAGCACAGCTACGATCAACTCGGAATGACCCCCCATGGTGCTCTCTGTACCTGTCTCCTGTGTATAAATCTATGGGTGCATCCCCTAGTGTCAGGATTATAAGCATGCATCATCCAAAGATGTAGATGCAGTCCATAGAAGGAAGGAACAGATCACAGAACTATTTTTGCAGAGTGTTTCACAATGAACCACAGTCTTTGGAACAAGAAATTTAGGTAAACATGTATTTTTACTGTTTGGTTGATATACTAGTTGGTGAAAACTAACGTTCCATTCATTAACTTGCAACGGGTGCAAACACCAGTAAGACAAGATGGGATAAATAGATGTTTATTGTTCTACCCTACAAATAAGTGAAATCATTATTATGGAAAGGGTTCACCCAACGATTTAGAGTCTCTGTGAAAATTTCATTGACATACTGTAACTTAAAAGTCTGCAAAGAAATGTACACAAGTCTATACAGCAATATTTGAAAGAACTGCAGCTGGGACGTATGGAGCCTGCAATTATTAATTCTTACTAATAAATAAATAAATAAATGTTGCCCCCTGATTGCTCTTAGCCAGAATGAGAGAGAGCAGAGATAATCAGGAGCCAAACATTGGAATGTCATTGTGCTTGGGACATATCCGACTCTGCAATTGCCTTTCACCCCTGTATAGCTGTACATGCTGGATACATGCCCTTTATGTACTTTCTGCATAATTGAGAGCTGGACTCATTCTGATTGCTTATTGGCTGAGCTTCAGAGCCATGCAACCCATGGAGAACCCTGGCCTGGCACCTTGAGGCTTCCTTGAGAAGTAAATTATTGTTAAAGAGTGCAGACACCAAAGTCATGTCAGAACACTGCTTTATCACTTCTTTATCCCTTCTCCAGGCTTAATACATCTGCCCCATTGACTATTAATTCACAATTCCAGTCCCTGCAAAGGTTGTTTCAGAAGCTACTCAGTCTTCAGTGCTCCCTACAAAACTAACGCTGGGTACACACTTGTAGATATATCTGCAGATCAATTGATCTGCAGATATATCTACAGACGGACCGGGCAGTGTGTTGTGCTAACTGCCTGTACACACAGCACGATGCGCCAATATATCATTAGATATATTGGTCGTTGGCTGTGCTGCAGGGCCAACGCGATATGTCTGTGAACGACGGCGTTCATAGACATATCGCTCTCTCGTACACACTGGTCGACGGACCTGCGATATATCGCCCATTCAATAGAACGGCCAATATATCGGCCAGTGTGTACGCATCCTAAGTAAATCACAGTTCATTACCCAAATAATATCCTGTAGTAGAGATATGTAGTATTGATTAGTTAAATTCTCAGACAAATGACAGAGACCAAGCATATTAAATAAAGTTTAATATGAGAAAATAGTCACAATGGTTAAGGGAAGTACAACAACAATAAAATTACATACAAAGATATTAAAGGCAATAGCATTTTGTGCGGATTGTGAGTCACATATAAAGTAGCTGTAGCTGCGGGAAGCCACAGAAACTTAATTTACTACCTTGTGCTAATGCAAGACTCCGTTCAGCCAATGTCAGGGTCCATGCATCTGAAAGCAGAAAGCTGTGCCACTGCCGCCCATTCATAATACTCCAGCTGATGCTGCTATAATCATTAATATCATACCTAACCAATGTAGGTAGAATAGATACATCAGAAATAGGAGCCTCTTCTAGTGTATCATTCATAGCTGGATTGTACAGTAGTTCTTGTGTACATGCAAATAAGGGTTTATGACTCTTTGTTTAAAATAACGTCTTGATTCAGGAACACTTCAAACATACAATGTACACCAGAGAAGAATCATTTTAGGTTCAACTACTGTAATAGAGCATCTCATTGTGAACAAATAAATAGGCATGAATACATTATAACGTCTTCAATAGTTAAATACTACCTTATTTATTCATCTCTCCAAAAGGGAATTTATCCTAGCTGCAATGGTCTTCTGCATATGACAAGGGATTGTGAAATTTCAGAGATCTTCACGGAATTTGATATGTGGATGTCGCAGGCCGCAGCACTCGTCCTCAGCAAGCGCCTGGTCATTGCTAGGAGACCAGGATGCTTGCATCCTTTTGCTCCCCGGGCTGCCGGCTCCATGGCAGCCTGGACGCCGAGCTGATGCGGCGGAAGCGGTTGCTAGGAGACAGGGACACCAAGCGTTCACAGACTGGCAGACGTGCAGCAGGGCAGCTGAACTAGATTGTAATCAGGGGAGGTTACTTTCACTAAACTTCCTGATTGGTGCTTTCTCCCTTTATATTCCTGGTCTTTCCCTCACTCTTTGCTGGTCATAGTTCCAGGCTGCAGTGGGAGCCCTTGTCTCTTAGTACTATCTTGGTCTGTGAATTACTAGTTTGACTATCTGATATAGTTAGCTGCAGGTTTCCTGTGTCCAGCTCCGTATCAGCTGCATAATCTGTCACGTGTGTCTTTGTTATTTTTGTCAGTTTATTTCTTGTGAGCTTGTTACGTTTATATGTATTTCTCCCACGTTTATACCCTCCTGCATTTCTTTCTCACCTCTGTATCCTATAACTCCACCAATAGGTTCTGAGTCACCAGCGTTGTATGCGTTCCCTGTCATTCTAAACTCTTTAGTTATTGTATTCATCCAATTTGCTCCTTTCTGAGACCCTTCTGTCTAAACTTCTTTATCCTTCTTATTTTCCCTGACCTTGTTGTGTTGCTCTCTTAACTTTTCCTTCAGGTTACTCCCCTCTGCTGTTATGTTCTCCTCCTCACCAGCATTGATTCAGCTCACTCCAAGTTGAGCTCGTACTACCGTCAGTGGCGTAAGTCCTGGTGGCATCCCAGTACCGGTAGGCATATCACGCCTTAAGTGAAAAGTGCCTATTATAGGCTAGAAGACATGCTCACAAGATCTATGAGTCTCAACCCGGGAGACACTGCCCAGAAGACCCCCCGGACGACATAAACTTTTTAAGAAGAGGATCCTTCAGTTGTAACAGTGGATTAACATGTCATTTCTAAATTGTCATATTAGTAGTCAGAGTTATAAGCCAAGTATTTACTACACTATTATTTTATTTATTTATTAACAGTTTATTATATAGCGCTTTACAATTAGAACAACAGTAATTGAACAAAACTGGGCAAAAACAGACATACATAGAGGTTGTAAGTAAGGACCTGCTCGCAAGTTAGATAGATATATGCTATCTATTGCATAATGGTCCACCAGATTGCTAGGTTCTTAATGGGTTGTATGATATGGTCACCCAGCAATGTTGGCCAAGGGTCAGGAGGGTATGAGAGTAAAGAAAGACAAAATATGTGATGTTATGTGTACTGTACAGAGAGTATGTGATTAGATAGGGAAGCACTGAAGGTTATGTGGGTGGGTCTGGAATTTGACAGTCTGTCTGAAGAGGTGAGTTTTCAGGGAACGTTTAAAGCAGTGGTCTCCAACCTTAATTGGGGTGTGAGCTACTTTCGGAAAAAAAAACCTCTGGAAGAGCTACCCCCTCCCCCCAATGTGCGCGCATTCCTGTGAAAGTGGGTGTGGGCCCACAAAAGTGGGCGCGGTCTCACAAAAGTGAGTGTGGCCTTGCAACAGTAATGCCCCCCTGCATAGTGCCAGATACACAAGTAATGCCCCCCACAGTGCCAGATACACAAGTAATGCCCCTCAGCAGTGCCAGATACACAAATCATGCCTCACAGCAGTGCCAGATACACAAATAATGCCCCTCAGAAGTGCCAGATACACAAATAATGCCTCCCAGCAGTGCCAGATACACAAATCATGCCCCCCAGCAATGCCAGATACACAAATCATGCCCCCCAGCAGTGCCAGATACACAAATAATGCCTTGCAGCAGTGCCAGATACACAAATAATGCCCCTCAGCAGTGCTAGATACACAAATAATGCTCCTCAGCAGTGCCAGATACACAAATAATGCCCCTCAGCAGTGCTAGATACACAAATAATGCTCCTCAGCAGTGCCAGATACACAAATAATGCCCCCCAAGCAGTGCCAGATACACAAATAATGCTCCTCCACAGTGCCAGATACACAAATCATGCCCATCAGCAGTGCCAGATACACAAATCATGCCCCCCAGCAGTGCCAGATACACAAATAATGCCTTGCAGCAGTGCCAGATACACAAATAATGCCCCTCAGCAGTGCTAGATACACAAATAATGCTCCTCAGCAGTGCCAGATACACAAATAATGCCCCTCAGCAGTGCTAGATACACAAATAATGCTCCTCAGCAGTGCCAGATACACAAATAATGCCCCTCAGCAGTGCTAGATACACAAATAATGCTCCTCAGCAGTGCCAGATACACAAATAATGCCCCCCAAGCAGTGCCAGATACACAAATAATGCTCCTCCACAGTGCCAGATACACAAATCATGCCCATCAGCAGTGCCAGATACACAAATCATGCCCCTCAGCAGTGCCAGATACACAATTAGTGCCCCCCAGCAGTGCCACATATACAATTAGTGTCTCCCAGCAGTGCCCGATACACAAATCATGCCCCCCAGCAGTGCCAGGTACACAAATAATGCCCACCCAGCAGTGCCAGATACACAATTAGTGCCCCTAGCAGTGCCAGATACACAAATAATGTCCCCAGCAGTGCCAGATACACAATTAGTGCCCCCCAGCAGTGCCAGATACACAAATAATGCCCCCCAGCAGTGTCACATATACAATTAGTGCCTCCCAGCATTGCCAGATATACAAATAATGCCTCCCCCCCCAGCAGTGCAAGATACACAAATAATGCCTCCCCCACAGCAGTGCTCACAATTGTTGCCCCCCACATCCGCCGCTGTGTTTCAGGGGAGGAGATGAGGAGCGTCACAAATAATGCCCCTCAGAAGTGCCAGATACACAAATAATGCCTCCCAGCAGTGCCAGATACACAAATCATGCCCCCCAGCAATGCCAGATACACAAATCATGCCCCCCAGCAGTGCCAGATACACAAATAATGCCTTGCAGCAGTGCCAGATACACAAATAATGCCCCTCAGCAGTGCTAGATACACAAATAATGCTCCTCAGCAGTGCCAGATACACAAATAATGCCCCTCAGCAGTGCTAGATACACAAATAATGCTCCTCAGCAGTGCCAGATACACAAATAATGCCCCCCAAGCAGTGCCAGATACACAAATAATGCTCCTCCACAGTGCCAGATACACAAATCATGCCCATCAGCAGTACCAGATACACAAATCATGCCCCTCAGCAGTGCCAGATACACAATTAGTGTCCCCCAGCAGTGCCACATATACAATTAGTGTCTCCCAGCAGTGCCAGATACACAAATCATGCCCCCCAGCAGTGCCAGGTACACAAATAATGCCCCCCCAGCAGTGCCAGATACACAATTAGTGCCCCTAGCAGTGCCAGATACACAAATAATGTCCCCAGCAGTGCCAGATACACAATTAGTGCCCCCCAGCAGTGCCAGATACACAAATAATGCCCCCCAGCAGTGTCACATATGCAATTAGTGCCTCCCAGCATTGCCAGATATACAAATAATGCCTCCCCCCCCCCCCCCAGCAGTGCAAGATACACAAATAATGCCTCCCCCCCAGCAGTGCTCACAATTGTTGCCCCCCACATCCGCCGCTGTGTTTCAGGGGAGGAGATGAGGAGCGTCTCCTCGCTCTGAAGTAAGTACCCGCGGCGGTGCTGCTGACATCTCCAACCGCGCGCTGCATGGCCATTTGCAATATAGTGCGGACCGCCAGCCAATTGGGAGCCGTGGCTGATTGTCCACACCGTATTTCAAATGGCCACGCGATGCGCGGTCGGAGATGTCAGTAGCACCGCCGTGGGTACTTCAGAGCGAGGAGACTCGCTGTGGCTGCCTGCCAGTGGACTCTTCTCATCGCCGCTGAGAGCTACCTAGGAAGCGGTGCCGAGCTACCCGTCGCTCGCGAGCAACGGGTTGGCGACCGCTGGTTTAAAGGTTTGCAGACTAGAGGTGAGTCTTATTGTGCATGGGGGTGCATTCCACAGAGTGGGTGAAGCCCGGATAAAGCCCTGTAATTTTGCAGAGAGGTCGGGTAGGGAGATATTTTGAGATGAGTGAAGAGATTGTATGTTGGTGCAGTTTGGTTAATAGCCTTTTATGTACTGTAAGTAAAAGTATTTTATATTTACTACGGTAGAATACCGATAACCAATGCAGGGACTGACAGAGTGAATCTGCAGAATCTCTAGCGAGGAAGATTAGCCTCACAGCTGTATTCAAAATAGATTGTAGTGGTGAGAGCCTATGTTTGGGAAGACCAATCAGGAGACTATTACAATAATAAATGCGGGAGATAATGAGAGCATGGATTAGAGTTTTTGCTGTGTCTTGTGTAAGATATGGTCGTATTTTGGATATGTTTCTTAGATGTATGTAACATGATTTTGAGACAGATTAAATGTGGAGAACAAAGGACAGTTTAGAGTCAAAAGTGACACCTAGGCAGTGAGCTTGTGGGGTAGGGATGATTGCCGAGTTATCAACAGTGATAGAGATATCAGGTTGGTAACTACTATTGGCCGGTGGAAATATAATGAATTCTGTTTTGCAAATATAAAGTTTTAGGTGGCGATATGTCATCCAAGATAAAATGGCAGAAAGTCATTCAGTGACATGGCCCAATACTCACGGTGATAAATCTGGAGAGGATAGGTAGATTTGAGTATCGTCCACATACGGATGATACTGAAATCCGAAAGAGCTGATAGTTTGCCAAGAGATCTGGTATAGATTGAGAAAAGCAGAGGACCTAGGACTGTGCCTTGCAGTACTCCAACTGAGAGAGGTAGTGAAGAGGAGGTGGAATTAGAGAAACAAACACTGAAGGAGCGATTAGAAAAGTAGGATAGAACCAAGAAAGGGCTGTGTCTTGAAGACCTAGGGATTGTAGTGTTTGTATGAGAAGAGAGTGGTCAACGGTGTCAAAATCAGCAGAGAGATCAAAGGGAATAAGAAGTGAGTAATAGCCTTTAGATTTATCAGTGACCAGATCATTCACTACCTTAGTCAGTGCTGTCCCTGTGGAGTGTTGAGCACGAAATCCTGACTGAAGTGGGTCCAGTAAGATGTGTGAGTTAAAGTGTGAGTGTAGGCAAAATTCTCAAGTAGCTTGGAGGGGCAGCTGAGAAAAGGGACAGTAATTTGAGAGAGAGTTAGGGTCAGAATTTTGTTTTTTTCAGAATTGGAGTAATCACTGTATGCTTGTACAGAGAAGGTTTTAGTTAAGGCCAGAGGTGTAGCTAGGCGCCATGTTGCCCGGAGCAAGGGAATGTTTTGGCGCCCCCCTCCCCTTCCCTGTACTGCCATGTGGTGGCATGTTACATTTGAAAAGAAACAATATGTGTGCACTATATAAATAACTGGTAATAATAAATAAATTATGGCTTCATTGGAAAGGTGCGTGGCCACAGAATAGTACCAATTCCCATTACACCGCACAGTAATGTCCATTATTCAAATTACACCACACAGTAGAGCCCCTTATAATACATGTTACACTATAGTTGAGCCCCTTATAAACATTACACCATACTAGAGCTGCTACGGAAGTAGTTCTATTTAACTATTTACTTGTTTAATTCAAATAAATTGAAAACACTACCTATGCCCCGACTGACCTGACCTCACAACCCCCCACCTCCTCAATGAAAATAGTGCATCAAATGTGACACCCCCCCTGACTTGAAACCCCCAAACTCAAAAACAATGCCCCAAAATTGTAGCAGCTAGGTGAAAGAGAGCTGAGGCATGTGTCAGCTGTCAGTGTCTTCTGCTAGTGCGCCCTCTAACTTTTTCAGCGCCTGGAGCTTGCGCTCCACCGGAGCCACCCTTACTACACCCCTGGTTAAGGCTGGGATGAGAACAGGATACAGAGCTTTACTAATTTGTGAGGGTATAGAATCAAGAGGAGAGGTAGTAGAATAGGCAGATGAGAAGAGTGCAGCTACTTTATCTTCATTTGTGGGATCAAGTGAAGAGAAGATGTTAGAGGGTTCAGGAAGGGAATTGAGCAGGCTACTGGCTGTGGAAGAGCATACCATTTCATTTTGGATCTTATCAATCTTGGCCTAAAATAGGAAGCAAGATCTTGTGCACTTAGAGTGGCTGGTGGGATTGGTGAGAGAGGGATAAGAAGTAATTTAAATGTATTAAAAAGTCACTTGGGGTTAGAGGCTTGAGCAGAGATGAGAGATTGGAAATATATTTGTTTGGCAGTGCCCAGATCATTACAATAAGAGTGGTAAATGGTCTTATATGTGTGAGAGTCACTTGAACTACGATATCTACGCCACTGACGTTCTACTTTACGTGAGAGTTTTTGTAGGTGTCTAGTGTATTTAGAGTGCCACGGTTGACATATAAGTCCACGTGGAGTGCGATGGGTAGCTGGAGCCACTTCATCGAGTGCTGTTTCTAGAGTTTGGTTAAGGTGTGATACAGCAGTCTCAGGAGAGGTGAATGTAGAAATTTGTGAGAGCAGTGGTTGCAGAGAGGTAGATAGTTGTTGAAAATTAATAGCGTTAATATTTCTGCAGGTTAGAAGAGGCTTAGTAGGCTTCAGGAACATTGAGTTTGAAGTAATGGAGGAGAGCATGCAGGTGATAAGGTTGTGATCTGAGAGGGAAAGGAGTGTTAGTGAGTTCAGAAACAGAGCATAGTCTGGTGAATACAAGATCAAGACAGTGGCCCTCCTGATGAGTAGTGGAGTCAGTCCATTAGGAGAGGCCAAGAGAGGAGGTTAGAGAAGTTTGGAGGCATGGAGAGATGACACTAGTCATAAACTGTGAACTGTTGCCTGAGTTAAGCAGCACTTACATCTCTAGCAGACCTTTGCTTCTGAACAGATCATGAGAGAGAAACTTTCCAAATCAAGTGATCAAATAAATACACATATTTGCCTATAGCATCCACACGTCATACCATATTTTACTCAAAAGGGACAACAGGGTCCAACTGTCAGAGGTAGGGATAAACATTTAAGAAAAAGGTTTCTGGATTGTCATTAAGGTTAGTGGGGCATAGTAAGGCCTACAGAAGATAACAGGATTTCTTAGGGTATATTTTACATTGCCAGAACTGTACACAGTATATAAAGAGCGCACCCGCTCAAAGTGCTTGTCAAACTGCCCAATTGAGTTTCAAGAGTAACATGGCAACCTGCCTCAACCATACATTTATCACAACCCTCTGGGGGCACTTACCTTATAACCAAAGCTGGATCACTCATTAAGTAAGTTTCTACCTAGTATCCAATCTTAGCACTGAGGAACTGATACGCTGCAATGACTGTAGGGGGTGGGGGGGGGGGGGCACAATCTAGTGGTTCTGAGGCTCCCACAAATTTTAATCGGGTCCTGCTAGTCAGGCTACTATCAGTTTCACATCCCAAGGGAGATGTCACAGCTTGGTATAGGCTGTATGGGGCTACCACCAAGACTTGCATAACCATTTTTAGCAGCCCAATAAAGTGTTGTTTTTTTTAAGCCTGGGGATTCTGTTAACTATGTTTTTAAATCTCATGACTAGATTGGCACTTTGCAACATAAGAGCCAGATCCAAATTTTACCAATGACTGGGATTACCTCTTATTCTGGTACACATATGTATTTATTAACAGTTTCTTATATACTGTAGTATACACAGACAAAGGGGGTGCAGATGTACTAAACGATCATTACAATATAATAAAATATAATATATCATAAGAGGTTGTTGGTATATCGTTGGCAAATGATATCGGCCTGGCCACCAATCGTCCAGGTCACCTCTTGTCAAGCAGGTCCCTAACACTATGGGGCTAACATCTGGAACGCAAGGAACCCCGAAACATGATCCAGAAAAATACCCCCCCAGGGCATCACACTAACGAATAGTGATAGTAAAGTAATATAAGGTGTAGGTATGTGAAGGTCCCTACTATGTGTTGAAAGGTAGAGAGTATGTGAAAAAAATGTGCATACATAAATAATAAACAAACATGATATGAAAAGTGACTGTGTATTTAAATGGTGATGCCCTGAGACAGCCCAGCCAGAACAGCCCGGGTGACCCCATGTCCAAATGCCAACCCCAAATTTTCAGCCCTGGGGGGTCCTTTGCTGGATCATGTTTCGGGGTTCCCTGCATTCCAGATGTTGGCCCCATAATGTTAGGGACCTGCTCGACAAGAGGTGACCTGGACTATTGGTGGGCAGGCCGATATCATTGGCCAACGATATACCAACAACCTCTTATGATATATTATATTTTATTATATTGTAATGATCGTTTAGTGCATCGGCACCCCCTTTGTCTGTGTATACTACTTTATTCTCAGCAGCATAGCACCTTTCATTACTAGAGGCTGTGCGATTTAGAATAATTTCCCCAGTTTCTTATATAGCACAGCAAATTCTATTGCGCTTTACAACTGGACACAATGATAAGACAAAACTGGGTACTAAGAAACAGTCATAGAAGTAGGAAGGAAGAGAAAAGTGAGTGAATTGGACAATGGCGTCCTTCTATCTCCACATATACGTAGATGTAATCTCAGTAAATATAAGAGAATAGATCAGCAATATACGTTCCTGTATGTAGCTTGTATCATCAGCATGTGATAGATCAATCTCCCCGTTTTCCACACAGTATTCTTTCTTTTGTTCCGTTTCCTCTCCAAATACCCATAAAATAGAGGGAAATGGGCAGACAATAGTATAACACCGTTTTATTTTTTGACAAACATAAAAACTTCAATCCAAATGTTTAAAAAATGACACACAAGTGACAAGGAAAATCCCAGAGAATAGAGGTAATGTAATTACCGGATGGTAAGAGAACCTGAATAAGTTCTCAAACTCGCATGGATGTAACAGCAATCTCAGGCAGCCACACGGGTTAACAGCTCCCTGGAACCGGTAATCACTTTCGCCCACAGTCGTCTGGATGATCCCTCTCACAGCACCGACGCGTTTCAGGTCTATTCCAGACCCTTTTTCAAGGTAAGTGTGTCAGTATCTGTTCAACCTGCCTATTTATATGAACATCCTCCAATCAGAAAAAATATACAAATTCCTAAAAGATAACACCTGTTGTAAAATGGCAGCTTCCATACAGTTTATTTCTGTAACCCTGGTAACCTTCTCTATCCACCTATCATATGGTGCCACATATTTAGTCACATGACATTAAATCATGTGACTACCATAGTTGTAATCCCAACACCAGTACTGTAGAGTGGGCACTTCTGCCCTTAATTGACGTCACATCCACCCTCAAAACATCAAAATAAACCCACAGTCTTAGCTGCTGCTTAGGAGACCTCTCCATGTATCAACAGTCCCCCCTCTGTGGCGGCCAGTCACCTGCGATTTCAATATAACACTGTCCCAATCACGGCAGTTCACTGGCACTTCCGCCCTTACTCGACGGCGGTCCGTACATCATATCCGGTCCCAGTTATCAACCTGTGTAGTCCATTTACGGCGGAGGACTGGCACTTCCGCCCTTACTTCTTTTAGGCGAGTGTGTCATATCCGCCCACATTCTTCTCTTGATCATGTAGTGACGGCGGGTTCGTACTTCCGCCCTCACTGAATCCTACTGTGTGTGTCATATCCGCCCTGAGTTGATTGTTAAAACATCCTGATATCTTGACAGGGTAAAATCATAGCAGCTTTCATATCTATTTGGGTAGTCCTTTCTATCCCACATGATGTTTCATAGGTTCATCAAAAGTCCCCATTCTGATGTTGATATATCATATTTCTTCATGGTTAATACAGCTAAAATTGAAGAATAAAATACCTTAAAAATGTGATAACAATTTCCGCACAGTCCCAATTTAATGGGGATCAAAACATATGTACGGAACACTGCATCATGTATAAAACACAGATCATAAAATAAAAATTAAATTAAAAAGATGGGACACAGAAGTAAATATAGAAGGGAGGTGGTAGGTATATCTAATATCGATGGTACAGTGTAAAAAATCCCTACAAAAACCACTTCAACTCAAAATCCGAGTTTAATCCATGGGGTATCAATGTATTGTATTTATATATTAATTCCATCTCAGTTTTAGCCAGGCACCTAGCAAGATCTTTATGTCGACGGCCGCTCTCCACCCTCTTAATACCCACAAATCTAATGATTTGTTTAGGGTCACAATTGTGACACTTTTTGAAGTGACTAGATAATGCATGAGTGTCTAGCCCCCTTCTGATATTCCTAAGGTGCTCTCCTACCCGTATCTTAACCTGTCTCGAGGTTCGTCCAATATAGAACAGGTGGCATGAACACTCAATGGCGTAAACCACATTTTTCACATTACACGTAATAAAGTCTCGTATTTCATGAATGACCCCATTGATGTCGAGATTTTCTAATTTTTTCCCACTATCTGTGGTAATTTCTCTGCATCCCACACAGGATCCACATCTGTGAAATCCTTTAGTGCTTCTCATACCTTCCTTTTTAATTGGGGGCAAATCACTTCTCACCAGGGCATTCCTCAAATTTGGGGCTTTTTTATAGATAAACAACGGTTGTTCTGGTAATATGCCCTTCAAAATGGGGTCTTTCTTAAGTACCCCCCAGTGTTTTTTAAAAGATTTTTCTAACATTTTATGTTGGACATTATACTGTGCAATAAAAGCATATTCAAACTTATTTGATGTTTCTGTCTTATTTTTATCCTCAAGAAGAGTTTTACGTTCCAGATGGGTGACATTGTCCTTAACCTCTTTTAGTGAGGCTGCTTCATATCCACTACTTTTAAATCTATCTTCCAACTGTTTTAATTGTTCACTACAGACGGCTTCATCCGAACAGTTCCGTTTAACTCGTTTGAATTGGCTGTTGGGGATGGAATTGAGCCAATTTCTGTGATGGCAACTATTTCTGTCAATATAAGTCTGTGAATCAGTGGGTTTTGTAAATGTCTTAGTGCATAGAGTGCCATCCTTTATATATAGGCTAATGTCTAAGAAATTAACCTCAATGTTACTCACATTAAAAGTGAATTCAATATGACAGGGATTATCATTAAGATAAATACAGAATTTCTCAAGATCTTCCCATATTTTTATGGGTAAATGGGAAACCGACTTTATATGGGGCTCCCACCCATTTGGGGCGAACCTGGTGTCCTGGAAGCGCTATATAGACGATGTCCTCTTTCTGTGGAAGGGAGAGAGGGAAGATCTTGAGAAATTCTGTATTTATCTTAATGATAATCCCTGTCATATTGAATTCACTTTTAATGTGAGTAACATTGAGGTTAATTTCTTAGACATTAGCCTATATATAAAGGATGGCACTCTATGCACTAAGACATTTACAAAACCCACTGATTCACAGACTTATATTGACAGAAATAGTTGCCATCACAGAAATTGGCTCAATTCCATCCCCAACAGCCAATTCAAACGAGTTAAACGGAACTGTTCGGATGAAGCCGTCTGTAGTGAACAATTAAAACAGTTGAAAGATAGATTTAAAAGTAGTGGATATGAAGCAGCCTCACTAAAAGAGGTTAAGGACAATGTCACCCATCTGGAACGTAAAACTCTTCTTGAGGATAAAAATAAGACAGAAACATCAAATAAGTTTGAATATGCTTTTATTACACAGTATAATGTCCAACATAAAATGTTAGAAAAATCTTTTAAAAAACACTGGGGGGTACTTAAGAAAGACCCCATTTTGAAGGGCATATTACCAGAACAACCGTTGTTTATCTATAAAAAAGCCCCACATTTGAGGAATGCCCTGGTGAGAAGTGATTTGCCCCCAATTAAAAAGGAAGGTATGAGAAGCACTAAAGGATTTCACAGATGTGGATCCTGTGTGGGATGCAGAGAAATTACCACAGATAGTGGGAAAAAATTAGAAAATCTCGACATCAATGGGGTCATTCATGAAATACGAGACTTTATTACGTGTAATGTGAAAAATGTGGTTTACGCCATTGAGTGTTCATGCCACCTGTTCTATATTGGACGAACCTCGAGACAGGTTAAGATACGGGTAGGAGAGCACCTTAGGAATATCAGAAGGGGGCTAGACACTCATGCATTATCTAGTCACTTCAAAAAGTGTCACAATTGTGACCCTAAACAAATCATTAGATTTGTGGGTATTAAGAGGGTGGAGAGCGGCCGTCGACATAAAGATCTTGCTAGGTGCCTGGCTAAAACTGAGATGGAATTAATATATAAATACAATACATTGATACCCCATGGATTAAACTCGGATTTTGAGTTGAAGTGGTTTTTGTAGGGATTTTTTACACTGTACCATCGATATTAGATATACCTACCACCTCCCTTCTATATTTACTTCTGTGTCCCATCTTTTTAATTTAATTTTTATTTTATGATCTGTGTTTTATACATGATGCAGTGTTCCGTACATATGTTTTGATCCCCATTAAATTGGGACTGTGCGGAAATTGTTATCACATTTTTAAGGTATTTTATTCTTCAATTTTAGCTGTATTAACCATGAAGAAATATGATATATCAACATCAGAATGGGGACTTTTGATGAACCTATGAAACATCATGTGGGATAGAAAGGACTACCCAAATAGATATGAAAGCTGCTATGATTTTACCCTGTCAAGATATCAGGATGTTTTAACAATCAACTCAGGGCGGATATGACACACACAGTAGGATTCAGTGAGGGCGGAAGTACGAACCCGCCGTCACTACATGATCAAGAGAAGAATGTGGGCGGATATGACACACTCGCCTAAAAGAAGTAAGGGCGGAAGTGCCAGTCCTCCGCCGTAAATGGACTACACAGGTTGATAACTGGGACCGGATATGATGTACGGACTGCCGTCGAGTAAGGGCGGAAGTGCCAGTGAACTGCCGTGATTGGGACAGTGTTATATTGAAATCGCAGGTGACTGGCCGCCACAGATGGGGGACTGTTGATACATGGAGAGGTCTCCTAAGCAGCAGCTAAGACTGTGGGTTTATTTTGATGTTTTGAGGGTGGATGTGACGTCAATTAAGGGCGGAAGTGCCCACTCTACAGTACTGGTGTTGGGATTACAACTATGGTAGTCACATGATTTAATGTCATGTGACTAAATATGTGGCACCATATGATAGGTGGATAGAGAAGGTTACCAGGGTTACAGAAATAAACTGTATGGAAGCTGCCATTTTACAACAGGTGTTATCTTTTAGGAATTTGTATATTTTTTCTGATTGGAGGATGTTCATATAAATAGGCAGGTTGAACAGATACTGACACACTTACCTTGAAAAAGGGTCTGGAATAGACCTGAAACGCGTCGGTGCTGTGAGAGGGATCATCCAGACGACTGTGGGCGAAAGTGATTACCGGTTCCAGGGAGCTGTTAACCCGGGTGGCTGCCTGAGATTGCTGTTACATCCATGCGAGTTTGAGAACTTATTCAGGTTCTCTTACCATCCGGTAATTACATTACCTCTATTCTCTGGGATTTTCCTTGTCACTTGTGTGTCATTTTTTAAACATTTGGATTGAAGTTTTTATGTTTATCAAAAAATAAAACGGTGTTATACTATTGTCTGCCCATTTCCCTCTATTTTATGGGTATTTGGAGAGGAAACGGAACAAAAGGAAGAATACTGTGTGGAAAACGGGGAGATTGATCTATCACATGCTGATGATACAAGCTACATACAGGAACGTATATTGCTGATCTATTCTCTTATATTTACTGAGATTACATCTACGTATATGTGGAGATAGAAGGGCGCCATTGTCCAATTCACTCACTTTTCTCTTCTTGTACTATTTTTGGGGGCGGAGGGAACACCCCTGTTGTGTTTTGGATATAGGCTGCTCCTTATTGTTTTGCGCACTTACCTGGGAGCCAGGTCTTCTTGCTATAGAAGTAGGAAGGCTCTGCTTGCAAGCTTACAATCAATGGAGGTTGTGGAGCAAAGGTCACCAGTAAGTAGAGCAACCCTAATGAATTGCGCCACCCCTGTGTAGATAATAATAGTGTCAGGTGAGTAAAACAAAAAAGTCAAGATGGAAAAGCCTTTAAAGAGTAAATATCCATAGATGATGACAAAATTATTTTATTCTTTTTTTCCCTATTATAAATACATTTGTAGAATTTATCATCTTCTTTAAATTTAAGGATAATTACCCAGAACTGAAAATTGAAAGGTCACTGACCTGGGTACTGTTTTCAGGTCATACAGAAGGTTCCCCAATGACCATGCTTCTGCTTGTGGACTCAGCTATCATCACAAAAAGCAATTGTGTAATTAATATACAGTAGTTGACTGACAGAATTATTTGTAGCTCCTCCTCTCCACGACAGGGTGATGGGGTTACTACTGAAATATATTAGGAGATATTACCTTTGTGTTTAGATAAGTCCTTACTGGTTTGCCATAAAAGTCCTTTCAAATTTTAGGAGTACAATTTAGACTGGCCTTAGGGTTCTAAATGTTCTCGCACAGCAGCTCTACCGGTGTACAGTGTCTGGCACACATAGGTTGCCTGGAACACAACATTCCTTGAACAGCAATCAACATACTTTTATTTCATATTTCTCTCCAGTTATTGTACTCTGAGGCATAATTTTTAATCCTGTGGAAACCCAGCATGAAGTCATGTATTTTCTGATTTATTTGGTAACTTCAGTGTTTTCTTCTTATGCTGTCTGATATTAGGATAATAAAATGATTATAATCCAAAACCAAGTGTAAAATCACAGATCAAAGGAGATAAGAGTCAGAAATGATCTGTGAGTTGTTTGGTGACATCTCTCAGATAGGCAGGGAAAATACAACAAAAATAACAAAACAAAAAGTCTGATTTAGTGAGTCTGTTTTTTTCTCTGTGAAAAGATTCAAATGAAACTAAAAACTATAACTAAAAACACTCCAGTTAGGTGACAGTTATACATTATAAATTGATGCTACATACTGGCTTACGTGATTCTGACAGTAGCCGATCCTGTATATGAGTCAGAGTTAATGGTACATGGGGACCCAACGGCCTTGTGAAAGTTTATCATTTTTCGCTCAACCCAAAGCTAAGGCCTAGATTTATCAAGCCTTGGAGAAAGTACCAGCCAATCAGCTCATAACTGTCATGCTAAAGGCAGTGTTTGGGCCTAAATCTGAAATTTTGGATTGGGCTCTTCTGCAATAGAAAATGAGTGCAGTGATAGCACTACAGAATTATAGTGACATTGGGGGTCATTCCGACCTGATCGCTCGCTGCAATTTCTGGCACTGCGGCGTCGGCGCATGCCAGCTGTCGTTGCCTAGCGATCGCCTGTGAGGCAGAGGCGGTCGCTGGGTGGGAGGGGGTGGACGGCGGCGTTAAGCCACCATTTAGGGGGCACGGTCCGGCCAACACTGACGTGGCCGGACCGTTGGGGGGGGGCAGGCCGCGGCGGCTGCGTGACGACACACGCAGCCGCTGTGGGACGGGGAGCGATGAGTATCTCCCGGCCAGCACGCTAAAGCTGTGCTGGTCGGGAGCTACTCTTGAAGTGCAAAGGTATCGCCGCTGTGCAATGCCTTTGCACTTCTGCAGTGAGGGGCGGCACTGACATGCGGGGCGGACTAACCCTGTGCTGGGCGTCCCCCCACATGTCAGTGTGAATGATCATAGCTGTGCTTAATTTAGCACAGCTACGATCAACTCGGAATGACCCACATTGAACCAAATATAGTAGTTTGTTCACTCACACAAATGTAATAGAGTGAGAGTTTCAGAAAGTGAAACATTTGGTACGATTTTTCAGTATTTTTTAAAGTGGCAATCATTTACACTGCAAAACCAGGTTGATCTTGCAGTGCAAATGATTGCCATTTAAAAAAAAATGGCAAAACCTTACCAAATCTCTCACTTTTTGAAGCTCTCACTCTATTACATTTGGCCCAAAGTATTAATTCACAATAAGTTAATCTTTGAATAGACATGTTTTCAAAGTGAATAGTGATGTACACCTAGGGGGGGATTCAGACCTGATCGTAGATGTGCTAAATTTAGCACATCTACGATCAGCTTCCCTGACATGCGGAGGGACGCCCAGCACAGGGCTAGTCCGCCCCGCATGTCAGGCCCTACCCCGTCATACAAGTACAAAAGCATCGCACAGTACTTTTGTACTGTAGGAGTACAGTAGCTCCCAGCCAGCGCAGCTCCTGCGCGCTGGCAGGGAGCTACTCGTCGCTGTCCGGGTAGCAGCGGCTGCGTGTGACGTCACGCAGCTGCCGCGCCTGTCCCCCCAACGGTCCGGACATGCCTGCATTGCCCGGACACGCCCCCTAAACGGCAGCCAGTGACCATCTCTGCCTGTCAATCAGGCAGAGGCAATCGCAGGGCTATGACAGCGAACACGCACAGCAGCGATCAGGTCTGAATTAGCCCCCTATAGTCCCCTATACTAGGCTTACCATACTATCCCTTTAAACCAGGACACTCTTGAAGTATACAGGTTTTGTTACTGGCTGACTTCAAGTCTGCATTTCACTTGGTTTTAATCAGCTAGAGAACCTGTGTAATACATGAGTGTCCTGGATAGTATAGTAAGCCTGCCTATACCCATTTGGCAGAATAGCATAGGTCTGTTGTCAAGGACCACTGTATTTGGGGTGTACTTCTCTGCCTCTATATCAAGACATTCTTCTTTTGTAAAAGCTGTTCTGCCAAATGCAGAGAGTGTCGTATAACAGAAATATTTGCTTTTAAGTAGTAGAAAATCAAACTATGATTTTTCAATAGATATAGTTGACTGTGGGTGGTATTCAATTATTGCTGATTTTAGGACTAGTTGAAAAACAATACAATTTCGCCCTATTCAATGCTTGTGCCCTATTTTTCGACTTGTCTAAAAATCCGGCACGGGCGAAAACCCATTTTGTTGAGTTTTTTTGCCTGTTTATGGGTCCGTTTTCGCCCATGCTGATTCGAAAAAAAAAGTGAAGAATCGCCAGCTATTGAATATCCAACATTGAATTAGTGCAGCACTTAATTGAATATAGGTGTCCAGACGACTGTGGGCGAAAGTGATTACCGGTTCCAGGGAGCTGTTAACCCGGGTGGCTGCCTGAGATTGCTGTTACATCCATGCGAGTTTGAGAACTTATTCAGGTTCTCTTACCATCCGGTAATTACATTACCTCTATTCTCTGGGATTTTCCTTGTCACTTGTGTGTCATTTTTTAAACATTTGGATTGAAGTTTTTATGTTTATCAAAAAATAAAACGGTGTTATACTATTGTCTGCCCATTTCCCTCTATTTTATGGGTATTTGGAGAGGAAACGGAACAAAAGGAAGAATACTGTGTGGAAAACGGGGAGATTGATCTATCACATGCTGATGATACAAGCTACATACAGGAACGTATATTGCTGATCTATTCTCTTATATTTACTGAGATTACATCTACGTATATGTGGAGATAGAAGGGCGCCATTGTCCAATTCACTCACTTTTCTCTTCTTGTACTATTTTTGGGGGCGGAGGGAACACCCCTGTTGTGTTTTGGATATAGGCTGCTCCTTATTGTTTTGCGCACTTACCTGGGAGCCAGGTCTTCTTGCTATAGAAGTAGGAAGGCTCTGCTTGCAAGCTTACAATCAATGGAGGTTGTGGAGCAAAGGTCACCAGTAAGTAGAGCAACCCTAATGAATTGCGCCACCCCTGTGTAGATAATAATAGTGTCAGGTGAGTAAAACAAAAAAGTCAAGATGGAAAAGCCTTTAAAGAGTAAATATCCATAGATGATGACAAAATTATTTTATTCTTTTTTTCCCTATTATAAATACATTTGTAGAATTTATCATCTTCTTTAAATTTAAGGATAATTACCCAGAACTGAAAATTGAAAGGTCACTGACCTGGGTACTGTTTTCAGGTCATACAGAAGGTTCCCCAATGACCATGCTTCTGCTTGTGGACTCAGCTATCATCACAAAAAGCAATTGTGTAATTAATATACAGTAGTTGACTGACAGAATTATTTGTAGCTCCTCCTCTCCACGACAGGGTGATGGGGTTACTACTGAAATATATTAGGAGATATTACCTTTGTGTTTAGATAAGTCCTTACTGGTTTGCCATAAAAGTCCTTTCAAATTTTAGGAGTACAATTTAGACTGGCCTTAGGGTTCTAAATGTTCTCGCACAGCAGCTCTACCGGTGTACAGTGTCTGGCACACATAGGTTGCCTGGAACACAACATTCCTTGAACAGCAATCAACATACTTTTATTTCATATTTCTCTCCAGTTATTGTACTCTGAGGCATAATTTTTAATCCTGTGGAAACCCAGCATGAAGTCATGTATTTTCTGATTTATTTGGTAACTTCAGTGTTTTCTTCTTATGCTGTCTGATATTAGGATAATAAAATGATTATAATCCAAAACCAAGTGTAAAATCACAGATCAAAGGAGATAAGAGTCAGAAATGATCTGTGAGTTGTTTGGTGACATCTCTCAGATAGGCAGGGAAAATACAACAAAAATAACAAAACAAAAAGTCTGATTTAGTGAGTCTGTTTTTTTCTCTGTGAAAAGATTCAAATGAAACTAAAAACTATAACTAAAAACACTCCAGTTAGGTGACAGTTATACATTATAAATTGATGCTACATACTGGCTTACGTGATTCTGACAGTAGCCGATCCTGTATATGAGTCAGAGTTAATGGTACATGGGGACCCAACGGCCTTGTGAAAGTTTATCATTTTTCGCTCAACCCAAAGCTAAGGCCTAGATTTATCAAGCCTTGGAGAAAGTACCAGCCAATCAGCTCATAACTGTCATGCTAAAGGCAGTGTTTGGGCCTAAATCTGAAATTTTGGATTGGGCTCTTCTGCAATAGAAAATGAGTGCAGTGATAGCACTACAGAATTATAGTGACATTGGGGGTCATTCCGACCTGATCGCTCGCTGCAATTTCTGGCACTGCGGCGTCGGCGCATGCCAGCTGTCGTTGCCTAGCGATCGCCTGTGAGGCAGAGGCGGTCGCTGGGTGGGAGGGGGTGGACGGCGGCGTTAAGCCACCATTTAGGGGGCACGGTCCGGCCAACACTGACGTGGCCGGACCGTTGGGGGGGGGCAGGCCGCGGCGGCTGCGTGACGACACACGCAGCCGCTGTGGGACGGGGAGCGATGAGTATCTCCCGGCCAGCACGCTAAAGCTGTGCTGGTCGGGAGCTACTCTTGAAGTGCAAAGGTATCGCCGCTGTGCAATGCCTTTGCACTTCTGCAGTGAGGGGCGGCACTGACATGCGGGGCGGACTAACCCTGTGCTGGGCGTCCCCCCACATGTCAGTGTGAATGATCATAGCTGTGCTTAATTTAGCACAGCTACGATCAACTCGGAATGACCCACATTGAACCAAATATAGTAGTTTGTTCACTCACACAAATGTAATAGAGTGAGAGTTTCAGAAAGTGAAACATTTGGTACGATTTTTCAGTATTTTTTAAAGTGGCAATCATTTACACTGCAAAACCAGGTTGATCTTGCAGTGCAAATGATTGCCATTTAAAAAAAAATGGCAAAACCTTACCAAATCTCTCACTTTTTGAAGCTCTCACTCTATTACATTTGGCCCAAAGTATTAATTCACAATAAGTTAATCTTTGAATAGACATGTTTTCAAAGTGAATAGTGATGTACACCTAGGGGGGGATTCAGACCTGATCGTAGATGTGCTAAATTTAGCACATCTACGATCAGCTTCCCTGACATGCGGAGGGACGCCCAGCACAGGGCTAGTCCGCCCCGCATGTCAGGCCCTACCCCGTCATACAAGTACAAAAGCATCGCACAGTACTTTTGTACTGTAGGAGTACAGTAGCTCCCAGCCAGCGCAGCTCCTGCGCGCTGGCAGGGAGCTACTCGTCGCTGTCCGGGTAGCAGCGGCTGCGTGTGACGTCACGCAGCTGCCGCGCCTGTCCCCCCAACGGTCCGGACATGCCTGCATTGCCCGGACACGCCCCCTAAACGGCAGCCAGTGACCATCTCTGCCTGTCAATCAGGCAGAGGCAATCGCAGGGCTATGACAGCGAACACGCACAGCAGCGATCAGGTCTGAATTAGCCCCCTATAGTCCCCTATACTAGGCTTACCATACTATCCCTTTAAACCAGGACACTCTTGAAGTATACAGGTTTTGTTACTGGCTGACTTCAAGTCTGCATTTCACTTGGTTTTAATCAGCTAGAGAACCTGTGTAATACATGAGTGTCCTGGATAGTATAGTAAGCCTGCCTATACCCATTTGGCAGAATAGCATAGGTCTGTTGTCAAGGACCACTGTATTTGGGGTGTACTTCTCTGCCTCTATATCAAGACATTCTTCTTTTGTAAAAGCTGTTCTGCCAAATGCAGAGAGTGTCGTATAACAGAAATATTTGCTTTTAAGTAGTAGAAAATCAAACTATGATTTTTCAATAGATATAGTTGACTGTGGGTGGTATTCAATTATTGCTGATTTTAGGACTAGTTGAAAAACAATACAATTTCGCCCTATTCAATGCTTGTGCCCTATTTTTCGACTTGTCTAAAAATCCGGCACGGGCGAAAACCCATTTTGTTGAGTTTTTTTGCCTGTTTATGGGTCCGTTTTCGCCCATGCTGATTCGAAAAAAAAAGTGAAGAATCGCCAGCTATTGAATATCCAACATTGAATTAGTGCAGCACTTAATTGAATATAGGTGTCTGAGTCTAGAAGTTGCCACATTTACAACAGACTGTTTTCTCTGTTTCAGATCAAGTTAGCAGACGGGACTGATTCAAAGCTGTCTATAGTGCAGAGGTTCCCAGACGCGGTCCTAAAGGCACCCCAATGGTCGTGGTTTTAAATGTATCCATGCTTGGACACAGGTGGCTTAATTAGCACCTCAGTCAATTTGATTCAACCATCTGTGCTGAGCCATGGATATACCTAAAACCTGGACCGTTGGGGTGCCTTGAGGATCGCGTTTGGGAACATCTGCTACAGTGTGAGAGGGAGGCTGCTTTTAGAGCTCTTATCAATATTGATAATTGCAAAAAATTATAATTATTTGCTGCTAATTCTAATTTATTTTCATCCATGGAATGTAATATTTGCTAGAGTCCAGTTTCTTTTTTTTTTTTTTAAAACAGGGACTGAAGGTTTTAGATAGGTGAAGTGGAAGTTCAGAGTACCACTAAATGATATTGACTGGGAAGTTTTGTTTCATGGTAAGGACACATCAGAAATGTGGGATGCTTTAAAAGGGTTGCTGGATAGCAATATTCACAAATTCATTCCCATGGGCAGTAAATGCAGGAGTACAAAACACAATCCAATGTGGTTTAATAAAGAGGTCAAAAAAGAAATGGCTAAAAAGAGGCGTGCTTTCAAAGCATTTAAATCAATTGGAGGGGAGGAGTTATTCCAGTATTACAAGGAATGCAATAAAAGATGCAAAAAAGTAATAACAGCAGCTAAAATTGTGAACGAAAAGCAAATTGGTATAGAGAGTAAAGCTAATCCAAAAAAGTTTTATAAATACATGAACAGTAAAAAGGTTTTAAAAGGAGAACGTATACCCTTTAAAAGATGAACTGGGAGCCTTGATAAACGATGACAAAATAAAAGCGGATATACTGAACAATTTTTTTTCATCAGTATTCACCAGGGAGGATCAGAAGGTGATAGTAATGCAAAATGACAGTGAAGGTAATGATTGTTGGCTAGATGCTTGTTTAAGAGAGGAATTTGTCCTGGAGAGATCTAAGCAATTTAAAGATTAATAAATCTCCGGGCCCAGATGGTTTTCACCCGAGGGTTATTATGGAACTTAGGGCACAGCTAGCAAGGCCCTTATACTTGATTTTCTATAGTTCAATTAGAACAGGTATGGTACTGAGGGATTGGCGTATAGCTGAGGTAGTGCCATTATTTAAGAAGGGTTCTAAAAATCTTCATGGGATCTATAGACCAGTTAGTATAACCTCTATAGTGGGTAAAATATTGGAAGGAATTTTGAGGGATAACATAGATGATTATCTGTGGAATACTAATATTATTAGCAAAAGTCAGCATGGGTTTGTGAGGGACAGATCATGTCAAACTAACTTAATTAGCTTCTACGAGGAAGTGAGCGATAATCTTGACCAGGGCAAAGCAGTGGATGTTGTCTATTTAGATTTTGCAATAGCCTTTGATACAGTGCCTCACAGGAGACTGATCATCAAATTAAGGGAACTGGGCCTAGGAAATACTATTTGTACATGGATAGGTAATTGGCTGGATAACAGGGTACAATGAGTAGTGGTCAATGGGATGTTCTCCAGCTTAGCACCAGTAGTCAGCAGAATACCGCAAGGGTCCGTACTTGGCCCACTACTGTTCAATATACAGGTTGAGTATCCCATATCCAAATATTCTGAAATACGGAATATTCCAAAATACGGCATTGTCTGAGTGAGAGTGAGATAATGAAACCTTTGTTTTCTGATGGCTCAATGTACACAAACTTTGTTTAATACACAAAGTTATTAAAAATATTATATTAAATGACCTTCAGGCTGTGTGTATAAGGTGTATATGAAACATAAACGTATTCTGTGCTTAGACTTAGGTCCCATCGCCATGATATCTCATTATGTTATGCAATTATTCCAAAATACGGAAAAATCCGATATCCAAAATGCTTCTGGTCCCAAGCATTTTGGATAAGGGATACTCAACCTGTATTTATTAATGATCTAGGAATAGGCCTGGGAAGCACAGTGTCAATCTTTGCAGATGATACTAAACTGTGTAAGGTAATTAATTTGGAAATCGATGTGGAGTCTCTACAGAATTACTTACTTAAACTTGAAACGTGGGCGTCTAAATGGGGAATGAGGCTCAATATTGAAAAATGCAAAGTTATGCACTTTGGGATTAAAAATAAACTTGCATCCTACACACTTAATGAGGAAAATTTAGGGGTAACAGTACTGGAAAAAGATTTGGGGGTGCGCATAGATAATAGGTTTAATAACAGTATACAATGTCAAAATGCAGCAAAGAAGGCAAGTAAAGTCCTTGTGTGCATAAAACGGGGTTTTGAGACAAGGGACGAGGATGTACTCTTGCCTCTGTACAAGTCATTGGTGCGACTGCACCTGGAATATTGTGTTCAGTTGTGGGCACCATATTCTAAAAAAAGATATAGGGGAGCTCAAAACTAGAGATGAGCGGGTTCGGTTCACCGAGATCCGAACCCCCCCAAACTTCACCTATTTTAAACGGTTCTGAGGCAGCCTCGGATCTTCCTGCCTTGCTTGGTTAACCCGAACGTGCCCGAACGTCATCATCCCACTGTCGGATTCTCGCGAGATTTGTATTCTATATAAAGAGCCGTGCATCGCCGCCATTTTCACTCGTGCATTGGAGATTGAACGTAGAGGACGTGGCTGCATTCTCTCCCTGAAAAGCTCTGTATCTGTGCTCAGTGTGCTACAAATATCTGTGCTCAGTGTGTTGCAAATATCTGTGCTCAGTGTGCTGAAAATATCTACGTTCTCTGCCTAAAAACGCTCCATATCTGTGCTCAGTGTGCTGCAAATATCTGTGCTCAGTGTGCTGCATTGTGGGGACCACCAGTTTATAATTATAGTAGTACAGTACAGTAGGCCATTGCTGTATCTTGCAGTTCTGTGTCAAGTATACTATCCATATCTGTGCTGCATTATTGTGAGCAGTATATAGTAGGACAGTGCAGCATTTTGGTGACCAGCAGTATACATATAGTACAGTACAGTAGGCCATTGCTGTATCTTGCAGCTCTGTGTCAAGTATACTATCCATATCTGTGCTGCATTATTGTGAGCAGTATATAGTAGGAAAGTGCAGCATTTTGGTGACCAGCAGAATACATATAGTACAGTACAGTAGGCCATTGCTGTATCTTGCAGCTCTGTGTCAAGTATACTATCCATATCTGTGCTGCATTATTGTGAGCAGTATATAGTAGGACAGTGCAGCATTTTGGTGACCAGCAGAATACATATAGTACAGTACAGTAGGCCATTGCTGTATCTTGCAGCACTGTGTCAAGTATACTATCCATATTTGTGCTGCATTATTGTGAGCAGTATATAGTAGGACAGTGCAGCATTTTGGTGACCAGCAGTATAAATATAGTACAGTACAGTAGGCCATTGCTGTATCTTGCAGCTCTGTGTCAAGTATACTATCCATATCTGTGCTGCATTATTGTGAGCAGTATATAGTAGTACAGTGCAGCATTTTGGTGACCAGCAGTATACATATAGTACAGTACAGTAGGCGATTGCTATTGATATATTACTGGCATATAATTCCACACATTAAAAAAATGGAGAACAAAAATGTGGAGGGTAAAAAAGGGAAAGATCAAGATCCACTTCCACCTCGTGCTGAAGCTGCTGCCACTCGTCATGGCCGAGACGATGAAATGCCATCAACGTCGTCTGCCAAGGCCGATGCCCAATGTCATAGTAGAGAGCATGTAAAATCCAAAAAACTAAAGTTCAGTAAAATGACCCATTAAAAGCGTCTGAGGAGAAGCGTAAACTTGCCAATATGCCATTTATGACACAGAGTGGCAAGGAACGGCTGAGACCCTGGCCTATGTTCATGGCTAGTGGTTCAACTTCACATAAGGATGGAAGCACTCATCCTCCCGCTAGAAAAATGAAAATACTTAAGCTGGCAAAAGCACAGCAAAGAACTGTGCATTCTTCTAAATCACAAATCCCCAAGGAGAGTCCAATTGTGTCGGTTGCGATGCCTGACCCTCCCAACACTGGACGGGAAGAGGTGGCGCCTTCCACCATTTGCACGCCCCCTACAAGTGCTGGAAGGAGCACCCACAGTCCAGTTCCTGATAGTCAAATTGAAGATGTCACTGTTGAAGTACACCAGGATGAGGATATGGGTGTTGCTGGCGCTGAGGTGGAAATTGACAAGGAGGATTCTGATGGTGAGGTGGTTTGTTTAAGTCAGGCACCCGGGGAGACACCTGTTGTCCGTGGGATGAATATGGCCATTGACATGCTTGGCCAAATTACAAAAAAAAATCACCTCTTCGGTGTGGAATTATTTTAACAGAAATGCAGACCACAGGTGTCAAGCCGTGTGTTGCCTTTGTCAAGCTGTAATTAGTAGGGGTAAGGACGTTAACCACCTAGGAACATCCGCCCTTATACGTCACCTGGAGCGCATTCATCAGAAGTCATTGACAAGTTCAAAAACTTTGGGTGACAGCGGAAGCAGTCCACTGACAACTAAATCCCTTCCTCTTGTACCCAAGCTCCTGCAAACCACACCACCAACTCCCTCAGTGTCAATTTCCTCCTTAGACAGGAACGCCAATAGTCCTCTCCTGACTGGGATTCCTCTGATGCAACATTGAGTGTAATGCCTACTGCTGCTGGCGCTGCTGTTGTTGCTGCTGGGAGTCGATCGTCATCCCAGAGGGGAAGTTGGAAGACCACTTGTACTACTTCCAGTAAGCAACTGACTGTCCAACAGTCCTTTGCGAGGAAGATGAAATATCACAGCAGTCATCCTGCTGCAAAGCGGATAATTCAGGCCTTGGCAGCTGTGTTGGTGTGTCCGGTATCCTCCGTTAGTTCACAGGGACTTAGGGAATTGCTTGAGGTATTGTGTCCCCGGTACCAAATACCATCACTTCTTTAGGCAGGCGATACCAAGAATGTACACAGATGTCAGAAAAAGACTCACCAGTGTCCTAAAAAATGCAGTTGTACCCAATGTCCACTTAACCATGGGCATGTGGACAAGTGGATAAAAGGTCCACCTGCTTAACGCTTTTCGGACTCTAAGGTCCTTCGTCAGAAGCATGGTGGAGTGAAGTCCATAGGGATTTTTATGCCCAAAACAATCAAATAAGACCACCCCCACCCCACCTGAGAATGGGCCCAAATCACAACAGCCAATAGTATAAGAAATAAGAACAGAAACATCCTTAGTATTCCGTTCTGAAGACTATCAAGTGGAACGCTGTGAAACGCATGTTCCACTTCCGGAAATGCCGGAAGTGATGCTACGGAATACTAAGGATGTTTCTGTTCTTATTTCTTATAGCAAGTTGACCTTGTTATGGACTTTTGGACTTCCTCCTGGAATATCGTGGGGACGTTGACGCTTTTGGCGGTTGGACCGGCTGGTTCCGAATCCCTCTGTCGTGAGAGTCAATATTATCCCCTGAGGGGGTTCTACATGCTTTGTTTCTTTTTAACTATTGTGAGTGTAATTCTGTAATAAACCTTTTCTGCTTTTAAGAAACAGTGTTGCACTAAATAAATTTTCCTTCTTGAGTTTCATATACTGTGGTGAAGGAAGAAAATACATATGTGGAGGATGATGAGCACATATAATATTTCTAAAATGGAAGTGCAACATCATATGTTAAAAGCGTGACATATTCAGTTATAACAGTGTTGCACTAAGGATATTTTTTCTTCCCTGCTCGAGGTATTTCTTTGGTGTGGAATCCTTAGAAGGAATACGAAAGACCTGGAACAAACTTATTATCCCTTTTAAAGGGAATTGTATTGTATCATTTCCTTTTGTTTTACCCTATCTTGCGCCACTGGGTCTCTCTCCTTTCTATTGCCTGTGGACAAGTGGAGTAGGGCAGACTCAGGACTATATGACTGTGACAGCCCACTGGGTAGATGTATTGCCTCCCGCAGCAAGAACAGCAGCGGCGGCACCAGTAGCAACATCTCGCAAATGCCAACTCGTTCCTAGGCAGGCTACGCTTTGTATCACCGCTTTCCATAAGAGGCACACAGCTGACAACCTCTTACGGAAACTGAGGAACATCATCGCAGAATGGCTTACCCCAATTGTACTCTCCTGGGGATTTGTGACATCGGACAACGCCACCAATATTGTGCGTGCATTACATGTGGGCAAATTCCAGCACGTCCCATGTTTTGCACATACATTGAATTTGGTGGTGCAGAATTTTTAAAAAAACGACAGGAGCGTGCAAGAGATGCTGTCGGTGTCCCGAAGAATTGCGGGCCACTTTCGGCATTCAGCCACCGCGTGCTGAAGACTGGAGCACCAGCAAACACTCCTGAACCTGCCCCGCTTTCATCTGAAGCAAGAGGTGGTAACGAGGTGGAATTCAACCCTCTATATGCTTCAGAGGATGGAGGAGCAGCAAAAGGCCATTCAAGCCTATACATCTGCCTACAATATAGGCAAAGGAGGGGGAATGCACCTGACTCAAGCGCAGTGGAGAATGATTTCAATGTTGTGCAAGGTTCTGCAACCTTTTGAACTTGCCACACGTGAAGTCAGTTCAGACACTGCCAGCCTGAGTCAGGTCATTCCCCTCATCAGGCTTTTGCAGAAGAAGCTGGAGAGATTGAAGGAGGAGCTAAAACTGAGCTATTCCGCTAGGCATGTGGGACTTGTGGATGGAGCCCTTCATTCGGTTAACCAGGATTCACGGGTGGTCAATCTGTTGAAATCAGAGCACTACATTTTGGCCACCGTGCTCGATCCTAGGTTTAAAGCCTACGTTGTATCTCTCTTTCCGGCAGACACAAGTCTGCACACGTTCAAAGACCTGCTGGTGAGACACTTGTCAACTCAAGCGGAACGTGACCCGTCAACAGCTCCTCCTTCGCATTCTCCTGCAACTGGGGCTGCGAGGAAAAGGCTAAGAATTCCGAGCCCACCCGCTGGCAGTGATGCAGGGCAGTCTGGAGCGAGTGCTGACATCTGGTCCGGACTGAAGGACCTGCCAATGATTACTGACATGTCGTCGACTGTCACTGCATATGATTCTGTCACCATTGAAAGAATGGTGGAGGATTATATGAGTGACCGCATCCAAGTAAGCACGTCAGACAGTCAGTACGTATACTGGCAGGAAAAAGAGGCAATTTGGAGGCCCTTGCACAAACTGGCTTTATTTTACCTAAGTTGCCCCCCCTCCAGTGTGTACTCCGAAAGAGTGTTTAGTGCAGCCGGTCACATTGTCAGCGATCGGCGTACGAAGTTACTTCCACAAAATGTGGAGAAGATGATGTTCATCAAAATTAATTATAATCAATTCCTCCGTGGAGACATTCACCATCAATTGCCTCCAGAAAGTACACAGGGACCTGAGATGGTGGATTCCAGTGGGGCCGAATCAATACTCTGTGAGGAGGGGGATGTACACAGTGAAAGGGGTGAGGAATCGGAGGATGATGATGAGGTGGACATCTTGCCTCTGTAGAGCCAGTCTGAGCAAGGAGAGATTGATTGCTTCTTTTTTTGGGGGGGCCCAAACCAACCAGGCATTTCAGCCACAGTCGTGTGGCAGACCCTGTCACTGAAATGATGGGTTTGTTAAAGTGTGCATGTCCTGTTTATACAACATAAGGGTGGGTGGGAGGGCCCAAGGAGAATTCCATCTTTCACCTCTTTTTTTTAAATCTTTGCATCATGTGATGTTTGGGGCCAATTTTTTTTAAGTGCCATCCTGTCTGACACTGCAGTGCCACTCCTAGATGGGCCAGGTGTTTGTGCCGCCCACTTGAGTCACTTAGCTTAGTCATCCAGCGACCTCGGTGCAAATTTTAGGACTAAAAATAATATTGTGAGGTGTGAGGTGTTCAGAATAGACTGGAAATGAGTGGAAATTATGGTTATTGAGGTTAATAATACTATAGGATCAAAATGGTATCCGTTCAGATGGTCGACCATGTTATGGTCGACAGTCATTAGGTCGACCACTATTGGTCAACGTTGACATGGTCGACATGGACACATGGTCGACACATGAAAATGGTCGGCACGTGAAAGGTCGACACATGAAAATGTCGACGTGAGTGTTTAAAAAAAAAAAATCTTTTGTGGAACTTTTCCATATTTTACGATCCACGTGGACTACGATTGGGAACGGTAATCTGTAAAGCATGGTGAGCGAAGCGAGCCATGCGAGGGGACGTGGTGCACTAATTGGGGTACCCCGTCACTTTACGCAAAAAACGACACCAAAAAAAGTAACATAACTCATGTCTACCTTTTCATGTGTCGACCTTTCATGTGTCGACCATGTGTTCATGTCGACCATGTCAATGTTGACCAATAGTGGTCGACCTAATGACTGTTGACCATAACATGGTCGACCATTCATACCGGAACCGATCAAAATTACCCCCAAATTATGATTTAAGCTGTTTTTGAGGGTTTTTTGAAAAAAAACACCCGAATCCAAAACACACCCGAATCCGACAAAAATTTTTCAGGGAGGTTTTGCCAAAACGCGTCCGAATTCAAAACACGGCCGCGGAACCGAATCCAAAACCAAAACACAAAACACGAAAAATTTCCGGTGCACATCTCTACTCAAAACAGTTGAAAGGCGAGCTACTAAACTAATTAAAGGGTTAGAGACACTGGAGTATGAGGAAAGGCTTAGAAGGTTAAATATTTATTTCCTTGAAAAGAAGCGTCTAAGAGGAGACATTATTATTATCTTCAAATATGTAAAGGGTCAATATAAAGGGTTAGCAGGGTATTTGTTTATTAATAGAACCTGTATAGGACACGTGGGCACTCACTGAGGCTAGAGGAGAGAAAATTCCGTACAAAGGGGGTCATTCCAAGTTGTTCGCTCGTTGCCGATTTTCGCAACGGAGCGATTAAGGCGAAAATGCGCATGCGCATGGTATGCAGTGCGCATGCGCTAAGTATTTTAGCTCAAAACTTTGTAGATTTACTCACGTCCGACCGAAGAATTTCCATCGTTGAAGTGATCGGAGTGTGATTGACAGGAAGTGGGTGTTTCTGGGCGGAAACTGACCGTTTTCTGGGAGTGTGCGGAAAAACGCAGGCGTGCCAGAATAAAACGCGGGAGTGTCTGGAGAAACGGGGGAGTGACTGGCCGAACGGAGGGCGTGTTTGTGACGTCAAACCAGGAACGAAGAGGGCTGAGCTGATCGCAGTGTAGGAGTAAGTCTCGAGCTACTCAGACACTGCTAAGAATTCTCTATTCGCAATTCTGCTAATCTTTCGTTCGCAATTCTGCTAAGCTAAGATACACTCCCAGAGGGCGGCGGCCTAGCGTGTGCAATGCTGCTATAATCTGCTAGCGAGCGAACAACTCGGAATGACCCCCCAAATGTAGGAAAGGGTTCTTCACCGTAAGGGCAATAAGGATTTGGAACTCCCTGCCGGAAAAGGTAATAATGACGGACTCTGTAAGTGCATTTAAAAACAGTTTAGACAGTTTTCAGGCTGATAAAAGTATCCAAGGCTATAGCATTTAATACACTGAGATTAAGTAACTGGGAGTGGTAAGAAATATAGTTGTCAATTGGTACAAAACCATTGCTTCAGATGGTGCATCGTAGATACAGAGCGTAGGTTGAACCCGATGGGCATTTTGCCTCTTTTCAACCTCCTTAACTATGGGGGTCATTCCGAGTTGTTCGCTCGTTGCCGATTTTCGCTATATTGCGATTAGTCGCTTACTGCGCATGCGCAAGATTCGCAGAGCGCATGCGCTTAGTTATTTTACACAAAAGTTAGGTATTTTACTCACGGCATAACGAGTTTTTTTCATCGTTCTGGTGATCGTACTGTGATTGACAGGAAGTGGGTGTTTCTGGGCGGAAACTTGGCGTTTTCTGGGCGTGTGCGAAAAACGCTGGCATTTCTGGGAAAAACGCGGGAGTGTGTGAAGAAACGGGGGAGTGTCTGGGCGAACGCTGGGTGTGTTTGTGACGTCAAACCAGGAACGAAACTGATTGAACTGATCACAATGGCTGAGTAAGTCTCGAGCTACTCAGAAACTGCTAAGAAATTTCTATTCGCAATTCTGCTAATCTTTCGTTCGCAATTCTGCTATGCTAAGATACACTCCCAGAGGGCGGCGGCTTAGCGTGTGCAATGCTGCTAAAAGCAGCTAGCGAGCGAACAACTCGGAATGAGGGCCAATGTTACTATGTATTAACTATGGGGGTTATTCCGAGCTGATCGTAGCTGTGCTACATTTAGCACAGCTACGATCTTCTTCCCTGGCATGCGGGGGGACGCCCAGCACAGGGCTAGCCCGCCCCGCATGTCAGTCCGGCCCCCCCTTGCAGAAGTGCAAAGGCATCGCACAGCGGCGATGCCTTTGCACTACAAGAGTAGCTCCCGGCCAGTGCAGCTTTAGAGTGCTGGCCGGGAGCTACTCATCGCTCCCCGGCCCGCAGCGGCTGCGTGTGACGTCACGCAGCCGCTGCGGCCCGCCCCCGTACGGTCCAGCCACGACTGCGTTGGCCGGACCAAACCCATGAAACGGCGGCAGAACGCCACCGTTCCGCCCCCTCCTGCCCAGCAATCGCCTCTGCCTGTCAATCAGGCAGAAGCGATCGCATCCCTGCTATGGCCTTCGGCCATCTTGCATGCACTGGCGCACTACGGCGCTGGTGCATGCGCAGCAGGGACCCGTTCGCTCTGCTGCATTAAAACGCAGCGAGCGAACGGGTCAGAATGACTCCCTATGTTACTATGTAAAATGTCTTTTTTTGCAGCAAGTTTGCAGAACTGACATAATGAGCAAAATGTAATAACTTCTGATTTCCTAAAAGTGGTGAGCTGTCAGAAATGTTGCAGCTGGATTTAAAGCAGTGATCTTTGTAAAGGCAAAATCCACCTCCACTTTTAGTAAATTGGAAGCTATTACATTTGGCCGATTGCATCCCTGTATGAATAAAGTGGTCTGCTCTTACTTATGCACCTGTCCTTCAGTAAATAAAAAAGGATGTAAATAAATAACTGATATTAAAAATGTTTAATATAATTTATCCAGAAGAAAATTACTGGGTGATATACGAACTGGCTTCTGAATGAAATAATATATAGATATGGTTTCTGTTTTACATTTATTGAAAATATAGCACAAACCCCAAGTAAAATCTAAATGATATTGCTATGAATGCTGAATAAATTGGCATTAGACTAAGCATATGGTTCAACATAAAAAAGCCAGTGGTCATATGCAAAGCGCAAATACCCACTTTACTTTGCAAATACATATTTACACCACAGATATTGGTTCTTGCCTTACACATTTAATGGCATCCTCTAGAAAAACAAACCACAGCAAAAAAAAAAAAAAACACAGCACACTTTTACTGACCACCATTAATACCCCTTTTACACTCGCACACCCGGGTCACTCCCGGGATGCTTCCTGGGATGCGTCCTGGGATGCATTCCCGGGACTGACCCCTTTCACACTGCACTAAGATCTGGGATCGACCCGGGACAGCCCCATTTACACTGATCCCGGGATATCCCTGCAAATGCATGTCACTCATATACTCTCCCCCCCCCCCCCCCCTTACATAATGCTTTATGTAATCCTATGGCAACTGTAAACTCTTCGATTTACCTGATATATAACCAATATTTCCCATAAGCTAGGTCTGTCCCAGACAATGCCTTGCGACACGCAGCAGCTCTTACACCCCGGGCCGCCCTGGCTAACAGCCTCCTCAACTTCCCGGGCATTCTTTTTCTTTCTTTCTGTGACTGTGTGAGCGAGACAGGCGCGAGTCGCGACGCTGTAACGTTCAAGAACTCCACGAAAGGATGGACGGGACATGTAGTCCTTTAGGCGACCGTGACTGGTGCGCCTGCACAAGCCTCCTGACTGACGCCCACAGCAGCTGGTCGATGTTGCCTAGCAACTACTAGGGACTCTGCAGGGAGTGAGGAGTTCCTGTTTGGAGCCTCAGCCAATCCTGGGACGGGCCCTTTCACACTACACAGCTTCCCGGGACGGTCCCGGATTCAACCCTGGTCGAGACCTGGGATGAAATCCCGGGATGCTCGTCCCGGGAAATTGTTCCTGTACCCTTTCACACTGAGAAAAATCCCGGGATGATGTGCGTTCATGTGCAATATCCTGGGATATTTTTTGCGAGTGTAAAAGGGGTATACATGATTTAAGTTCGATTCCCATAGATTCCCCTGGACTCCCTCCTACTGGATAGCCAATAAAAGTGACTGTGAATCATTTTCACATGAGGATTTTTAATGGATTTTTCATCTTTACAACATGTTCTTAGATTAAGAAAGAAGTAGAGCCCAGTTCTTTGGAGCAGGGGCGTCTTAAGAGAGGAGGGGGCCCATGTGCACACTCCAGGTGGGCCCCCTCCTCTCCACGGCGCCGTAGACTCCTGCAATATGCCGAAGTCTACTGCGCATGCACAGGTCTCCCAAAACATGGTGCCCGCCATGTTTCGGTGACAAAAATCGTACTGCGCATGCCCTGTGGACATTTTTGCTATGTTTTTTTGCCGTGACGGTTACCGCTGCAGCGCCTGGTGGTGGACTTCGGAGAGGTAAGTATGAAAATATGGGTGCAATGTGTGCAGTGTGGGCCCTCCCTGGACCCAGGGGCCCGTCTGCACCGCACACATTGCACCCATGATAGAAACGCCAATGGCCTCTGTCTAATGATTCCCTGCAGAACTCTCTCACTAGAACTAGACTTTCATCAACAACTTCTGGTTCTAGTACAAAAGCCAGATTCTAATTCAAACAATTCCCATTTTTTAGTTCTGCAAGCAGATTAATTAATTAACCAGAAAATCCCTTCATTTTGCAACAATGAACTTCTCATCTTGAAAGACATTGATGCAAGCTTGAAGTGTATCTAAAGGTGTGTACACACGGTGAGATAAATCCTTTTGATTTTGACTATACAGTATAGTCAAAATCGGAAGGAAAGTCAGTGCAAATCGGGAGGTGTTATGCCGCTTGCGATACAGATTTGAACCTGATGAGCGGCCCCACGGGGTCAGTATCGTATGGCTAGGTAGGCTGTGCAGGCAAGTCAATCTTGACCATCTAGTACAAAGGTTCCCAAATGCGGTACTCACGGCACCCCAACAGTCCAGAATTTAGGTATATCCATGGCTCAGCACAGATGGTTAAAATAAATTGACTAAGGTGCTAATTAAGTCACCTATGGCAATGCATGGATACATTTAAAACCTTGACCAATGGGGTGCGTTGAGGTCCGCGTTTGGGAACCTCTGATCTAGTATAAAGTATAGTCAAAATTGGCACTTAGTCGAAATTGTACATAGTCAAAATCGAAAGTAAAGAAAGTCAAAATCGGTGCATTTGGGATCTGGGGGAGTTCAAGGGAAATCACATAGTCAAAATCGGGCATAGCAAGGATCTCACTGTGTGTATGCAAGATTGCAGAAGATCCTTGCATGCAATATTATCAGCATTTGGTGTTAGTTGGAAGGGCTTTGAAAAACCTGATTCAAATTTAGCCACTAGTGTGTTTACGTGAGTTATACGATCATTGCACACTAGGCAATGTGGTCAATGAGTGAAGTCACCTAGTGTTTACCCTCCGCCCGACTATGGGTATACACACTGTGCGATATCACTAATGAATGACTCCCTATGTGCATATATCATGGAACAGGATTAGAAACAAGGGTCCTTGTGACATAAGTGAGTCGTCAGCATCAGGCTCGCATTATGAGTCAGCCATTTTCCATAGTTTGTTTTATATATTTTTTAAATAATTATTAGAGAACTAAAAGTTTCATAGGGCCTATTTATTAAACCCTATCAATGCAATTAATTGCTATTGTAGCGATAGTGCTATTTCTGTTTGCTTTGCTGTGTTTATTTAACTTGTTATCACATGTGATTGGGCCACAATCTTCTGCATGGGACATTATTTATCAATCTGTGTGCTGCTTTGTTACACAGTCATTGCCATAACGTTTATGCCCAGTGTAGCAGCAGGGCATAATCCTCCCTACTGCCCTGCTACACTGTATAGCCTCTGATGCCCAAGCTTTGCATAACAGATCTGTCTGAAGGTTTTCAGAACTATCCCCAATGTGCTTATATCACAATATATGTAAGATATATTGTAAGATAATATAATCGGTACCACTGCTTTACAACATTGAAGCTACGACATACTGTATATTGAAACAGAAACACAAAGGTTATAAATGGACCAGAATTAATGAATGTAAAAATGTGATCTCACGAGGGGTTGCTCACAACTCTGAGAACAATGAACAATAAGGACATAAAATAAGAATATCATTGTATATACAGCCCACTCCTGGATTCCCACCGCTGCCTCAATTCACAAAACAGGGAAGAGCAGAGGAGGGCATCTCTGTGTGACGCCTAAGCCTTCAGCAAGTCTTTCATATAAAACACATAATAAAAGCTGGCAAAACTAATTACACAAACATATCCAGGAACCATTGCATCATAATGTTCCCATTAGCAGTTCTAACACTAACTTCTCTTCTACAGAGCTTATGTTAGAATCAGCCATGCGATGCCCTAACCCTTGTTACAAGCAAAAGTCTTATACCTATTGACATTCATGAAATGAATGTGAACAGGTCCAGTAAAGTATTACCATATACATTTCTTTTTTTTTTCCAAATGTTCTTTACACAAGTTTTTAATGACAGAAAGTGTTTGTTATACAGAAGGCGACTCTGTAGCTTGAGTTCAGCATGACTACAGTGAGTAAAGGCACACTTCTTCAGCTCTCCAGAATCCTGTGGCTATTTGCATACAGACCACTTTACAGGTATTGCTATAATACGGAAGCTGTATGACCGGATACGGAAATGTGGAGTGAGAGAGATTATACCTGTACTTGCTTTTACTTGCTATCACTCGGTATCTGGTCTATAGATCTACAGTGTCTAGATCTGGCATTCCCAACCTCGGTCCTCAAGGCACACCAACAGTGCAGGTTTTAGTGATATCCAGGCTTGAACACAGGTGACTTAATTAGTACCTCAGTTATTTTGATGTAACCATCTGTGCTGAAGCCTGGATATCACTAAAACCTGCATTGTTGGTTTGCCTTGAGGACTGCGGTTGGGAATGCCTGGTCTAGATAGACAATCAATAGGTCAACACCAAATGGTTGACATGCATTAGGTCAACATGGTCAAAAGCTTGACATGGTCATTAGTTTGACAATGCTTATGGTTGACAGGTACAAAAGGTTGACAGGTTCAAATGGCCGACATGCATAGAGTCGACATACATACTGTATGATCGACATGAGCTTTCTTTCTTTATTTTTTTATTTTATTTTATTCACCTTCATACTTTACCATACATGTGGACTTTGACTGGGAATAGTAAGCTGTGCAGAGAGCAGCATTGGCGGAGCAAGACACTTTGCCCGAAGCATGGCAAGCAATCGCAGTACACTAATTGGGGTTCCCTGTGCTGTTACGCTGAAGATAACACTTAAAAAACTTAAAAATGTTGTGTCTACCTTTTGTCATGTCGACCTGTTCATGTGTCTGCCGTTTGACCCTGTCAACCTTTTCTAAAGTCTACTTTTCTCATGTCGACTTAATCATCATGTCAACCTTTTGACCCTGTCGGGTCGATCTATTGACTGTAGACCTTTTGCTTGTAGATTCACACTTTTACAGCTCCCCAGAGTCCAGTGATAATTTGCACCCAGTTTACTTTACAGGTATTGCTAGATGGTATTGCTATAATGTTGAAGCCATATAACCAGTAATGTGGAGTGAGGAAGGTTATATCTGTAATGGGCGGGACAGAGTATTGCTATAATTAGAGGGTATTGCTGATTCATGAAATATGGGGGGGATTTCTTGTAGTCTGTGTGTGTTTGTAGAGTCTTTTGATGTAAAGGGTGTGCTAATTATCTTGATAGTCATTACAAGAATTGGACCAACTGTATTTAATAAATGCGGATGCTATTGATTTAATGTTGGAGGTGGGTGGAGTGTTTATTAGTTGCTTTCCAGAAGGTGAATAGTATCCCTTTTCCAAACTGAACTCCAACATTCCTGGATTCAGCCAAGCAACTAAGCTTAATATGCCAGCAAATAGTGAAAGCTGTAAAGAACATAAAGGTGGGAGAGAGACTTTCCGCTAACTGTCTTGGTTTTGGGCGACTTTTTTGCACTCAGACCTTTGTCTCAAACAAAGGTAAAGTTGAGTGGTACAGTATGTCCCTCTAAACACTGCTCTGCATGAAGGGGAACCACATGCACCTACAGTGGTGCATGCAGTGTTGCCAGTGTGCTTGTAGACGCCATAATTGGATAATAGCCTAACACCATACCTCCCAACTGTCCTGATTTGCCAGGACAGTGTTTTTGGACACTGTCCTGCCATACCACCCGTGGGCCGCATTGCCCCGCGATGGAGGGAGCTTTGAGAGTCCCCCTCTCACTTGCTGATCTGCTGAGCAGTGGTAAATACTGTAGATGCTGTGCACATGCGAACGGCATCTATTCCATTGAGAGGGGGACTGGGGGCATGGGCAGCAGCTACCAGTGCACTGGGCATACCCCAACAGTGCCAAAAATGGGGGCGTGGCTTGGCAGGGTCTTGATTTGAACTTACAAGTAGCTGGGAGGTATACTAGCACCACTTACTGTGTGCTGGTTGCTCTGACATTCAGCTGCATAATTGCATCCACACTGGCAGCGTGTCTCCTGTTGATTTGACCCTGCTCACTGACAGTTTATCTACATCTACTACACCAGGCCACTTTCAGAATATTTTCCAGGACCACTTTAAATTCCCAACACTCCTGACATTGGGGTTGAACGCTACACCTTTGCGCCCACAGGGTCTTGTTTTATTTGCATTGGACCCCAGAACAGCTGAAGGTAGCCCTGATTGGTGTCACTGCAGCTGCTCTTAAACTATCACAGGTCCCAGAACACCAATGTTTGGACATGCTGGCAGGCAGCAAATATCCATCACAATTGATGTAAAATGGCTTACAGGATGTAATGTATGTGTAGCGTCATGATTTAGCTGACCCATCAAAATATAGTCCTGGATTGTCCCCTCTTGTAATAAAACAAGCAGCACACTGCACCCTCCCCCCAGTCAGTGCCATTGCTACAGCGGTTGCTGTAGCGGTGTAATTGCACACATTGATCATGTGTGCACAGCAGCAGCCTCCTCTCAGAGCTTCCATAACTACTCCCCGAGGGGAGAGAAACACTAAGGCTGCACACACACTCCACAGACACTCATCTCTACATAATTATTATGGCGAGAGGAGGAGATCAGGGCATGGTAATTAGTCACTTACATCTCACAGACAGGAAGCAAAAATCACATGAGCTAAATGAAAAAGTGATTGGGAACCTGGAGCAGAGGGCGAGGACATCAACGATTGTTGGGATTCCTGACGGTACCTTATTAAAGAATACTACAACTCCATGTATGCTTTGTGATCTGCCGTGCGGATGAGAAGACAACTGAGGTAAAATAGTAGTAGTAATAATAATAATAATAATGGCCCTCATTCCGAGTTGATCGGTCGCAAGGCGAATTTAGCAGAGTTACACACGCTAAGCCGCCGCCTACTGGGAGTGAATCTTAGCTTCTTAAAATTGCGACCGATGTATTCGCAATATTGCGATTACTAACTACTTAGCAGTTTCAGAGTAGCTCCAGACTTACTCTGCCTGTGCGATCAGTTCAGTGCTTGTCGTTCCTGGTTGACGTCACAAACACACCCAGCGTTCGCCCAGGCACTCCCACCGTTTCTCCGGCCACTCCTGCGTTTTTTCCGGAAACGGTAGCGTTTTCAGCCACACGCCCCTGAAACGCCGTGTTTCCGCCCAGTAACACCCATTTCCTGTCAATCACATTACGATCGCCGGAGCGAAGAAAAAGCCGTGAGTAAAAATACTTTCTTCATAGTAAAGTTACTTGGCGCAGTCGCAGTGCGAACTTTGCGCATGCGTACTAAGCGGATTTTCACTGCGATGCGATGAAAAAGAACGAGAGAACAACTCGGAATGAGGGCCAATAATAATAATAATGTGAGGGCATGTATATGATACAGGGAATTACAATATCGATAGTTATATAGACAGGCTCCTGTGACACAATGCACGCTGTTTGTTAGGAATGATGCTGGACCATTGATCTATACACAGTGACTGGAAGCAATCACTGTTGTCATACTGCCACCTCTCTGTCTGCCGTAGTGTTACCATCAGCTGCTGTTCTATTATCTTCCTTATTACACTGTTGCTGCTGTGCTCTCATATATGCCCATTAGTTTGTTGTCTCCTCTATGCCTTGGTTACTGGGATACACTTACACTACCTAAAAATGTCTAACTTTGTATTATCACAGCAGTGTGGTTCCTTCTCTCTGAGCGCTTAGACTTCTTTCTATTGGGAAGAGAAGAGAAAAGGAAGCAAGTCTGCGTTCCCCACACAAGGAAACACTTAAGGTTGACAGGTACAAATGGTCAACATGGAAATGGTCAACATGGAAATGGATAGTGTTGACAGCTTTTTCATCTGCGACCACCATTTGTAGACATGAGTCCCCTCACGGGCTTGCATTACTAAGGTTATGATTTGTGACATGGGTAGTCAGGGATAGAAAAAAGTAAGAAAACATGTAGAAAACAAAAAAAGCATTGACCATATTTGTGTCAACCACTGCCATGTTGACCATTTGACTCTGTCAAACTTTTGTACCTGTCAACCTTTCCAGTGTCGACCTTTCACATGTCAACCTTTTGTTAATGACCTTTTGTTAATGTCGACCTAATGCATGTCGACCATATGGTGTAGACCTATTGACTGTCAACCTAGACCTAGTAGATCTATAGTGCGATACCACATTGTTAATACTGGCTGTGCAGCATTATTTTTCACTGCAATGAAAGATGGCCATCGACCATCGATGGTGAGCAATCATTGATGGGTTGCCTTTAAATGGTCGATGGTTTTACAATTTTTGGCACAGATCCTGTACACAAATTCGAATGTTTTTCACCATCGATGGTAGAGCAGCTGGTGAGGTACATTTTCCCACAGTGCAGGACGAAAGGTGCACAGCTCCGCCCCCTGTTGTGCAGCTTAGCCCCGCTCACTTTAGTGATTGGCCCCTGATACATCAATTAACTCTTGCGTCCCCCCCCTCCACCTTTCCTTGACTGATTGACTGACCAACTGCAACTGAATCTTATAATGCTCATCGATCTGTGTAAATCACTAAATGCACCATCAATTGTGATCATCTATCAGGGGTGGATTGGGATGGAAAACCGTCCCGGGAAGCTTCTGGAAGCAGCCCTTTGGAGGCGGAGTCTATTGAGTGATGGGGTCTGTCGAGGTGTACTCGTCATATGTTGAGGATAGTCCCTCGTCATAGAGCCTGATGCGGCCTTCCTTGCGTCTTTCGCTGCAGTTGTGCACGCAACTTCAGTGCCGGCCCTAACCAATATGATGCACTAGGCAAGATTTTGGCTGGTGCCCCCTAGCACCGCCGCTAGTTCTGCAGGAGATGCCTAGCATGAGTCAGCTGGCAGCTCTGCTAACATCGGGTGCATTTTGTTTATGAAAATGCATCTTATTTGCATTACTATGTGGCTAGGATGCACAAGCAGCTTCTGCTGATTAAAATGATATGCAGCATGCCTATATTCTGTGTGCGACTGCGGCTGTATCTGCATACTAAATGCTACATTGCAGTGATTTCCAGGAATACACTGCAACGTAGCATTTCGTATGCAGATACAGCCACAGTCACGCACAGAATATAGGCATGCCGCATATCATTTTAATCAGCAGAAGCTGCTGGTGCCCCTAAGCATACCAAATGCCCTAGGCATTTGCCTAGTTTGCCTATACCTAAGGCCGGCTCTGCGCAACTTCATTCTAATGCCGCTACATTGCTCTTCCTTGGTGTACAGCCAACATCCAAATGTGCAAAGACTGAGACACCCACCGTCAGTGTCTACAGTACAGCTTGGTGCGTCTTCAGATGCCACTATCAGTTGCACCATCTGCTAGGTGCAGGTCATCCATCTGAATATGGCCTCCGATGTGAGCGATGTAGCGTTGCTGCACGCAGCCCCTATCAGCAACACACCCGCAAAACTCCCATACTATGCCACATCTGAGTCTCATTAGCCAACCTCCTCTAACCACACAGAAACGCCCAACACATTTTGTAATGCACTTCTTTGTGTGTGTGTTAATCTGTACTGTACATCTGTACGACCATCAACATGATTTATCCGCGGCGCAACTCAGATGAAAAACATCACTGTACTGCATTCAACATCGCCACTGATCAGGTTCAGAATCAGGCCTATAATGTTGTATACTATGCCATAGTGATGCTTGCTATATAAATATACTACAAAAGAAGAAGATATAAAACTCACAACATGAGTGGACACCATAGAAAGATCGAAACTGCATTATTTCCCTACGACTGCACACTTCCCACTGTAACCACATACACTTGACCTGCTTCCAACTGTCACATTACCATCTGTAACCAAACACAACTGTAAACATCAGCATCAGTCACATATATATCTGGGGCCTAATTGAGAGTTGATAGCAGCAGCAAATTTGTTAGCAGTTGGGAAAAACCATGGTGGTCATTCCGAGTTGATCGCAGCCAGCAACTTTTTGCTGCTGCTGCGATCAACTAGTACACGCCTATGGGGGAGTGTATTTTAGCTTAGCAGGGCAGCCCTGCTAAGCTAAAAAAATTTCAAGCAAAAGAAGACTAGACCTATACCTACTTACCCTGTGCGACGGTCCCTGCGATGCTGGAGCCTGCTTTGACGTCAGACACCCGCCCTCCGTTCTCCTGGACACGCCTGCGTTTTCCTCACCGCTCCCCGAAAACGGCAGCCAACAGTCCGGATCCGCCCTGGAATGCCTTCTTCCTGTCAATCTTCTTTGCGGTTGGCTCTGCGACCGCTTCCTTTGTTAGCCGCGACGTAACCCGGCGACAGAGCAACGTCGCGCACGCGCAATGGTGCTGCCGCGCATGTGCTTTCCGTACCCGTTCGCACCGCAGCGATAAACCGCTGCGAGCGAACGGGTCAGAATGACCCCCAATGTGCACTACAGGGGGGGCAGATATAACATGTGCAGAGAGAGTTAGATTTGGGTGGGGTGTGTTCAAACTGAAATCTAAATTGCAGTGTAAAAATAAAGCAGCGAGCCCCCCCTCCCCCCGGCTCAAACCCTAAACTGTTTGCTATACTTACGGTCGGGATTCCGACATCGGCATTTTAATGGGTGTCGGGATTCCGACTATCGGGATCCCAACAACCAGTATCTTAACCGCATCCCCAGTGGCCATGCTGCTGTAATGATAAAACAAAGGGGGTAATTCTGAGTTGATCGCAGCAGGAATTTTGTTAGCAGTTGGGCAAAACCATGTGCACTGCAGGGGAGGCAGATATAACATTTGCAGAGAGAGTTAGATTTGGGTGGGTTATTTTGTTTCTGTGCAGGGTAAATACTGGCTGCTTTATTTTTACACTGCAATTTAGATTGCAGATTGAACACACCACACCCAAATCTAACTCTCTCTGCACATGTTATATCTTCCTCCCCTGCAGTGCACAATGGGGGTCATTCCGAGTTGTTCGCTCGGTAAAAATCTTCGCATCGCTGCGATTTTCCGCTTAATGCGCAATGTCCGCACTGCGACTGCGCCAAGTAAATTTGCTATGCACTTAGTAATTTTACTCACGGCTTTTTCATCGTTCTGGCGATCGTAATGTGATTGACAGGAAATGGGTGTTACTGGGCGGAAACAGGCCGTTTTATGGGCGTGTGGGAAAAAACGCTACCGTTTCCGGAAAAAACGCAGGAGTGGCCGGAGAAACGGAGGAGTGTCTGGGCGAACGCTGGGTGTGTTTGTGACGTCAAACCAGGAACGACAAGCACTGAACTGATCGCAGATGCCGAGTAAGTCTGAAGCTACTCAGAAACTGCTGCGAGGTGTGTAATCGCAATATTGCGATTACTTCGTTCGCAATTTTAAGATGCTAAGATTCACTCCCAGTAGGCGGCGGCTTAGCGTGAGCAACTCTGCTAAAATCGCCTTGCGAGCGAACAACTCGGAATGACCTCCATGGTTTTGCCCAACTGCTAATAAAATTCCTGCTGCGATCAACTCAGAATTACCCCCAAAAGCTTCAATCATTTCGAGCTTTCAGTTTTATTTAAAAAAGTTCTTTTTAGTTAAAGCTCAGTTATGTATTTTAATTATGGGAATGGTAATGTAATTGTCGAGTGTTTTAAGTTCCTATTATAGTGGTTGAAAGTTGCGTAGATATGCACTTTAACATATAAAATACACCAGCCCCTTTTTAACTAAATCGATGCTGAGGTTTCTCTCACGCACAATTCCTGTTATGCCACATATTGGTGCTCCTTATTCACATTATGCAACACAATAGTGCCCATTATTCATGTTGTGTCACACAGTAGTGCCTCTTATTCATGTTATGCCATAGAGTAGTGCCACTTATTCATATTATGCCACACAGTAGTGTCTTTTATTCACATTATGCCACACAATAGTTTCCCTTTTTCCTATTATGCCCTACAGTCGAACCCCTTGTTCACTTTAGCAACACAGTAGTTCCCCTTTTTCACATTATGCCACACAGTAGTGCCCCTTATTCACATTATGCAACAGTAGTGCCTCTTAGTCACATTATGCCACAGTGGTGCCACTTATTCACATTAAGCCTCACTGTAGTGCTCCTTATTCACATTATGCCATACAGTAGTGTCCCTTATCTACGTCACAGTGGTGCCCCTTATTCACATTATGTCACATTATTGCCTCTTATGTGTTCATGTTCTTTACCATGGCAGTTGGGGAGGTAAGGCTGGCATGTGCAGACAGGATGGCTCCTCTCCACCCTGATTTTCACACCAAAACATTAGATCCCTGGCGGCAACAAGAGGAGCAGGTCTGCCTCAGTGAGAATGCAGAGAGGAGGAGCTGATGCCTGTCTGCCATTTCATCTTGGATGTCATCTCGCCACCTCAAACTCAACATTTCCAAAACCGAATTAATTATTTTCCCACCAGCTAAGAGTAGTTACCAACCTGATATCTCTATAACTGTTGACAATGCAACTATCCACCCCACCCCACAAGCTCGTTGCCTAGGTGTCACCCTTGACTCTGAACTGTCCTTTGTTCCACACATTCAATCTGTCTCTAAATCATGTTACATGCACCTTAAAAAACATATCCAAAATACGCCCTTATCTTACACAAGACACTGCAAAAACTCTAATCCATGCACTCATCATCTCCCGCATTGATTATTGTAATAGTCTCCTTACTGGTCTTCCCAAACATAAGCTATCACCACTTCAATCCATTTTAAATGCAGCTGCGAGGCTAATCTTCCTCGCCAGATGTTATTCATCTGCTGATCCGCTCTGTCAGTCCCTCCATTGGTTACCGGTATTCTACCGTGTCAAATATAAAATACTTTTACTTACATACAAGGCTATTAACCAAACTGCACCATCATACATCTCCTCGCTCATCTCAAAATATCTTCCTACCAGACCTCTCCGCTCTGCACAAGATCTGCGTCTCTCATCCACATGTATTACCTGTTCCCACTCAAAATTACAGGACTTTACCCGGGCTTCAACCACTCTGTGGAATGCACTCCCACGCACAATAAGACTCTCTTCTAGTCTCCAAACCTTTAAACGTTCTCTGAAAACTCATCTCTTCAGACAAGCCTACCAAATTTCAGACCCACACACATAACCTTCACAGCTTCCCTATCAAGTTACATCCCCTCTGCACAGTCCACATAAACTCACATTTTGTCTTCCAACATTGCTGGGTGATCATATCATATATGTCACAATCCATGCAGTTTCTCCTCCATGCCTGCGGTGGCGCTCTCTGCTCTGGTGCTCAGCACTCTCTGCTCTGTATCTGCAGCTTGGTAATTAGCTGTTACCACAGCTGTGAGCAGCACCTGAACTCACTACTTAGGCCAGCCACACAGGCTCCCTGTTGCCAGTTCATCGTGTCAAAGTTGTTTCAGCTCCTGGTCCTGGTTATGCTGGTCTCTACTACTAAATCGTCCATAGAACTGCCAGACTCTACCACAGTGCAATCCTGTCATCCTGCTACAGTGCAATCCTGGTACGTGCATACTCTACCACAGTGCAATCCTGTCATCCTGCTACAGTGCATATTCTACCAGTGCTATCCTGTGATCCAGCTACAGTGCAATCCTGGTACGTGCATACTCTACCACAGTGCAATCCTGTCATCCTGCTACAGTGTATATTCTACCAATGCTATTCTGTGATTCAGCTGCAGTGCAATCCTGGTACGTGCATACTCTACCACAGTGCAATCCTGTCATCCTGCTACAGTGCATATTCTACCAGTGCTATTCTATGATCCAGCTACAGTGCAATCCTGGTACGTGCATACTCTACCACAGTGCAATCCTGTCATCCTGCTACAGTGCATATTCTACCAGTGCTATCCTGTGATCCAGCTACAGTGCAATCCTGGTACGTGCATACTCTACCACAGTGCAATCCTGTCATCCTGCTACAGTGCATATTCTACCAGTGCTATCCTGTAATCCAGCTACAGTGCAATCCTGGTACGTGCATACTCTACCACAGTGCAATCCTGTCATCCTGCTACAGTGCATATTCTACCAGTGCTATTCTGTGATCCAGCTACAGTGCAATCCTGGTACATGCCTACTCTACCACAGTGCAATCCTGTCATCCTGTTACAGTGCATATTCTACCAGTGCTATCCTGTGATCCAGCTACAGTGCAATCCTGGTACGTGCATACTCTACCACAGTGCAATCCTGTCATCCTGCTACAGTGCATATTCTACCAGTGCTATCCTGTGATCCAACTACAGTGCATCCTGCTATGGTGCAATATCCACTACTGAACAATCCTATTGCAAAGTGCCTTCACAGTCCACAGTGTCTCTAGTATTTCCACAATCTACACCGTTTTCAAGTACTCAGTCTCCTGGCATCCCATGTCCCCTCAGTTCTCCCTTTCTTTTTGTGTTCTCTAGTTATTCCTGGTTGATATTTATTGTTTACAGTTGTACACTGCTTTATTAAACTTACTATTATACTGTGAACATCAGTCCCTGCTAATATGTTCTCAAAATGGGAAATCCAAACGGATTCTGACAATATACAACCCATTAAGAACCTAGCAACCTGGGGAACCATTATGTAACAGGTAGCATCTATCCTTGTGTATCAATGCCTATTTCCCTACAGATTGTAAGCTTGCGAGCAGGGCCTTCCTACCTCTGTCTGTCTGTCTATCTTTGCCCAGTTTTGTTCTATAATTGTTGTTCTAATTGTAAAGTGCAACAGAATATGCTGCGCTATATAAGAAACTGCTAATAAATTAAATAAGGGGAATGGAGGGGACCACCTCCTCCTCCCTCTTTGTTACTGCCATGTTGTGGTGGTGCGCTCTAAATGCAATTGTACTGAGACAGAGGTATATAATAAGGAGACGAGTGACATGATGAATCGCTTTTTAGAAAAAGGTAATGATAAAGATTCCCTCCTAGAAACCCGTGAAAGAGTTGACCTTTTAGACAGAGGTGAAAGCAGCTACAAAGCCGCCTGAAAAGTCTGTCGACATGGAGGAACTGCTCAAAGCCTTGCTGCAAGCTACAGCGGCTCAGCAGGAGGCCAACAGACAGCAGCAGGTGGCAATGGAGGAAAATTGGAGACTACAGCGAGAGGCCTTAACAGAAGTGATGCAGAGCCTTGCAGCCCGGATTGGAGATATGGCCGTCAGTGCTATGACCAGCTCTAGTTCTATACGGGCCAGTCACTTCCTGCAGAAAATGACAGAGGCTGATGATGTGGAGGCCTACTTGACCATGTTTGAAAGGACTGCCGAGCGTGAGAACTGGCCGAAAGCACAGTGGGCCAGTCTGCTGGCACCTTTTCTGTCAGGTGAGCCCCAAAAAGCGTACTTTGATTTAAGCCCTGCTGAGGCTCGGGACTATGATAAACTAAAGACTGAGATCCCGACCAGCCTGGGAGTCACGCTGTCAGTACGAGCACAACGGGTGCAACGTTGGGTGTACGCCATGGAGAAGCCTCCTCGCTCCCAGATGCACGACCTTATTCAGCTAACAAAAAAATGGTTACAGCCAGAGACATTAACTGGTCCCCAGATGGTTGAAAGAGTCGTCATGGACCGCTACTTGAGATCTTTGCCCATGGTCCTACGCAAGTGGGTGAGCCATGGGAACCCGGGTACTGCTGACCAATTAGTGGACATGGTAGAGAGGTATTTGGCAGCAGAGGAACTACTGATGACCACCCAGAAACCCATAGATCCTCGACAGCGCCCTTCAGTAAAGACTGGTAAGACTGTTCCGTGGGAAAACGTTGCTGGGCGGTTAAGAGAACGCAAGGCTGGAGAGACTGTAAATACTGGCCCTGGAGACAGGCCAATGGGGCTAGAACGGTCTATGCTGCCCAAATGGGTTGATAATCGTGTGATTAAATGTTTTAGGTGTGGTATGCCAGGTTATGTTATTGCCAATTGCCCAGTCACGCAAGAACCCATGCAATGTGATGCTGCCTTTGAATGTCGCAGAATGTCTTTCTTTGCTAGGTTAGCCTGTACTGTGGTACCTTCACCTGAGCTGGAAAAACAAATGTGTGATGTGTTCTTAGAGGGTAACCGGGTAGAGGCCTTGCTAGATTCAGGAAATTTAGTTACCCTCGTGAAAGCTGGGTTAGTGAACCCCTTAAAGGTCCAGCAAATACCTATTGGGGTAACTTGCATACATGGGGATACCCAACATTATGTCACTGCTGAAGTGAATATAGAAACTTGTTGTGGGTCAGCAATTGTTAAAGTAGGACTGGTCCCCACCTTGGTGCATGAGGTCATAATAGGGAGGGATTTTCCTCATTTTTGGAAACTGTGGGAATCACGGTTATCAACAGATGTGAGAAGTAAAGAGCCAGTTGATAATACCGGTGATTTTATTGATGTACGTGTGTCTTCGGAACTTTCTGACCCTTTGCCTTTTGCTAGTTTGGCTGGGGAAGTGACAGATGGGCAGTCCAGTGAGGACCCTCTTGCTGGGAACAGAGACATAGTAGTTAGAACTGAAAGCGTGCCTGACCTGGAGGTAAAGAAGGATCTGTTTGCATCTGAACAGTTAAAGGATCCTACCTTAATAAAGGCTAGAGAGAATGTTAAGGTTGTTAATGGGGAACCTGTGGTACCAGGTGACAGGGTTACGTATCCCCACATGGCCATCTGTAATGAGCTCTTGTACCACATTGTCAAAAGGGGTGAGGATGTGGTGGAACAGCTGGTAGTTCCCCAGCCTTATCGGAGAACGGTACTAGATTTAGCTCATAGTCACGTATCGCAGGACATTTAGGGGCAGAAAAAAACACTGAAAGAGTTTTACAAAGGTTCTTTTGGCCAGGGGTTTATAAAGAAGTGTCTGAATATTGTTCTTCCTATCCTGAATGCCAGTATCATGCCCCTAGACCCCATTTCAGGAGCCCACTAGTTCCCATACCTATTATAGAGGTCCCGTTTGACAGAATAGCCATGGATCTCGTGGGGCCCTTGCTAAAGTCTGCTCGGGGCCATCAGTATATCCTGGTAATTATGGACTATGCCACTCGATATCCTGAGGCTGTCCCTTTACGCACTATCACAACCAAGGCGATAGCTAGGGAGCTGGTGCAGGTTTTTAGTAGAGTGGGAATACCAAAAGAAATTTTGACTGACCAAGGTACTCCATTTATGTCAAGGATCATGAAAGAATTGTGCAAATTATTTAAGGTCACTCACCTCAGGACGTCCATCTACCATCCCCAAACTGACGGGTTGGTGGAAAGGTTTAATAAAACATTAAAAAGTATGTTAAAAAAGGTTGTTGAGAGAGATGGGAAAAACTGGGATTGTTTGTTGCCCTACTTGTTAATGGCCATCAGAGAAGTTCCTCAGTCCTCTACGGGGTTTTCTCCATTTGATTTGTTGTATGGTAGACACCCCAGAGGGCTGTTGGACATTGCCAAAGAGACGTGGGAAGGACACCCCACTCCTTATAGAAGCGTTATTGAACATGTAACACAAATGCAGGATAGGATTGCAGCCGTGGTACCTGTTGTCAGAGAGCACATGGAACAGGCCCAAAGTGCTCAACAGAGGGTCTATAACCGGAGTGCCAAGATACGGGAATTTGCTCCTGGAGATAGAGTTCTTGTTTTGGTACCCACTGTGGAAAGCAAATTCCTAGCTAAATGGCAAGGTCCATTTGAGATTAGGGAAAAAGTGAATGAGGTTAATTACAAAGTATACCAGCCGGGAAAGAGAAAACCCGAACAAATCTACCATGTTAACTTAATCAAACCCTGGAAAGATAGGTTGTCTCTGTCAGCGGAGCCTTGCCCTTCGGTGTCTTCACCTCGGTTGCTTCCCGCAGTAAAGGTGTCAGAGACATTATCAGCTGATCAGAACAATCAGGTTAAAGAATTTCTCATCCAAAATAGGGAGATATTTTCAGAGCTGCCTGGCCGAACGACCATAATAAAACATGACATTGTCACAGAACCAGGGGTCAGGGTTCATTTAAAGCCATATAGGATTCCTGAAGCTCAGCAAGAAGCTGTTTCTAAAGAAGTTAAAACCCTGTTAGAACTTGGAGTCATAGAGGAATCTAACAGTGAGTGGTCCAGTCCCATAGTGCTCATCCCGAAGCCCGACGGTAGCATACGCTTCTGTAATGACTTTCGTAAGTTAAATGAGGTTTCCAAGTTTGACGCATACCCCATGCCCCGTGTGGATGAGCTTATAAAAAGGCTGGGAACAGCCAGGTTTCTCACCACGTTGGACCTGACCAAAGGTTACTGGCAAATACCTTTATCTGATAGCGCAAAAGAAAAAACAGCCTTTTCGGTTCCGGAGGGGCTGTACCAGTATAAGATGTTACCCTTTGGGTTGCATGGGGCTCCAGCAACCTTTCAACGGGCGATGGATAAAATTTTGAGGCCCCATAGAAAATATGCAGCTGCCTATTTGGATGATGTGGTAATTCACAGTACCGACTGGGGGTCCCATTTGGTTAAAGTACAAGCAGTACTGGACTCAATCAGAGAGGCAGGGTTAACTGCTAACCCAAAGAAGTGCTGCCTCGCAATGGAGGAGGTCAAATACTTGGGCTTCACCATAGGTAGAGGTCTGATTAGGCCCCAATTGAATAAAATTGATGCTATTCAAAACTGGCCTCGTCCAGTGAATAAAAAACAGGTAAGGGCTTTTTTGGGAATAACTGGGTACTATAGACGGTTTATTCCCAATTTTGCGACCACAGTAGTGCCGTTGTCAGACCTTACCAAAGGGAAGCAGTCAAATATGGTGAAGTGGAACCCTGATGCAGAAAAAGCGTTCCAAGCGTTAAAAGTGGCTTTGTGTTCACAACCGGTGTTGATAACACCAGATTTTTCAAAAGAATTTGTGGTACAGACAGATGCCTCAGAGGTAGGGATAGGCGCTGTGCTGTCCCAAACCAGAGATGGGGACGAATACCCTATCATTTATTTGAGTAGGAAACTCAATGAGCATGAAAAAAGGTATGACATTGTGGAAAAGGAGGCTTTGGCCATTAAGCGGGCACTAGATACCTTGAGATATTACCTCTTGGGTAGACAATTCAGACTAGTGACGGATCATGCCCCTTTAAAATGGATGTATGTAAATAGAGGCAAGAATGCTCGTGTAACTAGATGGTTTCTAGCGTTGCAGGATTTTAAGTTTACTGTCGAACAAAGACCGGGTACACAATTGGCCAACGCAGATGCATTGTCCCGTATCTTCTGTTTGGGGGCTACAAGTGTTCCGGCCCCTAGGTCGAAACAGGGGAGGGGGATATGTGACAAGAACACTGGGATAGTGTTTGAGGGCAGGTATGTTTGTCCCAGGTTCTTGTCTAACATGTATTAGAAAAATGAAAACTTCTAGGAATATGTTTTGTTTTGTTAGAACCTTTTCAGTTTGTTGGAAAAGCTGGGTAAGGGCCCTGAAAGAGAGATGGGGAAAGTTCCAGACATTGGGCCCAGTTCGGGTCTTTGGCCTCACACAAGGCTAATCAGGCTTTCAGCTGTGTAAGAGTGTTATAGAGCTGCTGGCCTGATTAGGGTGTGCAGACTGCCTGGGAAGACTGCAGGATCTCTGTGAGAGAAACACGCTTCCTGATACAAGTGAGCTATACAGTGTACTGGAGAACTCTGTGTTTTTTTGTTTAGTGACAGTTAGGAACATCTTGTGTTTAGTTAGTGCCGGACAGGCAAGGTATTTTCTTTTGCTGTTTGTTTTATTTTCTGTATAATAAAACTGGCTGGGGCCAGTTGTACCGGAAACTGGACTTGTGTGGTTCCTCAGCTGCTGCAGGCTGCCATTTATCCCAGGAAACGGCACCTTGTACCCTTACAGTGTTACAGGGTGATAAGCGCTGATTCATCTGTTGCTATGTGAGTTGGACTAATAAAACATCTCTTCTTTATGGTTGCCATCATTTATTTGCACTATTGTGTTGTTCTTTCTGAGTTTCAGAATAGACATCCAATGTGAAAGTGGATTGTGTATGTGAAATCTAAGGGTGAATACTCTCCGATTGATCTATGTTTGCGTAAGCCTTTTTAACAAAGGGTTTTTTCGGTAGCGCCACGAGTGGCCACTTCTTGTTATTATATTGTCACACCTAGGGGTTTGGTGAAGGCTCCATTCGTGACCACACGGGCTGCCACTGTTTGTAAGCTAAGATTGAGAATATTATATTGTATCCACATAAGTACCAACCCTCTCAAAAATGCTGTATACTGTGACCCAACAAGAAAACACTGCACTAGTTCATGGCCACAGAAAAAATCATAACACAGACACTTGCCCTCACAGAAGTGTACACACCGGCTTGTGCCCCATACAAAAAATGTATCCTGTACACCAGTTTGAGCCCCAGCTTCGACAAAAAACCAAGCTCCAGTTTCTCCTATCTGCAGCTCTCTGACACAAGGGTATCCCTGCTTCTGCACCTTCAAGTGAGTCATTAAGACTTACCTCTTCATAACTCATTACTTAGACACTCAGTCCACCTACTGTACCAGCTCACCGCCCAACTACAACCCTGCTTCTTCTACTGTAAGCCCTCTTCTTTCGTTTTCTCCGTCTTGCACTATCCCTGCCACCAATGCGCCTTCTTTCTCCTTCCCCAGTCTGTCACTTTTAACTTGGATCATGTCTGTCTGCCCAAATGTTGAATACAAGTCAATGAGTGCTGATTCACTCCCTCTACATGGTTTATCATAACTACATACTCCAGCCTGCCTTTGGATATATCATTATGTAGATTATTATCCTATGTTACCCTATGTAGGTGTTATATAATCCTATATTACCCTATAATATATTATATAATCTCTGAGTAAATCTGCAGACACCTTGTGGTGCATAGAAATGAAATATTGTAAATAATAATAATATTATATTTTATTGCCAAAAAATTAAGTAGTAATTGAATAATAGGGTTTAAAAATAAAATAAAATAAAATGTACAGTATATATGCGGGACTGGGTTGTAAACCATAGCAATTGTTCGGGAGGCACTCGATATCCCAGCTGTCGGGATCCCGGCACTCTGCATACCAGCGCCGGGATTCCGTCTGCCGGGATACCGACAACTATTCCCTCTCTTGGGGTGTCCACAACAAAAACGCAAGGGGCTCTTTTGCGCTCACCCCGCTGCCAGCATTCCGGCGGTCGGAATCCTGGTGCCGGTATGCTGGACAGCGGGATCCCAAGCGTCAGTATAACGTAGAACACCCCAGTTGTTCACATTACTTTTATGTTACAAGCTGCACTAAAATTACAACTGGCCATGTATTGGTTGCTATGTGTTACATCACAGTTTGCACTGTTTATTAAATAACCGTTCTAGAAACAAATGAGGAAAACCAGGTTGTCCTCCTTTAGGTATAATAGTAGTGGGCATCAGCTCTCCCCCAGGATTCTGGCAAAACTTCACCCACTCAAGCTACCTGTTTTTTGGCCTTTTGTAGGCTAAGAACTTTATCTTACGGGCTCCAGGATAGCATATGCAAATGCTCGTGAGACTCCCCCTGATGCATTAAGGGGGGTGCACTCTTTGTTCTGTGCCCAAAGCTGGAAGCTCTGATGGAGGGTGACTGTTGTGCCGCCTCCAGCTATTGGAGCCCCTAGGCATGTGCCTCATGTGCCTAGTGGGAATCCAGCACTGGCTGTTGAGCCGTGGAGATGCAAGTGCTTAGCATCTGGAGAGAGAACACAATCATTAGTAATAGTAATGGTCCCCCAGACTTAGTTTTAATTAAACTTCTTTTTTTTTTTTAAGTGCAGTATGAAATTACATGATTTTAATGATTGGATTTTCTCAATACCAGGCCTGAGACAAGAGAAGAGAGGTGGTAGCTCTGGACTCCTGAAATGTGGCAGAAGTACAACTTACAAAGGAGGCCTACATGTACCTGCGATAATGTACTTGGAAGGAAAGATACCAACCAGGTAATGGGGGTCATTCCGAGTTGATCGCTCATACTTAGGCGGCGACTATCTGATCACAGCACTGCAAAAACGAGATTTATGGTAAGAACTTACCGTTGTTAAATCTCTTTCTGCAAGGTAAACTGGGCTCCACAGGGAATAACATCAGGGTGTATAGTAGGATCTTGATCCGAGGCACCAACAGGCTTAAAGCTTTGACCTTCTTCCCAGAATGCCTAGCGCCGCCTCCTCTATAACCCCGCCTCCGTGCACAAGAACTCAACTTTGTAGTTGGTGCCATGCAGTAAGCAGGCATACAACAGGTGAGCTGCTACAGCAGCCCTGAGAAGAGCTTTTTAAGCGAAGATAGAAAACTTCAAGGGCTACAGCAGTGATAGATGTCAGTCTGACATCTCCTGCTGCAGCTCCATCACCTCCCCCAGCGGCGCTGGATATTCCCGCGCCCTGGTTACCGGGTACTTACAGCGGAGTCATTGCTCCCCATTAGTCACACACTTGCCGAAGTTCTCCTGGATCGTGTGGACACACTCAGGGAGGAGGTAAGTGGGTCCCCTAGGTCCCGCTGAAATCGCGGTCCGGCGCGGCCGGTGGGAGGCGGGCCACGCGCGCTGGCATGGACAGTATGGTCGAGCAGGGCCTCCACTAAACCACCAGGGCAAGAGCACAGGTCGGTTTTTACCTCATTAAAAACGTTTTTATTACAGCCCATAGTACCAGTGGTGAGGTCCAGCAGGGAGATAAGGCTTGGACATGTAGCCCCTCCCCAAGTGCACCATTTACAGTAATGTTCACGCCATGGAGCTGCATATATCTCTCTCCCTCACTCCCAGTCAGTGTTTGGGCGCCATTACACAGAGCAGCACTGTTCCTGGGACTGTTTGGGCAAATCCTCCTTTGTAAAGCTGCCTGCACGTCAGCGCTGTGCTATTACAAGACACTTAAGTACTTTACATGTCTATTGACAGTGTTAGTTAAGGAACAGTGCATTTGGTCAGAGTAATGTAGTACAAGTACCCTGTGATATACATCCAGTCTTTACTGTGCATTGATATATCTACTTATTATATAGCTATACTGAGTATTACTTTGCATTGCTAGTCCAGTGCAGTTTTATTGCATGTCATAATTTCTGCATTGTGCATTGGTGGTCATTCCGAGTTGTTCGCTCGTTGGCGATTTTCGCTATGCTGCGATTTGTTGCTAAATGCTCATGGTACGCAGAGCGCATGCGCTTAGTTATTTAACTAAAAACTTAGTAGATTTGCTGGTGTTCGTGCGGCGCTTTTCAGTCACACTGCTGATCGGTGAGTGATTGACAGGAAAGGGGCGTTTCTGGGTGGTAACTGAGCGTTTTCCGGGAGTGTGCTAAAAAACGCAGGCGTGTCAGGAAAAACGCGGGAGTGTCTGGAGAAATGGGGGAGTGGCTGGCCGAACGCAGGGCATGTTTGTGACGTCATACCAGGAACTAAACGAACCGAGGTGATCGCAATCTAGGAGTAGGTCTGGAGCTACTCAGAAACTGCAAGAAAATATTTAGTAGCAGTTCTGCTACTCTTTCGTTCGCTATTCTGCTAAGCTAAGATACACTCCCAGAGGGCGGCGGCCTAGCGTTTGCAATGCTGCTAAAAGTAGCTAGCGAGCGAACAACTCGGAATGAGGGCCATTGTGACTATATGTGCAGAGCCGGCCTTAGCTATAGGCAGGCTAGGCATTTGCCTAGGGCATCCAAGCATGTCAAGGGGCATCCAAGCATGTCCCTGCAGTATCTCATGCTGGGAGGGACAGTCTGCAAACTAACTGTGACTTTCCAAAGGTATTCAATCAGTACTGGTATACACTGCTGTTTACATTTGTCAAATAAAATGCACATTCTCCCTTAAAGTTCTTTAAACTCCCTCCGACATGCTTGAATGCCCCTGACTTGTGAGACCTCAGACAGACAGCAGAAGCCCAGTAACTGCAATTCCTAGACCTTTGACATTTTCACTGACTATATAAGGTTATTACTGGATGGCTCCTTATGATACCACATGTTTATTTGGAAGACTGCTTCACATAAATCTGACATGACCTATACTGCTTGTGCACATGGGAGAAGGGGACCCTGCTGCTATCCTGTGTGTGTCCGTTATCCCTGTGCAAACCCCAGGTGTCTGCAGGGATATAACATGGGCAGTGTTCTCCTCACACTTTATTTCCTACTCAGTCCATGCCGTAAAATTCCCCTGCCAGGATCGCATACCCTGTGAGGTCACATTCCTTGTACGGGTGCCCCTTTAACGGGTGCGAGCGCAAGCACCCCCATCTCCCAAAATGCAGTCACGGATCCAGGGAGCTGCATGGGCAGACAGCAAGCACACCAGCAAGCAAAATAAAGTTTTATAAAAAAAGCTACTAGCATTACTAATGTGGGGCATATGTGTCAGGTGCATCACTGTGTGGAATTCAGTGTATTATGGGCATTACTGTGTGCCATTATGCAGGGTTGAACTGGCACACGGGGTAACCCCCCGGACCCCGGTGGGCCCCACTGCCTAAATGTTGCTGGGTCGATGCAGAACTAGCGGCGGTACTAGGGGGCACCAGACAAAATTTTGCCTAGGGCATCAAATTGGCTAGGGCCGGCTCTGTATATGTGTGTGCATGTAGCTTCTGTCTTCTGTGTGATCTCCATTTCGTGTCTCTCACTCAGATTGCTATCCCTATATTCTATGACCTGAGGGGGCTCAGTGCGCCAGGTTTATTATCTGATATAGGTGTTTCACAAGATATACTCATTGTGTATTTTTCTTTGTGATGTTTAGTCACCATATACTAGAAGGGGGTTGGTGGAGTCTGCACAGGATCACTCGGTCTAAATGCTTGGTACTTTAAATGATATAAGTTAAAGCTATAGCTCTAAAATAAACCAACATATGGCCATATAGTGAACAAATAATTAGTGTTTGGCACTGGGTTGGCGGTGTTAGGCGCCGGGGTCCGCTCGGCCGTGCGGCCCGGCGCCTAGCAACCAGGGACGCCGTGCGCGTTCAGCCGCCGGCTCCCTGGCAACGCTAAGACGCCGGGCGCACGGAGCCGCTCTGACCTTAGCAACGGGGACGCCACGTTCAGCCGCGTTCCCCGTTGCTGGGTCTATTCTCATTACCCTGATTATGTGCTGGCCGTGCAGCATGCAAGCTGCACGGCATTTCTATTTGATTGTCCTGTCTGGATCCTGATTGGAGGGTGCCTGAATAAAGGCACCCTCAGGACTTCTTACAGACGCCGGTGATAGCTTCCTGTTTGCCTGTGCCTGCTGCAGAGAGTTCCCAGTCCCGGTCTTTTCGGTTGTTCCTGTCCTCAGAGATCCTGTACTCGGAAGTTACCATCTGTTCCTGGAGTCTGACCGAGCACCTTTAACATCTGGTGGTGTTCGTGAGTCGCGGCGCAGCCGTGTGTTGCGGCTTGTCCGCTTCTGTTTATTATTTTGTTTAATTGTGTTCTGGAGCTTTGCGGAGGATTCCGCTTCCACAGATCCACTCTGGTGTCCGGCGGTGCCGGATAGGAGTGTCGGATCAGTGGATCCTTGGTTGTCCTTTTTCCTGGCGGCTAGTCCGCACATACCTTTTGATTTAGTTAGTTAGCTTGTAACCCCTGGCCTGGTTGCTTAGTCAGAGGGCCCCTTGTTATCACCCTGTCTCGGACTTCCCCTTGTCTCCCATTAAGACCTGCGGGGGCATCGGGGTTGGGCAGACATAATCCGCCCTTCGAACGCGGCTGCCATGGGCTCAAGCAACCATAGTCTCGCAGGGGATTTCTGATAACACGGGCGAGACAACGGAGTTAGGGCGCCAGGGGTTACTAGGCTATCCAGCTCCCACAACCAGCTTATTTTCCTGTACTCAGATCCCTGCCATAAGATCTCCTCCGGTCTGGAGTACAGGAATCATAACATTATCACCGGCCTACAAAAGAAAAGATTTAACTTACAGTAAATTTTTTCACTTTTTAGTTGGGAGATTTTTGTCGGCCTTATGAATCCCACCGGTGTTGGGCCAAACCCTGGCCAGCTTCTTGTTAGTCAGATTCAGGAACTTACTCAGATGGTTCAGGATCTGTCCCTCCGGGTGAGGTCACAGGAAGATCTGTTACGGACTTCCCCGAGGGTCATCCCTGAACCAAAAATGCATCTGCCTGACCGTTTTTCTGGGGATAGAAAACAGTTTTTTAATTTTAAAGAATCTTGCAAACTGTATTTTCGTTTAAGACCAGTTACCTCAGGTACAGAGGCTCAGCGGGTTGGGATTATTATTTCTCTACTTCAGGGGGATCCTCAGACCTGGGCTTTTGGTTTAAAGACAGACGATCCGGCCTTATCGTCTGTAGACGCCTTTTTAAAATCTTTAGGGCTATTGTATGACGACCCTGATAGAGAGGCGTCCGCAGAAAGTCAGTTGTGTGCTCTTAGACAGGGTAGGAATCCCGCAGAGAATTATTGTACGGAGTTTCGCCGTTGGTCGAACGACTGTGGCTGGAATGACCCAGCCCTGCGCAGTCAGTTTCGCCTCGGCTTATCGGAATCTATAAAAGACAGTCTCCTCCAGTATCCCGCTCCTGAGACCCTCGATAACCTCATGGAGCTATCTATTAAAATAGATCGTCGGCTCAGAGAGCGGAGGGCTGAAAAAGGGGCATCTGTCGGGTCCTCTCCCTGGGTTCCTTCCATTCCTGTAGACATAGAGGAGCCTATGCAGATTGGTCTCTCCAAATTGTCTCCGGAAGAAAGAACCAGGAGGCAAAATTATGGTCTGTGTTTATACTGCGGAGGTAAGGGACATTTTGCCCGTAGTTGTCCAAACAAGTTGGGAAACTTCCTGACCAAGTGAATTGTGAGGGGGTTCACTTTGGTCTGCAGCTCATCTCCTCAAATAATTCACTGTTGGTTCCTGCTAAAGTTTCCTATGGCAGCCTCTGTTCCTCGGTCTCTGCTTTTGTGGACAGTGGAGCTGCAGGAAACTTTATGGATTTAACATGGGCCAAGGCCTTAGGTATTCCTCAGCTAACCTTAGGTAGGTGTATCACCATGCATGGTTTAGATGGGAGTCCTTTATCCAATGGGGTTATTTCTCTATGTACACCTCCTGTTTTGCTCTCGGTGGGAGCTCTGCATTCTGAAAAAATTGAGTTTTTCCTTACCCATTGTCCAGCAGTTCCTGTGGTTCTGGGTCATCCTTGGCTGGCCTTTCATAATCCCGTCATTGATTGGCAGTCTGGGGAGATCCTACAATGGGGTACCATCTGTGATAAAGAATGTATTACGCTTCCTATCCGAGTAGCTGCCGCCAGTTCCGCACATATTCCTGGGGAATACCAGGATTTTGTTGATGTGTTTTCCAAGGGCAATGCGGATATTTTGCCTCCCCATAGGCCTTATGATTGTGCCATTGAGTTAATTCCTGGTGCCACGTTGCCTAAAGGAAGGTTATATGCATTGTCTGGTCCTGAAACTGTGGCCATGAATGAGTATGTGAAAGAAAGCCTTGGGAAAGGGTTTATCAGGCCATCTAAATCCCCTTTAAGTGCAGGTTTCTTCTTCGTAGAGAAGAAGGATGGTTCACTCAGACCCTGCATTGACTTTAGAGCTTTGAATAAAATCTCAGTAAAGAATACTTACCCTCTGCCGCTGATCTCTGTCCTCTTTGATCAGCTACGTTCGGCTGTTATTTTTTCTAAGATTGATCTTAGAGGAGCATATAACCTCATCAGAATCAGGTCAGGGGATGAGTGGAAAACGGCATTTAGTACTCAGTCGGGCCACTATGAGTATCTGGTCATGCCATTCGGCCTATCTAACGCTCCGGCAGTTTTCCAGGATCTCATTAATGATGTGCTCCGTGAGTTTCTGGGAAGATTCGTCGTGGTCTATTTAGACAATATTTTGATATATTCTGACTCCGTGGAACAACATGTTACCCAGGTGCGTCAGGTGCTAAAGAGATTACGTGAAAATCACTTATATGCCAAGCTGGAGAAGTGTGAATTTCATGTCACGGAAGTATCCTTTTTAGGGTACATTATTTCACCTCGGGGATTCCGAATGGAACCAAAAAAGCTCCAAGCCATCCTTAGTTGGGCGCAACCCACCAATTTAAAAGCAATTCAGCGCTTTTTAGGGTTTGCAAACTACTATAGAAGATTTATTCACTCTTTCTCTGACCTAGTTGCTCCCATTGTGGCACTTACTAAGAAGGGAGCAGATCCTACCAATTGGTCATGTGAAGCGGAGTTATCTTTTCAGGCCTTAAAACAAGCCTTTGTCTCAGCCCCTGTCCTTAGACATCCCAACCCAGAATTACCTTTCATTATTGAGGTGGATGCCTCGGAGGTTGGAGTAGGGGCTATCCTTTCTCAGAAGGATCCAGATTCCCTTGAGTTACATCCTTGTGCCTTTATGTCCAGGAAATTCTCATCTGCAGAATCCAACTACGATGTTGGTAACCGGGAATTGCTGGCTATTAAATGGGCTTTCGAGGAGTGGAGACATTGGCTTGAAGGAGCTACCCACACCATTTCAGTTTTGACTGATCACAAAAATCTTCAATACATTGAATCGGCTAAACGACTGAATGCCCGACAGGCTCGTTGGGCTTTATTTTTTACTCGTTTCAAATTCATTATCACCTTCAGACCAGGTTCCAAGAATACCAAGGCAGATGCCCTGTCACGCAGTTTCCTTCCGGTTCAAGACAACAGTCCTGTTACTCCCATACTTCCGCCTTCAGTCATTCAGGCAGGTCTCACACAGGATGTATTTTCCCAATTAAAGCTGCTTCAACATCAAGCTCCGGGAAATACTCCTGCTAGTCGTCTTTTTGTTCCTGAGTTTTTGAGAGCAACTGTTTTGGCGGAATTTCATGATAGCAAAGTTGCAGGGCATCCGGGAATCGCTAAGACTTTGGAATTAGTATCCCGCTCAGTATGGTGGCCTGGTCTTTCCAAAGACATTAAAGAGTTTGTTTTTTCGTGTCAGGTCTGTGCACAGCATAAAATTCCCCGTTCTTTGCCTATTGGTCAACTTATGCCCTTGAAAGTTCCTCTTAGGCCATGGTCGCATATCTCCATGGATTTTGTGGTGGATCTCCCTCTGTCAGCCGGATGCCGAGTCATATGGGTGGTAGTGGACCGTTTTAGCAAGATGGCCCATTTTATTGCTCTTCCCCGATTGCCATCTGCCCAGGGATTGGCAGTCTTGTTCCTCCGTCATGTTTTCAGACTCCATGGGTTACCCACTGATATTGTTTCTGACAGGGGTCTACAATTCATTGCGCAATTTTGGAAGTCTTTTTGTGCTTCATTAAAGATGAAATTATCATTAACCTCCGGCTATCATCCACAATCCAATGGACAGACTGAGCGAGTTAACCAATCTCTAAAACAATATTTGCGTTTGTACTCGGCCAAACTCCAAAATGACTGGTCTGAGTTTCTTCCATTGGCGGAGTTTGCTTATAATAATGCCTGTCATTCCTCCACCAATGTGTCTCCATTTTTTGCAGTTTTTGGTTTCCACCCCAGAGCTAATTCATTTTTTCAACATTCCTCTGTCTCCTCTCTGGCCCTGACCTCTCATCTTAAACTTATTTGGAAAAAAGTGCACCTGGCTCTCAGAAAAGCAGCTTTCCGGGAAAAAAATTTTTCTGACAGGCTCCGGCGGCCGTGCACTTTTAAAGTAGGAGACAGGGTGTGGTTGTCGACTCGCAACATCAAACTTCGACAAACCTCAGCCAGATTGGGTCCTAGATATATTGGACCATTTCTCATTATCAAAAAAGTCAATCCAGTTGCTTTCCGGTTACGTTTACCAAAAACTTTACGGATCGGAAATACCTTCCATTGCTCATTGCTTAAACCATATGTTTCGTCCAGCAGATTTCCTCGTAAAAAATCTCAGGGGAGATCACCAGTTAATGTACAGGGTCAGCAAGAGTTCTTGGTTGAGAAGGTTCTCGATTCCAAGTTGTCCCGGGGTCGGCTTTATTTTTTGGTGCATTGGAGAGGTTATGGGCCAGAGGAAAGGTCGTGGGTCCTGGATGAAGACCTTCATGCCCCAAAGCTCAAAAGGGCATTTTTTCGTGAATTTCCTCGGAAACCTGGCTTTAGGGGTTCCTTGACCCCTCCTCAAGGGGGGGTACTGTTAGGCGCCGGGGTCCGCTCGGCCCGGCGCCTAGCAACCAGGGACGCCGTGCGCGTTCAGCCGCCGGCTCCCTGGCAACGCTAAGATGCCGGGCGCACGGAGCCGCTCTGACCTTAGCAACGGGGACGCCACGTTCAGCCGCGTTCCCCGTTGCTGGGTCTATTCTCATTACCCTGATTATGTGCTGGCCGTGCAGCATGCAAGCTGCACGGCATTTCTATTTGATTGTCCTGTCTGGATCCTGATTGGAGGGTGCCTGAATAAAGGCACCCTCAGGACTTCTTACAGACGCCGGTGATAGCTTCCTGTTTGCCTGTGCCTGCTGCAGAGAGTTCCCAGTCCCGGTCTTTTCGGTTGTTCCTGTCCTCAGAGATCCTGTACTCGGAAGTTACCATCTGTTCCTGGAGTCTGACCGAGCACCTTTAACATCTGGTGGTGTTCGTGAGTCGCGGCGCAGCCGTGTGTTGCGGCTTGTCCGCTTCTGTTTATTATTTTGTTTAATTGTGTTCTGGAGCTTTGCGGAGGATTCCGCTTCCACAGATCCACTCTGGTGTCCGGCGGTGCCGGATAGGAGTGTCGGATCAGTGGATCCTTGGTTGTCCTTTTTCCTGGCGGCTAGTCCGCACATACCTTTTGATTTAGTTAGTTAGCTTGTAACCCCTGGCCTGGTTGCTTAGTCAGAGGGCCCCTTGTTATCACCCTGTCTCGGACTTCCCCTTGTCTCCCATTAAGACCTGCGGGGGCATCGGGGTTGGGCAGACATAATCCGCCCTTCGAACGCGGCTGCCATGGGCTCAAGCTACCATAGTCTCGCAGGGGATTTCTGATAACACGGGCGAGACAACGGAGTTAGGGCGCCAGGGGTTACTAGGCTATCCAGCTCCCACAACCAGCTTATTTTCCTGTACTCAGATCCCTGCCATAAGATCTCCTCCGGTCTGGAGTACAGGAATCATAACATTATCACCGGCCTACAAAAGAAAAGATTTAACTTACAGTAAATTTTTTCACTTTTTAGTTGGGAGATTTTTGTCGGCCTTATGAATCCCACCGGTGTTGGGCCAAACCCTGGCCAGCTTCTTGTTAGTCAGATTCAGGAACTTACTCAGATGGTTCAGGATCTGTCCCTCCGGGTGAGGTCACAGGAAGATCTGTTACGGACTTCCCCGAGGGTCATCCCTGAACCAAAAATGCATCTGCCTGACCGTTTTTCTGGGGATAGAAATTAAACAGTTTTTTAATTTTAAAGAATCTTGCAAACTGTATTTTCGTTTAAGACCAGTTACCTCAGGTACAGAGGCTCAGCGGGTTGGGATTATTATTTCTCTACTTCAGGGGGATCCTCAGACCTGGGCTTTTGGTTTAAAGACAGACGATCCGGCCTTATCGTCTGTAGACGCCTTTTTAAAATCTTTAGGGCTATTGTATGACGACCCTGATAGAGAGGCGTCCGCAGAAAGTCAGTTGCGTGCTCTTAGACAGGGTAGGAATCCCGCAGAGAATTATTGTACGGAGTTTCGCCGTTGGTCGAACGACTGTGGCTGGAATGACCCAGCCCTGCGCAGTCAGTTTCGCCTCGGCTTATCGGAATCTATAAAAGACAGTCTCCTCCAGTATCCCGCTCCTGAGACCCTCGATAACCTCATGGAGCTATCTATTAAAATAGATCGTCGGCTCAGAGAGCGGAGGGCTGAAAAAGGGGCATCTGTCGGGTCCTCTCCCTGGGTTCCTTCCATTCCTGTAGACATAGAGGAGCCTATGCAGATTGGTCTCTCCAAATTGTCTCCGGAAGAAAGAACCAGGAGGCAAAATTATGGTCTGTGTTTATACTGCGGAGGTAAGGGACATTTTGCCCGTAGTTGTCCAAACAAGTTGGGAAACTTCCTGACCAAGTGAATTGTGAGGGGGTTCACTTTGGTCTGCAGCTCATCTCCTCAAATAATTCACTGTTGGTTCCTGCTAAAGTTTCCTATGGCAGCCTCTGTTCCTCGGTCTCTGCTTTTGTGGACAGTGGAGCTGCAGGAAACTTTATGGATTTAACATGGGCCAAGGCCTTAGGTATTCCTCAGCTAACCTTAGGTAGGTGTATCACCATGCATGGTTTAGATGGGAGTCCTTTATCCAATGGGGTTATTTCTCTATGTACACCTCCTGTTTTGCTCTCGGTGGGAGCTCTGCATTCTGAAAAAATTGAGTTTTTCCTTACCCATTGTCCAGCAGTTCCTGTGGTTCTGGGTCATCCTTGGCTGGCCTTTCATAATCCCGTCATTGATTGGCAGTCTGGGGAGATCCTACAATGGGGTACCATCTGTGATAAAGAATGTATTACGCTTCCTATCCGAGTAGCTGCCGCCAGTTCCGCACATATTCCTGGGGAATACCAGGATTTTGTTGATGTGTTTTCCAAGGGCAATGCGGATATTTTGCCTCCCCATAGGCCTTATGATTGTGCCATTGAGTTAATTCCTGGTGCCACGTTGCCTAAAGGAAGGTTATATGCATTGTCTGGTCCTGAAACTGTGGCCATGAATGAGTATGTGAAAGAAAGCCTTGGGAAAGGGTTTATCAGGCCATCTAAATCCCCTTTAAGTGCAGGTTTCTTCTTCGTAGAGAAGAAGGATGGTTCACTCAGACCCTGCATTGACTTTAGAGCTTTGAATAAAATCTCAGTAAAGAATACTTACCCTCTGCCGCTGATCTCTGTCCTCTTTGATCAGCTACGTTCGGCTGTTATTTTTTCTAAGATTGATCTTAGAGGAGCATATAACCTCATCAGAATCAGGTCAGGGTAATACAGTCAGCAAAAAAGAGGGGAGGCGTTTTTTTTGTGGTGTTGGAAATTCGGTTTAAGTTATTACAGTATGTCAAAAAAGTCACAAGTCACTATCCAAGAGAGATATGTAATCAATGTTCTTGTAGGAATTATAATAACCAAAAAACAAAAAAAAACAGAACTGAACCTTTAAGGAACCATGTAAATCAATACAGGTGACGTCACTTTAGGTCAACCGCAGGGCAGAAAGTTCCCACCATTGGTTACAATGGAGCGCATAGGCGCTACATTGTAACACTGCCGTGTGCCGCCTGTCACTCAGTACAGGAGCACACAGCCGATCAGGAGAGTGCTACAACGTGGCGCTCCCTGATTGGCTGAAGAAACCCACTTAGACAGAAGTCAGAGTGGGTTTCTGGCATTCGGGGAAAGGAGTCCCATGTGAAAACATGGGGCCCCTTTCAGTTCGTGGCTCGGGTATCCGTTTTGTTATTTTATTCAAGTACCTGGATTACAAATGGTTGCCCCGAGGACCCTGGGACCCTGGATCTGGTGAGTAGAATTTATTCAACAGGTACCCCTTGGATTCTACTGGAGAAGAGGACCGACCTGCGTGTGAACATAAGGTAAGTATGTATGTATGTTTGTGTGCATGTATGTAATAAATCTTTACTTTCACGGTGTGTGTGTCTTGTCTTTTTTTGGGTATTTTTTTAGTAATAGTACTACAGGTACCAGCGGGCCCGTTTTTCCTCCGCATGCTGGTACTTGTGGTTCTCCAAGTACCAGCATGCGGGGGAGGCTTGCTGGGCCTTGTAGTACTGCTACTAAAAACAATATATTGTCATTTTCAAAAAAGGCTATCAGCCCCCCATCCGCAGCCAATTGGATGGGGGGGACAGCCTCGGGCTTCACCCCTGGCCCTTGGGTGGCTGGGGGGGGGGACCCCTTGATTGAAGGGGTCCCCACTCCCCCAGGGTACCCCGGCCAGGGGTGACTAGTTGGATTTTTGATGCCACGGCCGCAGGGCACTATATAAAAGTTACCCCCGGCTGTGGCATTATCTGTCCAGCTAGTGGAGCCCGGTGCTGGTTTTAAAAATACGGGGGACCCCTACTCTTTTTGTCCCCCGTATTTTTGGAACCAGGACCAGGCGCAGAGCCCGATGCTGGTTGCTTAAATATGGGGGAACCCCTGTCAATTTTTTCCCCATATTTCTGCAACCAGGATCGGCTCAAAGAGCCCGAGGCTGGTTATGCTTAGGAGGGGGGACCCCACGCAATTTTTTTTTAACATTTAAACTTTATTTTTTTTATTAACAAAGTGCACAATGAAGCCCAGCACGGATCTCTCAGATCCGGCCGAGATTCATTGTATTAAAGTCGGCAGTGTTTTACAAGTCACTCACGTAAAACACTGCCTAAAAAAACGAATGACATCGACATCGGAAAACCCGAAAATGCAGAATACGGCAGCTTAGTAAATTAGTCATACTAAATTCAAAAAGTTGCATATTTACACTTTCGATGTCATTCGTGATTGAACTTTGACCTCAAACGGGAAAACACGAATCTTAGTAAATTTACACCATAGTCTTTCTTTTTTTCTTTTTTGGCTCCTGTACTATACAAGAACCATACACTTTTCTTTGACTAGTCACCATATACCTCTTGAATCCCCTGTTTGCGGAGTATATAAACTGCATAGGGGGTGCTTGTCAGGTATATTGCTGCTGATATTGGGGGTCATTCCGAGTTGATCGCTAGCTGCATTCGTTCGCTGTGCAGCGATGAGGCAAAAAAACGGCACTTCTGCGCATGCGTATGCAGCGCAATGCGTACGCGCGACAAACTGTTGCAACGGCCGTTGTAGTTTCACACATGGTCTAGCGAAGCTTTTCAGTCGCACTGCTGGCCGCAGAGTGATTGACATGAAGTGGGCGTTTCTGGGTGTCAACTGACCATTTTCAGGGAGTGTTCGGAAAAACGCAGGCGTGCCAGGAAAAACGCAGGTGTGGCTGGGCGAACGCAGGGCGTGTTTGTGACGTCAAAACAGGAACTGAATAGTCTGAAGTGATCGCAAGCACTGAGTAGGTTTTGAGCTACTCAGAAACTGCACAAAAAAACTTTGTAGCCGCTCTGCGATCCTTTCGTTCGCACTTCTGCTAAGCTAAAATACACTCCCAGTGGGTGGCGGCATAGCATTTGCACGGCTGCTAAAACCTGCTAGCAAGCGATCAACTCGGAATGACCACCATTGTACTGTGTTGCCTGAGATTGTGCTTTCAGATATGTCAGCTACAGGGGGCAACAGAGCTGGAGCTGATCCCACATTGTGTGGAGGTGACGCTGCAGACATGTTTGAGGAAAACTTAGCAGCAGTGAGTTCAGGTTCTGGGGGTTCCCTACCCCCCAGTGGAATAGTGGCAACGGGGGTTCAAAAGGACCCACCTTGGGCTACATTTTTCCTCTATATTGACTACGCTTGTAACTAAACTTACGCCCCCTATGGGACCTCCTGTGCCGGTACAACAGATTATGGTCACTGCAATTAATCTGCCCTGGGCAGATCAAATCTCAAATCAGTTACAGCAATTAAACCAGTCACTGACTAAAATGAAATCTGACTCTCGCCCGCCTAAGGGGTCTTCTAAACGGGCCATTAGTTCCTCACAGTCTAACACTGTCCCAGACACCTCATCTGCTGAGGATGGTGTTTATACTGACCCCTCAGATACTGATCCTGATAGTTCTGATGGGGAGGCTGGTTCGCAGGTAGATGTTCCTGACTTGTTGGAGGCGATCAGGATGATTCTTCAGATCACTGATGACGCAGAGCCTTCTGTCGTTCCTAAGAAACCGGACAGGTTCAAACGTAAGAAAGTGGTTAAGCAAGTTTTACCTCACTCCTACCTCACAATCACTCTTTACCTCGGTCTTTGGAGCAAGGACAAGGGATCCTCAAGCAGCGTTCGTGGACGCACTGGCAATTCCATGGAACTTTCGGTTGCCATACGTGTTCCCTCCAGTGTCACTCCTGCCCAGAGTAATAAGGAAGTTCAAGCAAGATGGAGGAATCCTACTTCTGACCCCTCCAGCGCGGCCCAGACAGCATTGGTTCTCAGACCTTCAGGGTCTCTCGATAGAGCGTCCCCTTCTACTTCCGCAGCGCCCAGATCTCCTCGTTCAGGGCACCTGTGTATATCAGGTTTTAACCTGATTGGCCTTGACGGAGTGGCTCTTGAAGCTTCCGTCTTAAGGGCCAAAGGATTTTCTGAGGCGGTCATTCAAACCATGTTGAAGGCCCGGAAACCGACTTCTGCTTGGATTTATCATAGGGTCTGGAATTCTTACTTTGCTTGGTGCTCATCTAACAATCATGATGCTTACAAGTTTAGTACAGCCAAACTTTTGGCCTTTCTACAACAAGGCCTGGACTTGGGCCTTCGTCTGGCCTCCATCAAGGTTCATATTTCTGCCTTGTCGGTTTGGTTCCAGAGAAAAATTGCAACTTTACCTGATGTTCATACTTTCACTCAGGGTATGTTGCGGTTTGGACTTGTCGGTGGTTCTGGAGGCGTTGCAAGGGTCTCCGTTTAAGCCTCTTGAAATGGCAGACCTTAAGTGGCTTTCTCTTAAGGTGTTGTTTCTGCTGGCTATTGCCTCTGCCAGACGGGTGTCGGATTTGGGTGCCTTGTCCTGTAAGTCACCATTTCTGATTTTTCACCGTGACCGGGCGGTTCTTAGAACACGTCCCGAGTACTTACCTAAGGTCGTGTCTTCTTTCCACCTTAATCAGGAGATTGTGGTTCCGGCCTTTGTCTCTCCTGAATTGTCTTCCAAAGAGCGGTCTTTGGATGTGGCACGGGCTCTCTGTATCTATGTGAAGAGGACAGCTCCTATCAGGAAGTCTGATTCTCTCTTTGTACTGTTTGTTTTTCACAAACGTGGCTGTCCTGTTAATAAGCAGACCTTGGCCAGATGGATTAGAATGGTGATTGCACATGCTTATGTACAGGCTGGTCTTCCAGCTCCTGCTACCATTAAGGCCCATTCTACTCGGCCTGTTGGACCTTCTTGGGCGGCCCGCAGTGGCAAGGCGACTACGTGGTCCTCAGTGAACACGTTCATACTTCCGCCTCCAAGGATGCTTCCTTTGGACGCCAGGTTCTTGTGCCGCTACAGTGCGTCCCCTCCCATTAGGAACTGCTTTAGGACATCCCTGATGTTATTCCTTGCGGAGCCCAGTGTACCCTGCAGCAGAAAACGAGATTTATGGTAAAAACTTACCGTTGTTAAATCTTTTTCTGCGAGGTACACTGGGCTCCACAGGGCGCCCACCCTGGTGCACTTAGCTTCTTTGGGTTGGTATGGCATTAGCCGCTGACACCCTCTCCTGTCGTGAGTGTGTGGTGTATGTGGCTACTAGGGATTGACATCTCTTTTACCTGCTACTGCATTGGACTGGTTAACAAAAACTGAGTTCCTGTGCACGGAGGCAGGGTTATAGAGGAGGCGGTGCTAGGCCTTCTGGGAAGAAGGTCAAAGCTTTGAGCCTGTTGGTGCCTCAGATCAAGATCCTACTCTACACCCTGATGTTATTCCCTGTGGAGCCCAGTGTACCTCGCAGAAAGAGATTTAACGGTAAGTTCTTACCATAAATCTCGTTTTTGCAGTGCTGCGATCAGATATTCGCCGCCTAAAGGGGAGTGTATTTTAGCTTTGCAAGTGTGCGAACACCTATGCAGCCAAGCTCTGCAAAAACATTTTGTGCAGTTTCTGAGTAGGTCTGAACTTACTCAGCCCTTGCGATCACTTCAGCCTGTCTGGTCCCGGAATTGACTTCAGACACCCGCCCTGCAAATGCTTGGACACGCCTGCGTTTTTCCATACACTCCCAGAAAACGGTGAGTTGACACCCAGAAACGCCTTCTTCCTGTCAATCTTCTTGCTATCGGCTGTGCGACTGGATTCTTCTTTAAATCCATCGCTCAGCAACGATCCGCTTTGTTCCCGTACGACACGCGTACGCATTGCGGTGCATACGCATGCGCAGTAGTGACCTGATCGCTGCGCTGCGAAAAACGGCAGCGTGCGATCAGGTCGGAATGACCCCCAATAACAATGTATTTGCACAAAGTTCTTGTCAAATTGTATCTTAGTAATCATGGTATACATTTATAGACCAGAGAACTAAGCATACACAGTATGTTACCCTTAGATACCTTTGCAAATGGAGACATATGCTTTATGCACGGAAACCCAAAACCTTTTATCCACCGACTGAGATAGTGACACCTTTGCTATGTTGCACTGTACACAAACATTGTTTCATGCTCAAAATTATTAAACATATAGGGGGTCATTCCAAGTTGTTCGCTCGCAAGCGGATTTTAGCAGATTTGCTCATGCTAAGCCGCCGCCTACTGGGAGTGAATCTTAGCATCTTAAAATTGCGAACGATGTATTCGCAATATTGCGATTACACACCTCTCTTAGCAGTTTCTGAGTAGCTCCAGACTTACTCGGCATCTGCGATCATTTCACTGCTTGTCGTTCCTGGTTTGACGTCACAAACACTCCCAGCGTTCGCCCAGACACTCCTCCGTTTCTCCGGCCACTCCCGCGTTTTTTTCCGGAAACGGTAGCGTTTTTTCCCACACGCCCATAAAACGGCCTGTTTTCGCCCAGTAACACCCATTTCCTGTCAATCACATTACGATCGCCAGAACGATGAAAAAGCCGTGAGTAAAAAACCTAACTGCTTAGCAAATTTACTTGGCGCAGTCGCAGTGCGGACATTGCGCATGCGCATTAAGCGGAAAATCGCAGCGATGCGAAGATTTTTACCGAGCGAACAACTCGGAATGACCCCCATTGTATACAATTTAACTTCAGGCTATGTGTGTAATAAAAATAATTTTGGGTTTAGACTTGGGTCCCATCCACAAGATATGTCTTTATGTATATGATTTTTTTTTTTTTAAATCCAAAATCCAAAACACTTCTGGTCCCAAGAATTTCGAATAAGGGCTACTCAATCTGTATAATATTTAACTTTTGATTTTATATTTGCTATCCATTATAATTAATAAAATAAATGACTGCTCTACATAGCTCGGCATAGGGATTAACAGTTCCCTTGGTGCATATGTGTTTCTATAATGGGTCCAGGGGGGCCTGCTCCGCACACACTGCGCCCATATATTATACTTACCGCTCCTTAGTCCGGGGACAGCGGCACTGCTTTGCAGACAGAAATCACTTGGAAAATGGTCGCCGCAGCCATTTCCGAGTGATTGTGCATGCGCACTGGAGATGTCCCTGGGAACAATGCGCGTGCGCCATGTTCCCGGAGACCTGTGCATGCGCAGTAGACTCTGGCATTATGCCACAGTCTACTGCAGCTGGAGAGGAGGGGGCCCACGACGGAGGCTGCACGCAGGTTCCCTTTCCTCTTAAAACGCCCCTGCCTTGGTGGCTTTATTTGTGTAGGCAGTACAGAAAAGTTACTGAATTTCTACCTAGAGATCATATAATGCTTGTGTTATATCTATGAATTTTCATTTGATTCTAACTTCTTTTTTTTTTAACTGTTGTCTACATTTTTCAAAGATTATGGTTATTGTACACTTCCTATTGTATACTTTCTTCTTCTGTAATGATGTCTAGGAGTGACCTGTAAGCTGGACATCATTCCCACATTAGCGGTTGTGGCAGGAGACCGTCTTCCCAATGACTTTATGGATGGTCACGTATTCTTAATGGTGACAAAGTGAGTAATTTTAATATGTATGTATAAAAGGGTAACTTAAACAGGAGTCATGAAGTTTATAATATGTATGCGACACATCTGTAGAATTATATATGATGACCATTGCAGTACATAAAATCTTATGTAAAACAGAAGTTATATTGGACATATGAGCAGTATGATGGCATTAAAGGGACATGTAGAAATATTCTATTTTATCTTTTTATTAGGCACGTGAAATCAAACCACTCACTTATACCCCTTTCAGACTGCCAGCAATAACCCGGGTTATTGCACGTGAACCTGCAGCAAATCAGTTTGAAAGGGGCCAGTTGATATTGATTCAGATTAACACCATTTATTCACCATTCCTGCCTAATTGTTTGATAGTACCAGTGCTGAAAGTAGGGTGGTACAAGGTGGTATGTAGTACCATTAAGAAATATGGTACCAGCTCACCACCAGCCCACCGCCAGTGCCGCAGGGTCTCTGTCCACAATGAGCTTGCAATCCCTGGCAACAAGCAAGAAACCCCTGACAATGAGCATGTAAAACCTGGCAACGAGCAAGAAACCCCTGGCAACGAGCATGTAGGGCGGTAAGTCCTACAAGAGGCATTATGTGTGTAAGCGGCACTGCAGGGGGCGTTATGTGTGTAAGCGACACTAGTAGGGCATTATGCGTGTAGGCAGCACAGCTGGGAACATTGTGGTGTGTAAGTGGCACTACAGGGGGGCATTATGCATGTAAGCAGCACTGCAGGGAGCATTATGCGTGTAAGCAGCACTAAAATGCCATGGGGTGGTGCAAAATGTATATATACGCCACTGCATGTATAGCATTACCTAGAAGTGCCGGGAACGCTGGCACCGCCAAGAGAAGATGCAGAAAGCTGCATCTTTTGCCATGAAACCCCTGGCAGCAAGTAAATAGAAGCCTTACTGTGAGGCATAATTTATAAGCTGAATTTTTGTGTTTGGGACATAAAGTGGTGTCAGTGGCATAACTGTGTGTGGCATAATATGTAATGGGAATTACGGTGTGTGGTATAATATGGAATAGGCATTAAGGTGATAATGTCAATTATTATCTTTAAACATAAAGCTATACACTATTACGGACTGAGTACGCTATTTGCACACTGAGTGCCGTAGGGGTACGCACTTAGCGTAGCAGACGCTGCGCCGTGAGAGTGAGACACGAGCGGCGCAGACGCTCACAGAATGATATACAGTAAACCTTATTAATAAAACACAGTAAGAATATTCTTATACTCTAAACCTTAGTAGTCAGATACCACAATGATGTAACGCTTAAAAACCTTAACAATGTGTATGCTGTTTGAGCGATTGAGACGCTAAGAAAAGCCCTTTGCAGTAAACAGTGAATACACAAGACATAGTTTGGATTTATAAACCACAGCAGCTCTAACACCGCCGTGGATGGTTTAGAGAAAAAGGGAAACACAATACAAGTTATACACTACAAACTAACATAGAAATCTAAACAGAAAAACAGAAAATAATGTGAACAATGGCGAACAATTGCAAACAAGAGCGAACAAAATGAGAACATAAATGGCGAACAAAATGGCTACAGAGAATAATACATACGTGGGGATGATTCGCATGCGCGACCTGGATCCAGTCCTCAGCATTCAGGGAGAAAGCCTTCAGAGAGAGTGAGACTGGCCAGGCAATGGTGGTCTTTATATAGCACAACATACATTCACAATACAATGGTACCTTGTAATCTCATTGTTCATTGGACACAGGAATGTGTCTCCACATTATAGCAAAGGTCATAGGTGGATTTGAACAGGTGGGCTGTGTCTTTCCCCAACTGCTCAGGTGGGAGGTATCCTCAGGATTCCCGCCGCATGTGTAATTTACAGCAAATACTGTTAATGTTCATAAACTACATTTGTACATAACTATACGCAGGAGCGAGCGATCCTTTCCTAACTAGCATCGGAATGTTACCCTTGAAATACCCTACAGCTGGATACTAGACACCACCTTTCAACCTTTGTCTGACCCTTCCTATCATGTAAAGAGGAATCCCTCTGTCCAGGAACAGTTTAAACTAAACATACTCGCTGACATTGTCTAGGGGAATATTTACTACAAAACACACTATATGGGTTAAATATGCTACGATCGAGTCGCACGCTAGACGCTTACAAACTGTACCGCCGGAGCGATCTTTACGCAAATTGCGGATATGTGCACGCACGGCAGAGTGTGCGAACGCGCAGCGGGCATGTGCATGAGGGGTTAGTACAAGGCATATGCATCATGATATTTTTCGACTTTGACAGTCCACCCTTTGGCAGTCAACAATAACTGCCACTACCTAAACAATTTAAGCAGAAAAATATATAATACCGTGAAATACCTATATATGATTGGGTGTAGGGAGGAGAGGAGAAGGTGGGAAATGTATGACCTAGTGGGATAGTAAAAGAATGTATGTATGAAATTCATGTCTGAGGGGTCATGTATCATTGTGCCGTACAAGCTTTGAGGTATTGCAAAGTATACATTGAATCCTTCTTATCCCGTATTAAGGGTCTGTAAGTGGGCTAACAAACTCTACCGAGCTCTTTTCGGCTTTTAGTTCCAACAAATGGGGTGCACATTAGTTGATGATACATGAAGGGGAAAAATATGTGAGTGCTAATATATGTACCTATATTACCTGTCGACTATGTGTGTCACTACTTGAAGATCGTAGAAATGAAGATAAGAAACATGCGTTATAAATGCATTCATATGGTAATGTGTGTAATTGTCCATGGATGTCTTGTTGATGTCTTGTCCGGGTTGCTGTATCTTTGCTGTAAGTGGCAAGCAAAGTTTTTCAAGTGTCCATAGAAAGTTAAAGTCTCTAAAAGTTCATCAAATGTCTGTGAAAAAGTTCATCAATGGTCTGTATGAATGTGCATCAAAATCTTCTTCCGAGTGGATGTCTTTTTACCTTGGAGAAAAACAAAGGAGAAACGGGTGAAAGAAACGGACCGTGGAATCACATCTTATCACAACATTGTCTCGATTGATGGGTCATAAATTAAACCAGTTGTTGTAACAATGCCCTCGCTCCTTAAACTCATCAATTTGGTACTGCGCTTGCAATTCATTAAAATCCGAACACATCTAAATATCAAACCAATCATTATGACAACTCCTAGGATACATAAGAGAAATTTCCCTACATTAACGATAACATTTTGAGGCCATTCTCCTAAACCTGAGAACCAGTTGCGTGGGTTCAACCATGCTACCCAGCCGGTCAGTTCATTACTCACAGAAGTAAGGGTAAGGTTGTGCCTCCTTCGGAACTCCCACTTCAATTGCAAGATATCGTCCATCTTTTGATCTATGACCTCGGTTGGGTCATCGGTGCTGTTTGTGATATATGTACAGCACTTCACGCCATACTGAGTTGCTAGGGTGACACAATACCCGCCTGTCATTGCTGTGAGGTAATTGAGAACCATCCTGTGCTGGATCAGTTCCGTTTTGTAAGCTTGCAATTCTCTCCCAGTATACCTGAAGGTGTCATCATACATCTCGGTGATATTGTCTATCAGGTTCGCTAGCGCAGTTATATACCTAAAATTTATAACTCCTCTGGCGGTACAGGTGATATCTAGCGCGAGTAGGAATTGAATCCCGGTGGATTTGTGGATCAAATCAGAGGCTGCATGCTCTGTTTTATCTATAAGGTGTCTCTTAACAATGTGTTCGTAGTGAGTGTGAGTGTAAGGAGCTTGAGCATTGCGGTGAACGTCTTTCATTTTATCATGGGTAATGGTCATTACTTCTGGCAACACTCTTCCAATGTAACACAATCCCTCTGAGTTTGGGGCAAGCCACTTATACGCCTTCCTCCCACATATGAAATATGCATCATCGGGGAGTACATATGGGACAGAATATGACATCACCATATTACAAACCTTCCAGGTGAAAAATCCTATCCCTAACTCTCTCATTTGTCTAGTGCACGTATCAGGCTGTATGATATGCGCACAGTATCCTGGTGATACTTCTCCAACTCGCATGGTCCTACTTCCTAGAGTGTACCTATACTGAAAATATCTCCCACCGTTGGCTATTTGGCGTATAAGCTCTGAGTCTATGGGCATTCTATCGGCTCTGTGTGAGAATGTCATGGTTTGGTTGTTCCATGTCACTTCCCAATTTCCCGGCTTTCGAGGATTGGAAATGTTAAAAAATATTAAGGACCTATCCACATGATATTGGTGGAGCTTCAAACTAGGAGGCTTAGAAATATAAAATTTCTTGTCCACCGGTCTCCCACCCCTTAATTCAAGTACCTCATCTATTGTTAAAGGGTATGGCAATAGTCCTGACTTTCTATGACCTTGAGGTACTTGTGAGCACACCCAGCATTCCGTTTGGTTTAAAACCTTATCCACTAATGAGTGATAGTCACTCAATGGATGACTGTCCATGTTGATATTAAGGCTGGACTGACATCTCTGGATGCACCCGTCCTCAACTATGTTTTCACAATTCCTACAGATACAATTCTCTTCAGCTAACAATCCTTCGCAATGTCTCTTAGTGTCATGACTACCAGATCGTTTTCTGATACTCGCCTTTGCTCGGTGATTGTGTTGCTCTTGGAATTCTACGAATCCATCCTTGTCATCAGAACCCATTCCAGATCCTTTCTCGACCTCTCTGGTACTCTCACCGAAACAGACTGCTCTGGTCAACAACAGGGTCAACAGGAAAACACGGAATGCAGTCTCTTGGGGCAAGTCCATCTTGCAGGAGGAGAAAGAAAGAGTGGTAATGGGGGTAGAGAAAATACTTAGAAGGGAAAGAAAATTGTTACGATAATTGTCCTCTAGTTTCGTTGTTCTTCTTGCTCAGATGCCGTCTCAACAGTGCTGCCTCTCAGTCTTCCCAAAACGAACACTCCAGTGATACTATATTCTTTCCGAATCAGCGACCTTTCTGTAAGGAGCATAAATCTTGCATTACCATTTGTTTAACTGTTGTGTGGCATACCATCCGTAAAACATGAAAGAACAAAAAGAGAGAGAATAATAGAAAAAGAGAAAAATTGTCAGATTTCCGTTCACCATCAGGCTGTCACACCAATATGTCTATCGGTATCTCTGCACAGTCTCCCCCACCAGTATTTCCACTCTCCACCCTCTGTGCGTGGCCAAGCACAATGATGCTGGTAAGATGATGGGGTTGGGCAGACCTCTGAAAAGACCAAGTAGACATGTGACGTTTGAGCTGTAGTTCTGCTGGTGAACATCAGAGATGAAGAGGAAACATTTAAAGATAAATCACAGAGTTTACCTGGCCGCCCCTGTGTCTACACGGAATGACCTACCAATTACACTGACTGTAACCTCAGGCTTACTATCAAGGCTAACAATCAACTTCACTGGCTGCAGACTATAGGTGCGGCCCAAAATTTTTCCTATATGATCCCTGATTACAATTACGTGTGTCATACAGTGTGTCATAACTTTGCTCGTGTTCTTGTCTAGGAGGTCTGACTTTATGTGTGCATTTACAGTTGCTGGCATAATGCCCTTCCCTTTCACACAGATAACAAACCCTTGGCTTCCTCCATGTGCCAGGGGCTGGGGGTTTTGGTCGATTTGATGCCTCTTCTAGTGCTTGGATGCTCATCACCATCAACCGCTCTCCCTGTGCTTCCCTGGTTCTTTGGATATTGCGGTCATGCTCGATAGCGGACTCTCTTAATGCAGCCACCGAGATACCTCTCCAGTTAGGTTGAGTGGTCTGTACCCTTGTTCTCAACACTTCTTTTAAACCTTCCATTAATACGGACACTGCTACCTCTCTATGATGTACACTTTCCTCAATGTCCGCGATCCCAGTGTATCTATCCATTTCCTCTAATGCTCGATGGAAATAATCAGAAGCAGTTTCACCTTCTTTTTGTCTAATGGAGGAAATTTTGTTCCACTTGACAACAGTTGGGAAATATACTCCTAATTGCAGGTTGATCTGTTTAACATTCTCCTGATTGTATTCCTCAGTGAGAGGTACTTCTGCGTCTAACTTACAATCAGAAATGAATTTCAAAGGGTCAATAGTAGAGGGCAAACATGCCCGCAGTACTGTCCGCCAATCTTTGTTAGTGGGTTCGGCGGCGTTACCTAGTTCTTTAATGAACCTTTGGCATGCGGCTAAATCTCTCCTGGGATCGGGAAATTCAGACATAATTGTCCTCAATTCTGTCCGGGACCAGGGACAATGCATAGCAATGTCTCTGACGGGAGTGACTCCCTGAGCGTCAGTCCTCCCATTGGGGACTGTGATCACCCTGACAGGATTTAGTTCAATTACACCATCTTGTGTTGACTCTACAATGTGAGGTGCAATTGTCTGTGCATAATGTACAATACCGTACTTACCTGTGGACACGACCTCACCTGACCCTCCGTTAGGGGGCTTTACTACTGCCTTTACCGATTGGGCCATGCCCACCTGGGTGTCTTGTATGGTGGCTGCTGAAAAAAATGCCGACATCGTGCTGGGCTCACTTTCTTGCTTGTAATCCTGAGGGAAGTTTAACATGGGGTGCAACTTGCACGGGTTAGAATTTGTACATTTATCAGTTTTACTCCTATCGTCATTAACACGTTTATTACGTTTACTCTTATTGTCATTAATACATTTATTAAGTGCACTATTATCATCATATCCCAGTATGCCATTCTCTGTAGCCATTGTCTCTCCAGTTGCCATCAGTTTCCTGCTAGGGTTAGAACCAGCTGTGTAAGCTAATTCCCTCTGTATATCACTCTCTTGTTGCCATAAAAGTAAACAGTTTGTGTGTCTGATCCTCTGTTTTGGGGATTTTATGAGACAGATCCTAAGCCTTAGATTATGTAATACCTCTGAGTCAAAACTACCTATCCCAGGAAATGGTGCTTTATCCCCCACAGTCATTCGTGTCCATTCATCACAAAAGGTCTCAGTGTGGGGACCATACTTCCCCCACGTTACTAACCGGGCAGACCCCCGGGGTCTGAACTCTGCAGTCTGAACCCTGACTGCTAAACGTCCCTGTGCTGTGCACTTGGCTTCCATTGTGGACCTTTTTAACACAGAAAAACTTCCTAAAATGCACCAAACACAGTAGTCTACGGTGGAAATCCTTAAAGCTCTTCCACTGAACTTCTTCTGCTCCGGGTATCCCCGGTCCGCCTTCTAGCAGACTCGTGTAGCCGTTGCAGGCCCTACCTCTATTTTACACAAATCACGCTTGCATGTGCTCACTACAACGCGTATGAGGATAAGATTTACGCACGAATATGCAACCTCATATCATGTTGCGTCAATTGTTTACACATACAACCGTGCGGTCCAATCGTACCACTTATAGACACTTGTTATCTATAAATGGTAGGATCATTGGAGTCTCCCTACTGTGCTCCACAACAGCCGGAGCGTAATACAACAAAAACTTTTATCACACTCCGTCGCACGTGTACACCTGGACCGTGCTCGCACGTTTTCACCTAGACCGTGCTTCACCAAGCTTCACCAAGTTTCACCAAGCTCACCAAGATCACCAAGACCACCAAGACCACCAAGCGGGGTTCAATACACTCATACCTTTTTCAGCCCACACTATCATTCTATAGTTTTCTGATCAGAAAAATCATTTCCTGTTAACTGATAGCTTCCCCCAGAGGTAATACAGAAAAAAAGTGTTTTTAAACTAAATATTGGATACTGATCAATTTGTGCTATTATCGCGTGGCTACCGTATCGCCTAAACTAAAACAATGCTATTGTTATGATTCCAGCACTCCTGGTCAAAGGAGATCCTATGGCAAGGACCGGAGCGCTGGAACGGAATGCTGGGGAAGGGAGCAGGAAAGAACAATAGCCCCTGGCGCCCTAACTCCGTTGTCTCACCCGTGCTGTCAGAAATCCCCTGCGAGACTATGGTTTCTTGAGCCCTTGGCAGCCGCGTTTGAAGGGCGGATTATGTCTGCCCAACTCCGATGCCCCCCGGTCTTAGTGAGAGACAAAGGGAAATCCGAGACAGGATGATGACAAGAGGCCCTCTAACTAAACAAACAGGCCAGGGGCTATGAGCTAACTACAAAACCTAAAGTATGTGCGGAGAAACCGCCAGGGAAAAGGACAACCAAAATCCACTTGTCCAATACTCCTACCCGGCACCGCCGAATACCAGAGTGGACCTGTGGAAGCGGAACCCTCCGCAAATGCTCCAAAACACAAAACATAAAGGGTAAAGCGGCCGAGCCGCTACACACGGCAGAGCCGCGACTCACGAACACCACTGGATGTTAAACGGTGATCAGTCAGGACTCCAGGGACGAGATGATAACTCCCGAGTACAGGACTTCAGAGGACTGGAATGACCGGATACAGCAGGACTGGAAACAGACTCTCAGCAAACAAAGGCAGCATGCAGGAAGCTATTACCGGCGTCTGTGAGAAGCCCTGGGAATGTATTTAACAAGAAGTCCTCCAATCAGCTGCTAACAGGCTGATTGGGGTAAATGCCGTGCAGCTGCCTTGCTGCACGGCCAGAGAGCAGGTGAATAACTTAACCCCTTCAGCCTAGCAACGGGGAACGCGGTCCGCCAGTGGCGTCCCCGTTGCTAGGGTCCGTGCGGCTCAGCGCGCCCGGCGTCTAGCGTTGCTAGGGAGCCGGCGGCTGTACGCGCACGGCGTCTCTAGTTGCTAGGCGCCGGGCCGCGCAGACGAGCGGACCCCGGCGCCTAACAGTACCCCCCCCCTTGTGGAGGGGTCAAGGAACCCCTAAAGCCAGGTTTCTTAGGAAACTCCCAAAAAAATGCCCTCTTGAGCCTCGGAGCATGAAGATCCTTATCCAGGACCCAAGACCTTTCCTCCGGACCATAGCCTTTCCAGTGAACTAGAAAATACAGCCGACCCCGGGACAATTTGGAATCGAGAACCTTCTCTACCAAGAACTCCTGTTGTCCCTGTACATCCACTGGAGATCTACCCTGAGAGATCTTCCGAGGAAATCTACTGGAAGAAACGTATTGTTTCAACAGGGAACAATGAAACGTATTTCCAATCCTGAGAGATCTTGGTAAACGTAACCGAAAGGCAACTGGGTTGACTCTTTTAATAATAAGAAATGGCCCAATAAATTTGGGTCCCAGTCTAGCTGAGGATTGTCGAAGCCTGATGTTGCGAGTCGACAACCACACCCTATCTCCCACCTTAAAAGTGCAAGGACGTCGGAGCCTGTCAGAAAATTTCTTCTCACGAAAGGCCGCTTTTCTGAGAGCAAGGTGCACCTTTTTCCAAATGGCTCTGAGATGGGAGGTTAAGGTTAGCGCGGAGACTGAGGAATGATGAAAAAAAGAATTAGCTCTGGGGTGGAAACCAAAAACTGAAAAGAATGGAGACTCTTTCGTGGAGGAATGACAAGAATTGTTGTAAGCAAACTCCGCCAACGGAAGAAACTCGGACCAATCATTCTGGAGTTTGGCTGAATACAAACGCAAATACTGTTTCAATGATTGGTTAACTCGTTCGGTTTGCCCGTTGGATTGTGGGTGGTAACCGGATGTTAACGACAACTTCATCTTTAACGAGGCACAAAAACATTTCCAGAATTGTGCGATGAATTGTGGACCCCGATCAGAAACAATGTCAGTAGGCAACCCATGAAGTCTGAAAACATGGCGGAGAAACAAAACTGCCAACCCTTGGGCAGAAGGCAATCGGGGAAGAGCAATAAAATTAGCCATCTTGCTAAAACGGTCCACTACCACCCATATGACTCGGAATCCGGCTGAAAGGGGAAGGTCAACCACAAAATCCATGGAGATATGAGACCATGGCCTGAGAGGAACATTTAAGGGCATAAGTTGCCCGATAGGCAAGGAACGGGGAACCTTATGCTGTGCACAAGCCTGACATGAATAAACAAACTCCTTAACGTCTTTAGAAAGACCAGGCCACCATACTGAGCGAGAGACTAACTCCAAAGTCTTAGAGATTCCCGGATGCCCGGAAACTTTGTTATCATGGAATTCCGTTAAAACAGTAGCTCTCAAAAACTCAGGGACGTAAAGACGACCAGCAGGAGTATTTCCAGGAGCTTGATGTTGAAGCTGTTTTAACTGGGTAAATAAATCTTGTGTGAGGCCTGCCCAGATGACCGAAGATGGAAGTATGGGAGTAACAGGACTGTTATTGTGAACCGGAAGAAAGCTGTGTGACAGGGCATCAGCCTTAGTATTCTTGGAACCAGGCCTGAAAGTGATTATAAATTTGAAACGAGTAAAAAATAAAGCCCAACGTGCCTGCCGGGCATTAAGCCGCTTAGCCGATTCGATGTATTGCAGGTTCTTATGGTCAGTCAATACTGAAATAGTATGTTTTGCTCCCTCCAGCCAATGCCTCCACTCCTCGAAAGCCCACTTTACCGCCAGTAACTCCCGATTACCAACGTCATAGTTGGATTCAGCGGAGGAGAATTTCCTGGACATAAAGGCACAAGGGTGTAGGTCCAGAGACTCCGGATCCTTTTGAGAAAGGATAGCCCCCACTCCAACCTCCGAGGCATCAACCTCCACAACAAAGGGCAATTCCGGATTGGGATGTTTGAGGACTGGAGCCGAGACAAAGGCTTGTTTCAAGGCCCGGAAGGACAACTCAGCTTCACGCGACCAGTTGGTAGGATCCGCTCCTTTCTTTGTCAGAGCTACAATGGGAGCAACCAGGTCAGAAAAAGAATGAATGAACCTCCTATAATAATTCGCAAACCCTAAAAAGCGCTGAATTGCTTTTAAATTGGTGGGTTGCGCCCAACTAAGGATGGCCTGGAGCTTCTTTGGTTCCATGGAAAATACCCGAGGGGAAATAATGTACCCTAAAAAAGATACTTCCCTGACATGGAACTCACACTTCTCCAGCTTGGCATATAGATGATTTTCACGTAACTTTTGAAGAACCAGACGCACCTGGGTAACATGTTGTTCCATTGATTCAGAATAAATCAGGATGTCGTCTAAGTAAACGACCACGAATTTCCCTAGGAAGTCACGGAGCACATCGTTAATGAGGTCTTGAAAAACTGCTGGAGCATTAGACAAGCCGAACGGCATCACCAGGTACTTGTAGTGACCCGACTGAGTACTGAAGGCCGTCTTCCACTCATCTCCAGATTTAATTCGGATGAGGTTGTACGCTCCTCTAAGGTCAATTTTAGAAAAAAATCACAGCCGAACGTAACTGGTCAAAGAGTACAGAAATCAGCGGCAAAGGATAAGTGTTTTTAACTGAGATCTTATTCAGGGCTCTAAAGTCAATGCAAGGTCTAAGCGAGCCATCCTTTTTCTCCACAAAGAAGAAGCCTGCACTTAAAGGAGATTTTGATGGTCTAATAAATCCTTTCTCTAGGCTCTCCTTAACATAATCATTCATAGCCGCAGTTTCTGGCCCGGATAATGCATATAATCTTCCCTTTGGCAAAGCGGCACCAGGAATTAGCTCAATAGCACAATCATAAGGCCGATGGGGAGGTAGAATGTCCGCATTGCCTTTGGAGAAAACATCAGCAAACTCCCGGTATTCCACAGGGATGAGTTCTGGAATGATAGCTGCTACTCTGATGGGAAACGTAATACATTCCTTAGCACAAAAAGTACCCCATTGTGAAATCTCCCCTGACCGCCAATCAATGGTGGGATTATGAAAGGCCAGCCAAGGGTGACCCAGAACAACTGGAACTGCTGGGCAATGTGTAAGATAGAACTCGATCTTTTCGGAATGTAGAGCTCCTACTGTAAGTAGTACAGGGGGTGTACGGAGAGAAATAACCCCATTGGACAGCGGACTCCCATCTAAGCCATGCATGGTGACACACCTACCCAAAGGTAACTGAGGAATGCCTTAGCCCAAGTTAAATCCATAAAGTTTCCTGCAGCTCCACTGTCGACAAAAGCCGACACCAAAGAACTGAGGCTGCCAGAGGAAACCTTAACTGGGACTAAAAGGGAGTTATTCGAGGAGATAAGCTGCAGACCTAGGTGAACCCCCTCACAATTCACCTGGTCAAAAGCGTTCCTCGACTTGTTCGGACAGTTTCTAGCAAAATGTCCCTTACCCCCACAGTACAGACAAAGACTGGATTTTTGCCTTCTGGCTCTTTCCTCAGGGGACAGCCGGGAGAGACCCATCTGCATGGGCTCCTCTATGTCTTCAGGAATGGAATATACACACGGACTTGACCTTATAGGTGCTCCTCTTTCAGTCCTCCGCTCTCTAAGACAACGATCAATCTTAATAGAAAGCTCCATGAGTCTATCGAGAGTCTCAGGAGCGGGGTACTGGAGGAGACTGTCTTTTATAGACTCTGATAAGCCGAGGCGAAACTGGCTGCGCAGGGCTGGGTCATTCCAGCCACAGTCGTTCGACCAGCGGCGAAACTCCGTACAATAAACCTCCGCAGGATTTCTACCTTGTTTGAGAGCGCGCAGCTGACTTTCAGCGGACGCCTCTCTATCAGGGTCATCATACAAAAGCCCTAAAGACTCAAACAAAACATCTACTGACAACAACGCAAGATCCTCTGCCCTTAAACTGAATGCCCAGGTCTGAGGATCCCCCTGGAGTAAAGAAATAATTATCCCAACCCGCTGAGATTCAGTACCAGAGGAAGTAGGTCTTAAACGGAAATATAGTTTACAGGATTCCTTGAAATTAAAAAATTCTTTTCTGTCGCCAGAAAAACGGTCTGGCAAATGCATCTTTGGTTCAGGGACTACCTTCGGGGAGGCTCGCAAAAGATCTTCCTGCGATCTCACCCGAAGAGAAAGATCCTGAAACATCTGAGTAAGTTCTTGCATCTGGCTGACTAAGAACTGACCGGGATTTGGCCCTAAACCTGTCGGATTCATGAGGCCGATAAAATTTCACAAAACTGAATGAGAAAAAATTAAACCCCGTTTAATTTTAAGTTTTGGTATGGCCGGTAATAATGTTATGATTCCAGCACTCCTGGTCAGAGGAGATCCTATAGCAAGGACCGGAGCGCTGGAACGGAATGCTGGGGAAGGGAGCAGGAAAGAACAATAGCCCCCGGCGCCCTAACTCCGTTGTCTCACCCGTGCTGTCAGAAATCCCCTGCGAAACTATGGTTTCTTGAGCCCTTGGCAGCCGCGTTTGAGGGGCGGATTATGTCTGCCCAACTCCGATGCCCCCCGGTCTTAGTGAGAGACAAAGGGAAATCCGAGACAGGATGATGACAAGAGGCCCTCTAACTAAACAAACAGGCCAGGGGCTATGAGCTAACTACAAAACCTAAAGTATGTGCGGAGAAACCGCCAGGGAAAAGGACAACCAAAATCCACTTGTCCAATACTCCTACCCGGCACCGCCGAATACCAGAGTGGACCTGTGGAAGCGGAACCCTCCGCAAATGCTCCAAAACACAAAACATAAAGGGTAAAGCGGCCGAGCCGCTACACACGGCAGAGCCGCGACTCACGAACACCACTGGATGTTAAACGGTGATCAGTCAGGACTCCAGGGACGAGATGATAACTCCCGAGTACAGGACTTCAGAGGACTGGAATGACCGGATACAGCAGGACTGGAAACAGACTCTCAGCAAACAAAGGCAGCATGCAGGAAGCTATTACCGGCGTCTGTGAGAAGCCCTGGGAATGTATTTAACAAGAAGTCCTCCAATCAGCTGCAAAAAGGCTGATTGGGGTAAATGCCGTGCAGCTGCCTTGCTGCATGGCCAGAGAGCAGGTGAATAACTTAACCCCTTCAGCCTAGCAACGGGGAACGCGGTCCGCCAGTGGCGTCCCCGTTGCTAGGGTCCGTGCGGCTCAGCGCGCCCGGCGTCTAGCGTTGCTAGGGAGCCGGCGGCTGTACGCGCACGGCGTCTCTAGTTGCTAGGCGCCGGGCCGCGCAGACGAGCGGACCCCGGCGCCTAACAGCTATCGTGTGATTTGTATTTAGTGGGCGTATCTGTATGCACGTTGCGTAATATACGCCACGTGTGTAGGCCTTTGCGTTGCATACGCAGTCCCGCACGCTGTCCGAGACACGTGTACAAAGGCCGGATACTCCCGCAGTAACACAAATAACACGCTTCTATAAATGTAAACGATATTTAACTATAATCGCTTACCAAGCACCACACAGTATCTCCTGTATAAACCTTTATAACTGGGTCAGGCTGCGTGTGTGTTTTACAATTACTCCCTTAAATATTACTTTTTTACTTTTAACTAAATAGCAACAAATTTCTCAGCACGTGATCAATGCTAATGGCAACAAGTGAGTAGATATGCAGAATACACAAAATACAGGTCTGAATGAATCTAGTAATCAATGCTTCCAATAGTATGATTCATATTGAATAGCTATCTTGCAGAACATACATTGATATAAACACACACACATAATTATAATATTATATCTATGTACTATTCACTGGTCTCCTGAGACTCATTTACTCATTAAGTGCTTCTAATTTGCATATGAATGTGCTTTTGACTGTCTGTGAAGGTGGTTTTTTCCACTGCTAGGAAAAAGCAGTTGCACAGGTTAATTTGCATTTCAATGGCTTTCTTACAACAAGCAGAGTTTAACTGAATCCTAGAGGTAAAGAAAAAACAACAACTTTGTTTATCTGTATGTGGTTCTTACATCACGTATTCATCTTACTATTAACTTTTATTAAGCCCCATCTGAATCTATTTGTAATTGACTATGGCATGGGTTAAATAAATGCATTGGTAACTCATAAATGGTGATTTCTTTTTGACCAAGGACGGCTGATTATTCCTGAGCAGACTGAAAATCAGCCATTTAGAAAAAAATGACCTTCCCAAAATGGCCGCTGCTCCTCCCCCTTCCACATCCATGAGGGTTACACAAAATGGAGGACAGACCATGCGGCTTCCTTTGTCACAAAAAAAATCACCATGCAAGCCCCTGAAGTTATTTTAGGCCTGAGTTAAAAAAAAACAATACTATATCAAGGCTTTTGCAGCAACTTTTAAATATACTTTTAAACCTACTTAAACAGATAAGCAATCCAATCTGAATCAAACACAATATGACTCATTTGAACCTTGTTTTTGCAACAATATAATCAGATATGCAGAGTACAGGTGTATGCTTGTATTCAGAAATTCACAGACTTTAAAAATAGCTTTACATTCTTACCTTCCGGATCGCACCAGCATCCCTTCAAACCAGCGGAGCAGACGCTTATCTAATCAGCACCAGTGTATCCCCGACCACAAAACGGCTAACAGGGGATACTACCTTCCCGACCTTTGCTGATAGATAAAAGTCTTCCTTGTCCTGCTAGGCTGCGGATATGAGGAGACCCGGACGATTGCCCCCAATTGATAATGTCAATTATTATCTTTAAACATAAAGCTATACACTATTACGGACTGAGTACGCTATTTGCGCACTGAGTGCCGTAGGGGTACGCACTTAGCGTAGCAGACGCTGCGCCGTGAGAGTGAGACACGAGCGGCGCAGACGCTCACAGAATTATATCCAGTAAACCTTATTAATAAAACACAGTAAGAATATACTTATACTCTAAACCTTAGTAGTCAGATACCACAATGATGTAACGCTTAAAAACCTTAACAATGTGTATGCTGTTTGAGCGATTGAGACGCTAAGAAAAGCCCTTTGCAGTAAACAGTGAAAACACAAGACCTGGTTTGGATTTAAAAACCACAGCAGCTCTAACACCGCCGTGGATGGTTTAGAGAAAAAGGGAAACACAATACAAGTTATACACTACAAACTAACATAGAAATCTAAACAGAAAAACAGAAAATAATGTGAACAATGGCAAACAATTGCAAACAAGAGCGAACAAAATGAGAACATAAATGGCGAACAAAATGGCTACAGAGAATAATACATACGTGGGGATGATTCGCATGCGCGACCTGGATCCAGTCCTCAGCATTCAGGGAGAAAGCCTTCAGAGAGAGTGAGACTGGCCAGGCAATGGTGGTCTTTATATAGCACAACATACATTCACAATACAATGGTACCTTGTAATCTCATTGTTCATTGGACACAGGAATGTGTCTCCACATTATAGCAAAGGTCATAGGTGGATTTGAACAGGTGGGCTGTGTCTTTCCCCAACTGCTCTGGTGGGAGGTATCCTCAGGATTCCCGCCGCATGTGTAATTTACAGCAAATACTGTTAATGTTCATAAACTACATTTGTACATAACTATACGCAGGAGCGAGCGATCCTTTCCTAACTAGCATCGGAATGTTACCCTTAAAATACCCTACAGCTTTATACTAGACACCACCTTTCAACCTTTGTCTGACCCTTCCTATCATGTAAAGAGGAATCCCTCTGTCCAGGAACAGTTTAAACTAAACATACTCGCTGACATTGTCTAGGGGAATATTTACTACAAAACACACTATATGGGTTAAATATGCTACGATCGAGTCGCACGCTAGACGCTTACAAACTCTACCGTAAATGCGCATACCACGCGCGTGATCGCCGGAGCGATCTTTACGCAAATTGCGGATATGTGCACGCACGGCAGAGTGTGCGAACGTGCAGCGGGCATGTGCATGAGGGGTTAGTACAAGGCATATGCATCATGATATTTTTCGACTTTGACAAAGGTGTGTGGCATAATATGTAATAAGCATTATGGTGTGTGGCATAATGTGTAATGGGCATTACAGTGTTTGGCATAATATGACCATGCCCCTATTGTCATGTAGCCACTCCCCTAGTTTCATGTGACCAGGCCTCCTCATGACACGTGACCACACCCATTTTTACTCTCAGTACCACTAAGAAAAAAATTCTACTTACACCACTGGATAGTACCAATTCATCATGTTGGGATCTTTTTATATCTGGCTCATTGCTTTAGGAAAGTGAACTTAGACACAAATGGGCTGACATAGCGTTGAATACAAAAACTTAGGTATAAATTGTATTTTAAAAAGAAGAATGCAGTTTGTGTTATATGCACAGCTGTGCATATTATGTAAAATGGGTGTATATCAGAATTTACACAAATTGCATGAATGACACAATATACATAGGGCATATTACAGTGATGATCCTCTTCCTCTTCCCACACACTGCGTAGTCATTGCAATTACTGAGATGCCCACTTTGGTGTATCTTCATATGTAATCATTGGTTGCACCATTGAAACTAGCACAGATTCTCCGTCAGGATATGGCCTCCAATGTGATCAATTAAATGTCTAGTATGCAAAAAGTTCAGCAACAGGCCCATGATACTACTATATCTTGCCAATAAGGCGGACCATTATTATTATTATCCTTTTTTTATATGGCGCCACATAGGATCTGCAGCGCCAAATTACAGAGTACATAAACAAATGAGCAAGAACAAGAAGACAGTGACAAACAATTCAATACAAGTACGGGGTGTATAAACATAGCTACGTCAGCAGACAACATTGACATAACACTGCCACTGTACAAATCATTGGTACGGCCGCATCTGGAATATTGTGTACAGGTCTGGGCACCGCATTATAAAAAAAGATATCTTGCAACTCGAAAGAGTTCAAAGGCGAGCTACAAAATTGGTTAAGGGGTTAGAGGCACTGGATTACGAGGAAAGGCTTACTAGGTTGAATATGTATACATTAGAAAAGAGGCGTCTAAGACAGTGGTCACGGAACAGGGGTAAATTACCCCAAATGGGTAAAAATTAAATTCCTGGGGGTAATGGACGGTCGCGCTGCTGAGAAACAGCCCCGCACAGCACCGACCGGCTCGCGATGTGACATGCTGACATCACATTGCGCTCCCTCCTGCCCACCCTGCGCTGTGCTCCTGGCCGCGGTGTGATGTGCTGACATCACACTGTGCTCCCTCACGCCCACCTGTCCCGTGCTGTCCTGTCCTCCCGCCCACGGCCCGCCATCCCACACATATACATTAGAAAAGAGGCGTCTAAGACAGTGGTCACGGAACAGGGGTAAATTACCCCAAATGGGTAAAAATTCCTGGGGGTAATGGACGGTCGCGCTGCTGAGAAACAGCCCCGCCCAGCACCGACCGGCTCGCGATGTGACATGCTGACGTCACACCGCGCTCCCCCCTGCCCACCCTGCGCTGTGCTCCTGGCCGCGGTGTGACGTGCTGACATCACACTGTGCTCCCTCACGCCCGCCCATCCTGCGCTGTCCTGTTCTCCCGCCCACGGCCCGCCATCCCACACACAGAACTTGAAGTGTTCTATATTCTTTGGCTGACCACTGATGGAGTTCTGCAGGATCAGACAGTGGTCCACATAACAGTGGGAAACTCACACTGACATTACTGAGGTGAGGATGTGACCATCTGTCTCCTAAAAGTCGTGTTCCCCCTTCCCCCCTCATCCATTTTTCTTACATTCAGTCTGGTGTTTTTGGGAGAAAGTGTTATTTAACCCATTCATTGACAAAAAAATAATTGGCGATAGTAATAAAAATAAATGTGTGTGTGTATATTTTATATACACACACACACACACACACACACACACACACACACACACACACACACACACACACACACACACTCACTATCTCAGAAATGCCATATAAACAGTGATAACCAGTATGCACAATAATATATGATTTCCTTCCTTTCAAATCAAGGGGGTAACGTCAGTGTATTTAAATATATTTTGAGGTAAAAGGTAAAAAAGTTCCATGACCCCTGGTCCAAGAGGAGACATTATTAATATCTTCAATTATATAAAGGGACATTACAAGGAGCTATTATTTATTTATTTATTTATTAACAGTTTCTTATATAGCGCAGCATATTCCGTTGCGCTTTACAATTGGAACAACAGTAATAGAACAAAACTGGGTAAAAACAGACAGAGAGGTATGAAGGCCCTGCTCGCAAGCTTACAATCTATAGGGAAATAGGCATAGATACACAAGGATTGATGCTACCTATTGCATAATGGTCCACCAGATTGCTAGGTTCTTAATGGGTTGTATGATGATACCCCACAAAGTTATCCAAGTGTCAGGAGGGTGTGAGACTAAAGAAAGACATGATAAGTGATGTTATGTATACTCTACAGAGGATGTAATTAGATAGGGAAGCACTGAAGGTTATGTGGGTGGGTCTGGAATTTGGTAGGCTTGTCTGAAGAGGTGAGTTTTCAGGGAACATTTAAAGGTTTGGAGACTAGAGGCGAGTCTTACTGTGCGTGGGAGGGCATTCCACAGAGTGGGTGAAGCCCGGATAAAGTCCTGTAATTTTGAGTGTGAACAAGTAATGCGTGTGGATGAGAGGCGTAGGTCTTGTGCAGAGCGGAGAGGTCGGGTAGGGAGATATTTTGAGATGAGTGAAGAGATGTATGTTGGTGCAGTTTGGTTAATAGCCTTGTATGTGAGTAAAAGTATTTTATATTTAATACGGTAGAATACCGGTAACCAATGGAGGGACTGACAGAGCGGATCTGCAGACGATGAACGCCTGGCAAGGAAGATTAGCCTCGCAGCTGCATTCAAAATGGATTGTAGTGGTGAGAGCTTATGTTTGGGAAGACCGGTCAGGAGACTATTACAATAATCAATGCGGGAGATAATGAGAGCATGGATTAGAGTTTTTGCTGTGTCTTGTGTAAGATAAGGGCGTATTTTGGATGTGTTTCTTAGATGTATGTAACATGATCTTGAGACAGATTGAATGTGGGTAACAAAGGACAGTTCAGAGTCAAGAATGACACCTAGGCAGCGAGCTTGTGGGGTAGGGGTGATTGCTGAGTTCTCAACAGTGATAGATATATCAGGTTGGAAACTACTATTGGCAGGTGGAAATATAATTAATTCTGTTTTGGAAATATTAAGTTTGAGGTGGCGAGATGTCATCCAAGATGAAATGGCAGAAAGGCATTCAGTGACACGGCCCAATACAGATGGTGACAAATCAGGGGAGGATAGGTAGATTTGAGTATCATCTGCATACAGATGGTACTGAAATCCGAAAGAGTTGATTAGTTTGCCAAGAGATGTGGTATAGATAGAGAAAAGCAGAGGACCTAGGACTGAGCCTTGCGGTACTCCAACTGAGAGAGGTAGCGAAGGAGAGGTGGAATCAGAGAAACGAACACTGAAGGAGCGATTAGATAGGTAGGATGAGAACCAAGAAAGGGCTGTGTCCTGAATACCTAGGGATTGTAGTGTTTGTATGAGAAGAGAGTGGTCAACAGTGTCAAAAGCAGCAGAGAGATCAAGGAGAATAAGTAGAGAGAAATGTCCTTTAGATTTAGCAGTGACCAAATCATTCACTACCTTAGGTGATTTGTTTATTGAAAGACTCTGCACAGGACACGCAGTCACCCTCTGAAGCTAGAAGAGAGAAAATTTCGAACTCAACCAAGGAAAGGGTTCTTCATAGTAATGGCCGTAAGGATTTGTAACTCTCTACCAGAGAAGGTAGTAATGGTGGACATGGTAAATATATTTAAAAATGGTTTACATAAATTTCTAACTGAAAAAGATATCCAAGGATATAGCATTTAAAATAATTATATTTTAGGAAGAGCACAAATTATAGTTGTTAGTCTTAAAACATTAATTCAGCTGGGACACTATAGTAAACGTTAGCTAAATACAGACTAGTGTAAGAATTATAATACAGGTTGAACTCGATAAGCAAGTTGTCTTTTTTCAACCTCATTAACTGTTACTATGCAAGTAATGGGTGTGGATCATAGGGTAGAGACCACACTTAGGTCGACAGTGTTTAGGTCGACCACTATTGGTCAACAGTAAGTAGGTCGACATGGTCTCAAGGTCAGTACAACCAAACGGGGCGACTCGGCACCAGAGAAATAATTCTAAAGAATTGGTGATACCAAACATGGACAATATACTGGACATATGTCGCTATTGTCGTGTCCAAATTGGTGGTGCTCCCAGAGTCAGAGAAAACTGTACATGAACAATAGTCTTCTTTCCTCTATTATATTGTTCATGGTCTCTAGGTCGACATGTACAAGGTCGACATGAGTTTTTTTATTTTTTGGGATATCGTTTTCTCTGTAGAGTGACCGGGAACCCCAGTTAGTGCACCGTGTCCCCTCGCATGGCTCGCTTCGCTCGCCATGCTTCGGGCAAGGTGCCTTGCTGTGCTCGGCACAGTTTACCGTTCCCAATTGTAGGCCACGTGGATCGTAAAGCATGAAAAAGTTCAAAAAATGAAAGAAAAAAAATGTGAAAAACTCATGTCGACCTTCTGTCAGGTCAGCTTAGACCATGTCGACCTAGAGACCATGTCGACCTAGTGACCATGTCGACCTACTTACTGTCGACAAATAGTGGTCGACCTAGACATTGTCAACCTAAGTGTGGTCGACCTATTGACCGGATACCATAAGTATCAGGGTGGCAGACAACCGAGGGATTTGGTGCCGTCAAAGAGAGTATTAAAAAGAAGATGGGTCAAGTAAGAGACAGGGGCGTAACTAGAACTTTGGGGGACCCATAGCAAAAATTTTGAAATTGCAATCCGCCATTGTACTACAAAGCCCCTTATAGGAGCAGGAGAGAGAGAGAGTGGGGGGAGTGAGAAAGATATACACATAAGGGGTGTCAGGGGAGAGAAAAAGAGAGAGCAGCAAGAAAGAGAGGAAGAGAGAGGGAATGGGGAAAAGAGAGACAGGAGCATGAGAAAGGATGTCAGGGAGAAAGGGATGAGGGGGGGAGGGCATCAGGGAGAGATAGGGTGTTATAGAGAGAGAGAATGGGGAGGAGGAAGAGAGAGAGGGAGGGAAGCAAGCGAGAGTGTCAGGGAGAGAGGGAGAGAAAGAGAGGGAGAGCGAGAGAGAGGGTCAGGGAGAGAGATAGAAAGTGTCATAGAGGAGAGAGAAAGAGACAGAGTCAGAGAGGAAGAGAGAGTGATAGTGTCAGTAGAGAGAGAGAGAGAGAGAGAGACACAGTGTTCTAGAGAGTTAAAGTGTCAGGGGGAGAGAGAGAGAGAGGCAGTGTCAGGGAGAGAGGGGGACAGTATTAGAGAGAGAGTGTCAGAGGGAGAGAGACAGTGTCAGGGAGAGAGAGGGGGGGGACAGTATCAGGGAGAGAGAGAGAGGGATAATGTCATAGAGAGAGAGTCTGTCAGGGAGAGAGAGAAGGACAGTATCAGGGAGAGAGAGAGACAGTCTCTGAGAAAGAGTGAGTGTGTGTCAGGGAGTCTCTCTGTGAGGGGGGAGGTGAAGGGGGTAGCAGCGGGCCATGGAGGCAGCCAGGGGCAGATCCAGAACAAAATGACAGGAGAGGCACCATGACAGGAAAGGGGGGAAAGGGGTGATGGGGAGAGATCATGGGTGACATGAAGAGGCAGTGGGTGATGCCAGTGAATGGCTGACAGGGGGAGGAGGTGGGTGACGCCAGGGAATGGGTGAGAAAGTGGGTGATGTCAAGGGGAGAATGTGGGTGATGTAAAGGATGATAGGGAGAGGCAGTGGGTGATAGGAGAGAGAGGTGATGGAGAGAGATAGAGGGAGATGGAGAGGGAACAGGTGACAGAGAAAGGCAATGGGGGAGAATGTGATGGAGAGAGGCAGTGGGTGACAGGGAGAAGATGATGCCTTGGAGAGGCAGTGGGTGACAGGAGAGACGGGGATATGGGTAGATACTGACGTAGGGGAGCATCAGAGGGTGAGAGAGAGAGAGTGTTTACAATAGGTAACAAATTTGAGGTATGCTTGTGGAGCACAGAGTCAGCGATGAACTGAGGCAGCCAGGATATGCAGTGGCAAGTAGGGAGCAGTAAATGGTCTCTTATACACCTTTTAGTTGTTGAAAAGGGAGATATTAGTGAAGGCCCAAAGGCATGGGGGTGGAGGGTGTCTGAACACAGATGGAGAAAGGGTCCGCCAATGTCTGGGCAGAAGCAGTGGCCCCTAAGCAGGAAAGCAGCTGGTCAGGGAAGTGGGGGGGGGGGGGGGGGACGCAAGGGGCAAGATGGTGGCCACATGGCAGCAGGGCAACATGCATGATGGCAGTCACAGCAAGATGGCGGCTTTTACCCGGTCCCAGCACTCCCCTCATCACTGCAACCCCCTCGGCTCCCAGCTGGAGGGAGAGGTACATATGCTAGGCAGGGATGCCACAGCCCACACCACGCTGACTGCATCGAAGTCTCCATGACAGATGCCCTGGAAGTGCCTCTGCCGCTCTGATGCAGAGTACACTTGCGGAAGTCGCCAGCTCTACTGTGTCCTACGCCGTGTAAAAGCCTGTGCTTGGGAGGGTTTCTGCATGCAGCGCGTCCGTATGTGACTTACACACATACACAGTTGAAAAATATTGACCATTTGTGTGAATATTGTCATTGCGTGCGATTCAGAAATAGGTCTTATGGGGGGCATTCAATTAGCCATGGGTATTGCAATGTGGGGAAAAACACACGAAGATATTATTTAAAACTGCCTTTTCCCAGTAAGCCCTAGGTTAATGCTTGCTAACACATTAATTCCGTGTAAACAATGGGTTTCCCTAAGCGTTAAACCCCAGAGGGTGCCCTTTATCATGGTCTTTTCCGCGCTGCTCCTGAAGCTGAGTCTTGACGAGTGGGGTAAACCCCACTAATTGGATCTGCTGGTGAGGGGAAATGTAACTTCTTTACTAGCCTACAATGTTAAATTCTCCAGCTTTTACATACATGCACACATAGGGGTGAAATCAATTAACCATGGGGGATAATTAGACTCCCCCCCCCCCCCCCCATGTGTGCATATATGTAGTAGCTGGACAATTTAACATCGCAGGCTAGTAAGAAGTTGTGTTTCCATGGCAACTGCTATTTCTTGATGCTCCTTGCTGCACATAGAAGAATGCTGCTTTGGATGAACTTACACTGTTTTTCACTGCGTGTCATCAGATGTCACTTGTTTCGTAATCTACGCCTGCAATAAGCGATGGGAGACGTGATGGCGAGAAAAGGCCCAAAGCTTATATAGTGACCTTAGCCTAACAATTATTAACAAATTATGCAAACTGATTTTAAAGTAAGGACAAATTAAACACTGTAAAATCATACTTACCTACTCTCCCGGAAGCTGCGGGAGGCTCCCGTTTTTTGGGGTAGCCCCACGCACCCCCGGAAGAGTGGGCAGGTCTCCCACATCCTGCTCGCACCCTAGTGATGCAAGCAGGATGGAGAGATAACCTCCCGCATTCGCGGGTCCGTCGGGTGGAGAAGGGGTTAAAATGACGCAAATCGCGTCATTTTAGCCCCGCCCCCTTCCCGCGGACCCGTGAATCACGGCATTTCCCAATGCGGGGGCGGGGCTTAGTGATGTCACAGTCTCCTCTCCCGGAGAGGAGACTTACGATGTAGGTAAGTATGTGTAAGGTGCAATTCATTTATGTTAAAGATATATCTGCAGTCAACCGATTTGCAGATCAGGGACGTGCGGTGAGCTAAATGGCTCAGGAGGCACTGGCTAGCACCAGAGCCAGATTTACAAGCAATATATGACCCAAAGAGTACATCTGTGCACAGGGCCGGTTCTTGGGCGCTGTGCGCCCCGGGCGACAATAGGGGGCGTGGCTACATACAGGAGGCGTGGTCATTTACGCCTCCTGTACAGACTGAAATTATGTGCGGTGCGCGATAACGTCACCGCGCACCGCACAGCAAAGGTCCTCTCCACGAAGGGAAACTAGACACGTAGCGTCTAGTTCCATTCGTGGAGAGGACCTTTGCTGTGCGGTGCACGATGACGTCATACGCGTCATACGCGTCTAGTTTCTCTTCACAGCGGCAGCAGGGGGCAACGGGCACCGGGGGGCACAGCAGCAGCGGATCTTGCCCTGGTGCGGCGCCCTCCGGAATGGCGGCGCCCCGGGCAAAAGTCCTGCTTGCCCGTGGCAAGATCCGCTACTGTCTGGGCATTATACACAGGTGCAGTAGTATAAACTTCTGGAAATTTGGTTAGTTTTAATTTAATCAGAGAGGAGTGTAAAAGTTAGGCAGTGCCTCACCTGCCACAGACCTTATACTTTTTGGCTATAAAAATTATTAGAATAATGCAAATAACATATTTCAAACATATTCTTTGTATTTTTCATATACTTTATACAGCCAAAACTCTGGCACAAACATTAGTATGACAGGAAAGGCTCTGCCTCACCAGCCTCACCCCACCGCACGTCACTGCTGCAGATATATCTGTAGATGGTATACACTGACCAACCACCCCCGCCATCTGCAGATATATCTGTTGTTGAGAACATTGGCCAATTACTCGTTCCTCTGTACACACTGGCAGATCATCATCATAAAATGTGCCAAATCTATGCAATTTACATAATGGGCTGGCCACTGTCCAGGACTCACGCTTGCCAGGTCACCATACTCACAGTGTACTACTGTGTACAGTGCCTGGTGTACAGGTGTGATGCAGTCTGCGGCAAGATCATGCTCCTGCATCCCAAGTGAAATCCTGCACTGTCATCATCACGAGTCGCACAGACACACTACAGGGCCATGGAGTAGGATGGTTGAACAGTGGAGGGGTGAGCAGGAGTATCCAGGGGGGTTTTAGTAACGGACGGACCCGCTGTCATGTCAAAGGGGTCTATTTACTAAGCCTTGGGTGGAGATAAAGTGGATGGAGATAACGCATCAGCCAATCAGCTCCTAAGTGCCATGTCACAAGTAGAGATGAGCGGGTTCGGTTTCTCTGAATCCGAACCCGCCAGAACTTCATGTTTTTTTTCACGGGTCCGAGCGACTCGGATCTTCCCGCCTTGCTCGGTTAACCCGAGCGCGCCCGAACGTCATCATGACGCTGTCGGATTCTCGCGAGGCTCGGATTCTATCGCGAGACTCGGATTCTATATAAGGAGCCGCGCGTCGCCGCCATTTTCACACGTGCATTGAGATTGATAGGGAGAGGACGTGGCTGGCGTCCTCTCCGTTTAGAATTAGAATAGATTAGAGAGACACTTGATTTACTAATTTTGGGGAGCATTAGGAGTACTCAGTAGTGTACAGTGCAGAGTTTTGCTGATAGTGACCAGTGACCACCACTTTTATTTATAATCCGTTCTCTGCCTGAAAAAAGCGATACACAGCACACAGTGACTCAGTCACATACCATATCTGTGTGCACTGCTCAGGCTCAGGCCAGTGTGCTGCATCATCTATATATATTATATATCTGTCTGACTGCTCAGCTCACACAGCTTATAATTGTGGGGGAGACTGGGGAGCACTACTGCAGTGCCAGTTATAGGTTATAGCAGGAGCCAGGAGTACATAATATTATATTAAAATTAAACAGTGCACACTTTTGCTGCAGGAGTGCCACTGCCAGTGTGACTAGTGACCAGACCACCAGTATATAATATTAGTAGTATACTATCTCTTTATCAACCAGTCTATATTAGCAGCAGACACAGTACAGTGCGGTAGTTCACGGCTGTGGCTACCTCTGTGTCGGCACTCGGCAGCCCGTCCATAATTGTATATACCAGTGACCTAACCGTGGTTTTTTTTTCTTTCTTTATACATACATACTAGTTACGAGTATACTATCTCTTTATCAACCAGTCTATATATTAGCAGCAGACACAGTACAGTGCGGTAGTTCACGGCTGTGGCTACCTCTGTGTCGGCACTCGGCAGCCCGTCCATAATTGTATATACCACCTAACCGTGTTTTTTTTTTCTTTCTTTATACATACATACTAGTTACGAGTATACTATCTCTTTATCAACCAGTCTATATATTAGCAGCAGACACAGTACAGTGCGGTAGTTCACGGCTGTGGCTACCTCTGTGTCGGCACTCGGCAGCCCGTCCATAATTGTATATACCAGTGACCTAACCGTGGTTTTTTTTTCTTTCTTTATACATACATACTAGTTACGAGTATACTATCTCTTTATCAACCAGTCTATATATTAGCAGCAGACACAGTACAGTGCGGTAGTTCACGGCTGTGGCTACCTCTGTGTCGGCACTCGGCAGCCCGTCCATAATTGTATATACCACCTAACCGTGGTTTTTTTTTCTTTCTTTATACATACATACTAGTTACGAGTATACTATCTCTTTATCAACCAGTCTATATATTAGCAGCAGACACAGTACAGTGCGGTAGTTCACGGCTGTGGCTACCTCTGTGTCGGCACTCGGCAGCCCGTCCATAATTGTATATACTAGTGACCTAACCGTGTTTTTTTTTTCTTTCTTTATACATACATACTAGTTACGAGTATACTATCTCTTTATCAACCAGTCTATATATTAGCAGCAGACACAGTACAGTGCGGTAGTTCACGGCTGTGGCTACCTCTGTGTCGGCACTCGGCAGCCCGTCCATAATTGTATATACCACCTAACCGTGGTTTTTTTTTCTTTCTTTATACATACATACTAGTTACGAGTATACTATCTCTTTATCAACCAGTCTATATATTAGCAGCAGACACAGTACAGTGCGGTAGTTCACGGCTGTGGCTACCTCTGTGTCGGCACTCGGCAGCCCGTCCATAATTGTATATACCACCTAACCGTGGTTTTTTCTTCTTTCTTTATACATACATACTAGTTACGAGTATACTATCTCTTTATCAACCAGTCTATATATTAGCAGCAGACACAGTACAGTGCGGTAGTTCACGGCTGTGGCTACCTCTGTGTCGGCACTCGGCAGCCCGTCCATAATTGTATATACCACCTAACCGTGGTTTTTTTTTCTTTCTTTATACATACATACTAGTTACGAGTATACTATCTCTTTATCAACCAGTCTATATATTAGCAGCAGACACAGTACAGTGCGGTAGTTCACGGCTGTGGCTACCTCTGTGTCGGCACTCGGCAGCCCGTCCATAATTGTATATACCACCTAACCGTGGTTTTTTTTTCTTTCTTTATACATACATACTAGTTACGAGTATACTATCTCTTTATCAACCAGTCTATATATTAGCAGCAGACACAGTACAGTGCGGTAGTTCACGGCTGTGGCTACCTCTGTGTCGGCACTCGGCAGCCCGTCCATAATTGTATATACCACCTAACCGTGGTTTTTTTTTCTTTCTTTATACATACATACTAGTTACGAGTATACTATCTCTTTATCAACCAGTCTATATATTAGCAGCAGACACAGTACAGTGCGGTAGTTCACGGCTGTGGCTACCTCTGTGTCGGCACTCGGCAGCCCGTCCATAATTGTATACTAGTATCCAATCCATCCATCTCCATTGTTTACCTGAGGTGCCTTTTAGTTGTGCCTATTAAAATATGGAGAACAAAAATGTTGAGGTTCCAAAATTAGGGAAAGATCAAGATCCACTTCCACCTCGTGCTGAAGCTGCTGCCACTAGTCATGGCCGAGACGATGAAATGCCAGCAACGTCGTCTGCCAAGGCCGATGCCCAATGGCATAGTACAGAGCATGTCAAAACCAAAACACCAAATATCAGTAAAAAAAGGACTCCAAAACCTAAAATAAAATTGTCGGAGGAGAAGCGTAAACTTGCCAATATGCCATTTACCACACGGAGTGGCAAGGAACGGCTGAGGCCCTGGCCTATGTTCATGGCTAGTGGTTCAGCTTCACATGAGGATGGAAGCACTCAGCCTCTCGCTAGAAAACTGAAAAGACTCAAGCTGGCAAAAGCACCGCAAAGAACTGTGCGTTCTTTGAAATCCCAAATCCACAAGGAGAGTCCAATTGTGTCGGTTGCGATGCCTGACCTTCCCAACACTGGACGTGAAGAGCATGCGCCTTCCACCATTTGCACGCCCCCTGCAAGTGCTGGAAGGAGCACCCGCAGTCCAGTTCCTGATAGTCAGATTGAAGATGTCAGTGTTGAAGTACACCAGGATGAGGAGGATATGGGTGTTGCTGGCGCTGGGGAGGAAATTGACCAGGAGGATTCTGATGGTGAGGTGGTTTGTTTAAGTCAGGCACCCGGGGAGACACCTGTTGTCCGTGGGAGGAATATGGCCGTTGACATGCCAGGTGAAAATACCAAAAAAATCAGCTCTTCGGTGTGGAGGTATTTCACCAGAATGGGCGGACAACAGGTGTCAAGCCGTGTGTTCCCTTTGTCAAGCTGTAATAAGTAGGGGTAAGGACGTTAACCACCTCGGAACATCCTCCCTTATACGTCACCTGCAGCGCATTCATAATAAGTCAGTGACAAGTTCAAAAACTTTGGGTGACAGCGGAAGCAGTCCACTGACCAGTAAATACCTTCCTCTTGTAACCAAGCTCACGCAAACCACCCCACCAACTCCCTCAGTGTCAATTTCCTCCTTCCCCAGGAATGCCAATAGTCCTGCAGGCCATGTCACTGGCAATTCTGACGAGTCCTCTCCTGCCTGGGATTCCTCCGATGCATCCTTGCGTGTAACGCCTACTGCTGCTGGCGCTGCTGTTGTTGCCGCTGGGAGTCGATGGTCATCCCAGAGGGGAAGTCGTAAGCCCACTTGTACTACTTCCAGTAAGCAATTGACTGTTCAACAGTCCTTTGCGAGGAAGATGAAATATCACAGCAGTCATCCTACTGCAAAGCGGATAACTGAGGCCTTGGCATCCTGGGTGGTGAGAAACGTGGTTCCGGTATCCATCATTACTGCAGAGCCAACTAGAGACTTGTTGGAGGTACTGTGTCCCCGGTACCAAATACCATCTAGGTTCCATTTCTCTAGGCAGGCGATACCGAAAATGTACACAGACCTCAGAAAAAGAGTCACCAGTGTCCTAAAAAATGCAGCTGTACCCAATGTCCACTTAACCACGGACATGTGGACAAGTGGAGCAGGGCAGGGTCAGGACTATATGACTGTGACAGCCCACTGGGTAGATGTATGGACTCCCGCCGCAAGAACAGCAGCGGCGGCACCAGTAGCAGCATCTCGCAAACGCCAACTCTTTCCTAGGCAGGCTACGCTTTGTATCACCGCTTTCCAGAATACGCACACAGCTGAAAACCTCTTACGGCAACTGAGGAAGATCATCGCGGAATGGCTTACCCCAATTGGACTCTCCTGTGGATTTGTGGCATCGGACAACGCCAGCAATATTGTGTGTGCATTAAATCTGGGCCAATTCCAGCACGTCCCATGTTTTGCACATACCTTGAATTTGGTGGTGCAGAATTTTTTAAAAAACGACAGGGGCGTGCAAGAGATGCTGTCGGTGGCCAGAAGAATTGCGGGACACTTTCGGCGTACAGGCACCACGTACAGAAAACTGGAGCACCACCAAAAACTACTGAACCTGCCCTGCCATCATCTGAAGCAAGAAGTGGTAACGAGGTGGAATTCAACCCTCTATATGCTTCAGAGGTTGGAGGAGCAGCAAAAGGCCATTCAAGCCTATACAATTGAGCACGATATAGTAGGTGGAATGCACCTGTCTCAAGTGCAGTGGAGAATGATTTCAACGTTGTGCAAGGTTCTGATGCCCTTTGAACTTGCCACACGTGAAGTCAGTTCAGACACTGCCAGCCTGAGTCAGGTCATTCCCCTCATCAGGCTTTTGCAGAAGAAGCTGGAGGCATTGAAGGAGGAGCTAACACGGAGCGATTCCGCTAGGCATGTGGGACTTGTGGATGCAGCCCTTAATTCGCTTAACAAGGATTCACGGGTGGTCAATCTGTTGAAATCAGAGCACTACATTTTGGCCACCGTGCTCGATCCTAGATTTAAAGCCTACCTTGGATCTCTCTTTCCGGCAGACACAGGTCTGCTGGGGTTGAAAGACCTGCTGGTGACAAAATTGTCAAGTCAAGCGGAACGCGACCTGTCAACATCTCCTCCTTCACATTCTCCCGCAACTGGGGGTGCGAGGAAAAGGCTCAGAATTCCGAGCCCACCCGCTGGCGGTGATGCAGGGCAGTCTGGAGCGACTGCTGATGCTGACATCTGGTCCGGACTGAAGGACCTGACAACGATTACGGACATGTCGTCTACTGTCACTGCATATGATTCTCTCAACATTGATAGAATGGTGGAGGATTATATGAGTGACCGCATCCAAGTAGGCACGTCACACAGTCCGTACTTATACTGGCAGGAAAAAGAGGCAATTTGGAGGCCCTTGCACAAACTGGCTTTATTCTACCTAAGTTGCCCTCCCACAAGTGTGTACTCCGAAAGAGTGTTTAGTGCCGCCGCTCACCTTGTCAGCAATCGGCGTACGAGGTTACATCCAGAAAATGTGGAGAAGATGATGTTCATTAAAATGAATTATAATCAATTCCTCCGCGGAGACATTGACCAGCAGCAATTGCCTCCACAAAGTACACAGGGAGCTGAGATGGTGGATTCCAGTGGGGACGAATTGATAATCTGTGAGGAGGGGGATGTACACGGTGATATATCGGAGGGTGAAGATGAGGTGGACATCTTGCCTCTGTAGAGCCAGTTTGTGCAAGGAGAGATTAATTGCTTCTTTTTTGGGGGGGGTCCAAACCAACCCGTCATATCAGTCACAGTCGTGTGGCAGACCCTGTCACTGAAATGATGGGTTGGTTAAAGTGTGCATGTCCTGTTTTGTTTATACAACATAAGGGTGGGTGGGAGGGCCCAAGGACAATTCCATCTTGCACCTCTTTTTTCTTTTCTTTTTCTTTGCATCATGTGCTGATTGGGGAGGGTTTTTTGGAAGGGACATCCTGCGTGACACTGCAGTGCCACTCCTAGATGGGCCCGGTGTTTGTGTCGGCCACTAGGGTCGCTAATCTTACTCACACAGTCAGCTACCTCATTGCGCCTCTTTTTTTCTTTGCGTCATGTGCTGTTTGGGGAGGGTTTTTTGGAAGGGACATCCTGCGTGACACTGCAGTGCCACTCCTAGATGGGCCCGGTGTTTGTGTCGGCCACTAGGGTCGCTAATCTTACTCACACAGCTACCTCATTGCGCCTCTTTTTTTCTTTGCGTCATGTGCTGTTTGGGGAGGGTTTTTTGGAAGGGACATCCTGCGTGACACTGCAGTGCCACTCCTAGATGGGCCCGGTGTTTGTGTCGGCCACTAGGGTCGCTTATCTTACTCACACAGCGACCTCGGTGCAAATTTTAGGACTAAAAATAATATTGTGAGGTGTGAGGTATTCAGAATAGACTGAAAATGAGTGTAAATTATGGTTTTTGAGGTTAATAATACTTTGGGATCAAAATGACCCCCAAATTCTATGATTTAAGCTGTTTTTTAGTGTTTTTGGAAAAAAACACCCGAATCCAAAACACACCCGAATCCGACAAAAAAAATTCGGTGAGGTTTTGCCAAAACGCGTTCGAACCCAAAACACGGCCGCGGAACCGAACCCAAAACCAAAACACAAAACCCGAAAAATTTCAGGCGCTCATCTCTAGTCACAAGCTGGGTTTGAAAAGGAGTTGGTTGGCTGGTACTTTATCTCCGTCCACTTTATCTCCATCCAAGGCTTAGTAAATAAATAGACCCCAAAGTCTCTCCTCATTATGTTGTTCCAGCTATCGTCGGCACATTAATAATACCCCATCACCCACACTGGCTACCACTGGTTGTTTTGGTTGAATCTCAGTACCCCACCCCCCTCTTTCCCGGTACAAATGTCCCCCTGGTATCACCCTGTTGCCGGGCCTGGTCCCTCCACTGCCAGTCAGGTGACACAAGTTTTTGGGTTTGTTTCTTTATAAAATCTTAACTTTTTCAACTTTTACATTCAGAACATTCAGTTTTATGATTTTAACACTGCACCTGTTATTAGCTGTAGTTCCTTTCTCTTTCTTTCTGTATATATTTAGATATACACACATACCTAAGGCTATGTTGCCTTATTGTTGGCTTCATGTAACATGCATACATTCGTTTACTACTGAAACCTTTGTATCTTTTAGAGTCCAAGGAACATTGTTTACTATTATCCATCATTTATTTATCTATCACAACTGAGGTATTCACATCCCCTGGGACTGTGGAAATACAAGGCCTATTTCTAAACTGAAGGCGAATACTGATTTCTGTGTAACATGGGTATCCATCCACTTCTATATTGTGGGTTACTTTAACTATAGCTTTTGCTACACTATGTAGAAATAGATTGATTGTAGTAAGTAATGCCATCAGAAATTATGTTTCTGCTGCGGGGTACACTGGGCTCCACAAGGAATAACATCGGGGTGTAGAGTAGGATCTTGATCCGAGGCACCAACAGGCTCAAAGCTTTGACTGTTCCCAAGATGCATAGCGCCGCCTCCTCTATAACCCTGCCTCCGTGCACAGGAGCTCAGCTTTGTATTTGGTGCCTTGAAGTAATCAGGCAGTCAACAAGGGGGCTGCTCATGCAGCCCTAAAGAAATAGCTATTTCAGTAGAAAAGAAAATCTGAAGACTTCAAGGGCTGCGGCAGTGTCTGGATGTCAGTCAGACATCCCCTGCTGCAGCTCCATCACTCCACCGGCGGCGCTGTATACTTCCGCGCCCTGGTTGCCGGGTAATTACAGCGGAGGCTTCGGTGTTCTTCTAGTCACACACACTCGCCGCTGTCCTCCCGGATCACGTGGCCGCATACAGGGGGAGGTAAGGGGGTCTCTTTGGCCCGCTGTTATCGCGAACCGGCGCGGCCGGTGGGGGGCGGGCCGCGCGCGAGCTGGCGTGGACACTGTAAGGGGCAGGGGCTCCACTAGCCACCAGGGCACTGGGCACAGGTCGGTTTTCTCCATAAAACCATTTGTTTGACAGCCCGCAGCACCTGGTGGCGATGCCAGTACGGGCGATAAGGCCTGACCTGTAGCCCCTCCCCCCAGCCCCAGGGCGCCATTTAGGCAAATGTTCCCGCCCTGGAGCTGCATATCTCTCCCTCACTACCTGTCAGCCGCCATTACATGGAGCTGCGCTGTGCTTGGGCAAATCCTCCTCTGTAAAGCCGCCTGCATATCAGCGCTGTGCATTTTACAGGACACTTAAGTATTCTACCTGTCAGTGGACAATGTTAGTTAAGAAAGAGTGTATACAGTCGGGGTTGTGTAGTACCAACACCCTGTGATATACATCCAGTATTTGCTGTGTTTTGCTATATCTACTATTATATATATATATATATATATATATATATATATATATACAGTGGCGGATCCAGGGGGGGGGGCACTCGGGCCCGTGCCCCCCTGTCGTTTGTGGCCTCCGTCCCCCGTCCGTCCCCGTCCCTCCGTCGTCGTTCCCCGTCCCTCCGTCGTCGTCCCCCCGGCGCCGCACAGGGAGATGACGGGCGCCCGCTGAGATTGTGTTACCAGCGGGCGCCCGTCTCCCTGCACAGCGGTAGCCGGAGGCCGGAGCTCAGTACTGAGCTCCGGCTTCCGACGCTGTCACTGTGCGGCGTGCGCTATGGGAGAGACGTCAGTCATGACGTCTCTCTCATAGTGCTAAGGAGAGGACGCCAAGAGAGAAGGAGGACTGCAGCAGAGATCTGGAAGCGGGAACGGGGCTTGGTGAGTATGTTGTGTTTTGTCTTCTTCGGTGCAGCGGGGGCATCTACTGGGGGCAAACTACGGGAGGGACATTACTACTGGGGGCATCAACAAGGGGCATTACTACTGGGGGCATTATTACTGGGGGAGCATCTACTGGGGGCATTACTACTGGGGGGCATCAACAAGGGGCATTACTACTGGGGGCATCAACAAGGGACATTACTACTGGGTGGGGGGGCATTACTACTGGGGGCATTATTACTGGGGAAGCATCTACTGGGAGCATTACTACTGGGGGGCATTAACAAGGGGCATTACTACTGGGGGGGCATTATTACTGGGGGAGCATCTACTGGGGTCATTACTACTGGGGGGCATCAACAAGGGACATTACTACTGGGTGGGGGGGCTTTAATACTGGGGGCATTATTACTGGGGGAGCATCTACTGGGGGCATTACTACTGGGGGGCATCAACAAGGGGCATTACTACTGGGTGGGGGGGCATTACTACTGGGGGCATTATTACTGGGGGAGCATCTACTGGGGGCATTACTACTGGGGGCATCAACAAGGGGCATTACTACTGGGGGGGGCGTTATTACTGGGGGAGCATCTACTGGGGTCATTACTACTGGGGGGCATCAACAAGGGACATTACTACTGGGTGGGGGGCTTTACTACTGGGGGCATTATTACTGGGGGAGCATCTACTGGGGGCATTACTACTGGGGGGCATCAACAAGGGGCATTACTACTGGGGGCATCAACAAGGGACATTACTACTGGGTGGGGGGGCATTACTACTGGGGGCATTATTACTGGGGGCATTACTACTGGGGGGCATCAACAAGGGGCATTACTACTGGGGGCATCAACAAGGGACATTACTACTGTGTGGGGGGGGGGCATTATTACTGGGGGAGCATCTACTGGGGGCATTACTACTGGGGAGTCATCTATTGGGGGCAACCTCCTAGGGGGCATTACTACTGGGAGCAAACTACTGGAGGACATTATTACTGGGGGCAAACTACTGGGGGACATTATTACTGGGGGCATCTATTGGGGGCAAACTACTGGGGGACATTATTACTGGGGGCCAACTACAAAGGGGCTAACTACTGGGGGCATACTACAGGAGGGCATTACTACTGGCGGCTTAACTACAGGGGCATTACTACTTGGGGGCTAAACTACAGGGGCCAAACTACTGGAGGATAACTACAGGGGCCAAACTACTGGGGGCAGTACTACTGGGGGCTAAACTACAAGGGGGGCATAGCTACAGGGGCTAAACTACAATGGGGCAAACTACAGGGGGCATTACTATTGGTGGCTAAACTACAAGCAGGCAAACTACTGGGGGGCACTACCACTGGGAGGCTAAACTAAAGGGGGGGGGGGTAAACTACTGGGGTCATAACTGCAGGGGCATTACCACTGGGGGCATAGCTACTAGGGCGCCAAATGACTGGGGGCATTACTACAGGCAACATTACTACTGGGGGCAATACGAGCATTGCATAAGGGGCACCACTACTATGGGGTCTATATAAGGGGCACTACCAGTACAGTGGACATTGCATAATGAGTGCTACAACTGTGGGCATTGTATAAGAAGTGCCACCTCACATGCACCGAAGCCGCACGCAAATGTACTTGCCCCTTCCATGGTGCCCCCCTATCATTTTCTTCTGGATCCGCCCCTGTATATATATATATATATATATATATATATATATCTATACTGAGAATTACTTTGTATTGCTAGTCCAGTGCAGTCTTATTGTATGATATAACTTCTGCATAGTACAGTGTGACGTGTGTGTGTGTGTGTGTGTGTGTGTGTGTGTGTGTGTGTGTCTGTGTGTGTGTGTGTGTGTGTGTGTGTGTGTGTGTGTGTGTGTGTGTGTGTGTGTGTGTGTGTGTGTGTGCGTGCATGTAGCTGCTGAGTGGCTGCCATTTCGTGTTAGCTCAGCCTGCTACCCCTATATACTGTAACCTGAGGGGGCTAAGTGCATCAAGTTTATTAGACTATATAGGTGTTTCACAAGATATACTTACTGTGTATTTTTCTCTGTGATTTCTGGTCTCTTGGGTGCCTGGCTTGTGCTTATAAAACTTCACTGGGAGTTCTTGCTAGATATAGTGCTGCTAATATTGTATTAGGTTGCATGATATTGAGCTTTTCATTATGTCAGCTGCAAGGGGCAACGGACCTGGGGCTGATCCCACATTGAGTGGTGGTGCCGCTGCAGACACATTTGAGGAAAAAATGGCAGCAGAGAGTTCAGGTTCTGGGGGTTCTTTGCCCCCCAGTGGATTTGTAGCAACTGGGGTCCACAATGACCCGCCCTGGGCTACCTTCTCCACGTTATTAAATACGCTGGTAACTAAACTTACGCCCCCTGTGGGACCGCCTATGCCAGTACAGCAGTTTATGGTACCTGCAGTCAATCCGCCATGGGCGGATCAGATCTCATCACAGTTACAGCACTTGAACCAATCACTGACTAAAAAGAAGTCTAACTCTCGCCCGCCTAAGACTGAGGCGTCTTCTAAACGGGCCGCTACTTCCTCACAATCCACCACTGTTCCAGACACTTCCTCTGATGAGGATGGCGCATACACTGACCCCACAGACACTGACTCTGATGCTTCAGATGGGGAGGGATGGTTACAGGTGGATGTCCCTGATTTGATTGAGGCTATCAGGCTGATTCTTCAAATTTCTGATGAACTGGAACCTGAGCCTGTGTCTAAAAATCCGGACAGATTTAAACGTAAGAAAGTGGTTAAACAAGTTTTGCCTCATTCTCAACACCTGGCTGACATACGTCAGAGTTCCTGGGAAAATCCAGGAACAAAGTTCACGCCGCATAAGAAAATGTTGTTCACTATCCTCTCTCTGCGGAAAATAGGGAAACTCCTCCGCCTGTAGATTCCCATGTTGCACGAATGGTAGTTTCCTCAGCTCTGCCAGTGACTACCGTCACCTCTCTGAAGGAACCGACGGATAGACGTGTGGAGGGTTGTTTAAAGGCGATTTACAGATGGGTCCACATTTATCTTGACATTTAATAGGATTAACTGAGACTGGCCAGTCGGACTTAATCCCCTGCTGTAATGACTTAATCCCCTGCTGTATTGTTCTCTGTATTGTACTGCAGCTGAAAACAATAGATGAAAGGTTTATGCTAATAAACCATGTTGTGCCTAGGCGCAGCAAACTAGCCAAGATAACCGTGGACCCATCTGTACACCCTAACATGGACTGTGCATAGGCCAACCATTGCAGCAACATGGGCTGCTGAAGCTGTTGAAGCATGGGCTCAGGAGCTGGAGGCGGAGCTACCTTCCAAAGCTTCTGATCATGCTAGACAATGTCTCTCATATATTACCACGGCTTCTCATTATCTTAAGGAGATGGCTTCCGATGGCGGGGTGCTGGTGGTCAAGGCTGCGACTACGGGCGTCTTAGCTCGACGTAGCTTTTGGTTGAGATCCTGGTCTGTGGATCTGGATTCTAAGAAAACCCTAGAGGTACATCCTTTTAAGGGAGATATTCTTTTCGGAGAAAACTTCAATAAGATCGTGGCTGACTTAACTTCTGCTAAAACGGCTTGCCTTCTGTGTACGGCACCTTCGGCGCCAAAGGCTAAAAGTACCTTCTCTCGCTCTTTTCGTCCTCCAGGAAAGGCAAAAGGTCAGGCGTACCCGAAACAAGCTCGTACTTCCAAACCTGCTAAGCCCAGACCCAAGCGGGCATGGGCTGCCCGTCAGCCTGCTTTCAAAACAGACAAGCCTGTCGCATGACGGGACGGGCCTCCCTCTGTGAGATCCCAGGGTGGGGGGCCGACTTCTAGGATTTACCCAGGAATGGTTGAAGACCACTTCCGATGCCTGGGTGTGGGAAGTCGTCACTTGAGGTTACGCTGTATCCTTCAAGAATCGTCCCCCTCATCGATTTTGCCTGACAGATGTCCCTTCGGATCCGGTGAAGGCAACAACTCTTCATTCGGTGGTACAGTCCCTAATGGACACAGGAGTGGTAGTACAGGTGCCCCTGGCTCAGAGAGGCAAGGGGTACTATTCACCGCTGTTTCTAGTCCCGAAACTGAACGGGTCCTCGCGGCCCATTCTCAATCTCAAGTCTTTGAACAAGTATGTGAGGGTCTCTAAGTTTCGTATGGAAACTCTACGCTCTATTGTTCTGGCCTTGGAGCCTGGGGACTATATGGTCTCCCTGGACATACGGGATGCCTACCTGCATATTCCTATTGCAATGTCACATCAGCAGTACCTGAGGTTTGCGATTGGCAACCTTCATTACCAGTTTCAGGTGTTACCTTTTGGTTTGGCCATGGCTCCACGGGTATTCACCAAAGTCATGGCGGTAATGACGGCTGTGCTACGCTGTCAGGGATCAGGATCTTCCCGTATCTAGACAACTTTCTGATCCTGGCAAACTCCCCAGAAATTCTCCTACGCCATTTGGATGTAACAATCCAGTTTATGCAAACTAAAGGGAGGCTCATCAACTGGAAGAAATCTTCCCTAGTCCCTGCTCAGAGCATGGTACACCTGGGGGCATTGTTGGACACTCACAACCAGCAGTTGTTCTTGTCTCAGGAGAAGGTCCAGAAACTTCAGGACAAGATTCAATGCTTCCTCTGTTGTCTGCAAGTGTCGATAGATTCAGCAATGCAAGTGCTGGGTCTCATGGTGTTGCCTTCGACATGGTGGAGTACACTCAATTCCATTCCCGCCCTCAACAGAAGTTGATTCTGGCCAAGTGTGACGGCCTGCCTCACGGGATCAGGTCTCAAATCATGAGCTGGTGGCTTCAGGACCACCGATTGAGCGGAGGTTGTCCCTTCTGGACCTCCAACTGGGTCCTTCTGACGACGGATGCCAGTCTGAGGGGTTGGGGTGCAGTGTTGTAGCAACACTCCCTTCAGGGCCGGTGGACCAAGGAGGAGTCTCTCCTTCCGATAAACATTCTGGAACTGCGGGCGGTGTTCAATGCACTGAACCTGGCCCAGCATTTGATACAGAACAGACCTGTTCATGTACAATCAGACAATGCCACCACGGTGGCATACATAAATCATCAGGGCGGCACTCGAAGCTGCATGGCGATGAGGGAAGTATCAAGGATTCTTCAATGGGCAGAACCCCATCTGCCAGCCATATCGGCAGTGTTCATTCCAGGGGTCCTCAACTGGGAAGCGGACTTTCTCAGTCGTCAGGACGTACACGCTGAAGAGTGGAGCCTCCATCCAGAAGTATTTCAACTCCTCATGGACAGGTGGGGCCTTCCAGATGTGGACTTGATGGCGTCTCGACACAATCACAAGGTTCTGGTCTTTGGAGCAAGGACAAGGGATCCTCAAGCAGCGTTCGTAGATGCACTGGCAATCCCTTAGAGCTTTCAGCTACCATATGTGTTCCCTCCAGTGTCACTCCTGCCCAGAGTACTAAGGAAGTTCAAACAAGAAGGAGGAACCCTGCTTCTGATCGCTCTGGCGTGGCCCAGACGGCACTGGTTCTCATATATACAGGGTCTCTTGATAAAGCGTCCTCTTCTAGTTCCACAACGACCAGACCTCCTCGTTCAGGGCCCTTGTGTATACCAGGATTTGGCCCGACTGGCTTTGACGGCGTGGCTCTTGAAGCTTCCGTCTTGGTTTTTCTGAGGCGGTCATTCATACTATGTTGAAGGCCCATAAGCCAGCTTCTGCTCGGGTTTACCATAGGGTCTGGAATTCTTACTTGCTTGGTGCGCATCTAACAATCATGACGCTTACAAGTTTAGTAAGGCCAGACTTTTGGCCTTCCTACAACAAGGCCTGGACTTAGGCCTTCGTCTGGCATCCCTCAAGTTTCAAAGTTCACATTTCTGCCTTGTCGGTATGGTTTCAGAGAAAGATTGCTACCCTGCCTGATGTTCATACTTTCACTCAAGGGGTGTTACGGATTCAACCTCCTTATGTACCACCAGTGGCCCCTTGGGATTTGTCAGTGGTTCTGGAGGCCTTGCAAGAGTGTCCGTTTGAACCTCTTGCATCTGCAGACCTTAAGTGGCTTTCCCTCAAGGTTTTGTTTTTGCTGGCTATTGCCTCTGCTCGAAGGGTCTCGGACTTAGGTGCCTTATCCTGTAAGTCCGCCTATCTGATTTTTCACCATGAACGGGCAGTTCTTAGAACGCACCCTGGTTATTTGCCTAAGGTGGTGTCTTCTTTCCACCTTAACCAGGAGATTGTGGTTCCGGCCTTTAGTTCTCCTGAGTTGTCCTCCAAAGAGCGGTCTTTCGATGTGGTACGGGCTCTCCGTATCTATGTGAAGAGAAATGTCTCCATTAGGAAGTCTGATTCTCTCTTTGTACTGTTTGGTTTTCACAAACGTGGCTGGCCTGCTAACAAGCAGACCTTGGCCAGATGGATTGGAATGGTGATTGCACATGCTTATGTACAGGCTGGTCTTCCAGCTCCTGCTACCATCAAAGCCCATTCTACTCAGTCTGATGGACCTTCTTGGGTGGCCCGCCGTGGGGCGACCCTTGAACAATTGTGCAAGGCGGCTACGTGGTCCTCAGTGAACATGTTCATAAGGTTCTGTGCCTTCAATACTTCCGCCCTTCCAGGATGCTTCCTTTGGACGCCGGGTTTTTGTGCCCGCTACAGTGTGTCCCCTCCCATAAGGAACTGCTTTAGGACATCCCCAATGTTATTCCTTGTGGAGCCCAGTGTACCCCGCAGCAGAAAATGAGATTTATGGTAAGAACTTACCATTGTTAAATCTCTTTCTGCGCGGTACACTGGGCTCCACAAGGCGCCCACCCTGACGCACTTTGTTTCTTTGGGTTGGTATGGCATTAGCCGCTGACACCCTCTCCTGTCGTGAGTGTGTGGTGTGTGTGGCTTCTAACGACTGTCGTCTCTTTTACCTGCTACTGCATTGGACTGGTTAACGAAAACTGAACTCCTGTGCACGGAGGCGGGGTTATAGAGGAGGCGGCACTATGCATCTTGGGAACAGTCAAAGCTTTGAGCCTGTTGGTGCCTCAGATCAAGATCCTACTATACACCCGATGTTATTCCTTGTGGAGCCCAGTGTACCTCGCAGAAAGAGATTTAACAATAGTAAGTTCTTACCATAAATCTCATTATTTCTCAATAATAACAACACACAATTATTTAGATGTTATGACTCCTTATTACGCATCTCTTTAAATTGATTTTAAACATACTTGCTGGTATCATGGCCTCCCCTGGGGCACATGGAGCCGCCAGCAGGTTGGTGCGGAGTGGGGGGTTTAGGTCATCCCTCAATGGCATCATTGCGGCCTTGACCCCTGCTATACAATGCTAAAATGCCATGATTCCTGGCTTTTAAAAATAAGGGGCAAGGCCATCATTCAGCACAAATGATGTCCATGTGACAATGGGCACCCTCCAGGCGGCTTGCTTACATTTCTGGATGTTGGGCCACACAAGGTTTGTGAATCTCCCAGACGTTTAGGGAGAGTAGGTAAGTATTACATTATTATATTATGAGCAGGGCTGTAACTAGGTGTGTGCCTGAGGTGCCTTGCACACAGCGCAAATCCAGCAAATATGCTCTGTGGGTGCACCGTCAGGGTCGCTCACCACCGCTGCCGCTATCTGCAGCGCTATCCGCTGTAATGTATGTAGTGGTGCACTCGACTCCACTATATACAAGACAGAGGGCAGCGCTGCAGCTAGCCCCTGTATGCTCCACCCCCTCCCAGCTTACCCTTTTTCCGGCCGCAAATGCCTGCAGCATCTCCAGGGAGAGGCGTGTGACATCTCTCCCAGTCTAGCCCACTCCCACAGTGCCATGCCACTGTGTTTGGGTGGGAAGGGGGAAAGTGGGCAGTCCAGTCTCAACTGGCAGCGTGTGTGAGCTCAGCGCTGGCACTGGCACCGGCATCACAGCGTGGCTCTGTCCAGTCAGACTTCCGGTCTGTACCCCCACCCTGTAATACTGTAAGTGCAGTGATTTGATTGGAGGGGATGGGAGGAGAGTTAAATTATCAAGAAAGGTTAGGTTATAAATAAAAGAAGCAAAGGAATGAGGCTTGAGGGGTTATTAATGGTCAGGTAAGGTTATTATAAATTTACAGAGTGAGGCATAGAGAGGGGGTTTGGGGGGGGGGGGGATATAATCCACTCCCCATGCCTCGCTTACCTTTATAACATGAACTTCCTTAATAACTACCCCCAAGGATGTCATGATTCATTATTTAAATATGTGAATATACAGTATTACTGACAGCCAGGGCCGTAACTAGGGTGGTTTAGATGGTGCAGTGCACACCGTCTGCAGCCACCCCAATTGGCCTCCTTTGTATGTGTAGACAGCTGCAGCACTGATGAGGAAGAGTGTATTTCCCATGCGTCCAGCCCCCATCCTGCTCTTGGGAAGGTGGACTTCTGGGTTTCGGTGCTGGCAGCAGTAATGTAAGTGAACTATTGCGCCTCTGACAGGTGGGGATGGACGGAAACAGATATACACAGACAGACACACACACCCCTTCCCCACACACTTTTCACTGACACTACAGGGGGAGAGGAATAATAAGGAGGAATGAGCTATAGAGGTTCTACCTAGCATAATGTGTATAAGGGACTCTTCTGTAGCGTAACATGTTAAAGGGGACAGACTGTGGTGTAACAGGTATAAGAGGCTTTGCTGTGTGGTGTAATGTGTATAAGGGGTACTGCTGTGGTGTAATGTGTATAAGAGGTTCTGCTGTGTGGTGTAATGTGTATAAGGAGTACTACTGTGGTGTAATTTTTATAAGGGGCTCTACTGTGAAGCGGCTCTACTGTGAAGTGTAATGTGTATAAGGGGTACTGCTGTGGTGTAATGTGTATAAGAGGTTCTGCTGTGTGGTGTAATGTGTATAAGGAGTACTACTGTGGTGTAATTTTTATAAGGGGCTCTACTGTGAAGCGGCTCTACTGTGAAGTGTAATGTGACTAATGGACACTATTGTGTAGTGTAATGTGAATTGGTACTATTCTGTGGCCACACCCCTTCTCCATGAAGCCACTCCCCTAGTTTTATGGTGCGCACTGTCCCTATTTTTATTGTGGGGGGATGGAACATCAATTATCTTTCTGGCACAGGGCACCAAAATGTTTAGTTACAGCACTGATTCTAAGGGTCAGTATTGTAGTATTGACTGTCTATATTTCTAAAGGGGCCCAGACCATGCACTGTAGTTACCCATGTTGTCTGCAGGCTAGGTCTTCTCTAGTGGTTAGCAAATCCAGTGTGGTGGCTGGTAACTTCCCTTAAGTACAGGCCCACACCACGACTGCAGTCCCCCAGTGGGACCTTCATGCCCCAGTCCAACACTGGAGCCCACATTGAAATTATAACTCCTGACTTGCTTTTATGTTCCCAAAAGAACAACTGCCAGTGAGACAATGCCAGATCCAGCCGACCATGAGACTGCACTACTCACAGAACATAATCCACCTCTGCTGTTTGACCTTCACACGGACCCTGCAGAGAATTACTACTTAAAGTCAGGAGTCCCTGAAGATCTGGAGCCTATTTTAACTGAAATCCAGAATGAGCGTGAACAGTTAAACAAGCATATGATTTATGCAGAAAGATAAATTAACAAAGGCAAGGACCCTACATTGAGGGCATGCGGCAACCCAGATGCACTCCTAAGCCAAGCTGCTGCCACTGTCAGATGGAAGATGTCGTGTATTAAGCCTCAGCTGCTACATTCATTGTGCCTCAAATTGTTTGTCTTAATGGGATCAACTGCAAGTCCTACATCTCTCAGGGAACTTGCATTTGGCATCTCTTTATGGACATGACTGCATGTTTTTCATTGTTCTGCCTCCACTTGCATTCTCTTGCTATTTTACCTTTCCTTGAATTTCTAATCACTAATTTAATTATGTATTTTGAAAAGTGTTCATGCAATTGTGTAATGCCTTTAAAGTGGCTTTCCTGTGCATCCATTTTTATTTTATTACTTGGGAATCTGATGGAAATCCAATGCCACCCTTCCCTAATGGAGATACAAGACAGGCAGTTGCTTAACTTCAGGCAGTTTGGAATCACATGCACATTAATGACATTCTAAACCCTCGCTTCTCCATGTAAATGAATTCATCCTGTTGCTACATTTTACAATTGGTAATAAATAAGCCCCCTATAATAAGATGTGTAAAATCAATTTACTGTAATACTGTATTTTTTTTTTTAACTGAAATAATGACACTTACAACAGGAGTGGAACCAAGATGTCATAGCTTTTATTTATTTGTAAAGTGTCGGTGGACTAGAAGGCATTGCTTGCACAGCTCTAGCCCATGATGAGACTACTAAATTGAGGCTACCTGAAGGTCTCCAACACAACCTGAGTTGTGAAGCAATAACCTCATTTACTGGCTTAAGGGGACTACTTACTAAAGGGCCATATTCACGGGCCGATTTGGGGAGAGATGTGTGCTGAGCGAACCTCTCAGCACACATCTCTCCCCCCGCTCAGCACAGCGCGATGTGTGCTGAGCGTGTGGGGGGAGACGAAGTGAGCGACCTGCTGGATTGGCCAATCTAGCACCTGCGCATCGCTATCGCTGTGAGGGGTACACACAGAATGATCGCTGCTTACAATCTAAGCAATCTAGTCAGATTGCTTAGATTTTAAGCAGCGATCGCTCCGTGAGTACCCCCCTTAAGCCAATCGGCTCCTAACTGTCATTTTTCAAACACAGCCTGTGGCATGTCAGATAGGAGCCGATTGGCTGGTACTTTATCTCCTGCGACTTTATCTCCATCCACGGCTTAGTAAATAGACCTCTTAATCTACTGGGCCAAACCTCTGGGAAGAAGCCCAGGTCCCGGTTTAGGGTAGAGACAACTTGCCCTGTGAAAGGAAGGTCGGGAGAAGCAATGCTTTCCTATTTGACTATGGGGGTCATTCCAAGTTGATTGTTACCTGCCGTTGTTCGCTGCATAGCGATCAGTGTAAAAAATGGCTAATCTGCGCTTGCACTGAAATGTGCACGCGTGTCGTACAGGTACGAAGTCCTTTGTGGTTTCGCACTGTTTCTAGCGACGATTCCAATTGCACAGCCGAACGCAAGGGGATTGACAGGAAGGGGGAGTTTCTGGGTGACAACTGGCCGTTTTCTGGGAGTGTTTGGAAAAACGCAGGCGTGGCCGGGTGTTTGCTGGGCGGGCATCTGACATCATTACCGTGTCACTCGTCGCAGCAATCATCGCACAGAATAAGTAACTACAGGGCTGGTCTTGTTCTGCACAAAAAGTGTTTGCTACCGCGCGGCTGCACAGGCGTTCGCACTTCTGCAAAGTGAAAATACACTCCCCCGTGGGCTGCGACAGTGCGTTTGCACGGCGGCTAAAAGTAGCTAGCGAGCGATCAACTCGGAATGAGGGCCTATGTCTAAACTAAAAAGCAAAAGTTGATGAACACCAAAATTACTGTAATTAGAAACACAAACACAACAAATTGGGTAGGGATGGACGGGGAATTTTTCTGACAAAGAGGAAGTGCTCACTGTTTCCCTTTTCCTAAACAGGCATGTGAGAGGCCACTAATTATGTCCTAACATCTGTCAATCACTAACAGGTAACTAACATCAGGCCTATGCTGCCTTTAGTTACCTTAAAAATAAATGAGTATATATATTTGTAAGATTCTTGCTTAAAAAATGTTATCAAATATTTTTTCAAATAAAATAAGTAGATCTTTGTTACTTATACAGTTTGCTTAACATGTTAGTGAAATATTTACTAGTAACTTAGTACAGATAAGGCCCATACACACTGGGCGATTTTGAGATGAAAGCAGGTCACTTTTGGTGTGGTGAGCTGCTTTCAGCTCAAAGCTGCCCAGTGAGTATGGCCAAACGATGAGCGGTGAGCGCTGATGCGCGCTCCCGCTTCATCACTGGCAGCCGCCGTTCATCTACAGGTATTACCAGTAGATGAACGGCAGGGTGAGCGGCTTTCCGTAGCGTCCTGCTATGGAAAGCCGCTCACACCCGCTGACATCACTGGGAAGCAGGGAAAAGCGCTCAGTGTGTATGGCCCTTAAGTGTCACTTCTACACATGGCTTATTACACAAAAGAACCAGCATTTTTTCCTAAATGGAAAATTAGGAGGCTCATTTAGAGTTTAATGAATGTCCATTTTTGGTCCACAAACATATGCAGGAAAAACAGGGTGATTGAGTTACCCAAGACTTTCCAATGCAGCACCCTAAGGGGGGTATCCTATTACCAGCTGTAATATACTGCATAGCAAAAATAGGATTTTGGTACTTACCAGATAAATCCTTTTCTTTGAATCCATAGGGGGCACTGGAGTACTCTTGGGATATGGACGGTTCCACTGGAACTAGGCACTGAACAGTTAAACTTTGACTATATCTCCCCTCCATATCCCAGAGTACCTCAGTGTTTTTTTACTGAGCCGAACTGGAGCTATAGAGGTTGACAATGGAGACATACATATAACAAAAAAAATGGACAACAATAAAGTTGACACAAACAAAAAAATGACAACTAACAGTTGACACCAACCCGACAGAATTTCTAATTTGAAACAGTCGGTAAGAGTGTGTTACCATAATATTCCCTGTACTTACCACAACCAGGTAACAACTGCTCTGGGTGGGCGTCCAGTGCCCCCTATGGATTCAAAGAAAAGGATTTATCTGGTAAGTACCAAAATCCTATTTTCTTTTTCATCCACTAGGGGTCACTGGAGTACTCTTGGGACGTACCAAAGTTTCCCCCGTGGGCGGGAGAGCTATTTGGCACCTGTAACACTAAACGGCCAAAGCTAGATGCTGATGCCGCAAAAGTATCAAACTTATAAAAGCGCACAAACGTGTGCACTGACGACCATGTAGCCGCCCGGCAAAGCTGTGTCGTAGAAACTCCCCGACCAGCTGCCCATGAAGTTCCCACAGAACGTGTGGAATGAGCTGTTACCGAAGTAGGCGGCTGTAATCTAGCCTGAAGATAAGCCTGACGTATGGTCAGTTTTATCCATCTGGATAAGGTCTGCTTAGAGGCTGGCCAACCCCTCTTGGCAGCATCATAGAGAACAAACAACGTATCCGTCTTACGAACCGTGGACGTTCGAGACACATAAACGCGTAAAGCGCGTACCACATCCAGAGTTTCAGAATGTCCTGATAACACAGGAACTACTATTGGTTGGTTGATGTGAAAAGATGACACTACCTTTGGTAAGAAAGCGGAATTCGTCCGAAGTTCCGCTCTGTCATCATAAAATACCAAATATGGCGGCTTGCATGACAAGGCACCCAAATCTGAAACCCGCCTTGCCGAAGCCAAGGCTAGAAGAAAAGTTGTTTTCCAAGTGAGAAATTTAATATCCACTTGTAAGGGTTCAAAATGAAAAGACTGTAAGAAATCTAAAACCAGATTCAAGTCCCATGGCGCTGTAGGTGGAATGAATGGAGGCTGTACTCTGAGGACACCCTGCATAAAGGTGTGTACTGATGGCAAAAGAGCCAATCGTCTTTGAAAGTAAATTGACAAAGCAGATATCTGCACTTTTAGTGTGGATAGACGTAGACCTCCATCTAACCCCGTCTGTAGAAATAACAAAAGACGGGATAACTTGAAAGAAGATGTCGGAAATTTGCGAGCTTCACACCAACCTATATAGGCACGCCAAATTCTGTAATAATGAGCTGCCGTAACCGGCTTTCTAGCTCGTAACATGGTTGGAATGACTGATTCTGGAATGCCCTCTCTTCTTAAGAGGGCGGTCTCAACAGCCACCCCGTCAAACGCAGCCGCGCTAAATCGGGGTAAAGAAACGGACCCCGTTGTAACAGGTCCAGACGTAGTGGGAGCGGCCAAGGATCGTCTGCGAGTAATCCGCGAAGATCCGAGAACCAAGCTCTCCGTGGCCAATGAGGCGCCACTAGTATGACTGTGACGAACTCTCTTTTGATCCGTTTTAGCAATAGCGGAAGCAGCGGAAACGGTGGAAACAGATACACTAGACTGTATGGCCACCGGACTGTGAGAGCATCCACCGCCACTGCCTCTGGATCTCTCGTTCTGGATACATACTGGGGCATTTGATGATTGTGGCGAGATGCCATCAAGTCCACCTGCGGGTAACCCCACCTCTGGACCAGCATGAGAAATACTTCTGGATTTAATGCCCATTCTCCTGGATGGAAATCCCGACGACTGAGATAATCCGCCTCCCAGTTGTCCACTCCCGGAATGAACACTGCCGACAATATGACCTGGTGGTATTCTGCCCAATTGAGGATTCGAGCTACTTCCCGCATTGCCATGCGGCTTCTCGTTCCGCCTTGTTTGTTGATGTTTGCGACCGCCGTCGCATTGTCTGATTGCACCTGAACCGCCTGCGCCTGCAGGATGTGCACTGCCTGTCGCAATGCATTGTAAATTGCCCGGAGTTCCAGGACATTTATGGACAGCAATCTTTCGTGATCCGCCCAGAGACCCTGGAGCTGAAGATTCTGAACTACAGCTCCCCAACCTCTGAGACTTGCGTCTGCCGTGAGAATTATCCAATTCCAGGTGCCGCACTGTTTCCCTGCGGTTAGATTCTGTACCCTGAGCCACCAGAGTAGAGACACTCTGGTCCTTGGAGACAACCTTACCCTGTGGTGAATCTGTAAGTGTGAGCCCGACCACTGTGCGAGCACATCCAGTTGAAAAGGACGTGAGTGAAATCTCCCGAACTGAAGTGCTTCGAAAGCCGCCACCATCGTGCCTAAGAGGCGAATGCACAAATGAACCGAGACTGTGCGTGGCTTGAGCACTAATTGTACCAGATGACGAATAACCCGTACTTTCTGTTCGGATAGGTAAATCCTTTGGTCTACCGTATCGAGAATCATACCTAGGAATTGAAGTCGTTGGGACGGAACTAGATATGACTTCTTGAAGTTGACCATCCAACCGTGGTGAACCAGAACATTGTATGTCAGCAATGCCTGTTGAAGGAGTATTTGTTGAGACGGAGCTTTGATGAGCAGATCGTCCAAGTATGGAACTATTATCACTCCTAGAGATCTGAGATGAGCTATCAACACAGACATCACCTTGGTGAATACCCGAGGTGCTGACGAGAGGCCAAACGGTAGAGCCTGAAACTGATAATGGTTCTGTCGTATTGCAAACCGCAAAAACCTTTGATGAGGAGGCCAAATCGTAATGTGTAAGTACGCATCCTTGAGATCCAGCGCAATCATAAACTCCTGTGGCTCTAGACCTGCAATTACTGATCGTAGAGATTCCATCTTGAATCTGTAGTAAGTGACGTACTGGTTGAGGCCCTTTAAGTTCAATATTGGCCTGACCGAGCCATTCGGCTTCGGTACTACAAACAGACTGGAATAATAACCCTGACCCTGTTGGTGCACAGGGACCGGAACCAAAACTGCTGCGTCCAGCAAAGACTGAATGGCAGTCTGCAGAATCGCCCTCTTGTCGTCCGACCGAGGCAGTCCTGTCCTGAAAAACCGCATTGGCGGGAGACAGTCGAACTCTATTTTGTAACCTGTTAAAACTAGATTGCGGATCCACCCATCTGTGGACGTCTGAAGCCACGCCAACTGGAATGACTGAAGACGTGCTCCTACAATAGGAGATCCGAGATGGGCTGGGAGCCCGTCATGCCACTGGCTTACCGGTGACTTTAGTATCCTGACGAGTGGTATTGGCTCGTTGGAAACTACGTCCCCGACCTCGTCTACCTGGTGTGGCCGTTCCCCTGCCACGCCCGCGAAAGGACTGAGGTGTAAAAGATTTGAACGCCGGTCCAGAATATCTTTTTCTAGGCACTGTTGGAGGAAAGGGTAAGAAAACCAACTTTCCTCCCGTGGCCTCAGAAATCCATTTTACCCAAATGCCACTCAACCCAGGTCTAAGCAGCACTCCTGCCGCTGTATACATGGACTTCAGCATAACTTCTATTTTACGGTCCGAAGGGTCCTTGAGTGTAGTTGCAGCTGGTACTGGTATGCAGTGGCGGATTTAGGGGGGGGGCACCAAGGCACGTGCCCCCCCTGTCATTTTTAGTGCAGACTGACATGCGGACGAGTGTCCGCATGTCAGTCTGCGGTCTCGTTTCGTCCCCTGCTGTTAGGAGGGACACGGAGGGCACAGTGCACGCCTCTCCTGTGTCCCTCCTGTGTCTCCGGCGGCCGCTGGTCTCATAAAGGAAGTGTCGTTCGTGAGCACTTCCTTTATTACAGTGACCCGCGGCCGCCGGAGACCCAGGAGGGACACAGGGAGGCGTGCACTGTGCCCTCCGTGTCCCTCCTAACAGCAGGGGAGCAGCGGCGGCGGCGGCGGAGGAAGGGGGGGGACGGGGGACGCACTGGGGGGGAATATCTGGCACTGGGGGCATATTTGCAGGGAGGGGGGGGGGGGGCGAATATCTGGCACTGGGGACATATATGGCACTGGGGGGAATATCTGGCACTGGGGGCATATCTGGCACTGGGGGGGGGATATCTGGCACTGGGGGCATATGTGGCACTGGGGGGGGATATCTGGCACTGGGGGGAATAACTGGCAGGGAAGGGATATCTGGCACTGGGGCATTGTCTGGCACTGGGGGCATATGTGGCACTGGGGGGGGGAATATCTGGCACTGGGGCATATGTGGCAATGGGGGCATATATAGCACTGGGGGCATATGTGGCACTGTCGGGGAATATCTGGCACTGGGGGTATATGTGTACCTGGCACATGGGGGGGCTATATTTGGCACTGGGGGCATGTGAGTACCTGGCACCGTGGGGGAATATCTGGCACTGGGGACATATGTGGCACTGGGAGCACAGCCCTAGCAACAAGGACTACCTCCTAGCAACGAGCATGACACCCAGTGCATGAAACCCCTGGCAACGAGCATGACACCCAGTGCATGAAACCCCTGGCAACGAGCATGACACCCAGTGCATGAAACCCCTGGCAACGAGCATGACACCCTGAGCATGAAAACCTCTGGCACCGTGCATGGAACCAAGAGCATGAAACCCCTGGCAACGAGCATGACACCCAGTGCATGAAACCCCTGGCAACGAGCATGACACCCTGAGCATGAAAACCTCTGGCACCGTGCATGGAACCAAGAGCATGAAACCCCTGGCAACGAGCATGACACCCAGTGCATGAAACCCCTGACAACGAGCAGGTATTTGAAAAGTAATTAGAAGCCTTACTGTAGGACTTAATGTGTAATGGGCATTACGGTGTGTGGCATAATGTATCACGGACATTGCGGTGTGTGTCATAATGTGTCGCAGGCATTACGGTGTATGGTATACTCTATCGCTGGCATTGTGATATGTGGTATAATGTCTCAGGGTCATTGCAGTGTGTGGCATAATGTATCACGGACATTGCGGTGTGTGTCATAATGTGTCAGGCATTACGGTGTGTGGTATACTATATCACGGGCATTGTGGTATGTGGTATAATGTCTCAGGGTTATTACAGTGTGGCATAATATATAACGGGCATTGCGGTGTGTGGCATAGGGTATAACGGGCATTGCGGTATGTGTCACAGGCATTACGGTGTATGGTATACTATATCACGGGCATTGTGGTATAATGTCTCAAGGTCATTGCAGTGTGTGGCATAATGTGTCCCAGACATTGTATGTGCTATAATGTATCAGGGGCAGTGCAGTGTGTAGCATAATGTATAACGGGCATTGCGATTCCTGTCATAATGTGTCACAGGCATTACGGTGTGTGGCATAATGTGTCTGGGGCATTACAGTGTGTGCATATTGTGTCATGTGCATTATTGTGTGTGGAATAATGTCTAAGGGCCATTGCAGTATGTGGAATAATGTATACTGGGCATTACTATAAGGAGGAAAAATGACAAATAATGTAAGGGGCATGAATCAGGATTATTTTTCTTTTCTGTGGTGGCCAACGTCTGGGCGTGCAGGTTGCAAAACTGGGGTATAAGGTAGTCTTTTCCTGCAATACCACGCCCATTCCAACGAAGCCACGCCCATTCCAACGAAGCCACGTCCCTTATGGTGCCCCCCCTGTAATTTTTTTCTGGATCCGCCCCTGCTGGTATGGTTAATTTCTTTGTAAGTTTAGACACAGATGAATCCACCAACGGCGGATTCTCCCATGTAGCTGTCATAGACTCTGGAAACGGATAGCTAGACCTAACTCTGTGAGGTACAGAAAACCGTTTATCCGGATTCTTCCTCGTTTCTAGTAACATTTTATTAAGAGATTCTGACACAGGAAAACAAACTGGAGTTCTTTGTCGTTTAGTAAAAACGACCTCATCATTTGTCAGAGGCTCCTCAGTTTCTGTAAAATTCAGAGACTGACGCACTGCTCTGATGAGATTATCAATACCTGGCCTGTCAAAATCGTCACCCTCTGACTGCTGGTCTACTTCACCCTCCTCACCCATATCTTGTAAAGTGAGGTCTGGCGAAGAATCATCAGACATTAACATAGCAGCCGGTAGCTTATAGGAAAAATGAAACTTATCCCCTTTAGTCAAAGAAGATCTGGACCTTTGGTAAGGCTGAGACCCCTCAGGAAGTTCTAGCGGTCTCACCCTAGATTCAGATCTTGCCGCCACTCGCTCCTGCCGAGAGGCGGCCAACTCTGATTGCAATCCAGCTAAAACATCTGCTAATATAGCCCATGGCGGGTCCGGGGTTGAAATGGGATTTGAAACCGGAGCAGGAATTGTATTTGTTTCAGAATTTACAACACATACTTTACATGTGGTAAATCCATCAGGTAATACACCCTTACAGACATTGCAATAAACCTGCTTCTTGGACTTTGCTGGTGTCTTACTCATTATGCCAAAAAAACCAAAAAACAATACAAATACAAAGACAAAGAACCTGTGCGACTCAGTAAATAGCACTAAGGTGTCTCTATATCTCTGGCCAAATGTGCCAGTAATATGTCTGATCCCAAAATCCCCCTAACACCCCAGCGCCTTCAATGGTGGAGAGATGTGTACAGGAAATTCTGAAAAGAAACAGGAAAAACAGGAAGCATGGTTTATATATGTCCCCATGCTCACAGAATATCACAAAGTGCAAACATTAATCTATGTAGCAGATTATACTTAAATGCATATATTCCTGTTACTTATCTATACAGCGCTGCTGGCTCTGTGTTAGGTCATACATACTTTCAAAGAAGTGTGCCTCCCCCTCTCCCCCGTGCTCCGTGTACTGCTACTCTGTACACGGAGACCGGCCTTGTGCGCCCTCCGGAAGTGCATCGGAGCAGACGATATGCCGCGTGGAGCGGCCTCCAAAGACCAGCGTGGCTCAGTGCAGCGGAAGAGACATTAACACAGCGGCGCTGGAAGCGGCGGCGGGCGGCTGCGGGCAGCGCCGCGGCACAAATACACACACAGTAATCCCACACAGCGGGGCGGCAGCATGAGCTGACCGCCCCAAACAACATACCTGGACCCTGTGGTGAGGGCAATGACGGGGGTTCTCTGTCAGCCTTTTACTGCAGGTGTCCTGCACGTGGAAGTGAGGGAGCTCTTTTTAGAGAGGTCCGACACCCACAGCTGCAACAGCAGCTTTCACTATCCCAAACCCTCGCCTTCTTGGAAGGGGGAAAGGGATGTTTTTAAAAAATAATCAAAGAAAAAATCAATAATTGTGGATCCACTTCCACAAGCCTAGTTGCTCTGTGAGCACCGAAAAAAACACTGAGGTACTCTGGGATATGGAGGGGAGATATAGTCAAAGTTTAACTGTTCAGTGCCTAGTTCCAGTGGAACCGTCCATATCCCAAGAGTACTCCAGTGACCCCTAGTGGATGAAAAAGAAAACTGGCTTTTAGTGCCATTTTGACCTATGGTCATTATCAGTCTATCCAATTATAGCCATTTCACTGTTCGGTAAGTTCCCGGACCCATTTGTCATCATGGAAAACGGGTATCTAATAGTAGGTTATGGGTTGGTTATTATTAGAGATGAGCGGGTTCGATTCGTCAAGATACGAACCCCCCCCCGAACTTCACCTATTTTACACGGTTCCGAGGCAGCCTCGGATCTTCCTGCTTTGCTCGGTTAACCCGAACGCGCCCGAACGTCATCATCCTGCTGTCGGATTCTCGTGAGATTTGTATTCTATATAAAGAGCCACGCGTCGCCGCCATTTTCCACTCGTGCATTGGAGATTGAACGGAGAGGACGTGGCTGCGTTCTCTCCCTGAAAAGCTCCATAATCTGTGCTCAGTGTGCTGCAAATATCTGTGCTCAGTGTGCTGAAAATATCTACGTTCTCTGCCTGAAAACGCTCCATATCTGTGCTCAGTGTGCTGCAAATATCTGTGCTCAGTGTGCTGAAAATATCTATGTTCTCTGCCTGAAAACGCTCCATATCTGTGCTCAGTGTGCTGCATTGTGGGGATTGTGGACCACCAGTATTATAGTAGTACAGTACAGTAGGCCATTGCTGTGTATTTTGCAGCTCTGTGTCAAGTATACTATCTCTGTGCTGCACTATTGTGAGCAGTATATAGTAGGACAGTGCAGCATTTTGGTGACCAGCAGTATACATATATAGTACAGTACAGTAGGCCATTGCTGTGTATCTTGCAGCTCTGTGTCAAGTATACTATCTTTGTGCTGCATTATTGTGACCAGTATATAGTAGGACAGTGCAGCATTTTGGTGACCAGCAGTATACATATATAGTACAGTACAGTAGGCCATTGCTGTGTATCTTGCAGCTCTGTGTCAAGTAAACTATCTCTGTGCTGCATTATTGTGACCAGTATGTATACTGTACTGTGCGACGTGTGTTATACACCTGGTGATTTTATACATCCTGTAATCTGTACTGAGCCATGTGTGAGATACACCTTGGGATTATACACCCTATATTATTATTATTATTATTCTTTATTTATATGGCGCCACAAGGGTTCCGCAGCGCCTAATTACAGAGTACATAAATAATCAAACAGGAAAACAGCAACTTACAGTTGATGACAGTATAGGACAAGTACATGGTAAATAAACATAGTTACATCAGCAGATGACACTGGAATAAGTATCAGGTGGCAAAAGACTGCTGGATGTGGTACAGTTAAAGATTATTAAAGTAAGGCAAAGGATAAGCACATGAGTGAAGAGGGCCCTGCTCGTGAGATCTTACAATCTAAAGGGGAGGGGTAGACAGACATGGGTTACACAGATGGGGTACATAGAGAACGTGGAACAGAGGGTTAGGATGAGATTTGGCTGGATTTAGTGAAGAAGTGGACCCCCAGAAGGCACAAGTCAATACTTAACATTGCAACATTTTACTGGGCTATATAGGAGAAAATTAAAAATAGGGGAAAATAAAAATAAAAAAAAAGAATCGATAACTTCTACCGCTTTCAAAAAGGTCAATGGAAGCTGAAATAATGGACAGCTACCTCATGGAAGCCAGATACAGTATACCAATCAGTACTTACACTGGCGTGCACAGCACATTTTATTAGGGGGTGCACCGTCGGATGGGTGTGTCTAGCACCACCTTTTGGGCGTGTCTAGCACCATCTGTTGATGGTCAACGCATATAAAATATCCACCCTTGTACCAATCCTAATAAAGCAGATACATTGTCAGATGTTGTGGTGTGCACCAAACAAACACCCCTGATGGCACTCACTGCAATTACAGTGCTCCTCCTCAGCCTGGTCTGGCTCCCCCTCTCTTTCCCCTGCAAGCTGCAGCAGCTTACTTACAAGTCAGTCACTCACTGACACTGACAGTCGCAGACTAGTATTGCCGCTGCTGGAAAAACAAGTGACGTGTCAATGTTGCTGCCGACTGCCTGCCTGTATTGAATTTGTCTTCCTAAGAGGAACGCTGGTTGCATGCTGCTCCTTATCAGTGGCTGGCATTGGCATAGCATAGAAGGAGAGAGGTGGACATGTGGCGTGTGTGACGGGTGGGCATGCGTGCAGCATGACGTAATAACGTCACATCACACTGTTGTTGTACATGGAGGAGGAGCTGGGAATTTGAAAGCAGATGTCAGTGGCACCCTTGATTAACCCAGGTGACCGATCGGTAATGCAGTCCTGACAGGGTGCAGCGCAGAGGGGACAGTAATCAGCCTGCTCAGCGATCGCTGCATCAGGCATGTAAGATAGGGGTGCCAGACATTAGGGGGTGCCTGTGCGCACCAGGCACCCCCCCCCCCCCCTGCGCACACCTATGAGTACTTAGCAGAGTTAGGAATGAGTGCTTATGAAATACAGTAACATTTTGTCATAATATTTCAGAAACTGCATGGCTGGTCTCTTGCACTCTTTTGCTCTAATACACCACCTGCTTTAGGATTTATATTCAAAAACATTATTTCTGCTGCGGGGTACACTGGGCTCCACAAGTCTGGACAATGGGGTGTAGAGTAGGATCTTGATCCGAGGCACCAACAGGCTCAAAGCTTTGACTGTTCCCAGAATGCACAGCGCAGCCTCCTCTATAGCCCCACCTCCCAGCACAGGAGCTCAGTTTGTCAGTTGGTGCTGTAGTAAGCAGGCACTTAACAGAGGGGCTGCTCCAGGCAGCCCTAAGAAAAGCTTTTTATGAGGTAAAAAGTGAAGACTTCAAGGGCAGCAGCAGGGGTAAATGTCTTCTGACATTCTCTGCTGCAGCTCCAGCTCTCCCCAGCGGCGCTGTACACTCCCGAGCCCTGGTTGCCGGGTACCTACAGCGGAGGCTCTGGTTTACTTTACGGCTGGGGCTCTCCAGGATCGCGTGGCCGCGCTTCGAGAGGTGGTAAGTGGGTCCCGCTCGCGGGACCCGGTCTTTATCGCGATCTGGCGCGGTCAGTGGGAGGCAGGCCGCGCGCGCTGGTGGTGGACACTGTGGATACAGGCTATTCCACTAGATCACCAGGGCATGGGCGCAGGTCAGGTTTTCTCTTAAAACCGATTTTAATATCGCCCACAATACCCGGTGGTTTTGCCAGCAAGGGGGATAAGGCTTAGACCTGAAGCCCCTCCCCCAGCCCCAGGGCACCATTTCCAGCAAGTGTTCCTGCCCTGGAGCTGCATCTCTGTCTTTCCTCACTCCCTGTCAGTGTCTGCGGCGCCATTACTCCTCAGCTCACTGTTCCTGGGACTGCTTGGGCAAATCCTCCTATGTAAAGCCGCCTGTTGTCAGTGCTGTGATTTTACATGACACTTAAGTATTCTACCTGCCTTTTTAGTCAGTGTTAGTAAGAAAGAGAGCATTTAGTCAGGGGTTTATAGTACAATTACCCTGTGATATACATCCAGTTTCTTACTGTGTACTGTTATATCTATTGACTATATAGCTGTGTAAGCTAGTCCAGTGCAGTATTATTGTCTGTAATAACCTCTGCATTGTACAAACTGTGACTTTATGTGTGTGCATTGATAGCTGAGTGGTGTCCATCTCGTGTCTTTCACTCAACTTGCTATCCCTATATTCTATAACCTGAGGGGGCTTGGTGCGTCAGGTGTTATTTAATATAAGATTTTCACAAAGATATACTGTATTACGTATTTTTCTCTGTGATTTAGTCACCATATCTCTCCTTTATCTCTGCTGGTGCTGACTACACTGCGCAGGGGTTTGGGTTTAGGGATATAGTGCTGCTAATAATTGTACTGTGTTACCTCATACTGCAAGTTATATCATGTCTGCTTCTGAGGGTAACGGTTCTGGAGCGGAACACACAGCTGGTGTTGCTGAAGCCACAGGCATATATGGGGAGAATATAGCAGCTGGAGGCTCCTTGCCCCCCAGTGGGACTGTGGCAACGGAGGCACATACTGACCCTCCGTGGTCCGCTTTTTCCACGCTTCTGCATACGCTAGTTCATACACTAACACCCCCTATGGGACCCCCAATGCCGGTACAACCGTATGTGGTCCCTGCAGCTAACCCGCCGTCGGCGGACGATTTATCTGCTAAATTAAAGAAGTTGAACCAGTCCCTAACTACTAAAAAGTCTGACCAACGCTCGCCTAGGTCCAAGAGGTCTTCTAAGCGAGCGCTCGTCTCCTCACAATCCACTGCTGTCACTGACACCTCGTCTGATGAAGACAGCACATACACTGACCCCACAGGTTCTGACTCAGATACGGCTGATGGGGAGGGTAGTTCACATGTGGATGTTCCTGATCTTTTGGAGGCTATTAAGTTAATTCTGCAGATTACGGATGATCCCGAGCCATCCGTTCCTCCTAAGAAACCAGATAGGGTCAAGCGTCAGAAGGTGATTAAACACGTTTTACCTCACTCTGACCACCTAGTGGATATACGTCAGGAACCCTGGGAAAGCCCGGGTACGAAGTGTGTGCATCAAAAGAAGATGCTGGCTCGCTATCCCCTCGCGCCAGAGCTGTCTAAGAATTGAAAAACGCCTCCTCCAGTAGACTAACATGTGGCTAAGATGGTGGTTTCCTCAGCTCTACCTGTCACTACCGTCACGTCTCTAAAAGAGCCTACGGATAAACGTGTCGAGGGTTGTCTAAAAGCGATTTACACCCTCACGGGTGCTGCACAAAGGCCCACTATTGCAGCTACATGGGCGGCAGAGGCTATTGAAGCATGGGCCTTGGAGTTAGAGGCTGAAATCGCCTCTGACCATGCTAGACAATGCTTGTCATATACTGTCACAGCTTCTCGCTATATTAAAGAGGCGGCTTCTGATGCCGGCATCCTAGCAGCCAAGGCCTCTACTACGTCAGTCCTGGCTTGCAGGATATTGTGGCTGAGATCCTGGTCTGTGGATCTGGACTCTAGAAAAACCCTGGAGGTACTCCCTTTCAAGGGGGATATTCTGTTTGGGGAGGACTTACATAAGATAGTGGCTGACTTGGCTACTGCCAAAACTGCATGTCTGCCTAATACAGCTGCTTCTGTGTCGAAGGCTAAAGGCGCGTCCTTTCGCCCCTTTCGTCCTTCAGGTAAAGCAAAAGGTCAGGCGTACCATAAGCAGTCCCGCACTTCCAAACCTGGTAAGCCGAAGCCCAAAAGAGCCTGGGCTGCCCGTCAGCCAGCAGCTAAGACAGATAAGCCTGCCGCATGACGGGGCGGGCCTCCCCCTGGGGGATCCCATGGTGGGGGGCTGGCTTCTAGGGTATACCCAGGAATGGTTGAAGACCACTTCAGATGCCTGGGTATGGGAAGTCGTCACTCGAGATTACGCCATAGCCTTCAAAAACTGACCCCCTCATTGATTTTGCCAGACAGATGTCCCGTCGGACCAGACAAAGGCAAACACTCTGCATTCGGTGGTACAGACCCTCCTGGATACAGGAGTCGTAGTACAGGTGCCTCTTGCTCAGAGGGGCCGGGGGTACTATTCTCCGCTGTTTCTAGTCCCGAAACCGAATGGGTCCTCCCGGCCCATTCTCAACCTCAAGGCACTGAACAAATTTGTGAAGGTTTCCAAGTTCCATATGGAAACCCTTCGCTCTATAGTTCTGGCCTTGGAACCTGGGGACTACATGGTCTCCCTGGACATACAGGATGCTTATCTGCATATTCCTATAGCAGTGTCACATCAACAATACCTGAGGTTCGCTATTGGCAACCTCCATTACCAGTTTCAGTCGTTACCTTTTGGTTTAACAACGGCTCCGCGAGTCTTCACCAAAGTTATGGCAGTGATGACGGTGGTACTCCGCCGTCAAGGGGTCAGGATACTGCCGTATCTGGACGACTTGTTAATCCTGGCAAATTCCCCAGATCTTCTCCTGCGTCATCTGGATATGACGGTCTGGTTTCTACAAGCCCACGGGTGGCTCATCAACTGGAAGAAATCCTCCCTGGTCCCTGCTCAGAGCATGGTGCATCTGGGAGCGCTGTTGGACACTCACAACCAGAGGTTGTTCTTGTCTCAGGAGAAAGTCCTGAAACTTCAGGACAGGATTCGTTGCTTCCTTTCTCGTCCGCAATGCAGGTGCTGGGCCTCATGGTGTCAGCATTCAACATGGTGAAGTATGCTCAATTCCATTCTCGCCCCCTCCAGAAGCTGATTCTAGCCAAGTGGGACAGCCTGCTTCACCGGATCAGGTCTCACATGATCTCTTTGACTCCGGAGGTCCGTCTGTCGCTGCTCTGGTGGCTCCTGGACCGACAATTGTGCAGAGGCCGTCCCTTCTGGATATCCAACTGGGTCCTGTTGACAACAGATGCCAGTCTAAGAGGTTGGGGCGCGGTGCTGGAGCAGCACTCCTTGCAGGGTCGGTGGACCAAGGAGGACTCTCTCCTCTCGATCAACATTCTGGAATTGCGGGCGGTCTTCAATACGTTGAACCTAGCCCAGCATTTGATTCAGAACCGTCCTGTTCAAGTGCAGTCGGACAACGCCACCACAGTGGCTTACATAAATCATCAAGGCGGCACTCGAAACCGTTTGGCAATGAAGGAAGCCTCACGGATTCTACGTTGGGCAGAACGCCATCTACCGGCAATATTGGCAATATTCATTCCGGGAGTCCTGAATTGGGAAGCGGACTTTCTCAGTCGTCAGGACGTGCATGCCGGCGAGTGGGGCCTCCATCCAGAAGTGTTTCAACTCCTCGTGGAAAGGTGGGGTCTTCCAGATGTGGATCTGATGGCGTCTCGACACCATCACAAGGTTCCGGTCTTCGGAGCAAGGACAAGGGATCCTCAAGCAGCATTCGTGGATGCGCTGGCAGTGTTGTGGAGGTTTCGGCTGCCGTACGTGTTCCCTCCGGTGTCACTCCTGCCCAGGGTAATTCGGAAGTTCAAGCAAGAAAAAGGAAATCTGCTTCTCATAGCTCTGGCGTGGCCCAGATGGCACTGGTTCTCAGACCTGCAAGGCCTATCGTCAGAGCATCCACTTCTACTTCCAGAACGCCCAGACCTCCTCGTTCAGGGCCCCTGTGTCTACCAGGACCTAGCCCGGCTGTCTTTGACGGCGTGGCTCTTGAAGCTGCCGTCTTAAGAGCTAAGGGTTTTTCTGAAGAGGTCATTAAAACTATGTTGCGGGCCCGGAAACCGGCCTCTGCTCGGATTTACCATCGGGTCTGGCATTCCTACTTTGTTTGGTGTGCATCTAACCATTATGACGCTTCCAAGTTTAGTACAGCCAAACCTTTGGCTTTTCTACAGCAGGGCCTAGATTTAGGCCTGCGTCTGGCCTCCCTCGAGGTTCCTATTTTTGCCTTGTTGGTGTGGTTTCAGAGAAAAATTGCGACTTTACCTGATATTCATACTTTCACTCAGGGTGTGTTGCGTATACAACCTCCCTATGTCCCGCCTGTAGCTCCTTGGGACTTGTCGGTGGTTTTGGAGGCGTTGCAGGAGCCTCCATTTGCACCTCTTGGTTCAAGCTGACCTTAAGTGGCTTTCCCTTAAGGTGGTGTTCTTGCTGGCTATTGCCTCTGCTAGAAGAGTGTCGGATTTGGGTGCCTTGTCTTGTAGTTCCCCATGTCTGATTTTTCACCGTGACCGGGCGGTTCTTAGGACTCGTCCCGGATATTTACCTAAGGTGGTTTCTTCGTTCAACCTTAATCAGGAGATTGTGGTTCCAGCTTTTGTTTCTCCTGATTTGTCTCCCAAAGAGCGGTCTTTGGATGTGGTACGAGCTCTCCATATCTATGTGAAGAGAACTGCTTCTATTCGAAAGTCTAATTCTCTCTTTGTTTTGTTTGGATTTCACAACGTGGCTGGCCTGCTCACAAGCAGACCCTGGCCAGGTGGATTAGAATGGTGATTGCGCATGCTTATGTAAAGGCTGGTCTGTCAGCTCCTGTTCACATTACGGCCCATTCTACTCGGTCTGTTGGACCTTCTTGGGCGGCCCAACGTGGTGCAACCCTTGACCAATTGTGCAAGGCGGCTACGTGGTCCTCCGGGAACACGTTCATAAGGTTCTATGCCTTCGATACTGCCGCTTCCCAGGATGCTTCCTTTGGACGCCGGGTTCTTGTGCCCACTACAGTGCGTCCCCTCCCATAAGGAACTGCTTTAGGACATCCCCATTGTCCATACTTGTGGAGCGCAGTGTACCCCGCAGCAGAAAACGAGTTTTATGGTAAGAACTTACCGTTGTTAAAACTCTTTCTGTGAGGTACACTGGGCTCCACAAGGCGCCCACACTGACGCACTTAGCTTCTTTGGGTTGGTATGGCATTAGCCGCTGACACTTCTCTTGTCGTGAGAGTGTGGTGTATGTGGCTACTAACCGTTATCGTCTCTTTTCCTGCTACTGCATTGGGCTGGTTAACTAAACTGAGCTCCTGTGCTGGGAGGCGGGGTTATAGAGGAGGCGGCGCTGTGCATTCTGGGAACAGTCAAAGCTTTGAGCCTGTTGGTGCCTCGGATCAAGATCCTACTCTACACCCCATTGTCCAGACTTGTGGAGCCCAGTGTACCTCGCAGAAAGAGTTTTAACAAGGGTAAGTTCTTACCATAAAACTCGTTGTCTCCATAATCCCAAAAACGTCAGTCTTCTTGGAAAGTGGTTTGTTCCTTTGTAAGGGAAAGAGAACAAACGTTCTCAAACAACGGTTTCTCAATTTCTTTTTCCTCTGGGAAGGGATTGTGGATTCGCAGCAATATCTGAGCATTTCTGTAATCAGAAAGCAGCGACTTTCTACAAATGTTTACAAATAATTCCAGTGATTTTGTCATTTTCTTCCAGTGATTTGGACCAATAATACCATTGATTAGAACGAATAATTCCTGTGATTTTGTCATTTCCTTCCAGTAATTTGGACCAATAATACCATTGATTAGAACGAATAATTCCTGTGATTTTGTCATTTTCTTCCAGTGATTTGGACCAATAATACCATTGATTAGAACAAATAATTCCTGTGATATTGAGGTGTTTGTGTCGCTTAGCTTAGTTGTCCAGCAACCACAGTGCACCTCTTTTTCTCTTTTCTTTGCATCATGTGCTGTTTGGGGACTATTTTTTTAAGTACCATCCTGTCTGATACTGCAGTGCCACTCCTAGATGGGCCAGGTGTTTGTGCCGGCCACTTGGGTCGCTTAGCTTAGCCATCCAGCGATCTTGGTGCACCTCTTTTTTTCTTTGCATAATGTGCTGTTTGGGGACTATTTTTTTAAGTGCCATCCTATCTGTCACTGTAGTGCTACTCCTAGATGGGCCAGGTGTTTGTGGCGGCCACTTGGGTCGCTTAGCTTAGCCATCCAGCGACCTTGGTGCACCTCTTTTTTTCTTTGCATCATGTGCTGTTTGGGGACTATTTTTTTTTAAGTGCCATCCTGTCTGACACTGCAGTGCCACTCCTAGATGGGCCAGGTGTTTGTGCCGGCCACTTGGGTCGCTTAGCTTAGCCATCCAGCGACCTTGGTGCACCTCTTTTTTTCTTTGCATCATGTGCTGTTTGAGGACTATTTTTTTTAAGTGCCATCCTGTCTCACACTGCAGTGCCACTTCTAGATGGGCCAGGTGTTTGTGCCGCCCACTTGGGTCGCTTAGCTTAGTCATCCACCAACCTCGGTGCAAATTTTAGGACTAAAAATAATATTGTGAGGTGTGAGGTGTTCACAATAGACTGGAAATGAGTGGAAATTATGGTTATTGAGGGTAATAATACTATGGGATCAAAATTACCTCCAAATTCTATGATTTAAGCTGTTTTTGAGGGGTTTTTGAAAAAAAAACACCCGAATCCGACAAAAAATTTTCAGGGAGGTTTTGCAAAAACGCGCCCGAATCCAAAACACGGCCGCGGAACCGAATCCAAAACCAAAACACAAACCCCGAGAAATTTCCGGTGCACATCTCTAGTTATTATGGGCTAGAGCTGTGCAAGCAATGCTTTTGCTTTGCGTGCCTGAGTAATGTGATGCATAGTCAGTGGCAAATGCAGGATTTCTAGAGGGGGGTTTCCAAATACAGTACACAAACTCCCACTCTGCGGAACATTGGAGCAAGTGCTGGAGTCTGGGGGAGCGGTAGAAGAACCTAGTAATGACCCTGAACATTAATGTATACTGTAGGGAATACAATATTAATATTTAACACTATAGATGGTCTATAGTACAGGCTGTATCAAAACTTTTAATAATATAAATAAGTGGTGAGGAAAAAGATTAAACATACCATAATAAATACACAAACATAATGGAACCAGTCCTGCACTTTCTAAGCACACATTGTCCCACCTCGTGGTAAGACTCCTGTCTCTTCTTCCTAGTAGCTACTCTCTGGTCCAGTGCACTGTATGAGGTTTCAGATCCACACACGGCAAGCATGGTAGAAGAAGCTACTACCACTGGCAATGTGCAGCAGCTGTGCTCTGTCCCTTAAACTGCATGATGTGGTGGCAGCTCTAGTAATTTGAATAAATCATTACTACTGTTGTCATAATTTGAGCCACTTACCAACAGAAGGTGGGTTTTCAGGCAACCGGTACCCCAACCCCCCCCCCCCCCACCACCACCACTTGCGTTTGCCTATGATAGTCCCCAATAAGTGCCGGCTTGTCAGGGCTAATAGGATAGCCACCGGGGAAACTATTAGCTGCGGTCATTTATCATGGCTAATTGGATACCCCCTAAGCCTGCAGATCAGAAGAATAGCAAAAGCATGCACATTTCAAATCGATAAAAATCGCTCTAACTCTATGTTTTACATCCAGGGTAAAACACATTTACTAACATTTCAAAATGAATATTAAAAAATCATGTTAGTAAATTTGTGTTTGAGCCTCTGAAACCCAACATTGATTTGTAATAGATAAAAGTCGATGAAAATCAACCTTTAGTAAGTAAACCCATAACTTCCTATCTGAATTCTACTTCATTCAAAATGAACCTGAGAATAAAGACCTAGGACCTCTTTTGGCAAAGCATTTCCATTGTGAAACATATGCTGGGTCACATCTGGCAAGCTGGCTCGCTGGTTCCTAATATAGAATCCTTCTAGTGTTAATATGACCTATTCTGGGGAGCGGTTCCAATATGAAAGATAGATAGTGTCTAGTTAGACAGTCAATAGATAGACATCATATGTTAGATGGACATTAGGTCGACAGGGTCAAAAGGTCGACAGGGTCAAAAGGTCGACATGGAAAAGGTCGACAAGTCAAAAGGTCGACAGGGCAAAAGGTTGACAGGGTCAAAAGGTCGACATGAAAATGGTCGACATGAAAAAGGTAGACACCATGTTTTTTGCATTTTTGTGGTTTGTGTGGATAGTTTTGTCATCTGGGACCCCCAATTGTAGAAAGGCATACCCTCGTGGGGCTCGCTTTGCTCGCCACGCTTCGGGCACGGTGGCTCGCTGTGCTCGCCACAAGGTTTATAACCAACTCTATGCCGACATGGATAGAGAAAGTATGAAATAATCCAAAAACATGTTACAGTAAAAAAAAAAAAAAAAAAATTGTTTCTTTTTTATGTCGACAATTTTCATGTCGACCTTTTGACCATGTCGACCTTTTGACCTGTCGACCTTTTGACCCTGTCGACCTTTTGACCCTGTCGACCTAATGTCTGTCTAATATATGGTGTCTATCTATTGACTGTCTAACTAGACACTGTCTATCTATCAAACGGATAGCCTGGGGAGCACCACCCATAAAGAATAAGATATTTTCTATGTGGATTATGTGAATGTGGAGCTATGATGATTTTTGTATATGATTTATTTTTCCTGTACAGATTATTCTAAACGTTTGTAATGTCTGCAGAGGTACTAACAAACTCGCCAACTGTGCAGTGTACACAGCATTAAAAATAACTGACGCCTTCATGGCTACAATACTCAATAGATCAAAATATACTGTATCATTATCAGTCAAGTTGGTAAATAAGGCCAGAAAATGACCAATATCCCCTGCGTATGTGTGTCATCTTCTGACCTCAGTGAACAGACCAGGTTACACCATGTGTATGTTACATGCGTGTGTGGCTAAACAAGACATACAGCCTAATTCATGTTTGTACGCAAATGCAATGCCAAAATACCCATTAGGACCTGGCTGAAAGCAGGTTCATTTATTCAAATAAAAATACCTAGCTTAATGATAGGTTTATAAAAAGGGACAAGGAATTTGTCATGCATTTGACATGATCCACATGCTGTATGTAATAGACCTGGAGAAAGCAGTTTAAGATGAATGCTGGGCATGCCAACATTTCATCACTGTTGTTTTATTCTTTTTAACAAACACTATTAAATGTTTGAGAAAACAATCCATTTAGAATGCTTGTTGGTGCTTTGATTGATTAGTCATCTCAGTGGAACAGTAGATAATATGGGAATATTGAACAGCTATAAAGTGGAGCATGGCCATTTGTTAATGTAACGGGTGACTCTTAATCAGCTCCCTATTTCTCTTGTAAGCTACTCAGAAGTCGGATTGATTCGAGCTGGGACTCATACACTGGCTACTAATAAAAATTAAACTTGGAGATACTGGCTCAGCCATCCCATCTTACATAAGATGCCACAATTCAAATGTATGCCCAGATTTATCAAGCCTTGGAGAGTGATAAATTGCATGGTAAAAGTACCATCCAATCAGCTCCAAACTGACATGGTACAGCCCGTGTTTGATAAATGACAGTTAGGAGCTAGTTGGTTGGTACTTTATCTCCATGCAATTTATCACTCTCCAAGGCTTGATAAATCTGGGCCTTATTGGGAAAATAATGACTTTTATTGAATTAAAACTTTATTTAAACTACATATATTGTTGTATCTCCCTCCCCACTAATTTAGTATTATAGATCCAATCTGTAATTGGAGCTGTATGTCCTTTATAGTAAGACTGTTACCAGGGCCGGTTCTACACCTTGTGGCGCCCAGAGCGAAAGATTCCACTGGCGCCCCCCCCCCTGGCAAAACAGTTAGTGCGCGCCAAATGAGCACGTAAAAAAATAGAGGCTTGGCTTCATAGGGGAGGGGCGTGGCCACAGTTATGCCCCCAGTAGCTGTGCCCCCAGATTTGCCCCAAGTAGTTGTGCCCCCAGTAGATTTACCCCCTGTAGCTGTGCCCCCAGTAGATTTGCCCCCTTTAGCTATACCCCCAGTAGATTTGCCCCCTGTCGCTGTGCTCCCAGTAGTTGTGCCCCCTGTTGCTTTGCCCCCAGTAGTTGTGCACCCTGTCGCTGTGCCCCAAGTAGTTGTGCCCCCTGTTGCTGTGCCCCTTTGTAGCCGCTTACAAACACACACAAAAATAAAAAACAATACTTACCACTGCCCTGCTCCTGCTTCCCGACCGCTGCTGATGCTGCTCCGTCTGACTGCCGCGGCTCCTCTCTATGGGAGAGATGTCATTACGTCTCTCCCATAGCAATGCCGCACAGACACTAGAGGTCAATAATGACCTCTAGTGTCTGTCCCTGGAGCCGGCTGCAGCGGACGCCCACACAGCCCACGGCGTCTGCTGCAGCCAGGGAGCGGGGTGCAGGTATGTGGTGGGGCCTGCGGGGTGACTGCGGCCACGCCCCCGGGCGCGGCACTGCTTGCCTGCACCAAGTCCCGCTCCTGACTGTTACGCACGTTTTGTATAATCCAGCTCTGCACATCCTGCAACTGACCATGCTTTAAATCCTGTATTTTTAAACTGCCTTTACAAAGAGGGACCACTGTGTTACTTTCTACAATATAAAGTAACCATGCAGATTCACTGACCTCAACATGCTAGTGCAGTAACTACTATTGAGCTGTGGCTATGATACATCAAACATAACTGTTCTCAGGAGAATCTGCTCACAACAGCTTCTGACCCACAGCATGATATCTGTAAATGCAGAAAACACAAGTTCATTGGTTGATGTAACAAACTAACAAGACAGATATTCCCATAGATCCCAGTGGAGCCTGTACAGTAAGAAAGAGTCAAACTGTATCAAAGGCAAGGGTAGCTATGTCAGAAGCAGACAGACGTAGAACTAGGTCACCAGAAAAAGTGCTACAACTTAGGCAATTGTCTCCTATGATGGAAATTTAAGTATTTTTAAACCCACGCTTCAATGTTATGATCCAGTGTTTTAGGTCATTGGCAAGCTGTATTAATTACCATTAGTCAATTTAAAAATATTGATGTGACATGTGGGAGCAATAACACTAAAATATTTATTTACATATTTTAATGTGCCCTAGTTAATGATGAGATAAGAAATCCCTGTCTATTGTACTGCAAGGAATATATTATGGTACATAACAAAAACTAATTAGCAGGAAACGATAAAGAAAAGGTTATTGAACTGGTTGTTATGGGCTACCTAACGTACACAGTTACCTATAGAAGTCCTTGCAGGAAGGGACTATTTGGGGGAGGTAACTATGAGTGGTTGCAAAAACGTAGGCATGTCATGGCCATTTTTGAGGCGTGTATCCGACATCATATGCAAGCTCTTACATACAGAAAGAAACATGGTGCCTGCGTGGCTACCTCTGGGTCCAATATGCCTATATCAATAGGTCTACCCTTAAGCCTGATGGTCCTTGTGTTTGCGTATAGGCTGTAAATGTGTACACAAATGTCACTGAGTTGCGATAGTTACAGTGGGCATCTCTTTTCATTTCTGGGCATCAGTTTCACTTGTGATATCAGAAGCTGCGAAGCTGCAAAATAATAGCACTTGTAATTGCATTAGCGTCCATCTCTGAATCAATGCCACATAATTTTTTCAATCCCAGGATTGGGGATTGAGTTGATCAATAAAAATATAAAACTGTCATGCCCCAGCCCCCACATGAATAAAACAATTTATGTACTGTGGACCTAATTCAGACCTGATCGGTGCTGTGCGATTTCCCCCAGCGGGCGATCAGGTCTGAACTGCGCATGGGTCGGCGTCACAGTGCACCGGCGCATGCCAGAGATGCGATCAGCATCTCTGCCCAGCGATTGCCTCTGCCTGATTGACAGGCAGAGGCGGTCGCTGGGCGGGAGGGGGCGGGCCGGCAGCACTTGGCCGCCATTTTGGGGGCGCAGTCCCGGCAAAACAGGCGTGGCCGGACCATGCAGGGGGCGGGCCACGGTGGATGCATGATGTCACACGCAGCCGCTGCAACCCAGGAAGCGACGAGTAGCTTCCTGCCAGCGCGCAGGAGCTGCGCTTGTAGGGAGCTACTCTTCAGGTACAAAAGCATCGCTGCCATGCGATGCTTTTGTACGGGTGGTTTTCTGTTTGCCAGCGGCCGGGCTCCCGACGACCAGCATACTGGTGCCGGCATACCAACATCTTTTCTCCCTCTTGGGGGTCCACGACCCCCCTGGAGAGAGAATAGATAGCGTAGCGTGCCACCGTGCCTGCAAGGGGCTAATTTGCGCTAGCCGAGCTGTTGGTATGCCGGCGGTCGAGATTCCGGCGCCGGTATGCTGGTCGTCGGGAGCCCGGCCGCCGGCATAACCTACTACACCCTTTTGTACCTGTCCCGGGGGGAGGGGGGGGGGGGGGGTGTTTCGAGCCAGACATGCGGGGCGGACTAGCCCTGTGCTGGGCGTCCCCCTGCATGTCTGCGAAAACTGATTGTAGATGTGCTAAATTTAGCACATCCACGATAAAATCTGAATTAGGCCCTGTATTACATTGTGTTACATAAAGTGCACTTTGGGGGTAATTCCAAGTTGATCGCAGCAGGATTTTTGATAGCAATTGGGCAAAACAATGTGCACTGCAGGGGAGGCAGATATAACATGTGCAGAAAGAGTTAGATTTGGGTGGGGTGTGTTCAATCTGCAATCTAATTTGCAGTGTAAAAATAAAGCAGCCAGTATTTACCCTGCACAGAAATAAAATAACCCACCCAAATCTAACTCTCTCTGCACATGTTATATCTGCCTCCCCTGCAGTGCACATGGTTTTGCCCAATTGCTATCAAAAATCCTGCTGCGATCAATTTGGAATTACCCCCTTTGTTTGGTGCAGATTATAGCTTGATATGATAATTATGCAATTTGCATGGGCTGGCAACAGTTGCTATAAAATAAAACATTTGGAAACCCTCTTCATAAATCCTTTATTTGCCCCTGATAATGATGGTTATTGAACACTGTTTCCCATTCGGCTTAAGATGTAATCCTTATTAAATTGTTGGCATCTGGCAGGTCTAATTTAGTGAAGACTCTGACCCCTCTTATTTGGTGAAAGAGTTCAGAGATTAAAGGAAATAGGATTCAATCCTTATAATAATGTAATTTAATCCCCGGTAAGCATTGCGGGGTCAAAGAACACCTCTTTTTGATTAAAAAGAGCCCAGCTCCTACAAGTGACTCAGATCTCTGATAAAGCCCTGATTTTTCTGTATATACTAAGTTACTGCTGGAGTTCCGTATTTTCTACAGTGCATTGCTATTATTAATCCTGTACATGCATGCACTCAGGGGCGGATTTGCCCAGCGGGATCCTGGGATGGATTGCTGGTGGGCGGGGCCCAGTCCTTTACTTATACCTCTTTCAGACAGAACATGAAATTACTGGTTGAAGCAGTTCCACCCGGTATTTCATGAAACACACGGGTCCTTTTTCTGTGTGAAAGGGTCAAACCGTGTTGTAATTCCCGGGACTTCGACCCAGGATTTAGTAGGGTCGGAGACACGGGAATTATGACACGGGTTGACCCTTTCACACAGACAAAATACCCGTGTTGATCTGCAAATTACCGGGTCGAAATTTGCATGTCTGTGTGAAGGGGGGGTCAGGCAGGCCCCGGCAAAACGACCCGACACTGAAATGATGGGTAATTACCGGGACATTCAGACTTTTCTGTCTGAAAAGGGTATAAGTGGCCGAGCTACTGCCAAAAAGGCCGCCAGCAGCAGTAGGTACATTAAATGTCTGTGGGCTGAGCCGCTGAACCAGTGCAGCCTGTATTGTAAACACTGGTCTGCACCTGTGATGGGGCAGGCAGCCAGGCATGCAAGCTCGGAGGGGCCTATGTGCGCTGGTGCAGAAGTGCGGTACTCCCTCCCTCCCCCCCCCATGCGCAGGCCATGTCTTCCCCAGTGTCCAAGCACCCCTGGACAGACCACGCAGGGAAGAGACAGGTATGAGCTGCTGGAGGTGCGGGATGCTTCACTTACACTCAGGCTGTCCACGTCGGCCAGACCCCATGAGCTGCAAAGAGCAGGTGAGATCCTTGTTCAGTTTATTCTAATTTATGCCCACTGAATCCCTTCCACTCCCATCCTGCCCACTTTTTCCCACCACTACTCCCATCCTGCCTCCCCTTCTATTACTGCCTTTCTGCCACCACTACTCTGCACTGCTGCTACTCCCATCCTGCCTCCCCACTTCCCACTACTACTTCCATCCTGCCACCTGCTCCTCACAGCCTGCCGTCTGCTCTCCTGCTCTCCACCACTACTACTTTATCTGCTCCCTGGTCCCCACCACTACTCCCAGCCTGTTCCCCCCCTCACCGTTCCACACTACTACTCCCTGCATGCCCCAGTTTCACCACTGCTCCGTACAACTTCTACTCCCATGCTACCCCCTTCTCCACACTTCTACTTCTCCCATTCAGTAACCACCCCTCCAAGCCAGCAGGGGCATACACTCCCAGCGCTACCACCTCCACCCCCTGGCCCCAGGGACATACCTTCCCCACCCTGCTCTCTGGCCCCCTACACACAGTACTCCTCCAGTAATCCTAGCTATCCAAAGTGTGTGCTTGAGTTGCACCGCACATGGTGCTCATACGGAGTTGCAAGACAGATTAAAATGCACCAAGAAGTTTATTAGAAATATATTGGGTGCTCCCAGGTGGTTATAAAGGGTTGGCTTATCAAACACAGATATATCGTAGTATGGGCATGTTGCTGAAAGTGGATGTATATAGAGATGCTGAGTTGCTCACATTGGAGTCCGTACTCAGAAGGATGATCTGCACCTAGGATAAGACGGATGAAAGTTTCAATGGTGCGGCAGATGGTGGCTTCTAAAGATGCACAAAGCATGACTGCAGCATTTGTAAACACTGACAGTGGGCGTCCATGCATATTCTGATGCATGGATGTACAGCAGGAAAGGGTATTGCAGTGGCATTAGCTTGAAGTCACAGACGCAACTGCAGCGAAAGATGCAAGGAGGGCTGCAACTGTGTCCAACTCAGAATCAGTCCCTGTAAGGAGGGATCCTGCCCCCAACAGACCCCACCCCCTCAACAGACCCCGCCCCCATTAGGGTTGCTTCTATAAATTCCCCGGGCTGGTTTTCCATCCCAATCCGCCCCTGTATGCACTACAGTATTTACTATATGCACTCACTAATGGCTAGTCAAGCCTCTGTAGTGAGGGTAGGCACCGAATGAGTCTGTACCCAATGGCAAGCATACAGAGCCAATGAATGGGACTAGGACACAAGAAAAAAGGAGCACTATTGGCATGGAGTTTTATAGGTCAATCATGAGGAGAGAGGGTCCTACCTGTGAGAGCATACATACTAAGGGGCAGTATGAACTGTTGGAGGGAAAACCATGGCCATCCGTCATGCCAAAGCAGAGCTTCTTATCTTAAATTACTCTCAACCAATACTGGGAGCTATGGACTTCCTCAACTATGCTTTAAGTAGTATAATGCTGAACCTCATATGCTGATAGCTTCAGTGCAAAGCAAATGCTATAACCTTATTATCACATGACTCTACCCACATGTCACAGGTCTAATGACAATGAACAAACTAATAGTAGGTGTATTAAATGAGGAATATTCTTCTTGATTGTCATCATCATCATAGTTTAAATTGTTAAAACAAATATGAAATGTATTGAACCAACTGAAAAATGTAACACAATGACAAACATGTTGTATGTCAGACTGGATACGTGCCCGAAATAACCCCATATTGCATGATCTGAGGATAGCTGCCTCCTGACACTTCAATCGTTGTTAGCAGTGTCTAGCTCTGGGGAGACATCAGTTGCTGAAGAATGAGAGGAAAGCAGCAGATTCACAGCAGATTGTGACTTGGCCCGTTGCTTTGATGGTGAAATAACTGTGGATGCAGAGAAGGCAATTGCCGAATGCAGCTATATTCTTTACTTTTTTTTTTTTTTTTTACCATAAACTGTTTATCTTAGGTTAATATTTATCATATGGGGTCTTAAGTAATACATTTCCCAATATTTGATAAATTCATATGGACACAGACCACTAAACATTAACGCTTTAATGTCATATTTATATTTAGTGATACATAAATTTAATGACCTGATGTTGTTTTTCTCCATTCAAAATGTGGAAAATAAGTTGTTATTGTTATTATTATTATCCTTTATTTATATGGCACCACATGGTATCCACAGCGCCCAATTTTTAGAGTACATAAACAAATAAGCAAAACATCAAAACAGTGACTTACAGACAATACAGGACAAGTACAGGGTATATAAACATAGCTGTGTCAGCAGGTGACACTGAAATAGGTTTCAGGGTGGCAGAATACCGAGGGATTAGGTGCTGTCAAAGGGAGTATTGAATAGAAGATAGGTTAAGTAAAGGCCCCCATCCACTAGTGCTATATGGCCTGTTTTTATGCGATTGAGACGAATTGCTGAGATGGATTGCATGAAAAGTGTCACACTGCATGTCCTTTTCATGCGATTGTGATGGGAGACACGCTCCCGTGTGTCTCCTATCGCAATCGCAGATCACACGGGCTGCCCGTTATATTTATCTCAATTGCACAGAAATAGGTTTAATAATGTTATATTGCATGAGATAAATCACATATAAAAATACACTCAAGTAGCAAATTGCAATCACAGGGCTCCCAGAAAGCTACCAGCCAGATTGCAGGAAATATGGATCAACTTATTGCTGAGATAAAACTATTGGATGGGGGCCTGAAAACTTACATTCTAAAGGGGAAGGGCAGACAGGGGTGACACAGATGGGGTAGAAAGTGAGTGTGGGACAGAGGGCTAGGATGGGAGTGTCATGACTGTGGTTTTTGTGAACCTGGCGTGTATGTGAAGTCCGTGCGGGTAATTGGAGGACTATGTGTATATTTGGCTGGTCTGTGGGAATCATTTAGATGAAGTAGTAAGGATCAATCCCTGACTGGGGATCGAACCCGGGCCTCGGCAGAGGGGGCCGTATCCTGACCACTGGATCACCAGGAACTTGGTGTTGATAGCAGGATGGTGAATGTATTGGTGAGAATGAACTGTATATACTGTCACAGGAGTGGGTTTTGTGTACTCGAGGTTACTATGAAATAGGTTCTCTGGAGTTGCGCAGAACTGGAAGGAGAGCTGAAGACGTTGAACCGGACTGGTTACTGGTGATGCTGAGAACTGGGCTGGTTACCAGTGAAATGGAGAACCGCACTGTGAACTGGGCTGGGTTCCGGTATAACTGGAACGTGACTGTAATCCAGGCTGGTACTGGATATAACTGGAAACGCAACTGTATGTAGAACAATGACTGTGGCTGTGACTTTAAGACAAGGCTGAAGAAGAACTGAAGACTGTAGCTGTGTCTTTAAGATGAGACTGAAGAATACTGCGGCTGTGTCTTGAAGATGAGATTGATGAATACTGCGGTTGTGGCTTTAAGACGAGACTGAAGAGTACTGCGGCTGTGGCTCTAAGACGAGACTGATGAATACTGCGGATGTGGCTTTAAGATGTGAGTGATACTGGATATAACTGGTAACACAACTGTAATACAGACTGGGTAGCAAAAGAACAGAGTTTTACAGGAACCAAAGTAAAAGTGTTACCTTTTAGGGAGCTCAACTTCAAAGCTCACACAGAGCTGTGTGACACAAGGAGCTGGCCGCTTCTGTAACACAAGTCTCGTTACTTATACTTCCTGGTCCTCAGTGAACAGAGTCAGGTGATTCAGAGTGTCTCAGGCTGGCAGATTGGATAGCTCCAGGTCAGGTGATCAGACCCTGTCATGTCAATACTCCAGGTTAGGCTCTGATGTGGAGTGAGGCCTAGCAGGCCGGAAAAACACTGAAGCCTAAACTCCTAATATAAACAGAGGATGCTGGCTTTTAGGCCCAAACATCAGAGAACTGACTACAGTGGAGAATGTATCTGGTGGCCACTGGAGTCAGAGAGGCATATAGTATAATGACAATAATGACTGCTGTGTAGGCACAGCATAGAGAGACTTGCTGAATTCAATGTTCAGACAGAAGGTTAATAAACACTGGTGGAGCTCGTTACCTCTCAGGACTCGGGAAACTCATGGTACTGGCAAGCTGTTTATCCCACTGAGCAGAAAAGATACAAGATCCAGGACAGATGGAAGAGTTAAGTCACCAAATATGAGAACTACAGTCAGGATCGTGACAGAGAGGCGGCTGGGTTTGGTAAAGAAATGTGTCTTGAGAGCCTGTTTGAAGCTTTGTAGAGAGGTGGAGAGTCTGAGGGGGAGAGGTGAGAACTCCAGAAAAAGGGAGCAGCACATGCAAAATCTTGGAGGTAAGAGTGGGAGGAGAGGCGGTCTGCATTAGTGGACTGAAGAGGAAGAGTGGGAGTGTAAAGGGAGATAAGGTCAGAGACAGGGGCGGATTGGGATGGAAAACCAACTGGGAAATTTGTAGAAGCAGCCTTAATGGGTGCGGGGTCTGTTGAGGTAGCAGAGTTTGTGGAGGGGGGCAGCATCCCTCCACATAGGGCCTGATGCTGAGTTGGACATAGCTCCTTGTATCTTTTGCTGCAGTTGCAACTTTATGCGAATGCTGCTACAAAGCCCTTCTATGGTGTACATCCATGTGCCTGATTGTACAATGACTGAGACTCTCACTGTCAGTAACTGCAGGAGCTGCAGTCATGCTTTGTCCACTATCGGTCGCACCACTGACACTGTCACCAGCCCTATGCTAGGTGCAGATCATCTGCCTAAGTATGGCCTCCAGTGTGAGCCTCAGTGTATCTCTACACAGCCACTATCAGTAACATGCCTGTGTCTCTCCAGTACTATGCTACATCTGTGTGTGATTGGCCAGCCCGCTGTACCCGCCCAGGAATGCCCAACACATTTCTAATACACTTCTCTGTGCGTGTATCTGAATATATACCGCCACTCTGTACTAACACCACCGGATGCATGCGCGGTGCAACTCATACACATGCACAGAAAAACTTCACTTTACTGCATCCAACATCGCCACTGTGTCTCAGTTAGTCCCAAAGTGCTGTATACTTTGCCATAGAGGTGCTATGTGTTCACTCAATGCTGTACTCATGTGCGCACCAGCATTGGAAAAGGGGACGTGGCCACAGTGTGAGCAGATGCCGTGTGCATGTAGGTTATGGTCTGTACCAGTGGCAGCTCCACATGTGAGGCTGCAGCGCAGTCCAAAAATCAAATAGGGGAGTCAAACCAACTGTCACCCCAAACATCGCCTTCCGGGACTCACTAGCAGTTGGTGTTGCAGCTCTATTTGAATTTTGGACTGCGCTGCAGCCCCACCTCTGGAGCCACCACTGGTCTGTACCATACACATAGGCACCGACAGAATAAAACACACACATACATAGGCACCGATAAAACACACACACATAGGCAGTTATTTACATTACGCCACACAGTAGTACCCTTACACATTACTCCCACACAGTAGCATTGCCCCTTACATTATGCACCATGTAGTAGTTCCCCTTACACATTGGGGGATATTCAATTGTTTGAAAAGTTAGTCGGGTGTCTGATTTTTCCTATCTAATAGACAGCAAACAAAAGAAAGGAGTGTGCTCAGTCACCGCGCACAACTGTTTGAAACATGTATACCCTTCACCTCGATACAAGGTCACAAATAAATGCAGTATACTAAGCTTTAAATGTCCAACTTCTTTTGTCAGATTGTTCACAATGGTGAATTTTTTGGAAGTTTTCTCAATTTCCAAAGGATAACGGTTCTGCAAAATTGTGTTCCAGACCAGTGCTTGATAACAGCGGAATGGGAAACACAAGAAATTTTCATTTCTTGTGCTTTGAGGCTGTCGCTACCTCTTGGAGACCATCTGTAGACGTCTGTGAGCTGTCTTGCTGTGCCCTTATGTGCTACTGGGTTCCTACATGCGATTCAAATTCTATCTTTTTGTAAGTGCAACTTGTAATTAAAACATTAGCCTTGTTTTTACTACTGCACTATCATTGTTTGTATTTCTTGTGTTTCCCATTCCGCTGTTATCAAGCACTGGTCTGGAACACAATTTTGCAGAACCGTTATCCTTTGGAAATTGAGAAAACTTCCAAAAAATTCACCATTGTGAACAATCTGACAAAAGAAGTTGGACATTTAAAGCTTAGTATACTGCATTTATTTGTGACCTTGTATCGAGGTGAAGGGTATACATGTTTCAAACAGTTGTGCGCGGTGACTGAGCACACTCCTTTCTTTTGTTTGCTTTTGTGGAGTATTGGGTGATTACTCTTTGTGTGTTCTTCCGCTGCAATACACTGTCTGTTAACAGCGCACTATTGTAACATCAATTTCTCACATCTATCTAATAGACAGGAAAAAACAGACACCCAACCGACTTTTCAAACATTTGAATTCCCCCCATTATGTTCACACAGGATAAGCGCTCCTTACACATTATACAAAAAGTTTAGCAGTGCCCATTACATTATGCCACCAGTAGTAGTGCCGGTTGCGCATTATGGGGGTCATTCTGACCCGTTCGCAAGCAGCGGTTTATCGCTGCGGTGCGAACGGGTCCAGAATGCGCATGCACAAGCGATCGCAGCCCTGCTAAGCTAAAATACACTCCCCCATAGGTGTGTACTAGTTGATCGCAGCATCAGCAAAAAGTTGCTGGCTGCGATCAACTTGGAATGACCACACATGACCAGAGTAACAGAGAAATGAAACAGCATTACCAAGAAGTGCTCTAACACTGGACTGATAAGGAAGAGACACAGACAAGTCTCCTGAAAAGCTCCACTGACTGCACTCCGGGGCCTGTGGCACTGCCTCCTACTGTCCCTGTGTCCGGGCTCTTATCTGGGCTGCAGCCAGAGGACAAGCAGCTACTACTGCTGTCGAAGTCAGCCACCTGTCCGTGAGTCGCGACTGAATCGTTCTAGGCCCTGACTTGGTGCATACCTCCCCATTTGAAGCACTGTAATATATATATATATATATATATATATATATATATATATATACACGCACAGACACACACACCTCACTCTATTATATACTGCGGGTACAGATTATACATACAGACGTATAGTGTACATCTGACTACCCCTTACACCACTTACAGTACACTGTAGGTATAGACAGGAGGTGGCTGGTTGCTGATGGTTTAGCTAGATGTGATGTCCTGACGTATGGAGTCAATTTTGGAAGTGAAGTAAGTTCCAAAGTCAAGAGCAGAGAGTGTGGACGGGAGACGAGATTGGGGTGGTCAGGGGAAGTTGAGAGTCGCAAAGAGGCGCCGGGGGTTTGATGACTGGGAGGAGGTGAGGTTTTTGAAGTATGACTGTTTAGCAAGGATAAGTGCAACACTGAAGGATGAGAGCATAAGTTTGAAATGGAAGGAGTCTGCCACTGTAGCTCGGCAGTATGTTAGCATTTCTGCAGATATCTAGTGCATTTGGTGTGCCAGGGTTGAGGTGTTGATCTGCGAGAGTGAATAGTGGTCGGTGGAGCGACAGAGTTAAGAGCAGAAGTAAGGGAAGAATTGTATAGGGAAGTGTCTTGTTCAGGACATGAGAGTGACAGTATAGGAGAGAGAAGTGAGCCAAGCAGGTAGGATACGAAAGTGGTGTTGATAGCCTCAATTTTTCGTTTAGTGATGGTAGCCTTAGGAGGTAGAGATGACGTAGCAGAAAGAGAGAGATAAGTTAAAGGGGAGCAGTTGTAGTCAGAGAGAGGAAATGGGGAGTTGGAGAAATAAAAAATATCACAGTAGTGAGTGAAGACCAGATCCAGTGAGCTCCCATTCACATAAGAGGGGGAGGAGGTCCACTGGGAGAGACAGAATGAAGATGTAAGGTTAAGGAGTTTAGAGGCAGGTGATTTGGTGTGGATATAGATTCGGATATTGAAATCACCTAAGATAATGGAGGGAATGTCAGGAGATAGGAAGTGAGGAAGCCAGGAAGCAAAGTTGTCAAGAAATTTGGAGGGAATGCCAGGTGGGGGGAGGGGGTAAATGACAGCTACTCTAAGATGGACAGGCTGCAAGGAGGCGGATAGCATGGATTGCAAATGTAGAGGGATTATTCTGTGGCTATGAAGTTATAGGAGTAAATAGAGGGTAGTAGGACCCCACTGCCATGGCAACCCCCGAGTCGGGGTGTGGGTGAGAATGTGAGGCCCCCAGTAGAGAGAGCAGCAAGAGAAGGGGTGTCAGAGGAGGTAATCCAGGTTTCTGTAATGGCAAGGAGATGCAGGGAGTTGGAGATAAAAAGGTCATGCGTGGGGACCAGTTTGTTACAAACAGATCTGGCATTCCACAAGGCACAGGATAGGTGGCGTGAGTTTGTGGGAGAGGTGGAAATGAGATTATCAGGGTTGCTGTAGCGTCGAGCTGAGATTGCTTTGGATGGCAGGGATAAAGCGGGCATAGTGTTGGTGTGGGCTTCTATGTTAGGAGGGGAAACTGCAGGAGTACAGCAGGGAGGGAGTGCAGTGTGATGCAAATGGAGTTGAGGTGAAGTCATAGAGAAAGGAGGGAGTGAGTTGGGCTAAGTGGTAGTGGTAGGGTAGTAGGACCATGGTGTGGCAGAAGCAGTGGTCGAGGTGGAAATTTGAAAGTGTGGGTATGGAAAAGTGAAGGTTGTAATTATGTGCGCGCCTCCAGAAAAGAGGGCGTGGTCACTCAAAAGTGGGCGTGCCCTTCGGTGTAGTTTACCACCCCTCATACACATTTTGCACCACAATATTAGTACTATCTAGTACTGGTGCCCCTTTCACATTATACCACACAGTATGAGCCTAAATTCACATTATAGCACACGGTATGAGCCGAAATTCACATTATGCCACATGGAATGAGACAAAATTCAGGGAGTCTGACAGGGAAAGTGACAGCAGGGACATGGGGACAGGGAGAGTAACAGAGATAGGGACAGCAAGGGCATACAGCAGGGACTAGGGAAAGAGAAAGGCAGCAGGAAAGATTACCTATTTAGCTGCTGCGGTGCATGAGGAGGCTGTGGTCTGCGGTGCATGAGGAGGCTGTGGTCGGCGGTGCATGAGGAGGCTGTGGTTGGTGCGGGGCGGAGGAGGCTGTGGGCTCCACGGCTGAGGGCGGCGGCGGTGCAACGGGGGAGGAGGCTGTGGTTGGCAGAGGAAGGTGCGGCACTGGCTCCTATGATGACCGCGGCGTTTCTATTCAGGGGCGTAAGTTAATACCAAATGCCTGAAGGCAAAAAATAGGATTTTTGTTACCTACCGGTAAATCCTTTTCTCGTAGTCCGTAGAGGATGCTGGGATCCATATTAGTACCATGGGGTATAGACGGGTCCACCAGGAGCCATTGGCACTTTAAGAGTTTGAGAGTGTGTGCTGGCTCCTGCCTCTACGGCCCTCCTACCAGACTCAGTCTAGAAGCTGTACCGGAGGAGACAGACATCTTTGAGAGAAGGATTTAACACAGATAGTGGCGAGATTCATACCAGCTCACACATACAAGGCACATAATGCTAACTTAGCTTGTAACTTAGCAACCGCTGAACACATTATTTACCAAGTAACAATGTAGTACTTAATTAAAAACAAAGTTGTACTGAATCAGATAACAATTGCAGTTAAACGAAGCGCTGGGCGGGCGCCCAGCATCCTCCACGGACTACGAGAAAAGGATTTACCGGTAGGTAACCAAAATCCTATTTTCTCTTACGTCCTAGAGGATGCTGGGGTCCACATCAGTACCATGGGGATGTACCAAAGCTCCCAGAACAGGAGGGAGAGCGCGGAGGCCCTGCAAAACTGATTGACTGAACTTCAGATCATCAGAGGTCAAAGTATCGGACTTGTAGAACTTTGCAAATGTGTTCGACCCAGACCAAGTTGCAGCTCGGCAAAGTTGTAATGCCGAGATACCCTGGGCAGCTGCCCAGGAAGACCCCACCTTACGAGTAGAATGGGCCTTGACAGATGTAGGGCACGGCAAGGCTGCCGTAGAATACGCATGCTGGATAGTGAACCTGATCCAGCAAGATATTGTCTGCTTAGAAACAGGACACCCAATTTTCTTGGGATCATACAGGACAGAGAGTCCGATTTCCTGTGACAAGCAGTCCTCTTCACATATATTTTCATAGCCCTTACAACATCCAAAGACTGAAATTGAGGAGTCAGTAGCCACTAGCACCACAATAGGTTGGTATATATGAAATAATGACCCAACCTTCGGAAGAAATTGCTGCCGTGTCCGGAGCTCAGCTCTATCTTCGTGGAAGATTAAGTAGGGGCTTTTACAGGACAAAGCCCCCAACTCCGACACACATCTAGCAGAAGCTAAAGCCAACAACGTGACAGCCTTCCACCTAAGAAATTTTACCTCAACCTCCTGTAGAGGCTCGAACCAGTCCGATTGGAGGAACTGTAACACCGCATTAAGGTCCCAAGGCTCTGTAGGTGGTACAAAGGGAGGTTGGATGTGCAGAAATCCCTTCAAAAAGGTCTGAACCTCAGGGAGGGCAGCCAATTGTTTTTGGAAGAAAATGCATAGGACCTTCACAGATCCGAACCTCAGGCCCATATCCACACCAGCTTGTAGGAAGAGGAGAAACCGTCCCAGTTGAAACTCCACCGCAGGAAATTTCTTGGACTCACACCAAGAGACATATTTTTTCCAAATTTAATGGTAATGTTTAGACATTACTCCTTTCCTAGCCTGTATCAGGGTAGGAATAACCTTGTTCGGCATGCCCTTCAACCTCCATGCCGTCAAACGTAGCTGCAATAAGTCTTGATAGGCGAACGGCCCCTGCTGCAGCAGGTCCTCCCGAAGAAGAAGAGGCTTCACCTCTTCTAGCAGTAGATCCAGAAGATCCGCGTATCAAGCCCTTCTTGGCCAGTCTGGAGCAATGAGGATCGCTTGAACCTTTGTTCTCTTTATGAGCTTTAGAACTCTTAAAGCTCTTGGGATGAGTGGAAGTGGAGGAAACACGTACACCAACTGGAACACCCACAGAGTCACTAGGGCGTCCACCGCCACTGCTTGCGGGTCCTTCGACCTGGAACAATACCACCAAAGCTTCTTGTTGAGACGAGAGGCCATCATATCGATCTGCGGTACACCCCAAAGATCTGTTACCTCCTTGAACACCTCCGGATGGAGACCCCACTCCCCTGGATGGAGATCGTGTTTGCTGGGGAAGTCCGCTTCCCAGTTGTCTACTCCCGGAATGATGATTGCTGACAGCGCCAATGCATGCTTTTCTGCCCAGAGGATGATTCTTGTTACCTCTGCCATTGCAGCTCTGCTCTTCGTTCCGCCCTGTCGATTTATGTAAGCCACCGTTGTCACATTGTCCGACTGCACTTGAATGGCCCGATTTCTCAGAAGATGGGCCGCTTTGAGAAGACCGTTGTAGACGGCTCTTAGTTCCAGAATGTTTATCGGCAGGCCGGCTTCCAGACTTGACCATCTTCCTTGGAAGGTTTCCCCTTGAGTGACTGCGCCCCAGCCCCGGAGACTTGCATCCACAGTTAGAAGGATCCAGTCCTGAATCCCAAACCTGCGTCCCTCCAGAAGGTGAGGTAATTGCAGCCACCAGAGGAGGGAAATCCTGGCCTTTGGTGACAGACTTATTCTCTGGTGCATGTGTAGATGGGATCCCGACCACTTGTCCAGGAGATCTAGTTGGAAAGACAGAGCGTAAAACCTCCCATACTGCAGAGTCTCGTAGGAGGCCACCATCTTCCCAGAAGGCGAATGCACTGATGAACTGACACCCGGGCTGGCTTCAGGACATCCTGGATCATCGTTTAAATCACCAACGCTTTTTCCTCTGGGAGAAACACCCTCTACACCTCCGTGTCGAGGATCATTCCGAGAAAGGACAACCTCCTGGTTGCTTCCAATTGTGATTTTGGAAGATTCAGGATCCAACCATGTTCCCTGAGAAGCTGGGTCGTGATTGTTATGGACCGTAATAGCTTCTCCTTGGACGATGCCTTCATCAGCAGATCGTCCAGGTACGGAATTATGTTCACCCCCTGTGGAGGAGAATCATCATTTCCGTCATCATCCTGGTGAATACCCTCGGTGCTGTGGAGAGCCCTAATGGGAGGGCCTGGAACTGAAAGTGACAGTCCAACAATGCGAATTGAAGATAAGCTTGATGCGGCAGTTAAATCGGAATGTGGAGGTACGCATCCTTGATATCCAGGGATACTAGGAATTCCCCATCCTCCAGACCTGATATCACTGCCCTTAGAGACTCCATTTTGAACTTGAACTCCCTCAGAAAGGGGTTTAGTGATTTTAAGTTCAGAATGGGCCTGACCAAACCATCCGGTTTCGGTACTACAAAAAAGGTTTGAATAGTAACCTTTGTTTATGAGGAGGTACTGGCACAATAACTTGTGGCTCCACCAACTTCTGGACGGCTTCTTGCAGGACAGTCCTGTTTGCCAGCAGAGCTGGAAAGCCTGATCTGAAAAATCGGTGAGGAGGGAGAATTTGAAATTCCAGCCTGTACCCCTGGGACACAATATCTTGCACCCACGGGTTCAGGCCAGAGGACACCCAGACATGACTGAAATGTCTGAGTCTCGCTCCCACCGGCCCCACCTCTGGGGCGTGCAGTCCACCGTCATGCGGAGGACTTTGGTGTACCTGAAGCAGGTTTCTGTTCCTGGGAACCTGCAGCCGCAGGTTTCTTGAACTTTGGCCGACCTCCCCGAAAGAAGGTGTTAGATGGCTTGGCCTTTCTGGACTTGTTAGACCGAAAGGGCTGTAATGTATCTGAAGAAAAGGGTTTCTTCGGAGCAGGTGTAGCTGAGGGAAGAAAAGGTGACTTACCAGCCGTAGCCGTGGAGATCTACGCATCTAACGCTTCCCCAAATAGAGCCTGACCTGTTTAGGCTAGGGTCTCCACACTTCTCCTGGATTCCGTGTCGGCAGACCACTGGCACAACCACAGTCCTCGACGAGCTGATACTGACATGGAGGAATTCTCTGCAGCCATGGAACCCAGGTTTTTCATGGATTCTACCAGAAATCCTGCCGAATCCTGAATGTTACGTAAAAGCAATTCAACATCACATTTCTCCATAGTATCCAAGTCCTCAAGTAACGTGCCTGACCACTTACTATAGCTTTGGCAATCCAAGCACTGGCAATAGTGGGACGTAGGATTGCCCCAGAAGCCGTGTACATGGATTTGAATGTATTATCAATTTTACGATCAGCCGGCTTTTTCAAGGCGGTAGATCCTGGAACAGGTAAAACCACCTTTTTTGAGAATCTGGATACTGACGTGTCAACAATAGGCGGGTTTTCCCATTTTTTCCTATCCTCTACCGGGAAAGGAAATGCTACCAGAACCCTTTTAGGTGTCTGGAATTTTTTATCCGGGTTTTCCCAAGCCTTTTCAAATATAGCATTTAATTCCTTTGACGCAGGGAAGGTTAGTGAGGCTTTCTTATTTTCTGTGAAATAATCCTCCTCAACCTGCTTGGATTTTTGTTATGCACACCAGTGCCTGCAGGAATGTACTGGTGTTTGAACTGTTCTGCACACCAGTGCCTGCAGGAATGTACTGGTGTCTGAACAGAGAGGGATGCAAAACAAATGAACTCACAGACAGACTGGGAAATATGACATAACGTACACAGAAGGTGATAGGGTAACAAAACCAACACAGAGTGAACAGAGAAGCCCAGAGGCTAAGAAACTGGGTGTCTCCCTAGTATTAGAAATGCTCAGATGGAAAAAGCAAGATGTTGTGTTTTAATACGTAGAGAACCCGAAATGCTGTTGCTAAGGGCAACAGCAAAACCCTAAAGGGTTACCAACGGGTGTGGCAGTAAACTCCTTGGTCAGAGATGGAATAATAGACACAAGGAGAGTCTCCACAATCCTAATTCTCACTTGCAGGGCCCAGGTACAGCTTACTGCCACTAAACTGACACATGGACACCCTGCACAGTGAGAGAGGATTAAGCAGGCAGGTCTGAAAGTACAGCCACAAACCTGCTGGGTTCACAGAATATCAAAAGAACCTCAGCAGGCTAAACGACTGACTCCAGTCTTACTGCTAGGTCTGGATTGGCAGAGTGTAGTACCAAATCCCCAGGCCTATTTGCAGTAAGCAACAACAAATACAAAGCTACACAGTACTGGCTAACTTTCAGGAACTGACTAACCAACAAAGATTCAGCAGCATCTGCTTAACCTGAGAAGAGGCCTTATAAAGCAGGTGCTGTCCACGCCCCCCTCAGACCTCACAGACTGTGAGCACAAAAACCAGCACCGGATCCCCTGCCTGTAACCACTGCACAGCAAAAGACCCGAACCGGAGTATCAGCTGCGCTCAGGTTACTCCGCTAGCACTTGTCTCCCGGTTGCCATGACGACGTGGCAGCACAGGGCAGGAGACCCTAACAGTACCCCCCCTCTGACGAGGGGTCAAAGAACCCCTACCACCGGGTTTATCGGGGAACTGCGAGAAGAAAGAGCGTATCAGTCTGGGGGCATGAAGATCACAACTGCGCACCCACGACCGCTCCTCCGGGCCATACCCCTTCCAGTGCACCAAAAATGACAGCCGACCCCGAACCATCTTGGAGTCAAGAATCCTTTCAACAACAAACTCCCTCTGGCCACGTATCAGAAGAGGGGAAGGTCTTCCTCTGGAAGAAGGATTACTAATCGCCCGTTTTAAAAGGGAACAATGAAATGTTTTATTGATACCCAAAGAACGGGGCAGATCTAACTGAAATGCCACCGGATTGATAACCCTGGTGATCTTATAAGGGCCGATGAACCGGGGGCCTAACTTATGAGATGGCTGTCTCAACTTCAAATTCTTGGTAGACAACCAGACGAAGTCTCCTAATTTGAAGCTGCAGGGTCTTTTCCGCTTATCAAAAACCCTTTTGGTCACTAATGACACAGACACAAGGGCTTTCTTCACTTTCCTCCAAATACCTCTAAGGACCGAAACGACAGAGGAACCACCAGGCGTGGAGTCCAAGGGGTCAAAAGAATTGTCCTTAGGATGATGCCCATACACACAAAGGAAGGGAGAGATCCCTGTAGCAGAGTGAGCCGCGTTGTTATAGGCAAACTCCGCCATTGACAGATGAGCAACCCAGTCAGTCTGACACTTGGAGACATAACACCTGAGGAACTGCTCCAAGGACTGGTTCACCCTTTCAGTCTGCCCATTAGACTGCGGATGGTAGCCTGACGACAAGCTGACAGAAATCTGGAGATCGGAACAAAATGCCCTCCAGAATTTGGCCACAAACTGGGATCCGCGGTCAGAGACCACATCAAGTGGCAACCCGTGGAGACGCACAACATGCAGCATAAATAATTCAGACAGGCGTCTGGCCGATGGCAGCCCAACCAGTGGAACGAAGTGCGCCATCTTCGAAAACCTGTCAACGACAACCCAGATGGCTGTCATCCCCGAGGATTTGGGCAAGTCCACAACAAAATCCATTGAAATGTGGGTCCATGGCTTAGATGGAATAGAGAGTGGATGTAATGGGCCAACAGGAACCCCTCTAGGAGTCTTATTTCGGGCACAGATGTCACATGCCCGAACCCACTGATCCACATCCTTAGCCACCGAGGGCCACCACACCGCCCTAGATAGCAACTCCCGAGTTCTGGCAATACCCGGGTGACCTGCCGACTTCTTGGCATGGAATTCCAGGAACACTCGCTGTCTTAACCTAGGAGGCACAAACAAAAGACCTACCGGAAGGTCTGGAGGAACCTGCTCCTGTGCTCTAAGGACTAATGACAAGAGGTCCTGGGTAATGCCCACTTTAATACATGATGGGGACACAATGGGCAACGGCTCCTCGGTGGTCTCCTGGATTGGAGCAAAACTCCGCGAGAGCGCATCAGTCTTGATGTTTTTTGACCCAGGGCGATATGTTATCAAAAAATTAAAGCGAGCAAAAAACAAAGCCCATCGTGCCTGCCTGGCATTGAGACGCTTCGCTGACTCTAAATATGCCAAATTCTTATGGTCGGTGAGAATTGAGACCACAAACTTAGCCCCCTCAAGCCAGTGTCTCCACTCCTCGAGTGCATCCTTAATAGCCAACAATTCCCAGTTACCCACGTCATAATTCATCTCGGCAGGCGAAAATTTACGGGAAAAGTAAGCACAGGGATGAAGGCGATTATCAGACACTCCCATCTGAGAGAGCACTGCCCCAATACCCATCTCAGAGGCATCCACCTCCACCACAAAAGGACGCTCTGGATCTGGGTGTCGCAGCACCTTGGCCGAGACAAATGCCCTTTTGAGACGGGCAAAAGCCGCTTTGGCCTCACGAGACCAGTGAGCAACATCCGCCCCTTTCTTAGTGAGTGCCACCAAAGGCGCCACTATAGACGAAAATCCAGCGATAAATCGTCTATAAAAATTTGCAAAGCCCAGGAAACGCTGAAGCGCCTTCAAACTAGTGGGCTGCACCCAATCCAGGACTGCCTGTACCTTGGAACCCTCCATTTGGAAACCTTCTGGGGAGATAATATATCCTAGAAATGCGATTTGCTGAACTTCAAATTCGCACTTCTCCAGCTTCGCTCCAAGCCGGTGGTCTCTGAGTTTCTGGAGGACTAAGCGTACATGCTTCCGATGTTCCTCCAGGGAATGGGAGAAGATTAGGATGTCATCTAAGTATACAACTAAGAATCTATCCAAATATTCCCTGAGCACATCGTTCATGAAATCCTGGAAGACTGCCGGGGCATAACAGAGCCCAAAAGGCATCACCAAATATTCATAATGCCCTGAGTGGGTATTAAAGGCAGTCTTCCATTCATCCCCCTCTCTTATTCGGATTAGATTGTACGCACCGCGTAGGTCAATCTTAGAAAAAATGGTGGCAGTACGAAGCTGGTCAAACAAGACCGAAATGAGAGGCAGTGGGTATGAGTTTTTAATCGTGATACGGTTCAATTCCCTGAAGTCGATGCAGGGTCGCAATGAACCGTCCTTTTTACCCACGAAGAAGAACCCCGACCCAACTGGAGACCGTGAAGGTCTGATAAATCCTTTAGCCAAGTTCTCCTGAATGTACTCTGCCATAGCCTGAGTCTCAGGACGTGACAGGGAGTACAACCTGCTCTTGGGAAGCTTAGCATTCGGCAACAAATCAATGGCACAGTCATAGGGGCGATGGGGAGGTAGTACCTCTGCAACTTTTTTGGAGAACACGTCCGCAAAATCTGCATAACACCCTGGCAATCCTGGCAAACTTAGCTGCGAGAGCCTGACTGGAAGGCTCAAGCAACTCCTGAAACAATCAGTACCCCAACTAAGAATCTCCCCAGAGACCCAGTCAAATTGAGGATTGTGGGCCCTTAACCAGGGTAACCCCAACACCAATGGGGCAAAAGTACAGACAGTCACATAAAAGGACAATTTTTCAGAGTGTGTGGCTCCAATAAACAAAGAAATCTGGCTAGTGCAAGAGGTAATTTTACCCTGGGATAATGGTTCCCCGTTTAACCCACAAATCTCAATTTCCGACGCCAAGGGTACTAAGAAAACAGAGTGTTTCAGGGCGAATTGGCGGTCCATAAAACCCCGTCGGCCCCACTGTCCACAAAGGCCCCAGTCTTGACAGTTTGACCGAGGATCTTCAAGGTCACCGGAATGATAAAAGTCTTCTTGGGAAATTCTGACTTCTGGCCTGACAGGATATTTCCCATCACCCTCAGGCCCTGAAGTTTTCCGGCTTTTCTGGGCATGATACTACCACATGACCCTTATTCCCACAGTACAAACACAACCCCTGCTGTCTCCTCCGCGTCTTCTCACGCGAGGAGAGGCGGGTAGCCCCAATCTGCATAGGCTCCTCGGAAAATTCCTCAGAGTCTGAGGTTCCCTTGGGAAAGAAGGAAACCTCGGTCTCCCTTTCAAGCCTACGCTCTCTCAGCCGTCTATCCACCCGGATGGATAACTGCATGAGCTGATCCAAGCTATCAGGCAAGGGATATTGTACCAGTTGGTCTTTTATCTGGTTAGAAAGACCTCTTCGGTACTGGTGTCTCAGGGCTGGGTCATTCCACTGGGTATCATGGGCCAACCTCCGAAACTCCGTACAGTAAACCTCAACTGGCCTTCGCCCTTGCTTAAGGATCGAAATCTGAGCCTCGGCTGAGGCCGTCTTGTCAGGGTCATCATACAACATGCCCAGTGCCGTAAAAAAAGCATCAACACTTTTAAGCGACGGACAGTCAGGCTGCAACCCATGTGCCCAGACCTGTGGGTCTCCTTGTAGCAAGGAAATCACTATGCCCACCCGCTAAATCTCTGACCCAGAAGACTGAGGCCTAAGCTGGAAATATAACTTGCAGCTCTCCTTGAAACAAAAGAACTGCGAGCGATCTCCAGAAAAACGATCCGGAAGATTTACTTTCGGCTCCTTAACCCCTGAAGGTGCTGCTGCTGCGGGAGCTCCACCAGCGGCCTGGGAGGTGTGCATTTTAATGGACAAATCATTAAATTGACGAGTCAGGACCTGCACCTGATCGACCACCTGTTGCAACGTATTTTGAGGGGTATGCTCCATATTCCCACAAAATTTCAACAGGAGTATTGGGCTGCTGAATATGTTATGCACACTAGTGCCTGCAGGAATGTACTGGTGTTTGAACTGTTATGCACACCAGTGCCTGCAGGAATGTACTGGTGTCTGAACAGAGAGGGATGCAAAACAAATGAACTCACAGACAGACTGGGAAATATGACATAACGTACACAGAAGGTGATAGGGTAACAAAACCAACACAGAGTGAACAGAGAAGCCCAGAGGCTAAGAAACTGGGTGTCTCCCTAGTATTAGAAATGCTCAGATGGAAAAAGCAAGATGTTGTGTTTTAATACGTAGAGAACCCGAAATGCTGTTGCTAAGGGCAACAGCAAAACCCTAAAGGGTTACCAACGGGTGTGGCAATAAACTCCTTGGTCAGAGATGGAATAATAGACACAAGGAGAGTCTCCACAATCCTAATTCTCACTTGCAGGGCCCAGGTACAGCTTACTGCCACTAAACTGACACATGGACACCCTGCACAGTGAGAGAGGATTAAGCAGGCAGGTCTGAAAGTACAGCCACAAACCTGCTGGGTTCACAGAATATCAAAAGAACCTCAGCAGGCTAAACGACTGACTCCAGTCTTACTGCTAGGTCTGGATTGGCAGAGTGTAGTACCAAATCCTCAGGCCTATTTGCAGTAAGCAACAACAAATACAAAGCTACACAGTACTGGCTAACTTTCAGGAACTGACTAACCAACAAAGATTCAGCAGCATCTGCTTAACCTGAGAAGAGGCCTTATAAAGCAGGTGCTGTCCACGCCCCCCTCAGACCTCACAGACTGTGAGCACAAAAACCAGCACCGGATCCCCTGCCTGTAACCACTGCACAGCAAAAGACCCGAACCGGAGTATCAGCTGCGCTCAGGTTACTCCGCTAGCACTTGTCTCCCGGTTGCCATGACGACGTGGCAGCACAGGGCAGGAGACCCTAACAATTTTTGTATTAGCAATATTCAACACAACCCTAATAGCCTCTATCATCAACTGCACCCATTTTGCAAAAGATGCAGCCCCCCGCAACACATCTCTGTCACCGTTTGCAGTATCAGAATCGGTATCGGTATCATCCTGCATGATCTGAGCAAGAGCACGTTTATGTGAATATACAGCGGGGAGCCCTTGTGTACCAGAACTGGGCCAGACTGCCATAGAGTTCTGTAAAGCCTGAGTTGCAGATTCATTTTGTGCAACCCTATTTGAAATCTGAGAAATAATAACATTTTAAACCTACCGGTAAATCTTTTTCTCCTAGTCCGTAGAGGATGCTGGGGACTCCGTAAGGACCATGGGGTATAGACGGGCTCTGCAGGAGACATGGGCACTCTAAAGACTTTAGATGGGTGTGCACTGGCTCCTCCCTCTATGCCCCTCCTCCAGACCTCAGTTAGATCCTGTACCCAGTGGAGACTGGATGCACTGCAGGGGAGCTCTACTGAGTTTCTCTGAAAAGACTTCTGTTAGGTTTTTTATTTTCAGGGAGCACTGCTGGCAACAGGCTCCCTGCATCGTGGGACTGAGGAGAGAGACAGAGCCGGCCCTAACCAATATGATGCCCTAGGCAAGATTTTGGCTGGTGCTCCCTAGCACCACCGCTGGTTCCGCCTCTGACCTTGCACCTCTTTCCCAGCACCATCACCCCTCACCCATAGCAGTCCTTATTTTGGTGTTTGTACCCCCTATACTTTAAATAGGAACAGCTCGCACATTTGGCGCCCAGCCCAAAAATGGGTGTGTTTTTGCTGGCAAGGGGCATGGCCACAAAATAGTAACCCCAATTCCAATTACGCCACACAGTGACAGTACTGCAACTTTATTCACATTTGATCATGCGATAGTGTCTATAATTCATATTACATCCCACAGTAGTATAACTTTACCTTCTAAACGTTACTCCTCACAGTAGAGCCCCTTATTCACATTATACCACACTGAATTGCTCCTTATTCACATTACACCACACCCTATTGCTCTTTATTCACATTAGACGACACAGTAGTGCCCTTTCTATATGTAACGCCACATAGTAGAGAACCTTATACACATAATGCCACGTATTAGCAATGCATTTATACACATAATTCCACACAGTAATACCCCTTACACATATGAGACACCTTATTTATGTGCCTTACACATTATGACTATCTTTATTAATGCCCTTTTACACATAATGACACACATAGTGCCACCTACACATTTGCTGCACATTATTAGTGCCCCTTTACACATAATGACACACATACAGTAGTACCCTGTTACACATATGCCGCACATTAAAGCCCTTATACACATAATGACACACATAGTGCCCCTTACACATATGTTGCACATTATTAATGCATTTTTACATGACACACATAATGCTCCTTACACATATTCCGAACACTACTGCACAACCAACCCACTCACATGCACACAGCACTCACACTGCCACTAACACTGTGACCTCTGCCTCTGCTTGGATACAGATGTGTCCTCCTAAATCCTGCCTCAATGCTAACTTCGGGCACCTTTTTTTAATGAAAATGCATCTTATTTGCATTGCTATGTGGCTAGGATGAACAAGCAGCTCCTGCTGATTAAACTGATATGCAGCATGCCTATATACTGTGTGAGACTGTGGCTGTATCTGCATATGAAATGCTACACAGAATATAGGCATGCTGCATATCATTTTATTCAGCAGAAGCTGCTGATGCCCCTAGGCATATCAAATGCCCTAGGCAATTGCCTAGTTTGCCTATGCCTATGGCCGGCTCTGGAGAGAGAAGCAGACCTACTTAAATGATAGGCCCTGCTTCTTAGGCTACTGGACACCATTAGCTCCAGAGGGTCGGAACACAGGTCTCACCCACGTTGTTCGTCCCGGAGCCGCGCCACCGTCCTCCTCACAGAGCCGGAATATAGAAGCCGGGTGAGTATAAGAAGAAAGAAGACTTCAAAGGCGGCAGAAGACTTCTGATCTTCACAGAGGTACCGCGCCATTGCTCCCACACATTCACACACTGACGGCACTGTAAGGGTGCAGGGCGCAAGGGAGGGGGTGCCCTGGGAAGCAAAATTAACCTCTAGGGACACTGGCATAGATATATAGATATATATATATATATATATATATATACATATACTGCGGAGGCAGTATATTACACAAACCCCCGCCAGTATAAAGATTTGAGCGGGACCGAAGCCCGCCGTTGAGGGGGCGGAGCTTGATCCTCCAGCACTAACCAGCGCCATTTTCTCCACAGCACGCTGCAGTGAAGCTGGCTCCCCGGACTCTCCCCTGCTGAACACAAGTACAGAGGGCACAAAAGTGTGGGGGGGGGCACATTTATTTGGCGCAGGGAGTGTAACTAATATATCTAATAAGGTCAGTGTAATGTTGTCATTTTGTTTAAAATTTTAGCTATTCCTTGAACTGATGTCCTTCGAATTGATGGACCCATGGCCCGACTTGGCCCAGGAGTTGTCAGGTGGATTGGCTCTGGAGTCTCCTGTTCATTTATGTTAACCATAGTGCTGGTTTCTGGTTTTATTGCATTTGGAGTGGGTGAGAAAGACTCTTTTTTTTTAATTTAGGTCCAAAATTGTACACGTAATAAATATTTTTTATTTTGACAAAATGTTGTATATGTCTTATTATTTGTGATTGATATTGTTTAGGCTTATGTAAAATTATGCTGCAAAATAAAGGGTCTTTTCAGGTATATTTAATTTAGTTAGCTTGGGGTTATTTTAACAATATTATGCTTTTGTGCATGAACACTTATGTTAAGGGTGATGTTTGTGATCTATTCACAGAATGAAAAAAGTACATATGTTGTAAAAGCTATTTAGTAATATTCCAAAACAATGGGGTAATTCAGATCTGATCGCTGGGTTGCGTTTTTTGCTGCCCTGCGATCATATAGTCGCCACCTACAGGGGGAGGGGAAAACGCTGTGCAAGTGTGCAATCACTTCGTTAGCAGAGCTGCATAAAAATCAGTTTGTGCAGTCTCTGCACAGCCCAGGATTTACTCAGCCGCTGCGATTGTATCCTGCTGATCAGGGCCGGAGCTGACGTCAGACACCCTCCCTGAAAACGCCTGAGACCGCCTGCGTTTTTCCAGACACTCATGGAAAACGGTCAATTGTCATCCACCAATGGCCTCTTCCTGTCAATCTTCTTGCGAACGCCTGTGCATTCTGATTTTTTGCACCATCCCGTCGCTAGACACGATGCCTAGTGCCGTTGTGCGACACTGGTGCATTGCGGCTCACACGCATGCGCAGTACAGATCTGATCGCACACTGTGGAAAATGCACAGCAGCGATCAGGTCTGAATTACCCCCTATGTTCTGTGTGCTACAAATGCTTGTGTCATTTTATTTAGAGTGTCCGTAAGTTTGAAGATTATGGTACATACTGTATAAAGGTACACATTGTTTTTAAGGTGCAACATAATTACACGCCTTGACCTATACAGTAAAATTTTACTTTTTAATTTAAAGTTTATTAAATAAAATAAATGCATAAGTGTAGCTGAATAAGATAAAGTTAAATAAATAAATATATGACAGCCTTATGGGCCCTACACACTTGCGATCCACCGCCGAGCTGCCCTACGGCGGATAAGGCCGACGGGCGACTCGGCGGCGGGGGAATGGGGTGGGGGGGGGGGGCAGTGACGGGGGGAGTAAAGTTTCTTTACTCCCCCGTCACCCGGCTCCATAGCAGTGCTAGCAAATATGGACGAGATTGTCCATATTGGCCTGCATGCACAAGCGACGGGGCAGCAACGATGAACGAGCGCGGGGCCGCGCATCGTTCATCGTTGGTGCCTACACACTGAAAGATATGAACGGTATCTCGTTCATTAATGAACGAGAACGTCCATATCTTTCAGTTTTATCGCCCAGTGTGTAGGGCACATAAGTGTATGTGAAATAGGTATATGTGAACCTCATATAGTCAAGATTTTCTTTAAAAATATAAAAGTGCAAATGGATACATTCCGACCACATCTCCATGTTGTGTATGTTGCCTAGGCTAGTTTATGTGTATTATATGGACTGGGTGGAATGTACATTAGATGTCAAATCAAGAGCATCAAAGTTTTTTGATATATAGCTGCCATACATCACTACTTTGACCACTACAGAAAAAGATAACATCAGGTAACATGTTCGATTGACCACATGGTATAAGATGTATGTACTGGAAAATGGGACTCCTCTATTTTGATAAGGTCTTTATTTAATTGTGCCAGGTTGGGCTTACCGGATTGTACTCTATAACTATAGATTGAATCTTTTTACCTGTTGTTCTGTATGTACCTGCCTTGAATTATAATGTACTTATGTTTTCCTTTATATTTCTCAATAAATATATATATATAAAAATTTTTTATGTATGGTTGCCTAGAGCAGAGGTTTTCAAACGCAGTCCTCAAGGGACTCCAACGGTCCGTGTTTCAAGTACATCCACTGCTGGGGGAATGATGTGTATAAGCAGCACTACTACTGTGGAGCATTATGTGTATAGGTGGCACTACTACTGGGGGCATTATGTGTATAAGCAGCACTACTATGTGCAGTGTGCTATGAATAAGATTGTGCCACTGTGTGGCATAATTTAAAATAGGGGCAATATTTTGTGTCCACGCCCCTTCCTTGTGAGACAACACCCCTTTTCTTGATGCACGCCAAGGGCATGCACAGAGTCGGACTGGGCAAGAAAGGCCCACCGAGGAAATGCAGTGGTAGGGGCCCATGCTTAAGGATGTGGCCAGGCAGTAGTGGTGGTGTGGCCAACCACCACAGAGGCCCACCTAACCGTAAGAGAGTGCATGGGCTGGTCCCATAGTCCTGTGCCGTATAAGGTAACTTCAGGGGCATTTCTACAGAGGAGGGGGCCCGTGTACACCTCCGGGTGGGCCCCCTCCTCTGCACACCGCTGTAGACTCCGGCACTGTGCCGGAGTCTACTGCACATGTGCAGGTCTCCGGAAACATGGTGCCCGCCATGATCCGGAGACTACTTTGGCTACCGCGCATGCGCTGTGGCCATTTTGGCTGCGATTTCCGGCGCGATCACAGCTCATGGCGCTGGACTCCGGAAAGGTAAGTATTAAAATGGGTGCAATGGGTGCGGTGTGGGCCCCCTCTGGACCCAGGGGCCTGTGTGCACTGCACCCATTATAGAAACGCCAATGGGTAACATATGTATAATGTATAATTAAAGTGCACTAGGATACAGCCTGAAACCTAATCCATACTTGCCTACTCTCCCGGAATGGCCGGGAGGCTCCCGAAAATCGGGTGACCCTCCCGGTCCCACGGAAGAGCAGGCAAGTCTCCCGGAACCAGCAGTCACCCTGCCCGTCCGCCCCACTTACTGTGTAAAGTGGGCGGTCCGGGCAGTTGATGAAGCGATTCTTGCTGAATCGCGTCATCATAGCCACGCCCCCTGCAGTGTAATGCCGGGGATCGCGGCATTACAGAGCGGGGGGCGTGGCTTAAATGGTGTGACATGGTAACTCCGCCCCCGGTCCGCCCCTGCTCCACCCCGCCCCGCCTCCGGTCCGCCTCCTCCCCACGTCACAGCCTGTCCCTGCCCCCCTGCTGAGCCGACCTGGCTGCTCTCTCCCGCAGAGAGCAGCCAGAATATCGGCAAGTAAGACCTAATCCCTAGAGGAGGAGGTGGGCCCACAGGCAGTGGTGCCCACCAGTGGTTTCCCCTGTGGGCCAGTCCGACCCTGCATGCACATTCCCTTTGTAAAGTAGGTGAGGGCACACATTTACAGTCTGCAGGGGGGAGCAGTACACCCTAGCACTAACCCTGAGTGCAAGATTGTCAGTGTGTTTCTGTGGTTGGGATTTGTGTGTGACTGTCAGCCACTCACAGCAGTGACATGGTACACACATGTAGAGCAGATATATTTTGGTGTATGTGGCTGCTGGGCTGGCACTCTTTCAAGTCAATGCAGCAGCATGTGTGAACTGGGCAGCATGCAGTGGCACAGAACATCAGTAGCAGCATGCAGTGACAATCCAGCAGCAGCAGCAGCACACTGTGGCAAATCATGATATCAACTATATTTATAATTGTTAGAGTTATTATGGATAACACTGGCCAATGTTACCTGTTTGACACAGAATATGAGGAATCAGCCTCTAGCTATGATAACAACCTGCACTAGTTATTCCACTTCTCCATACCACAACAGAGAGGAAAGGACTTCCGACCTTTAGACACAGTAAACATAAAACCAAGGAAAGGTGTAAGAGTTTTACTTTTACTTTTTCGAATGCGCACTTAATATTTCTGGACACTCAGCAATGTTAAAGATGAAATATGACAGCAGCTTTTCACAGTACACGTTGAGTATCCCTTAGTCAAAATGCTTAGGAAAAGAAATATTTTGGATATCGGATTTTTCCGTATTTTGGAATAATTGCATACTGTAATGAGATCATGGCGATGGGACAAGGGCTGGTTCTAGGTATTTTGGCGCCCCGGGCGGAGAATAGGGGTGTGGCTTCATACAGGGGGCGTGGTCAGTTACGCCCCTTGTAGAGTTGTGCCCCCATTTGTGCCCCCTGTAGCGTAGCGCCGCTTGCACACACACACACACACACACAAAAAAAATAATACTTACAATCCCCGCTCCTGACCGCTGCAGACCTCTGCCGGCGCCGCTCCTCTCCTCGGATCTATGGGAGAGACGTCATGATGTCTCTCCCATAGTACAGCATACACAGACACTAGAGGTCAAATATGACCCCTAGCGTCTGTCAGTCCCACAATGCTGTGCGGTGCGCGATGACGCCATCGCGCACCGCACAGCAAAGGTCCTCTCCAGGAAGGGAAACTAGACGCGTAGCGTCTAGTTCCCTTCACTGCGGGGTACACAGCGGGACACAGCGGGGGGCACAGTAGCGGATCTTGCCATGGTGCGGTGCCCTCAGGATGGCGCCGGCGCCCTGGGCAAAAGTCCTGCTTGCCCGTGGCAAGATCCGCTACTAGATGGGACCTAAGTCTAAGCACAGAATGCATTTATGTATCATTTACACCTTATACATACAGCCTGAAGGTAATTTTAGCCAATATTTTTAATAGCTTTGTACATTAAACAAAATGTGTGTACATTCACACAATTCATTTATGTTTCATATATACCTTATACACGCAGCTGAATGTATACAAGATAGGAGATTACAAGTGTGCGCAATACAGCTGCCAACCCTGGCTCTATGTTCCACACGAAGGTTCCCTCACACCTTCACCAACTACAGTGCATAAGAAAAGTGAAACAGAACCTTGTCGGCGCTTATGTTAATAGTTGAAATAATCCTGCACGATAGGCTTCGGCTCAATAGAAAGGAGATGAGTGTATATAGTGAACTAAGTTTTTTTAATAACACATATCACAAACAGTTAAACGGTTTGGGCATTCCCATTATAGCATAAAACTTATTTTTAAAAGTCTCTTTATACAGCATCTATCCACAGAGGATCAGAATTGATCACCTTTACCGAAGGTGATGTGAACCGTATATAGACACTTCAAATAGTGCCTGGTTAAGTGAGCTCCGGATCCACCGTCCCAGCTCGCAGTATCACCACCGCCTGGTCAGTGTGCAGCTCTGCCCCCAAGCAGAGCCGGCCATAGGCATAGGCAAACTAGGCAATTGCCTAGGGCATTTGACATGCCTAGGGGCATCAGCAGCTTCTGCTGATTAAAATGATATGCGGCATGCCTATATTCTGTGTGTAGCATTTCTTATGCAGATACAGCCACAGTCTCACACAATATATAGGCATGCTGCATATCATTTTAATCAGCAGAATCTGCTTGTGCATCCTAGCCACATTGCAATGCAAATAAGATGCATTTTCATAAAAAGGTGCCCGACGTTAGCATTGAGGCAAGATTTATGAGGACACATCTGTATCCAAGCAGAGGCAGAGGTCACAGTGATAGTGGCAGTGTGAGTGCTGTGTGCATGTGAGTGGGTTGGTTGTGCAGTAGTGTTCGGAATATGTGTAAGGAGCATTATGTGTGTCATGTAAAAATGCATTAATAATGTGCAACATATGTGTAAGGGGCACTATGTGTGTCATTATGTGTATAAGGGCTTTAATGTGCGGCATATGTGTAACAGGGTACTACTGTATGTGTGTCATTATGTGTAAAGGGGCACTAATAATGTGCAGCAAATGTGTAGGTGGCACTATGTGTGTCATTATGTGTAAAAGGGCATTAATAAAGATAGTCATAATGTGTAAGGCACATAAATAAGGTGTCTCATATGTGTAAGGGGTATTACTGTGTGGAATTATGTGTATAAATGCATTGCTAATACGTGGCATTATGTGTATAAGGTTCTCTACTATGTGGCGTTACATATAGAAAGGGCACTACTGTGTCGTCTAATGTGAATAAAGAGCAATAGGGTACATCCCTATGGTACTGATGTGGACCCCAGCATCCTCTAGGACGTAAGAGAAAATAGGATTTTGGTTACCTACCGGTAAATCCTTTTCTCGTAGTCCGTAGAGGATGCTGGGATCCATATTAGTACCATGGGGTATAGACGGGTCCACCAGGAGCCATTGACACTTTAAGAGTTTGAGAGTGTGTGCTGGCTCCTGCCTCTACGGCCCTCCTACCAGACTCAGTCTAGAAGCTGTACCGGAGGAGACAGACATCTTTGAGAGAAGGATTTAACACAGATAGTGGCGAGATTCATACCAGCTCACACATACAAGGCACATAATGCTAACTTAGCTTGTAACTTAGCAACCGCTGAACACATTATTTACCAAGTAACAATGTAGTACTTAATTAAAAACAAAGTTGTACTGAATCAGATAACAATTGCAGTTAAACGAAGCGCTGGGCGGGCGCCCAGCATCCTCCACGGACTACGAGAAAAGGATTTACCGGTAGGTAACCAAAATCCTATTTAATCTTACGTCCTAGAGGATGCTGGGGTCCACATCAGTACCATGGGGATGTACCAAAGCTCCCAGAACAGGAGGGAGAGCGCGGAGGCCCTGCAAAACTGATTGACTGAACTTCAGATCATCAGAGGTCAAAGTATCGGACTTGTAGAACTTTGCAAATGTGTTCGACCCAGACCAAGTTGCAGCTCGGCAAAGTTGTAATGCCGAGATACCCCGGGAAGCTGCCCAGGAAGACCCCACCTTACGAGTAGAATGGGCCTTGACAGATGTAGGGCACGGCAAGCCTGCCGTAGAATACGCATGCTGGATAGTGAACCTGATCCAGCAAGTTATTGTCTGCTTAGAAACAGGACACCCAATTTTCTTGGGATCATACAGGACAGAGAGTCCGATTTCCTGTGACAAGCAGTCCTCTTCACATATATTTTCATAGCCCTTACAACATCCAAAGACTGAAATTGAGGAGTCAGTAGCCACTAGCACCACAATAGGTTGGTTGATATGAAATGCTGACACCTTCGGAAGAAATTGCTGCCATGTCCGGAGCTCAGCTCTATCTTCGTGGAAGATTAAGTAGGGGCTTTTACAGGACAAAGCCCCCAACTCCGACACACATCTAGCAGAAGCTAAAGCCAACAACGTGACAGCCTTCCACCTAAGAAATTTGACCTCAACCTCCTGTAGAGGCTCGAACCAGTCCGATTGGAGGAACTGTAACACCACATTAAGGTCCCAAGGCTCTGTAGGTGGTACAAAGGGAGGTTGGATGTGCAGAACTCCCTTCAAAAAGGTCTGAACCTCAGGGAGGGCAGCCAATTGTTTTTGGAAGAAAATGCATAGGACCTTCACAGATCCGAACCTCAGGCCCATATCCACACCAGCTTGTAGGAAGAGGAGAAACCGTCCCAGTTGAAACTCCACCGCAGGAAATTTCTTGGACTCACACCAAGAGACATATTTTTTCCAAATTTGATGGTAATGTTTAGACATTACTCCTTTCCAAGCCTGTATCAGGGTAGGAATAACCTTGTTCGGAATGCCCTTCAACCTCCATGCCGTCAAACGTAGCTGCAATAAGTCTTGATAGGCGAACGGCCCCTGCTGCAGCAGGTCCTCCTGAAGAAGAAGAGGCTTCACCTCTTCTAGCAGTAGATCCAGAAGATCCGCGTATCAAGCCCTTCTTGGCCAGTCTGGAGCAATGAGGATCGCTTGAACCTTTGTTCTCTTTATGAGCTTTAGAACTCTTAAAGCTCTTGGGATGAGTGGAAGTGGAGGAAACACGTACACCAACTGGAACACCCACGGAGTCACTAGGGCGTCCACCGCCACTGCTTGCGGGTCCTTCGACCTGGAACAATACCACCAAAGCTTCTTGTTGAGACGAGAGGCCATCATATCGATCTGCGGTACACCCCAAAGATCTGTTACCTCCTTGAACACCTCCGGATGGAGACCCCACTCCCCTGGATGGAGATCGTGTTTGCTGGGGAAGTCCGCTTCCCAGTTGTCTACTCCCGGAATGATGATTGCTGACAGCGCCAATGCATGCTTTTCTGCCCAGAGGATGATTCTTGTTACCTCTGCCATTGCAGCTCTGCTCTTCGTTCCGCCCTGTCGATTTATGTAAGCCACCGTTGTCACATTGTCCGACTGCACTTGAATGGCCCGATTTCTCAGAAGATGGGCCGCTTTGAGAAGACCGTTGTAGACGGCTCTTAGTTCCAGAATGTTTATCGGCAGGCCGGCTTCCAGACTTGACCATCTTCCTTGGAAGGTTTCCCCTTGAGTGACTGCGCCCCAGCCCCGGAGACTTGCATCCACAGTTAGAAGGATCCAGTCCTGAATCCCAAACCTGCGTCCCTCCAGAAGGTGAGGTAATTGCAGCCACCAGAGGAGGGAAATCCTGGCCTTTGGTGACAGACTTATTCTCTGGTGCATGTGTAGATGGGATCCCGACCACTTGTCCAGGAGATCCAGTTGGAAAGACAGCGTAAAACCTCCCATACTGCAGAGTCTCGTAGGAGGCCACCATCTTCCCAGAAGGCGAATGCACTGATGAACTGACACCCGGGCTGGCTTCAGGACATCCTGGATCATCGTTTAAATCACCAACGCTTTTTCCTCTGGGAGAAACACCCTCTACACCTCCGTGTCGAGGATCATTCCGAGAAAGGACAACCTCCTGGTTGCTTCCAATTTTGATTTTGGAAGATTCAGGATCCAACCATGTTCCCTGAGAAGCTGGGTCGTGATTGTTATGGACCGTAATAGCTTCTCTTTGGACGATGCCTTCATCAGCAGATCGTCCAGGTACGGAATTATGTTCACCCCCTGTGGAGGAGAATCATCATTTCCGTCATCATCCTGGTGAATACCCTCGGTGCTGTGGAGAGCCCTAATGGGAGGGCCTGGAACTGAAAGTGACAGTCCAACAATGCGAATTGAAGATAAGCTTGATGCGGCAGTTAAATCGGAATGTGGAGGTACGCATCCTTGATATCCAGGGATACTAGGAATTCCCCATCCTCCAGACCTGATATCACTGCCCTTAGAGACTCCATTTTGAACTTGAACTCCCTCAGAAAGGGGTTTAGTGATTTTAAGTTCAGAATGGGCCTGACCAAACCATCCGGTTTCGGTACTACAAAAAAGGTTTGAATAGTAACCTTTGTTTATGAGGAGGTACTGGCACAATAACTTGTGGCTCCACCAACTTCTGGACGGCTTCTTGCAGGACAGTCCTGTTTGCCAGCAGGGCTGGAAAGCCTGATCTGAAAAATCGGTGAGGAGGGAGAATTTGAAATTCCAGCCTGTACCCCTGGGACACAATATCTTGCACCCACGGGTTCAGGCCAGAGGATACCCAGACATGACTGAAATGTCTGAGTCTCGCTCCCACCGGCCCCACCTCTGGGGCGTGCAGTCCACCGTCATGCGGAGGACTTTGGTGTACCTGAAGCAGGTTTCTGTTCCTGGGAACCTGCAGCCGCAGGTTTCTTGAACTTTGGCCGACCTCCCCGAAAGAAGGTGTTAGATGGCTTGGCCTTTCTGGACTTGTTAGACCGAAAGGGCTGTAATGTATCTGAAGAAAAGGGTTTCTTCGGAGCAGGTGTAGCTGAGGGAAGAAAAGGTGACTTACCAGCCGTAGCCGTGGAGATCTACGCATCTAACGCTTCCCCAAATAGAGCCTGACCTGTTTAGGCTAGGGTCTCCACACTTCTCCTGGATTCCGTGTCGGCAGACCACTGGCACAACCACAGTCCTCGACGAGCTGATACTGACATGGAGGAATTCTCTGCAGCCATGGAACCCAGGTTTTTCATGGATTCTACCAGAAATCCTGCCGAATCCTGAATGTTACGTAAAAGCAATTCAACATCACATTTCTCCATAGTATCCAAGTCCTCAAGTAACGTGCCTGACCACTTACTATAGCTTTGGCAATCCAAGCACTGGCAATAGTGGGACGTAGGATTGCCCCAGAAGCCGTGTACATGGATTTGAATGTATTATCAATTTTACGATCAGCCGGCTTTTTCAAGGCGGTAGATCCTTGAACAGGTAAAACCACCTTTTTTGAGAATCTGGATACTGACGTGTCAAGAATAGGCGGGTTTTCCCATTTTTTCCTATCCTCTACCGGGAAAGGAAATGCTACCAGAACCCTTTTAGGTGTCTGGAATTTTTTATCCGGGTTTTCCCAAGCCTTTTCAAATATAGCATTTAATTCCTTTGACGCAGGGAAGGTTAGTGAGGCTTTCTTATTTTCTGTGAAATAATCCTCCTCAACCTGCTTGGATTTTTGTATTAGCAATATTCAACACAACCCTAATAGCCTCTATCATCAACTGCACCCATTTTGCAAAAGATGCAGCCCCCCGCAACACATCTCTGTCACCGTTTGCAGTATCAGAATCGGTATCGGTATCATCCTGCATGATCTGAGCAAGAGCACGTTTATGTGAATATACAGCGGGGAGCCCTTGTGTACCAGAACTGGGCCAGACTGCCATAGAGTTCTGTAAAGCCTGAGTTGCAGATTCATTTTGTGCAACCCTATTTGAAATCTGAGAAATAATAACATTTTAAACCTACCGGTAAATCTTTTTCTCCTAGTCCGTAGAGGATGCTGGGGACTCCGTAAGGACCATGGGGTATAGACGGGCTCTGCAGGAGACATGGGCACTCTAAAGACTTTAGATGGGTGTGCACTGGCTCCTCCCTCTATGCCCCTCCTCCAGACCTCAGTTAGATCCTGTGCCCAGTGGAGACTGGATGCACTGCAGGGGAGCTCTACTGAGTTTCTCTGAAAAGACTTCTGTTAGGTTTTTTATTTTCAGGGAGCACTGCTGGCAACAGGCTCCCTGCATCGTTGGACTGAGGAGAGAGACAGAGCCGGCCCTAACCAATATGATGCCCTAGGCAAGATTTTGGCTGGTGCTCCCTAGCACCACCGCTGGTTCCGCCTCTGACCTTGCACCTCTTTCCCAGCACCATCACCCCTCACCCATAGCAGTCCTTATTTTGGTGTTTGTACCCCCTATACTTTAAATAGGAACAGCTCGCACATTTGGCGCCCAGCCCAAAAATGGGTGTGTTTTTGCTGGCAAGGGGCATGGCCACAAAATAGTAACCCCAATTCCAATTACGCCACACAGTACTGCAACTTTATTCACATTTGATCATGCGATAGTGTCTATAATTCATATTACATCCCACAGTAGTATAACTTTACCTTCTAAACGTTACTCCTCACAGTAGAGCCCCTTATTCACATTATACCACACTGAATTGCTCCTTATTCACATTACACCACACCCTATTGCTCTTTATTCACATTAGACGACACAGTAGTGCCCTTTCTATATGTAACGCCACATAGTAGAGAACCTTATACACATAATGCCACGTATTAGCAATGCATTTATACACATAATTCCACACAGTAATACCCCTTACACATATGAGACACCTTATTTATGTGCCTTACACATTATGACTATCTTTATTAATGCCCTTTTACACATAATGACACACATAGTGCCACCTACACATTTGCTGCACATTATTAGTGCCCCTTTACACATAATGACACACATACAGTAGTACCCTGTTACACATATGCCGCACATTAAAGCCCTTATACACATAATGACACACATAGTGCCCCTTACACATATGTTGCACATTATTAATGCATTTTTACATGACACACATAATGCTCCTTACACATATTCCGAACACTACTGCACAACCAACCCACTCACATGCACACAGCACTCACACTGCCACTATCACTGTGACCTCTGCCTCTGCTTGGATACAGATGTGTCCTCCTAAATCCTGCCTCAATGCTAACTTCGGGCACCTTTTTTTAATGAAAATGCATCTTATTTGCATTGCTATGTGGCTAGGATGAACAAGCAGCTCCTGCTGATTAAACTGATATGCAGCATGCCTATATACTGTGTGAGACTGTGGCTGTATCTGCATATGAAATGCTACACAGAATATAGGCATGCTGCATATCATTTTAATCAGCAGAAGCTGCTGATGCCCCTAGGCATATCAAATGCCCTAGGCAATTGCCTAGTTTGCCTATGCCTATGGCCGGCTCTGGAGAGAGAAGCAGACCTACTTAAATGATAGGCCCTGCTTCTTAGGCTACTGGACACCATTAGCTCCAGAGGGTCGGAACACAGGTCTCACCCACGTTGTTCGTCCCGGAGCCGCGCCACCGTCCTCCTCACAGAGCCGGAATATAGAAGCCGGGTGAGTATAAGAAGAAAATAAGAATTTACTTACCGATTTTTCTATTTCTCATAGTCCGTAGTGGATGCTGGGGACTCCGAAAGGACCATGGGGGATAGCGGCTCCGCAGGAGACTGGGCACAAAAGTAAAAAGCTTTAGGACTACCTGGTGTGCACTGGCTCCTCCCCCCATGACCCTCCTCCAAGCCTCAGTTAGGATACTGTGCCCGGACGAGCGTACACAATAAGGAAGGATTTTGAATCCCGGGTAAGACTCATACCAGGCACACCATTCACACCGTACAACTTGTGATTTGAACCCAGTTAACAGCATGATAACAGAGGAGCCTCTGAAAAGATGGCCCACAACAATAATAACCCGATTTTTGTAACAATAACTATGTACAAGTATTGCAGACAATCCGCACTTGGGATGGGCGCCCAGCATCCACTACGGACTATGAGAAATAGAATTATCGGTAAGTAAATTCTTATTTTCTCTAACGTCCTAGTGGATGCTGGGGACTCCGAAAGGACCATGGGGATTATACCAAAGCTCCCAAACGGGCGGGAGAGTGCGGATGACTCTGCAGCACCGAATGAGAGAACTCCAGGTCCTCCTCAGCCAGGGTATCAAATTTGTAGAATTTTGCAAACGTATTTGCCCCTGACCAAGTAGCTGCTCGGCAAAGTTGTAAAGCCGAGACCCCTCGGGCAGCCGCCCAAGATGAGCCCACTTTCCGTGTGGAATGGGCTTTTACAGATTTTGGCTGTGGCAGGCCTGCCACAGAATGTGCAAGCTGAATTGTACTACAAATCCAACGAGCAATCGTCTGCTTAGAAGCAGGGGCACCCAGCTTGTTGGGTGCATACAGGATAAACAGCGAGTCAGATTTTCTGACTCCAGCCGTCCCGGAAACATATATTTTCAGGGCCCTGACTACGTCCAGCAACTTGGAATCCTCCAAGTCCTTAGTAGCCGCAGGCACCACAATAGGCTGGTTTAAGTGAAATGCTGAAACCACCTTAGGGAGAAATTGAGGACGAGTCCTCAATTCTGCCCTGTCCGTATGAAAAATCAGGTAAGGGCTTTTATAGGATAAAGCCGCCAATTCTGATACACGCCTGGCTGAAGCCAGGGCTAACAGCATTACCACTTTCCATGTGAGATATTTTAAGTCCACAGTGGTGAGTGGTTCAAACCAATGTGATTTTAGGAATCCCAAAACTACATTGAGATCCCAAGGTGCCACTGGAGGCACAAAAGGAGGCTGTATATGCAGTACCCCCTTGACAAACGTCTGA